>NC_137109.1:14218113-14950505 GCF_949357685.1 Gobio gobio | reverse complement strand
TGTATATATATATATATATGTGTATATATATATATATATATGTGTATATATATATATATATATATGTGTATATATATATATATATGTGTGTATATATGTGTGTATATATGTGTGTATATGTATATAAAATATGTATATTGTAGATGTGTTCCTAAAAAATATATACATATTTTTAGGAACACCTCTACAAAAATATGCCTGTATTTCAAGTTGATAAAATAATTTCAAATCCATATCAGTTTATTTGTGGCCGCGCGCTCCCTGAAGAATCACAACCGCGCGCGTGATATGCCTGCACTGCAGTCGTTGAGATGGATCATGAGGAGTTGAAGAAAAGATAGCCGCGAATGTGGAACTTCTTCGCTGAGGAAGCACACAGATAACTGTGGTAACAAACCAAGCACAAGCAGTTCTATCGAAAAAGGTAGCTTTGCCTTACAAATGTCATCCAGCGTAGGCTGATTCACTGATGGCGCACAAGGTGGGAATGCATGTTGGTTGTGTTGCCATTGTATTTGATTTTTCCGAGACAGCTTTTTTTGTATCGTCACTTAAAAATCCAAAATGGACCCAAACTTTTGATTTAAAAGACGCGGGAGTATCGGTAACGTCTTGCGGCCGGAAATATCGCGATAAATCGGCATATCGATTTTTTTTTTTTTTTTTCTCCCACCCCTAATATATATATATATATATAATAATTGACCCCCTTTCGCCTTCAATCTACGTGGCATTGATTCAACAAGGTGCTGAAAGCATTCTTTAGAAATGTTGGCCCATATTGATAGGATAGCATCTTGCAGTTGATGGAGATTTGTGGGATGCACATCCAGGGCACGAAGCTCCCGTTCCACCACATCCCAAAGATGCTCTATTGGGTTGAGATCTGGTGACTGGGGGCCATTTTAGTACAGTGAACTCATTGTCATGTTCAAGAAACCAATTTGAAATGATTCGAGCTTTGTGACATGGTGCATTATCCTGCTGGAAGTAGCCATCAGAGGATGGGTACATGGTGGTCATAAAGGGATGGACATGGTCAAAAACAATGCTCAGTCAGGCCGTGGCATTTAAACGATGCCCAATTGGCACTAAGGGGCCTAAAGTGTGCCAAGAAAAAATCCCCCACACCATTACACCACCACCAGCAGCCTGCACAGTGGTAACAAGGCATGATGGATCCATGTTCTCATTCTGTTTACGCCAAATTCTGACTCTACCATCTGAATGTCTCAACAGAAATCGAGACTCATCAGACCAGGCAACATTTTTCCAGTCTTCAACTGTCCAATTTTGGTGAGCTCGTGCAAATTGTAGCCTCTTTTTCCTATTTGTAGTGGAGATGAGTGGTACCTGGTGGGGTCTTCTGCTGTTGTAGCCCATCCGCCTCAAGGTTGTGCGTGTTGTGGCTTCACAAATGCTTTGCTGCATACCTCGGTTGTAACGAGTGGTTATTTCATTCAAAGTTGCTCTTCTATCAGCTTGAATCAGTCGGCCCATTCTCCTTTGACCTCTAGCATCAACAAGGCATTTTCACCCACAGGACCCGCATACTGGATGTTTTTCCCTTTTCACACCATTCTTTGTAAACCCTAGAAATGGTTATGCGTTAAAATCCCAGTAACTGAGCAGATTGTGAAATACTCAGACCGGCCCGTCTGGCACCAACAACCATGCCACGCTCAAAATTGCTTAAATCACCTTTCTTTCCCATTCTGACATTCAGTTTGGAGTTCAGTAGACTGACTTGACCAGGACCACACCCCTAAATGCATTGAAGCAACTGCCATGTGACTGGTTGATAAGATAATTGTATTAATGAGAAATTGAACAGGTGTTCCTAATAATCCTTTAGGTTAGCGTAAATATATATATTAGGGGTGGCACGGTTCACAAAACCCACGGTTCGGTTCGTATCACGGTTTTAGGGTCACGGTTTTCGGTTCTGTACGGTTCTTGTTGTTTTTTTTTTTTATCGTTAACATTCCAGAAATTTACTTCAGCATATAGCTTAATCATCCACAATTTAGGATACAGTATTAAAAAAAATGTTGCATCATGTAGAAGTTGTTTCCTAACTGGCTGTCTACCGAGTCCGACACATTGGCGTAACATTTTTCATGTTAATTGTCAATTTTGATCAGAACAATGCACTGTGGCTTTAATTCAGCTGACCTGATTAACAAATTTCACCATGAAGTGTTCCGTGTGTTTTACAATCCCCATATGACATCCAGCGCTGTGAAAAGAAAAAGAAAAAAATACACGAAAACACAACACTGCCAGAAGTTTTTGCCCAAACTTCAAAGGCATGTTTAAATTATTAAAACTAGAAGCGGTCGCATTTGCAGTAGATATATGCTGCCCATCATAAATCAAAGCATGAGACAGACAGGGCTCCGAGGAGAACACCGGAAAAAATGTGACCGAACAGACAATATTTGTCTGTATTTGCAACACACGAGCCACGGTTCAGCTGCGCAAGACAAACACTGCCAGTGTGTGAATGCACAACGGACGGGCGTGCGGGGCTCCCGCTCTCCATACGCACTGCATCTGCCCTGCCTGCTATACGTCGCTGGCGCATCCTCCAACTCCGGGCAGCCTTCCTTATCTCTCCCACTTACGCTTCATCACGTGACGTGACCGGCAGCACTCCACTTTTACTTTATTTTACTGTATGTCCACACACACACCTTTTATTTTGCGAGAAAAGGAAACCCACTGTCTGAGGTAACATATGGGCACGAGGATACATTGCGCTATAATATAGGATATAGGATATAATATAATATAATATAATATAATATAATATAATATAATATAATATAATATAATATAATATAATATAATATATAATATAATATAATATAATATAATATAATATAATATAATATAATAAAAAAAAAAATATATATATATAAAATGCAAAGATTTCAAACAAACTTCTTTAACGTTGTCATTATGGGGTATTGTCTATAGAATTTTGAGGAAAATAATTAGTTTAATCCATTTTTGAATAAGGCTGTAACATAACAAGATGAGGAAAAAGTGAAGCTCTGGGCGGGACATGGTTCTGTCCATCCATTGTTGACCGGATGGAGGCCGATCTGAATGAAAGTTTGCAGCCAATTGTCAGAAAGGGGCGGGTTTAAGCAGACAAAATGATTGGAGAAGTGTCCTTTCACTGGAGGATTTTGATTAAGAAGTACAAGATGTAAAAGGATTAAACTGAAACATATGCACAGATGAATTGTTCACAGTAAGATCAATTACAGAGATGGGTCAATTTTCATTTCATATCAACTGCGTTTAGTCCACTGTCTGCGTAGTGTTTTTAATAGGAAGCAATCTAAACCTGGTGGAAAGTTTCTCACGGTGGATGGTCTTTTTTGCAGATTTTCTCCTGCCTTATGGCATTCTTCCTTAGTAACATGTTGGAGACCCATTTCCTCTCGACAGGAGCTTTTGAGATTACATTGAATGGTAATGTAATCTGGATGACCAGAGAAAAAAAAAACTTTCAAGTATTTATATGAACAATATATGTATATATGTCACAGATGCATCACTATCTTTCTGTTTTAGATGTACCAATTTGGTCCAAGTTGCAATCAGGATACGTCCCCAACATTCAGGAGCTTTTCCAGATCTTGGATAACCACCTTAAGATGAATCAGGTTGACAAGATGAACTTTGCCTCACCGTAGTGCTGTTGTTTTTGCCAAGAGACATGTGAGTGGTAAAACCTGTACAATGACGTCACAATGTGTGTCACAGCATGTACAAGCATAGCAGATGTTTAACAATCACCTTTTTTGTTGTTGTTGTTGTTGCTTTCAGTTCAGGTGTTTCCCTAGATTTACAGATTAAATGCAAAACTTGATTCTGTTGCTTGCATGTTATTTCAATATAGAATTTGCACTACTGTTCAAAAGTACTGTTCAGAATGAATGCTTTTGAAAGTCTCTTATACTCACCAAAAAACCCTATTCAAATAGTTTTCCAGGGGGACATTAAAGAAATCAGTGTTTCACAAGCCCTATTCGGACGGTAATTGTGTCTCATAGGGTTGTAAAGGTATTTTCATAATTTACATGGGCTAGTCTGTGATTTTATTGCCGTCCAAATCCAGAATTTCAGTGTTTTTCTCTCACCACCTGTAAAAATCACCGGCCGAATTAACTACTTTTTTGACAAACACTAAGGCCATGTGGTAATTGAATTGCTGTCCGAATTTTCAAGAAGAGATCACTTCAAAATTCACTGTTTATATCCTTTTTGACCACTGCGGAGCACCGCACCATAGCGCTTTGATGTAATTTGGATGCATTGTAAAGATGTAGCCTACACTTTTATTACTGAAATGCTGTAAAGTATTTACAAGAACAATATTTCATCACCGCTCAATAAAGAAATGCACATTTGAAATGGGAATTTTAAATATCCAACCAGCATAATGTTTACATAATGTAAATAAGAGGCGGTATTAACTCATTTATTTCCTAAAACACAAATCACGCCTGGAGAACCAGCTGACAACTTTGACTGTCCTCATATCCACATATTTGAAATGACATCCATCATTTTGAGAGAATACAAGACAGAATATATAATGCGTAATATAAAATATAACTAATGTGTCTATATCTTCCTATTTTTTTAAACAGGATATTTAAGTAATTAAATAATATTTAGGATATTTTCCTATTATTAAATTAAATAGAAATGTATTATTCTTATTCCAAGCATATGACATTTTATTTACAACAGACAATCATGCGACTGACAACATGAGCAGCGCGTTCCCACTTCCCAGGTTTGCAGGGTCACAAAACTCGTTCCTCCACCGTGAATAAATCGCCATCTTAATGCCCAAGTTTTATCAATGAGGTGGCATGCAAATTAATTTTTATGGATGTCCACATGAGAAATGATTACCGTCCGAATTGGGCTACAGACGTACTTTGCGATTTTAATCCCGTCCCAATCTGCCAAGTCTGTGCTTTAACAACCTCTGTAAAAATTCCAGAGCAAATTACCTACTGTTTAGGCAAACTCAAGGGTCCTCTGAGAAATCCAATCCTGTCTGTCTGTATGTGAATGTATGTGATTGCTGATGTTGTATTATTCTAATGCTTCTCCTCATATGTTTTTTGATCGTTTGTGCACCAATCTTTGTCATGCTTTTATTATTTATGTATCAAAAAATAAATTAAAAGACATAGGGCCAGATTTACTAACAGCTTGCGCCAGCGCAAACCCTCTTTTGGCGTTAAAAAACTACTGTCAGGATTTACTAAAGACACGTAGTGATAAATTAGCGCTGAATAGATGTGGACGGTTATTTTTGCAGCTGATCTTATTGCATATGCATTTTTGGGAGTTTCCTTTTCAGACTCAAAATTTAAGCGAGAAGAGTATTTAAATTAATCATGTAAGGTGATATACTGGGGTTTGCACTCGTCAATTTACTGGTGTTTGTGGCAATATTTACCGCCCCAAAAAAGCATGTCTTAAACCAGACGCTAATGGGTAGATTATGGTCATTATGGAAATGATCCGGCTGCATCTGTGTTCTTTAATTTGTGGTCGTCAGTAAATCACACGCAGAACTTTCCATTCCCATCTGCGCTTTTTTGGGATTGCGCTCTCATGTTAATTTGCTCTGTCTAGTAAATCTGGCCCATATGCTTCATACGTAATGCACACAAGCATAGCACATGACCTTCTGTAATGCCCACATCCAGAAAACACACACTCCCACCTCTGTAATAAACACAGAGATGTTAGTCCCGTCTGAATCGGTACATGAAATCACGGTTTCAAAGTGCAACTTTTTGTAAACGATGGCATTATCTTTTATTAACTATTGTACAATTATCATACAAAAACGTGATTTGGGAAAACGGTGACATCATGCCCATGTGTATTACGTGTTTCTTCCCTTGCACCCTACCCTTGCATCCTACAGGGGGTGGAGCTGATATGTGAGGAAAGGCAATGAGGATGCTCAAGTCAATCGGTATTGTAAAAAGCACTATATAAATAAAGTTGTTTCAAAGCAGCTTCACAGTGTTAAACAGGAAAATAATGCAACAGAATTTGATTCGGCTGTACAGCCGCTCAGGAGAAAACAGTGATGTCATTAGCTCATTTCAATTATCATATAGTGACAATGTGGGCAGATCAGTAATTTAGTTGATGTATTTAATTTAGTTTAGTACTTAAATTTATTTTGATATTTAGTTGAAAATTTAGTGTCCCCAACTGAGTAAGCCAAGCCAAAGGCGACAGTGGCAAGGAACCAAAACTCCATCAGGTGGCATAATGGAGAAAAATAAACCTAGGGAAGAAACCAGGCTCAGTTGGGTAGCCAGTTCTTCTCTAGCCAATTAACAAACCGTGTATGATTATTATTCTGGCAACTGTACAGGTCAGAGGTCATATTAGAAAGATCGGAGTCATCACGCCAGAGACGTGGTTTATTGAGGATGACATGTCAATTAAACAATTATTAAATAGGAATATTCGGAAGATCGGCGTCATCACGCCGGAGACGGGTTTATTGAGGATGCCGTGTCGATTAAACAATTATTAAATAGGAATATTCAAAAGATTGGAGTCATCACACCGGAGACGGGTTTATTGAGGATGCCTTGACGATGTGGCAATTTCAGGGGGAGTCTAATAGCACAAATAAGAAGTAAGAAGCAGTTGTTGATTCAGTAACCGCTCTGACTAATTCAGATTGCGAAGTCTTTGGCTGAATTCGGATCCACATACTAGCAAAATACTCACTATTTCTGCGATAGAACAATATTGTAAATTTAGTAAGAGAAGTATGCTAGTATGTGGTTTTGAATACAGCATTTGTGAAGGATACTTAAAAGGGTTAGTTCACCCAAAAATGAAAATTCTGACATTAATTTCTCACCCTCATGTCGTTCCCAACCCGTAAGACCTTCGTTCATCTTCAGAACACAAATTAATTGTCAGTTATTTAATGCGACTCCAGTGGTTCAACCTTAATTTAATGAAGCGACGAGAATACTTTTTGTGTGCAAAAACAAACAAAAATAATGACTTAATCCAACAATTTCTTCTCGTCTATGTCAGTCTCCTACGTAATTTACAGCTCCTGCATCAGCTCCTGCATCAGTATCACACACATACGTTGTGGTGCTCATGTGAACCGCTTCGACCAATGGTAAGCCGGTGTTCTGGCGTAGCTCTGACGTAACTCTGAAGTTACTACGTCAACAGCGTAGGAGATTGACACAGACGTGAAGACATTTTGAATACATTCATTATTTTATTTTATTTTTTTGCGCACAAAAAGTATTGTCTTCACTTAATGATATTAAGATTGGGCCACTGGAGTCACATGGACTAATTTAACAACGTTTTGATTACCTTTCTGGGCCTTGAAAGTGTTGATTAGATGACTGTCTATGGAGGGGATCAGAGAGATATTTTGATTATTTCATCAAAAATATCTTAATTTGTGTTGTGAAGATGAACAAAGTTCTTACGGGTTTGGAACGACTTGAGGGTGAGGAATTCATGACAGAATTTCCATTTTTGGGTGAACTAACCTTTAACAGAACCAGCGCAAGAGTCACGTGCTCCTGAATCTGACTAATCAGCTCATGCTGTATGTTTGGTTTTTTTGCGGGGGTTTTTTCGACATAGAGACGTGCTTTCCTGCTGTTATTTTGCTGTACTCTGCCTTATTTTGGCAGCATAGAAAAGTGATGCAGGAAGTCCTGCCTAGATTTTCCTTTCTAGGAAAAAATAAAAATCTAGTTCTTCCCAATTGATGCATTTAAAAAAAATTCTGTAAAAGCTATTTTTAAAAAACTGCTTTCGTCACTACTTGATGCTGCGTGCATAATTCAACCCCAGAGTGTTATCAAGTGCCCTCTTCTCGTCTGCAGGTCTCCGGAGCTGTTTCTCTGTTCAGAGGGACTGTGGACTGTGGCATAATGAAGGCCTGTGCTGCAAACAGCACGCTGTGAGCACAGGCTCGATGCTCGGCCACCACACACACTCCTCCTGCCCAGCTACACAAACCTTTGGATCGACTACATCTCTTCAGAGCATCACACTTCATGCATTTGTAGGAGATTTACATGAGCGCTAAATGCACTACATTTATTACTGAATGCTGAAGTTAGGTTTTTTTTTTTCTTTGGTCAGGGTTGTTCTGTTTTTAACAAGTGCTTTCAACTGAAATAGAAGGGAATGTTCCATCTTTCTCAAGGGCAACTGTGATGTTTTCTTAATGTAGATGGCTTTAAATGACCTTTAACATGATAATTTGTTTGCACTGGTGTAGAGTGTACTGTACTCGGGGGTGTCTGACTTTTTAATTAGTGGGAATGTCTGTGTACTGCGGAAACATGCAGTTTTGTTAGAGTGAGTTAGATGTTTGTTTGTTTTTTTAATGCTTGAAGTGGTACATTTTTTGTTGTTGTGTTTGTCACAGGTTTGCTGGTTAGATTCATAAGTACTGCATGTGCTTGTTGAGGGGAATTAAGGCCAGATCTTCCTTTTGTCTGCTAACTGTATAAATTAGCACTGCCAGAGTAAACCGGGGGATTCGGCTGCAGTCGTCTTAATGATGGTGTGATTGAGAGTGTTGCATATCAGATAATGTGAATGGGAATTCCAAAGACACCTTATATTTTCCAGCTCTCTCCATATAGATATGGCGGCAAGCAATGTACCCCTGATAGTTTAGTGTACCTCTCTGTGAATTTGTAACAAAAGTGATACCGATAGTTGGGATTAAGTTGCATTGAGAGTAGAAATTATACTCCATTTCACAGTGATATAAAATAAAGATTCAAATATATAAAAAATGTGACTGAATTATTTTCATAATCTGTTTTTGTTAACACTTTGGTTTAGGGTCCAATTCTCACTATTAACTAGTTTCTTATTAGCATGCATATTAGAAATTGGCTGTTTATTACCGGTAGTACTTGTAAAACACATATTATTGCCTTATTCTGTACGACCATATTCTATATCCCTTAATCGTACTCAATACCTAAACTTGACTAGTTTACTAATTATTAATAAGTAGTAATTAGGAATTTGAGGCAAAAGTCGTAGTTAATAGTGAGACCCTAAACTAAAGTGTGATCCTGTTTTCATATACAGTGGCAAGAAAAAGTATGTGAACCACTTGCAGAATCTGTGAAAATGTGAATAATTTTAACAAAATAAGAGAGATCATAGAAAATGATTTTTTTTTATTTAGTACTATCCTGAATAAGATATTTTTCATAAAAAATATTTACATATAGTCCACAAGACAAAAAAATAGAAGAATTTATTAAAATAATCCTGTTCAAAAGTAGCCTGGATGCCAGCCGAATTTAGCCCCGCCCACAAAATGCTAGAATTGAGTATGGCCACGCCAGGCTAGTTCAAAAGTTTATGAAACATTAATTCTCAATACTATGTGTCGTTCCCTGGATGATCCATGGCTGGTTTTGTTTTGTTTTGTGATGGTGGTTCATGAGTCCCTTGTTTGTCCTGAGCAGTTAAACTGCCCAACGTTCTTCAGAAAAATCCTCCAGGTCCTGCACATTCTTCAGTTTTCCAGCATCTTTTGCCTATTTGAACCCTCTCCAGCAGGGACTGTATGATTTTGAGATCCATCTTTTCACACTGGGGACACACCGATGCTCCAGAAGGAAACACGATGCACTAAGAGCTGAGGGTGAAAACTTTTGAGCAGGATGATGTCCAAATGTTTCTTATTTTGTTTAAATATCTTTCTTTTATTATTTTTTTTCATTTAGTACTGCCCTTCAGAAGCAACAGAAGATACTTGCATGTTTCCCAGAAGACAAATTAAGTACAATTTACCTTGATCTTCAAATTCAATAAGTTTTCACTCCCCAGCTCTTTAATGTGTTTCCTTCTGGAGCATCACTGAATGTTTCAACCTTTTTTAGTGTTTGAGTCCCTCAATTGTCCTCAGTGTGAAAAGATGGATCTCAAAATTTTTCTGAAGAACATCGGGCAGTTTAACTGCTCAAGACAAAGAAGGGACTCATGAACAACCATCACAAAACAAGTGCCGGGAACGACACAGTATTGAGAATCAATCGTTCATAACTTTTGAAAGGGAGTTATTTTAATAAATTCATCAATTTGTTTGTCTTGTCTTTGTATGTAAAACATCTTATTCAGGACAGTACTAAATAAAAAATAACATGCATTTTGTCTGATCTCTTTTATTTAGTTAAAATTATTCACATTTTCACAGATTCTGCAAGTGGTTCACATACTTTTTCTTGCCACTGTACATTAATCTTATAACCTTAACCATAACCTTATGTGCTAATATTGTGTTGGTCCCCCTTTTGCTGCCGAAACAGCACTCCACTAGACCCCTGTCGTATCTGGCACCAAGATGTTAGCAGCAGATCCTTTAAGTCCTGTAAGTTGCGAGGTGGGGCCTCCATGGATCTGACTTTTTTGTTCAGCACATCCCACAGATGCTCAATTGGATTGAGATCTGGGGAATTTGGAGACTAAGTCAACATTTCAAACTCGTTGTGCTCCTCAAACCATTCCTGAACCAGTTTTGTTTTGTGGCAGGGCGCATTAGCCTGCTGAAAGAGGCCACAGCCACCAGGGAATACTGGTCTGCAACAATGCTTCGATAGGTGGTACATGTCAAACCCTGACTGGTATGCAGCTATGCAGTCCCCCTACGCAACAAACTGCGATGCAGGGTATTCTGACACCTTTCTATCAGAACCAGCATTAACTTCTTGAGCAATTTGAGCTACAGTAGCTCGTCTGTGATTGGACCACACAGGCCAGTCTTCACTCCCCACTTGCTTCAATGGGCCTTGGCCGCCCATGACCCTATCGCCGGTTCACCACTGTTCCTTCCTTGGACCACTTTTGATAGTTACAGACCACTGCAGACCGGGAACACCCCACAAGAGCTGCAGTTTTGGAGATACTCTGACCCAGTCGTCTAGCCATCACAATTTGGCCCTTGTCAAACTCTTTCAAATCCTTACGCTTGCCCATTTTTCCTGCTTCTAATACATCAACTTTGAGGACAAAATGTTCACTTGCTGCCTAATATATAACAGGTGAAGTGATGAAGAGATAATCAGTGTTATTCACTTCACCTGTCATAATGTTATGCCTGATCGGTGTATAAATTGAGTTACAACATGATGTATGTTTTTGTTTGTGCTTGATTGAATTATTTTTGAATAACATGATGAATAAATCAGTGCAATGTCTTCAGTTTTAACATGTGTTTTAATAGGTGAAGTAGGCCTACTAAAATACAGCAATATTTTATATTGTCAGCTACAATATAAAAGTATTTTGATAGAAACCAAATTTTTAAATTACATATATTTCGTTTTCAACAAAATGTGAATATTTTCTAATTCAGCGTATTGGATTATGTTTAAAATCAGCATGAAACTAAAGTTGCAAGTTTTTCTTCCCTATTGTGACAGTAGTGGCAAAAGAGATGTCCGGAGGGGACGTTTTTAATGACCCTACAAGTTCGATTAAACCATCAAAATATGGGGAAAATATTTTATATTTATTAAATATTTAAAATTTGAGGGAATAACAAAACACTATACTTGGTTTGGGTATTTACCTACAGATATACAGGTTTTATTTTTTTATTTAAATGCTTTGAAAAACAAAAATCTCAGGAAAAAATCATACATTGACTATAATAATCAGTTATTAATATTTCATTGTTTCTTTCGTTTTTGCATGTGTTCGTCATTTCTTTGTATGGTGTAAATTTATGAGCACAACTGTATCATGAAACTGAACCTCAGTGTTTATTAATCTTGGAATAGTTCATAGTCATCCATGCATCATATCTAGACATGAAGTAGGCCTATCTTAACGTTAAAAGCAAAAGGAAAGGTACTTGATATGAGCATTTAAAAACTGAACATTGATGTACTTCACAATTGACTATTTCCATAAAATAAAGTCAGTAGCTCTCTGAGGAACATATTACATGCTGTGAAAACATCTGTCAACTGTGAATTGGGTCTGATTTCGTCCTAATTTAGGTCACATGACATCAGGCCCATGGGCTATTATTTGTGAAAGAGTAAAGAATATTTTACAGCCTATATAACCTATATAAATTTACATTTAATTTTATATTTGTTTAGTGTTTTTCTCATAGCTGCACCCAGTTTGAAGATAGACGATGATTCTATAGCAGGTTTTCAACCTTTTAGATGCCAAGGACCCCCAAATATGATGACCCTTTTGTAAGGGACCCCAATCCTAAAATTGTAATTATTTGCATAGACACAATTTATACCATGAAGAATATTATTAATTTGTCTGAATATTATTTGGAAAATATTTAGTTTCAATTAAAGGGATAGTTCACCCATAAAATGGACATTTTGTCATTAATTACTCATCATCCTGATGTCGTTCCAAACCGTAAGACTTTCGTTCATCTTCAGAACACAAATTAACACAAAATAATAAAAATAATATATATTTTTTAAACACTTTATTTACAAAAAAATAGCCTACTTAACTTATATTATTGTTTACTACTTAGGCTACTATATTTCATAGCGGAAGTGACGTCTTCAGTACCCATACTTAACTGATGTATTTAATATTGTAATAAGATTTTTATTTACTCATTTATTTGTTTTGATCTTCTTTTACTTACAAAATATATGGAGACTAAAGGGTTTTCTCATGTATTTGTTATTGCAAAATCTTTGAGTTTTAAGTATATGAAGAAATGGAATTGAAAGACTACATTTTGTATCTGCATGTAAAATATCTGTACTTAGTTTTTGTTACAGTCCTGTTATCCCATATCGGTTTCTTCGTCCTTGATAATACTTACAGTCCGACAGATGGCGCTGTGACTGGCACAGAACTGTGCGTCTCATTCTACTGTATTTGTGCTGTAGCTTTTAAAGGCTGGCTGACTGCTGAAGAGTGTCGAGTATGTAACCGGCTATTCTGTAAAACTTACGATAATGTTAATTTAATATGTAATGGTTAAATATAAAAGGTTGTATACTTAAGTATTAAATAATAATTTAACCAAACGCACATTTGTAAAATCAAGCTAGATGTCAGCTAACAATGAGGAGACCCTGTTAGCTAGTTAGCGAACTAGCTACTATTTAAAACACTTTTTGACAGGTTCTTTAACAAAATAACAGTAACAACACGCGTCTTTTGTCAATGCTTACGACACAGGTTTCTAGGAATGCTAGTCTTACGTTAATAAGTCTAGCTGGTTAAATGCAGATGTTTCAACTCGCTTGTTTGTTTACATATGATATTTGACACAAGGGTTATATCTTGTGAGAATATAGTAGGCTAAGTTACATGTCATTTAAAACGAGTGCAAGTGTCGTCAGGAGTAAAATGAAATGTTGATTTGAATAAATACAGTGTTTAAACGGATTGTGCCCTTAAAAACTGACTCATTTGTGTTTGAACAGTTATTATCAGTTTCGAGGAATTATCTTCTAAGTGATTTTTCAAGCCATATAGGAGTCATCATGAGTAATGCTGTGAGTATGGCTGACCATGTGACCACTCACGTGATTAGTGCTGATTAAATTTAAACTATCGCAGCTTCCCTTCCAAACAATAACAGTAGCACAACAGTTGTACTATGATAACCACGTGTGTCTCATGGTTTTAGAGCCAGAGAAAAAGACGGACATCTTCCACTGCATGTTCCCAGCGTGTCAGCAGAAAGAGAAACCGGGCCCAGATGTCTCAGACAGTGATGGAGACCATTGATGTGCTGGAAAGTGACAGAACTAACAGTGAGTTTGCTACTTTTGTTTTGCCACTTCTTTCGCTTTCCATATTTGATATGCTTAGTGTTTCATTCCCACAAAAACAACATGCAGCGGTTTAGTGTCAAGACTAGTGATGGGAAACCGAGGCTTTCTGAAGCGTTCGAGTCTTTGACCAAATTGTGCCGAAAAACGGTTCATTACTCGAAGCTTTTCAACATGGTGCACACTAATGACATCTCGCGGTCAAAAGGTGGAAAAGCTGCCTTTGCGTCCCAGACGACCCAGCCATTACTTGATTGTTTCATATAATAACTCAGTTTGTGCTATAAACCCATATAAGGCAATAAAAGTATATATAGATGTTTCACGTGTCATTAAACTTACACAATATGAATAAATCTAAGTCTGAGAATAATATGAGGGGCCGTACAAGCCATAATTCATTCTGGCACTCACACACATACATTCTCCTTTCACATACATGTGTGTATATTTGGCTTGTTTTTAACCCAAGTGCTGGGTAGCACTTGGGTTAAAGGACAGAACACAGGACAGAACACAGGTTGGGCTAATTTTAACCAGCAAATTGGATTGTTTATTTAACCAGTATAAAGAGTTGATTTTATTTTTATTTTCTGTGATATAGCTTTAGTATTTGGGTCAAAGACGAGAGTCATAATTTTGGTGTCCGCATCAAATTATGTTTACAAAAGTCATTTTATTTACATAAAAAAAACATGTTAAATACAAGTAAAGTGGCTACTTTACCATTTCAAATAACTTTTGTCAAAATAAAATGTCAACAATTAGGGGAAATAATGTTCCAAAGTGTAAAATTGTCATTCAGCGTAATGGTCCGGACTTTAATTTTGCCATTACATCTTTAAATAAATGTATAAAATAACAAGTAAAAAAGTTCTTGGCATTTTCAAATATGTGTTGGCTGTGTTATATTAAAAGGACTATGTCTTAATTATTTTAAGTATTTAAATAACCAGGGGACTTCTGTCCCGAAAATCCAGTTTGCAAGAGATCATTCAGTGTAACAGGATCAAGAAGCCATTCTGAAATCATATAAAAAAACAGATAGGCTGTTTCCGAAATCGCCCCCTATACCCTCATTCACTATTCCCTACATTAGTCCACTGATATAGTCCACTTCGAAAACGAGTGAGTGATTTCGGACACTAAGTCGCCGGAAAGGCTGCCGATTTTGCAGTTTGTGCTTGCTGTTTGGCAGCTCCAGTAATAATGAAAATATTTATCCTGAACTATGCTACGGAAACTAGCATGTAACCTTAATCAAACAATATAATAATCATCTTAAAAAGGATCATTTATACCTGTATGCATGATATTGGGCTGGACCAGTGCGGTTCGGAAGATGGATGGATGATTGATTCAGCTGTGGGCACTATTTGAGGGAACAGCCATTTAGTGGTGTCCGAAACCATAGTGGACGTTATTAAGTGCACTCATACAATCCCACAATGCACCACAATAACGAGTTTGCAACCGATGTATGCTCGACGGCTAGAGAATACCCATAATGCACTGTGAGTCGCGCCGTGCATTGAAGGAATTCCCGCGTTTCGCCAGGAGATGGCATCGACTCACACACTTTTTAAGACCAATGATATTGGGCCCACTCACTTGTATCATCTCCAATTGAGCACGTCTATTTACATACCCTGATAAACACTGATTAAATCGGTTAGTAGCTTTATTTTCACTTCTCTAATATTTTCTTCATATTCATAGAAAATAAATTCCTTTCCGATCTGATATATGATGGAAAAAAGGATCAGTGCGAGTTTGGTAAAAGGCGGATTCGAACCTCTGATCAATTTGCGTCAAATCTTAACGCTAAGCGTCTTACCCCTACACTATTGCTGCTGATGAAGATTGTGTATTCCGTAGGTGTGTCTTCCTCAACCAGACGTTTAAACAAGCCGATATATTTAAATATATTTTTTGTAAATTGCATCTACTCCAGTAAAATGTTTCTGTTAAAGGACCCACCGACATTTTTTTTGCTTCTGACTCCCATAATATTAATAGTAGCCTACTATAAAGTATGAAATATATAGGCCTACTACAAATATTATTATTATTTTTTTTAATTAAATGCTTATTAGTTACTTTATTATTCCCCTTTCCAAGTAAGTTCAGTGCCACACAAGTAAAGAGTTATGGTTAACTTTAAGCTTGTTGGCTCGTTTTTGGAGTAGTGGAGTAATGGAGAATGAGGGTACATAGGGCGAATCGGACAGCGGTAAGTTCATTCATTCAGTGCGCGACTCTCAGTGCGTTGAGAGCACACCGTCTGGTTGAGTGAGAGAACGTTTCAAACGCATAAGGAGTTGTTTCTCGTTTGCTCTCGAAATGCTCTCGCGGGACTTTGCTGTCATACGCCGATCGGGCATCGAACAAGCATATTCTCCAGCGCGTACATCTAATGTACACTCGTTATTGCGGTGCATGGTGGGATTGAATAAGTGCACTCAAAGACGTCCACTATTGTTTCGGACACCATTAAAAATGGATGTTCACTCAAATAGTGCCCTATTTAAGGGTATAGGGGGCGATTTCGAACACAGCCTTAGTCATTTGACAGTCTGTGACATCATCAAAAGGTACCCTGAAGACCATGTGGTGCTGCAGAAAAGTGAATTTATTGCTCTTAAATATTTGATAATTCCACCTTTTTCATGTTGTGGTATTCTAAGATAAAAAAAAAACGCATGTCATTCAGTGAAATGACAAAAAATGTTTATATTGTTAGAATTTTTGAAAAATAAGTAGATGATGTGAATAATTGTGATTAACTTTACTGGTCAAGTTCACTGTTTGATGTAGGTGGCCAGCTGATGGCCTGCAATATAAGCTGAAGTAGAAGTTTCATCATTCAGGGTAATGCTTTTTTCATTCAGTGTAATGCAAATTCTCTGTTACACCACAGTGTCATCCATTACACTGAATGACAGTTTCACTGTATAAATAACAATTTTAGCATCTTATTTATAATCACAAATAAATGAGGAATGTTTAGCATGGACAAATATGTGTTAAAATGAATAAATATGAATATTTTAATGCATTTTTGTATTGTTTAATCAATTATTGATTCATTTTAGATGCCCACGAACAGAGAGAGTTGAAAGACACTGTAAAATGCCAAAAACCCCAAAATATGCAGACCCAGTAGCTATTGTTGCACTCTTAAAGTTTATTCACACCAAGAACAATAACTATTATGATAATTATAATGGTGACCAGGGGCCTGTACCATGATGGTAGTTTAACAAACTCAGGGTTACAGGATTAGTTTCGAGTTGACAAAACCAAACCAATCTATTCAGGCTTTGTTGGTCCCATGATGCTGATCATCAACTTTCTCTGTCAACTCAGGCTTTGATCCTGAGTTTAGGAGTTTAGCTGTGACATCATCAGAACAGCCAATCACATGCTGTGGATCAGTAAAACTGAGATTCACTTCTCACGAGAGAAGCAATGTGATTCACTTCACTCTTCTGCAGAATATACATGATTTAAAAATATTAAGAATTTAAACAAATTTACACAGAAGAAAAGAGCTGTCGAGGACAACTTTAAGAAAAATCTTCTACGTCAATGCAAGTAAAAGTTATGAAGTTAATTTAGTTGATATATAGAGAGAATTGAACATTTATGCTCACATGTAATTTTTTATAGATTTAGTTATTGAATTTAAAGCTTATTTGTATGACCTTTTTATATAAGCTATTTATTTTAATATTAACAAAATGCATATTAATGATTGATTTACTAAAATTATACATGTGTATTTGATTAAGGGTATAATAATTACATAAATTATTTTTAAATAATTCAAAATTATTATTATTATAAATAAGCATTGTTAAAAGCCAGAGGTTTAAGTCTTTAATAGCCATTTGCTATGTAGTGACCTTTAATTTGTAGTAGAAACAGGGGAGTGACTTTATTGCATCAGAGGTGTGTCACTTTGCTCACAGCTGATTGGTCCAATTTCAGTTTGAGATCTCTTATCCAGAACATAACCTGCCCTGGAGCAGGTTAGCTGTGGAGCGTAAATTACTATGGAGATGAACACAGCTAAAAGCCAAACCACTTTAATGGTACCTTAAACCCAGGATTGGCACAAACTAAGCTTAAACATATCTGGCTAGCCAGCTAAACCAGCTTCATGGTATAGGCCCCATATCAGCGTCTAAACAATAACACTGTTCATTCTAAGCACTGTTCATTCAAAAGCTATTTTGAGCCTTGTTGGTGGTATTAACTAGCGATTTAATTTGACTTATTCTATGCCCCATATACTAGCGTTATAAGCTAATCTGTTTTTAGAGATGAAACTCTTTACATTTGATTTTCATGAAAACTCATCCCAGAGAACTATCTACTCGGTAACCATGTGTTAATTACCCCTAGGTTCATTTTTCACCGGAGTTGTGCTTTAAGCAGTGCTCCCTAAAAGGGATAGTTCACCTAAAAATAAAATTGTCATTTACTCGCCCTCAAGTTGTTTTAAAAAAGATTATATGAATTTCCTCCTTCTGCTGAACACAAAAGAAGATATTTTAAAGAAATGTTGGTAATCAAACAGTTGATGGTCCCCATTGACTTCCATAGTATTTTTTTTTTCAATTATGGAGGACCATCAGCTGTTTCTCAATTATGGAGTCAAGGGGGACCATCAACTGTTAGATTTTGATTGCTCTGATCTACATATGTGCATTTTTAAGATGTTTAAAGGCCAACATATTTATTATTATTATTAAATAGCTTTCAAAACCATGTCAGTGGGCAGTAGATTATTTGTCAATACCCCCCTAAAGCTGAGCTTGGACTGTAGTCTTTTCATTTCTGTGATTTCTTAAGTTCATTTATCATCTCTGTTTTTGGAGTTTATGTAAAACTAGACAAATCTGATATTTTTTTTATTGGCACAAATATCGATTTTGATCTTGATTTAGTCTCAATTCATATGCATATCGCTTACTGTACATAAGGAAAAATACATTTGTCTTTTTAGCTATTTTAAACTTTTCTTGGGTTTAATTATATTTTCTTGCATTCATTAATATTCACTTGTGTGTGCTTATATAAGTATCATTAAAAATATTAGGATGTAAGTTATTAACATTTTTAAATTTCACATTTAACCCTTAAATGCATACCTCGGGTCTTTAGCGACCCGAGACGTCATTCACTGCCCTCCTCGTCATTAATTTTTTAAAGTTAGACATCAGCCTTCTTAGTATTCCTCAATCAATCCATTTTAAACAATATAACAAGAGAAAAATTATAAAATTATAATTGAATGCCTGTTTTTCCACTAGTTTTTTGTCAAAATTGTATTGGGTCGCTAACGACCAGAGGTGTGTAAGATTGTATGTATTTTTTTTCCTGCACAATAATAAATTAATCTATAATGATGAAAACTGCAATTCACCTTTATTCCACAAGGTGGCAATGTCTGATACACAGTAATGAAGTGACGTTTCACTCATACTTACCGCAGACCGAAAACTAAACAATAATAATTATAATCTGTAAAACTTGAAATGGCTCAGCAATTTACTGCAGAGCAAGTACTGAACACATTCAAATATTAGAGTCACTGGCACTTGATGGTGGATCTGATTAAGGAAGCTGTCAGTGATCAAAATATTGATTTTCAAGACGTTGAAAATGAGATTTGAGAATATGCGTGAGATCGTGAATATGATCCAGATGCAGAATGTACTGGGAAATGAGTTCTGACGAGGACAGTGGTGATGGTATAAAACATCTGCTCAAACTGAACCCTTCTAAGCTCCAAAAGGTAACGAAATATGTTTTATTTTTATTCTTCTGCAATTGTTGCTCTAATATCAGGAGTTTTATATATTATCGCGACCTGTATAGATCTATCCATGTTAGATATTAGTAGTGGGAAGTTCGGATCATTTTACTGACTCTGATCTTTGAATCTCGTTCAGCAAAATGAACGAATCTTTCAAGTCATTTCGTTCATTTCAGCAGAATCTAATTAAAATGTTGCATGCTACATTTTTCAACACATTTAGTACTTTTGGAATAAAAAATGTATTCTAAGCTAATGCAGCCATGGCCAAACTTTGAGAAAAGTGAAAGATTAATTATTTGCTTAAGCTGGGTCTTCAGGCTATGTATGCAGTCTGTTAGTTCACCTCACCTCCCGATCCAAATCGTTCTTTCCTTTTTCACTTCACATTTAATCACATCTGTTTCCTGGAAAGATAGTACACCTCTCGTGTCTTCAGGTATGAGCCGCTGCCGTTAGTTCGGTCATCATGTCTGATCTGGGCCGTGACAGCCTCGTATGCAATACATGCGTCCGGAAACAGAAAAAGATTAGTTCATCTCTCGAGTCTTCGGGTTTGAGTCATTCGTTCATCAAGTCCCAGCCCCATAGGCAAGGCTATGCAGTCACCGGAAACAGAAAAGATTAGTTCATCTCTCTTCTCTCTTCTCGTTCGAGTCGTTCGTTCTTTTTTCACGTGACCGCTTCCCTGTTCAGTGTCTCGCAGTCAATAATACGACTGTAATGCTGTATATGTTGCATGTTGTAATATATTTTAATACATTTTTTAATATTTAATTAAATTAATATATTTGTTATTATAAAATCATCAGAAGATATGTGCAATAAACATTTGTTATGCCTATCCGTTCTGAGCAACCCAATGTGTCCAGGCGTCATATGAAAATCAATTA
Organism: Gobio gobio; assembly: GCF_949357685.1. Lineage (NCBI taxonomy): Eukaryota > Metazoa > Chordata > Actinopteri > Cypriniformes > Gobionidae > Gobio > Gobio gobio. The sequence continues at coordinate 14,929,917 of NC_137109.1, read as the reverse complement.
TACTAGCTAAAAACGGAACTAAATATAAAAAAACTACTCCCTTGTTTGTAAGGAAGGTTGTGGATTAACCATAGACTGTAAAGGAATTAACTAATTTCTGTATCCAACACGGCTGTCACGTCACGTGAGAAAAGAACGAGACTCAAGAGATTAATGGTTTCTAGGGGTGTAACGGTACACAAAACTGACGGTTCGGTACGTACCTCGGTTTTGAAGTCACGGCTCGGTACGAGTTCGGTACAGCAGTTTTACAAAATTGCTTTTTATTTATTTGTATTAAACAGTGGTTTACTGAAAAAGTGTGTCCTTGAATTAATTAAATTATAACTAAAAGTTTATTGAAGATATTTCTGTAAACTATATAGGGAGCCCTTACTTGCACATTAATATTAAAGGTTAACAACAGAGCCCAAACTATTAGCCTAAATTCAGTTGTTATTTATTTTTATGTATAATAATTAGGGCTGTCAAAATAATTTATTTTATTTTTTACGCGTTATTTTTCCTCAGATTAATTAATCGAAATTAACGCGTAAAAAAAAAAAAGAAGCAGATTAATCCATTGGACTTTGACCCTTAGCTGTAAAATGAAGGAGGGAGACGAGAACGCGCTGCCTGGATCATTGATTGGAACATTTACGTAGCCTGATGGAAGTGCTGATAAAACTGTGATGTCCTGCAATGTCCACTATCCTACCCAAGAGCGTGTCATATACGCGCCATAAAGTGCGTATCATATGCACGCGAAAAACTGCGTGGTGAATGCATTCCACGACACTGCAAACTTGTACTATTGATACGCATTCTCAACAGGGAGCGCACACTCTTAAAGGGGCCACACTATGTTCCTACTCGTTACAACGTCCATGCATTCAGCAGCCCAAATGAATACCTGTCTGTCATTAATGTTAATCAAACAACTACAGGTGTTAAATAAATGTATACATATTAAATAAACCTACTGTATCTGTATTTTTTTTTTAAAGAAATGTATTATTGTTTTTGTAATTTGCTTCTTAGTTCTTTTATTTAGCCTATATTCAATTTCTCATATTAGCCATATTGCCCACCCCTTGCCCACCTGCATACCTGCTGATATACAATATAGTCTTGATTTGGGTGGTCACTCTTCATTGAAAGTTTGAAAGGGTTTTAAATCTTCTAAATCAAGTAAAATGACTCAAAATCTAGTAATTTAAGCATGCCCAATTCAACTTTAATCATATAAAATGTAATTTCCATGCAGCAAAATTGTGGCCAGTGAAAATGCTAAGTGGCTAGTAACTTGGAAAACCACTAGCAACAGTGGCTGGTGAGCAAAAAAGTTAATGTCAAGCCCTGATTGTATGTACAGTGAAAAAAATCTTCCTGAAGCACTTTTTAATTTATTTCCTCAGCATATTGGGTCATATTGTTTATTGTTATGGCCAATATTTGAACAGTGAAAATAATAATAAAAGAGTTTTTGAACTTTAATGTCACTAATGCTGATTATTCATCGATTCATTTGAATTGAAATATTTAAAATACTTTCACAGCAAAAATTATGTATGCAATTAATTTAGATTAATTAATCACAGAGTATGTAATTAATTAGATTAATTTTTAATCGATTGACGGCCCTAATAATAATCAACACTCAAATAACACATTGTGTGCAAAACTGTTACCTTCACATAAGGCAATTTTTGCATTAACTTCTAAATCTAATTATAAAATAGTTTTCTCCAATTCGTTGTTGAAATATAATCATTTATAGCCTACACAGTGTCTGTCATTTTCATGACAGGTTTATTTAACATGCATGAAATAATCAAGACACCCCTAACAGGTTAAGTAGAATATAATGAATATATAGGCTAATATAGATTATATATTTAGTGAAAGAGTTGATTTCTCTAGTGAATACAATTATGTGGACACTGAATGACTGCCTGAGGTAACTTAAATGTGATGCTAACGTTACATGACATTTTTTATTTTACAAGCAGTTATATTGACGTCTTTCCGCCATTGAAACACTGATTTAGCAATTACACCACATATGATATGTGACAGTAAGTTGTAATGTATCCTCAGCATACCTTCAGATGGTCATTCATGTTTATTCTTTAGGAAGAGATGATCGCGTTCACGCGTGGCCGCTTGAATTGTGATCAGTCACGTCACATAGACCATCAAAACGGCATTTATCATTTGAATTTCGTGATAAAATGGACTGAATACTTAATATGTTCGTGTGGGAACTCGGATTGAAGTGTGTTCCGCGCTTAAAACAAGCAGACTGTTAACTGTTAAAGATTGCACTCGGAAACCGTTTGGTACAGGCGTGGACTGAACCGAAAGCCCTGTACCGAAATGTTTCGGTACGAATACGTGTACCGTTACACCCCTAATGGTTTCTGCATTCAGTCTATGGGGACTTGAACGAACGAGAAGACTCGAGAGATGAACTGATCTTTTCTGTTTCTGGTGACTGCATAGCCTTACCTATGGGGCTGGGACTTGATGAACGAATGACTCAAACCCCAAGTCTCGAGAGATGAACTTATCTTTTCTGTTTCCTGTACAGAACATATGGGAGGTTGTGCATGCACAGTCAACACAAAATGAACGAATCGCTCTCTGAGACAACCCGTTGTTCTCGAGTCATATTAAAGATTTGTTCAAAATGAACGAATCGTTCATGAACGACACCTCACTATTAGATATAGATCCGGGTCGCTAAAGACCCGAATATGTAAGAATATTTGGCGAAACAGTCATGGATTTAAGGGTTAAAGAAATCTAGTTTGGTCATGTCTAAATATGTATTCAAATGCAAAACCTAAAAATAAGCAAGCAGTTATGATCTGCAATACTTTTTTGGAGCAACTAGATACATGTATATTTATTAAAGAGCCATACAGGGACCTTGAGGGTAATGGCATTACAAGTGAAAATTATTATTTTTCCAGCCACAAAATGACTCTAATTTGTCTCTTTGCATTGGAATTTTCGATTTTAACCTTAATTACTACACTAATTGTAATATAAATAATAACATATTTTAAGCGGTCATTCATGGACCATAATTATTGCACAAATAGTATTTAGTACCAAAAGATCTCCTCAAAATATTCAATAAATATTATTAAACTATTTTGCCATTGACGAGCGCGGTGACAGACCGCTGAGGCAGCTCCGATGAGAAGCTCTTGGTGCTGTGCTATATCCTTACTGCACTAAAGTAGTTAATACTATAGTAGGCATTTATTTCACAACATTTATTATATAGACCTCTGGAAAATACCGAGGTCCGGACCTCGGTGACCTCATAACTGGCTACGGCCCCGGTTGGGAATAACATGTCTAATGTTAATCCTTTGTAAAATACTCCACACAACCACTGGTTTATGACAACCAGTTCTTAACACACAGCCTATTATTTTATACCATATTTACAATGCCTAAAAAAATAGTCCCCTACTCGTGTAACAAATATTTTAGAAGTAAAAATTACACATTTGAAAGTAATTCAAGTGTAATCAACCGGTCTCTGTTACGTTTCCACCGTAACGATGCTGATTCTCGTGCCGGAGATGGGCTCACGTTTGGCAGGGAACTCATTTCAGATCTCCACCCTGCGTTTCTCTCATAGCCGACAGATGCTATCTGAGTGCTTCCATTCCATAACCTGGCCATAAACAATCAGTGCACAGTTCTGAGAACATATTTCAAAATCCAAAGTAATTATATTCAGTATCTTTAGGAATAAATCATTTAAATTATGCAAGGCATCAAGAGTTTCTTTCCATAATTCAAAAAGACTGGTGCGACACTCGTTTATTTGACCGATATCGCGTCAGTGTAGTTTGCCTTGCATTAAATACAATGATTTACACCACATCAACCATTTTATAGATGAAATAAAACACACAAACCTGTATTTCATCCAAACAATAAAAAATGGACCATGTCGGCGGCGCTGAGAAGCTGAACGTGATCGCACATGACCTGCCTTCCGTTTCCACTATACTCTCACACATGTATACATTTTTCTCTTACATACACACATTTTCTTAAAAAATTTGACTATGAGAGAAAAAAAAATATGTATGTGAAAGGAGGATGTATGAGTGTGAGAGAGTAGAAATATATGTATGTGAATGCCAGAATGTATTATGGCTTGTACAGCCCCTCATATAATAACATTTATTCTCTAATATATAACATTTATAACTTAACGTGTGTAGTACAGTGGTTGTACTATTCAGTTTTTATGAATCTGCTTCAGTCAACACATGGTTGGCTTCATATAAGCTTGTCCTAATTAACCCTATGAGTTTATGCATAGTCAAGGCTTGGCATATATTATTAAAATAAATGAAAATTATTGTGGAACGGTCAGTTGAAGTGCTTGTGAACTGGGGATTGAACATGCACAAAACCATGTAAATGTTTATTCGTATTATGATTTATTAAGGGGTTCGCGAATCACGCAATTATTATTTTTTTTAAAATCAGAATACGAAGCAGTCACGTGGTTGTGTGCAAAAATGAAACTTCGGATGTCACAGATCACGTGGTTATGGCAAAACGAATCATGCTCCGGTACAGTGCTTCGCGATGAGATGTTTCGTTTTTTTGATACAAGCTTTGAAGCCTCGGTTTAGAGGTCTGCACGGGACTGTTTTTTTCCGTCCCGCTCCCGCAAGGTTCTGTTCCACACCCTCCCGCTTAAAATTCACTCAGTTTAGAATGACTTTTGCCCCGTCCCGTCCGATCCTGCTAAATTTAGACCTCGTTTCCAGATTTAAATTTCCCCTAAAGAAAGAGAGTGACTGGGATAACAAATATAAAATGTTGGCTATACAATAATTTGATTTGTTATTTTTGTCTTATGATACTGTCAACATCTTAAAAAATGTCACAGAGAAAAATAGGCTAAATCAAATACGACATCTGTCATTCAAAATTATTTGCCAAAAATACAAAAGTTAAAACTGTCGGCTTACTAGCTTATAGCTACTGCAAAATGTAGTAATTTTTTTTTAACATCCATGCAAGAACAGAATGTTCGCTGACTGACAAAGTTTTATTACTGAACGTCTCTCCTCCAAAATCCTGAAGGTGCACTAATGGACAGGATGCAAAGAACATATATTGCCAGATTGCTCAGGGCAGGAAACGGAGAACTGTGTGAACGCCACCATTGCAGAAAGTTTTCGGAGCGGCCGCCCTATTTTCAGACCGCCCACTCCTATCCAATGTACACCAGAGTTACCGACCGCTACCGTCTTTGATTTGGAAATGTAGAGCCATGGGAATGCAGACCTCTACCTCGTTGTTGAACGTCCCATCACTAGTAAAGACCCTATGAACAACAATAACGTGTTTATGCAAAGCCTTGAACAATATATAAGCAATTTCTTTGCATCACAGTTGGGCAGCATTCTGAAGTTTCCTTTTCAGTTTATGAGCTGGATTTGCATTGAATTAGCTACATTTAGAGCAACCTCTATAGAGTGCAACAGTCTGTTTCCGGAAGGAAAAATCCAATTCTTTTTTCTCCATAGGGAAATTGATTTTGAACAATAACTTATAAACTGTTAAAGAGACCGACCTACTGTGAGAAACAAGGCTGTTAATCAATAGCAATATATGCTTTTGTTGCCGCCATCAGCCTGAATTATTTCAACTTAATGGGATCGTTCACCAAAAAAAAAAAAATTCTGTCATTAATTACTCACCCTCATGTCGTTCCAAACCCGTAAGACATTCGTTCATCTTCGAAACACAAGTGAAGATATTTTTGGCGCATCCGGCTCTTTTTTTCTTATCAGTGCCAAAGAGACTCAAATAACGCTGTCGTTTATCATTCAGGCAAGTGTTATATACATCATTATAATCTGTTAAGTTTCTATTTTTAATTTGTGTACAGTCACAATAAAAACAAAATGTTTTGCTTTTTGCAAAATAAAGAAAACAAACATGCAGTGCGATCTGCAGCCTCTCTGTCAAAGACGTTCATTCAGATAGTCTTCAGAGAAGGAACACTAGCTTAGTGAATACTTGTCTCACAAACATGAGACATATGTCTAAAGAAACGTTGAAATGTCAGGTTTTAAACAATGTAAACCAAATCGAAAACAAATATTCTGTGTTTATGTAATCTGTTTGAAAAGAGATAGATGTCAGTCACCCGCTAGCCACTTCATTATCCGGTAATGCGACCACACCCACAGAGCGCGCACTCTTTCAGATTCAAATACTGACGATCCATGCGTCAACGCCCACACATCAACTCATACAAACATCTAGTGAAGCGCTGTAACGTTACTTCAGCTACATCGTTTTGAGACTCGTTGAGGAATAATTCACCTCATGAAAGTTCATGTTCTGTTCAGAGCAAAGGATTCAGGGCTGATTGTAAGGTAGGCCAAGTTTATTCTGTTAGCATCTGTGATTAGTAAACGCAAAAAGACCATTTAAATATGAATCCTGCTACAATATAAAATTCCATACTGCAAGATTTTAGACAAGATTTATTTGGCCTGTTTTGGACAGATTATAACGTGTTTATTGTAAAAGAGCCGAGTGTCACATCAATAAAGCTTTTATTCGCAAATGTCTGCTCAGATGCTATAAATATAGTACCAGTCAAACGTATTTTTCTTCATATTGATGTTTAAATATTATAGCCTAATGTTATTTTTTTTAAATTTAATATCAATAAATTAATATTAATACGTTTGTTTTATCGAGTTTTGTAGAAAGTTGACAGTAAAACACGACTTGGTGGCGCTCAAGCACAAAACGCTCTTGCCGAGCACACATTGATACGACGAAGAAGTAGTAAGTAGACAAAGAAGAAGATGAACTGCTAATGCTGCTTGCCAGTTAGCAAAAAGTGTGTGAATTGTTTTGGCCATATACATATGTCTATGGTTTTGGCAAGCACGTAAATACTGTCTCTCTTCTTTTTCTGTGTGACAAGCGAGTGTCAGAGGCATAAAGTGCCGCAGCACCACCTTGTGTACCGGGAGCGCATCTACTGAATGTGCACGTTCACTCGGCGCATCGCCAGTGAAAATCGCTTGGGTGTGAACACTCAAGATGGGCAGAAAAACGTCACGAAAAACGCTGGCGATAAGCGCTTGCGATATTCGTCCCGGTGTGTACAGGCCTTGAGACTACTTTCAAAAACATAAAATAAAATAAAAAATGCTGTCATTTTTGTCTTGTTTCTAGTCTAAATATTTAAACATTCTTAAATCAAGATGCTTTTACAAGATAAGTAACATTTTCAACTAAATAAGAAGAGCATTTTTTTTCAGTGTAGTCAAATCTTTTGATCATTTAAAATATAATAGGCCTTTGACTACATTCTAATTAAATGAATCTGGAGTTTTGTTTTGTAGAAAGTACATTTTTTGTTTTGTAGAAAGTGAATTGCTTGCTTTACAGTGAATTTCGTTTTGTATAAATTGTATCTTAATTAAAAATTTTTAGCATGAGACTACTTTCAAAAACAAAAAATAGTACAAACTAGATAAGTACATTATATAATATATATGTCCTTTGTCCTGTTGCTCTCAGTCACATACCTGAATCTCATTCATTATGCAGCTCATTATGTGGGCTATTATGTTCTTTTGTCCTCTCAGGTGTGATTCCAGCTTTATTCATTAGCTATCACGCCTCATCGCATACTGTCTTTGTGAAGAAAAACTGTCTTACAAAATTTAAATCAGTGTATTGTTTTGTGCATGAGTAGGCTCAATGTTTCTCACATCAGTTTAAAGCAAAAACGCTAGGCCAGTTGTTCTCAAAGTGTGGTACAAGTACCACTAGTTGTACTCAAGCTACCTCTAGTGGTATGCAGAGGAATCACTAAATAAAGTAATGTTAAAATGCAATAGATTTTTTTACATTTAAGTACAGTACAGTTTTCATTTAACTTTTAGGTACAATGCATTTTAATTTAATCATTATTCAATTATTTTATTTACCTGTATGTAAGCACAGTGTAGTGTTAATGTACAAACTGTGTTATTTACAATGTTAAAGTGGTTGACAACAATACATATATTCTTATTAGGAATAAACTGCCTCGTTTTTGAACTGTGCAGAGATGTAGCTGAATAGTTAGGCCTAATAGTTAGGCTACTGTATTTTATTGTTGGTCTTTATAGTGGTACTTGGAGAGCTAAATATTTTCGGAGGTGTTACTTGGTATAAAAAGTTTGAGAACCACTGCTCTAGGCAAATGCACCCATTAGTCAAAAGTCTTGTGGACACATCTATTGTGTGTTTTGAGGCCTTAATTTTAAAACTTTTAAAGAACAATTTTTTTTTAGTTTTTTAAAAAAACGTGCATAAACCTTTCTCTAAAAAATAAAAGCATGTACATACATGTTGCTCACATATTATGGTAGCCCAGTTTGTGCTGAATACAGTGTAATTACACTCTTGCCATTAATGTGTTTATAAGCAACTGAAAAAAGCACATGTCAGAGCATGTCAAATTCTAAAGGGCCCCAAAAGAGCTCAGACTCCTAGGGTTTAAATCCGAGAGCTCTCTGATCCCTCCATAGACAGTTATGTAATTATCACTTTCAAGGTCCAGAAAGGTAGTAAAAACATTGTTAAAACAGTCCATGTGAGTCCAGTGGTTCAACCTAGGGCTGGGCGATACGACGATATTATCGTATATCGACGATGTCTCGCAAATATCTCGATATCGATAACAGTCAGTGGTATCAGACGATAATCGACAGTATCGTAAAAATGACGACTGATAAACTCACAGGACATTTTATATTTATATTTTATATTTTTGCATTTGGCAGACGCTTTTATCCAAAGCGACTTACAGTGCACTTATTACAGGGACAATCCCCCTGGAGCAACGTGGAGTAAAGTGCCTTGCTCAAGGACACACTGGTGGTGACCGCTGGAATAGAACCAGCAACCTTCTGCATATCAGTTAAGTGGTTTAACCCACTGGACCACCACCTCTCCACTTTGCTGACATTGCATTGTCATTGCATTGCATTGCATTGCATTGCATTGACATTGCTGCCAAAAACATTATAAATAGCTTAGTAGTTACCATACACTTACCTTTTTAGTGTTTTTGATGCATAGCTACAGTAGCCTATATGTGTTAAAGCAAAACATTGAAGTGTATGGATAAGACGTTGGTTGTGTCTGTTTTCATTATACATGCGCAAAGAGAAGCACGTTACAAATTAACAAGACATAGGTTGGCTTGGCTAAATGTTTTAAACAGCTCTAAAAAATATTATTGGCTATTAAATTATAAATAGAATAGCCTATTAATAATACAAATATTAATCAAACATGGAAACCTGGAAAACATTTAAAATACTAACGCTAAAAATAAAACGAGAGAGCGAAACCTTTGGAAAAAAAATTATTTTATTCAGGACACAATGTGAACGATATTAAATCATTTAGACAAATTGCTTTTATCAGTAACATATTCAAAACGTTTTTTTTTTTTTTATCAAACTATGGGTAAATCACCTTAAAATAACTTTATGTAGGTGATATGTAAAACACAGTAACTGTGGTTTACCAAGCATGTCTTAACAGTTGCGTATGAAAATCATAAATGCATTTTTTTAAAATTATCAGTAAAATCTTAAACTAAATCATCATTCAAAATTAAAACAATTGATTTTTTTTTTTTTAATTAGACACCTTAAAAATAAAATATAATCCAAACATCTCGTTATTTAATTTAACCTATAAAACGTAGGCTAACTGTGGTTTGCATGCATGTCTTAGTTGCGTATCATAAATGCATTTTTAAAAAAAAAATTAAAATCATCAAAAATCTAAATTATCATTCAAAATTAAAACAAATATGATTTAATTTTTTAAAAATACATTAGGCTAGTTCTCAAAAATAAAATGTATAATCTAAACACCACGTTATTTAATTGAACCTATGCATTTATAAAACATTAACGCAACAATCTAACGCAGGTTTCTAGACAGGAAACCCGCATATTAACCTTTTCTGGGGTTAAAGCATTACGGAATGGGGTGACAATTTGACCTGCTGCGTTAAAAACCCTTTCTGAAGGACAGGACTGCTTGTTGCAGGCACACACAAAAATGTTTGCATTACGAGAGACATGAGCGGGAATCGGCTTTCATTATTTTTCCACCACTCAAGTGGGTCCTCCTCTCCATCAATTACATCTTCCAAAAGATAGGCCGCGAGCTCAGCCGCTGCCCGACCCGCCTCACTCGTAGGTGTTTTTTTTGGTCTTTCCAAGGAGATCACTCAGTGTGTTTTTTTTCTTCTTCAAAGGCACCTCTTGAGCGCTGGTGTTTGCATGTTCTTCCATGTTCTCGTGATTTACCGGGCTTGAGTGACGATGGCACTCTGTAATGGCATCAAGCACTTCTGTCTTGGTTTGCTCTAATTCGTTCAAATTAAATCCACCTCTGTAGCGGGGATCAAGGAGTGCTGATTCTGTGAAGTTTTTGGGTTGCGTGGTTGTTATATTTGGTGTCTAATTCCTCCAAGAGGCCAGTCTTAATTTTTTTACCCAATTGTGTGTCATCATCATTTTCCGTTAAGACACGACGTGTGTGTTGTAGCACTGGGGTGACAGACGAAACAGTAACATAAGTTTCTCCTGACAAAACGTCGGTCAAGTCTGCTAAAGGCTTCAGTCCTTTGATCACTGACTCCAGAACGGAAATATCTTGCCACGTAGGCCAATTTATACTTCTGCGCCGAGTGTACGCCGTAGCTACGCCGTAGGCTGTGTGATGCGCGCGTACCCTACGCCGTACCCTGATGCGCACCTCTCCAAAAATGTAACAACGCGTCAATTCTAGGCAAACCGCAAGCGCCGTGATTGGTCTGCCAGAACCTCTCCCTCAGGTCAATAAATAAATAAATCTGCGATAGGAGTGTGTGTTGGTCCAGAAAAGGGATGATAGTTTCTTCCTTACGTCTGCTATAAAACAATATTTTGTAGTCCAGACATTCTTTATGTTAGTAAATAAATACATAGATCCGCTGAGTATAGTTTATTTATTCTCTCATTAAAACCAAATATGTTAATCAGTGATTGCATATCAAGAACAGGGACACATTAGGGTACATTTCGTGAATGAATTCTCCGCAACAGCAATCGATTGCTCGAGCCACTGCTACTGAAAACAGCCCCACGAGCTCTGCATAATTTCACAAACGCATTCCAGCACCAGATTGCCTCTTATTTAAAGGGGCTATATGCAACTTTTTCCCCAAAATAAACGTAACAATAGCCTTTTTATTTTACCATTTATGACTCAAAGATCTCCTGATGAGCATACTGACACCTTGTCCGCTCACAGTGGGTGCACCTATAAGCCTGTATCCTATTTTTCATATTTTCTGGCGGGTCGTCTTTTCCCGCGCTGTCTGCGGATGTGACGTCACCACCACTGCGAGAGCGAGCAGAAAATGAGAGCAGTTCTGTTTTTTGGCCACAGGTGTCAGTCGCGAGTTTAAATTTCAGAAAAACGCATATAGCCCCTTTAACTCTACTAATGAACTAGAGAGGCTTAATTTGTAATAGATATAACAACTCACGCTGCAAGAAAAGCCGCTATCTCACTGCTGGATACTCCGACAACGAATGTTCACATTCTACACAACAAGCTGCTTCTTCTTCGGCAATCGGCTGTTGTCTTGATTACACTATCATGCCCGAGGACACTGCCTACTAGCGTCTGCATGTGGAATTGCACATTGACGCAGACAACAACGCAGAAGTATAAATGAAAACCAACGCGTAACTTGTGCCGTGGAGGATACGGCGTAGGTCCGACGCAGAAGTATAAATTGGCCTAAGTTTGCAGATGACAAAAGCCGACGTCCACTACCAAAGACCTGTCATATTGCTGGAGTCTGCTCCAGAATCCTTTCTGTCATCTTCAGCTTCGAGCCCCAGCGCGTTGGACAGTCCTACAATTAATTAATAAACAAAACAAATAACATTAGAATTTAAAGTGTCTATTTTTTTTTTTTTTTATAGCAATCTTTTAATTTAACATTTGTTTAACCAATTATTTTTTTTTTTAAATAATGGTAACACTTTACAATGAGGTTTAATTTGTTAACTAATGTAATGAACCAACCATGAAAAATGGCCTATTCATCTTTGTTATGGTCAGTTCATAGTGCATTATCTAATGTTAACAAATACTACAACTTTTGATAGTAATAATCAAGCATATTAGTAAATGTTGAAATGAAAATAATTCATTATAACATCAAGTTCATTATTATTTTATGCAACTAACGTAGTTAACTAATGAAAACTTATTCTAAAGTGTTACCAAAATAATATTAAAATAAAATGTTTTTACCGTTATGAGAGAGTGATTAGGGATGTCAAGCTCCTCTTGCGCTCTCACGAATTCACGAGAGCCCCATTAATGGCCCGGCATACACCAAATGCTCGGTCTGTACTGGCCTTCTCCTTCTGAAGTGAATTGTTTATGGCGACATTAAAATTGTGCCCAAAACAATTAAGCCATGGCCATTTTAGTTGCCGCACTGCTGCAACGACATTAGCTCCGTTGTCTGTGGAGATGCATGAAATTCTTTCATCGACGCCCCATTCTTTAACACTCTCCAAGAGACTATCTGCCAAATAATCTGCTGTGTGGCTCTCAGGCACATAAATCGTTCCGAAGCAGTTTGATTGTAGTACCCAGTTTTTGTCTATGTAATGAGCAGTAATTGACATGTAAGGTGTCATCGTGTTGCTGCTCGACCACATATCCGTCGTAAGAGCGTCGTAATCCGCGCTACTGATGTTAGTCATAACCTCAGTTTTCACCGTATTATACAGCTCTGGAATAGCTGTTCTTGAGAAATAATTCCGACTGGGTACTTCATACTGCCGGTCAAAAGTTTGAAGCATGGACCGGAATTCTGCCTGGTCCACAAGACTAAGAGGCATCATCTCTTTAACCAGAAAACTGGTCACAGCTAGAGTGCACTATCTCCATTTTAAACTGGATTTATCGTACTTTCCACAAGCGAACGCAGAAGCAATCGGAGTTAAACTAGATCTTTTCCCGTTTTGAGAAGCGGCTGCAGAGCGGGGCTCAAATGAGGCCGCTACTGCTGGATGGGGTATGTGGATATGGCTGCGGAGATTAGTGGTCTGCGCATCTTTAACCTTTACTTTTTTTTTGCACAGCCTACAGATAGCCTCTGTTGGATCCGCTGGTTCACCATTTGCATTTGGTTTAAATCCATAATACTGCCAAATTACCAATGTGCATCTTTTCTTGGATATTAAGCCGTTGTCCTCCATTTTATGCCTGGAAAATTTGGACACAGACATGAGCAATGGCGCGAGTGGGCGGGGTCAGTGCGGAGTAGATGATATTATCAGATATCGCGATATTTTTGAAGGCGATTATCCCCCCAAAAAATTCACATACCGCCCAGCCCTACTTCAACCTTAATGTTATGAAGCGACGAGAATTGTTTTTTTTTTTTTTTGTGCGCAAAATCAAACAAAAATAATGACTTTATTCAACAATTTCTTCACGTCTGTGACAGTCTCCTACGCAATTTCCATTGTAAATACAGTGCAGCGCTCTTGAGATGTATGGCAGCCGATGCTGTTCACGTGAGCACCATGACGCATGCGCGGGAGCGTACGAGACTGACACATGCCAGAACTAAATTGTTGAAAAAAGTCATAATTTTTGTTTGTTTTTGGACAGAAAAAGTATTCTCGTCGCTTCGTTTATATAAGGTTGAACCACTGGCGTCACATGGACTATTTTAACAATGCTTTTACTGCCTTTCTGTGCCTTGAAATTGTTATCAGTAGGATTTCAGTACAATAAACATTCAGATTTTAGTTTTTCAAAGAAAGTGTTTATTTCTCCATATCGTTTTAGATCACTGATATCAATCTCAGACAGGTTTGTTCAATAGTTTGTCAGGTAAATGGAAACCTCGAAGAGGTTAAGATCTCTCTGAAGATGAAAAGCATGAAATAGTGCAAATTGTGCAATGTTATGCAAAAGGCATGAAAACAACTGATATTGTGAGGAAACTGAATGGAGATTATCGAACTATCATAAGATTTGTGAGTCATTTACAGCACAGGAGAACTCGGTCAGATAAAGCCTTAAAGGTCCCATGGCATGGCATTTTTCTATTATTTTATAGTGTTTTCTGAGGTGTACTTATATTATTAGTATGATTTTTACATCATAAAATGTCATAATTTAGAAATAAAAGGCATTTTTTCTATACTGCTGTTTGCCCTGTGGCTGAATGCCCTGCTTCAAGAGGCGTGTCTGCTGTGAGACTTCAGTAAAAACGCCCACTGTTGTGATTGGCTGACATCTTTGCATTTTAAATGAGAGGAGGGGGCGTGGTTTAACGAGGCACGAGCAGGCACGAGTCTGCCAGAGAGACGGATGGACCTATGTTCACTTCTCATCAGTTCTCTCAGCATGTCTCAGTTCAGGGTGAACTGTTGTAGTTACAGCATATACTTCAGGTTATTAGTTTATTTCTAGTCGGAGGGGCTGTCACTCATGTCAGAAAGTTAGTAACTTTAGTAAATTATGGATCAGCGCTGACTCGAGACGCGAACCGTTTAGAACGATTCAGTCCGATTTTGGTTCGGTTCACTAAAAAGAACCGATTCAAAAGAATGATTCGTTCGCGAACCGGACATCACGGAGACGAAGCGATTGCTAACAAAGTTATTTATAGTAACTACTGAGTTATGAGAGCGCTGTCAGTCAGCGCGAGTTTATTGTGTTTGTATCTGAGAGTTCTGAATAAACACGAGTCCTCTTCATCATTATTCTACCAACTTTGTAACACATGCAATGTACCATTACAGCGAGATGAACGAGTTAGTAAGTGTTGAGTATAGCATTATTTCTAGATATGTTCCAATCATATGAATAGCGTCATTGACGCGCATTGAGTAACGTTACACAGCGCAAACAAAGACACAACAGCTGTAATCGAATGTAATCCAGTTTATTGTGGGGAAAGCTGGCTAGCCTAGCCGGATACCCTCACGCTTACCCTCCTTCTGCTTAATCTCACGCCGCGTTTGGTGCCTCCGCTGTGGGCCAGATGCAGTACTGGGGGTCGGGGATGTTGGAGGCCGAGCTTCGGCGTATGTGAAGTTTATCTCTAAAGATGTGACTGCTGATGTTAAACAGAAAAGACTGTATGCACATTTTAGAACAGATAGACGCGACAAGGACGTACAAAAACACTGACTCACAAGATAGAAAACACAAAAACACCGTTCTGTCGGGAGAGAGAGAAGCCGCTGCGTGTCCACAGATAATAAATAATAAGCTACACATAAGAAATCAATGATCACAGATCAGAAGGAACTGAAGAAAGACTTCTGTTTTCATTTGTACATCCAAACACTGAGAAACTGCCAGTGTTCACTCGTTCACAAGTAACGTTAATGATCTCGAGTGTTTGCATGGGCGTGCCAGATTCTCTGGGCGGGGGAAAGGGAGGAAACCGCTCCTGCTTGGACGTCAAACCAGGAGACTTCAGGATTGGCTCGTCTGGCCTGTCATTTTCTCAAAGGCAGAGAAAGACAGCCAGAACTCGGGTTTACACCGATCAACATTTCTATCCACTTGGGGACAATATTCAGGCTAGGGGAACTCATATTAATGTTGAAATACCTCATAAAATGAAAATTTCATGCCATGGGACCTTTAAGGAAAGTTTCTGTCAAAAATGTATTCGATTTAAAGGACCATTATAAAAAAAAGCCACTGTTGTGCAGCAGACGGGTATTTGAAGCGGCTGCTGTATCTGGAGTTTCAAGAACCTCTCCTTGCAAACATGCAGTTGTGCGTAAAGCTGCGTTTCAGCCACCTCACAAAGGTGCTCACAAAGAGAAACATTTACAGTGGGTTTAGAAATACGTTTCAAACTGTTTTATGCCTGTGGTGTTTTTTGCAGCATGGGGTGGTGCATTGTCCTGAATGAAAATCCTTTTATTTCAGACAGTTCTTGAGACTACAGAACAGCTTTAAATACCCGTTTTTAAACACCACAATGGCTTTTTTTTCTATATATAGCGTTCCTTTTAATACAATATTTTTGATAATCTCCATTCAGTTTTGACACACTATTAGTTGTTTCCATGCCTTTTGCATAACATTGCACCATTTCTCGCTTCAGCAAGACCTTGCTTCCTCCCCGTATTGCATGAGAACTGTGATTTGTGGCTGTGCAATTTTTGGCAATATAGTGTATATGTGGCAAGGTAAGAGCTTTAACAAAAAGGTTAGCTTCCAATCAGTGAAAACGCATGAAGAGACCAGGTGTAAACAGGCCCTTAGATTCTTACTGAACATCTCCTGATCCAGACTATGCCAACTTGTTTCTCTTTCATGCTGTCTTGTCAAAGGTGGAGATGTGGTAGATTTAACGTGTGAAGGATCTGAACCTGCGGTTGTTGACCTCACCAATAATGATTCTATTGTGGTGAGTCTTCTACACTTGTATTCAACATTTGTACTATAATTAAGGTTTGACTGAAGCATGTGCTTTCTGTTCTTTGGTATTATGAAGGGGGTTTTAATTCATTCTGTCTCTCCCTTCTCTCATCTCAAGGTTGTGGAAGATGGTAATGTATCATTCTTGTTTTATTCTGTTGATGCAATTAAACTTTTCATTTGTGAGTCGTTTTTGATAAAAACGTGTTATTAAAATAAAATAAAATAAAGCTAGTGTAAATGTAGTTTTCATTAAACATAAAGTAAATCTGGGGTGGATTTCAAATAACATGACACTGTGCCACTTCACAGAATACTTATTGTAATACTTAGTGAAATGAGTTTTTAAAAGTGTCATAACATTCATGTTTGTGTTGCAGGTGTGCAAAGCAGACGTGGACCAGGTACAGAGAGTTACGTACTGAGCAGTGATGAAGAGGAAGAGTCCAGTCTCAGACTCAGTCCAGGTTTACTGTCCTCCCTACATGCCAGCTCACGGGCCAGGTACATACATCTTACACAGATCGGCCTATGCTAAACGATAATCTTCATCCTTATATGCACATTTTGTGGATGCAGCTTTGAACTTTTACACGAAGATAACATCTAGACATGTGCCGGTATATGCTAATAAAATATATCACGATAATGAACATGCATGATATTGTCACTTCAAAATACTGTGAATAATTATTTATTACAAAGTATTCCAATTTTTTGAATGCATTTTAAGAATACTTCTCCCATCAACCGTTTAAAGGTCCCATGGCATGAAATTTTCATTTTATGAGGTTTTTCAACATTAATATGAGTTCCCCTAGCCTGAATATTGTCCCCAAGTGGATAGAAATGTTGATCGGTGTAAAACCGAGTTGTGGCTGTCTTTCTCTGCCTTTGAGAAAATGACAGGCCAGACTAGCCAATCCTGAAGTCTCCTGGTTTGACGTCCAAGCAGGCACGGTTTCCTCCCTTTCCTCCGCCCAGAGAATCTGGCACGCCCATGCAAACGCTCGTCGAGAGATCATTGCATCATTGCTTGTGAACGAGTGAACGCTGGCAGTTTCTCAGTGTTTGGATGTACAAATGAAAACAGAAGTCTTTTTTCAGTTCCTTCTGATCTGTGATCAGTGATTTCTGATGTGTAGCTAATTATTTATTATTCGTGCACACAATGCGGCTTCTCTCTCTCCAGACAGAACGGTGTTTTCGTGTTTTATATCTTGTGAGTCAGTGTTTTTGTACGTCCTCGTCGCGTCTATCGGTTCTAAAATGTGCATACAGTCATGAGTTTCTGCTCAACATCAGCAGAGATAAACCTCACACACGCCGAAGCTCGGCCTTCAACATCCCCGACCCACAGTACTGCATCTGGCCCACAGCGGAGGCACCAAACGCGGCGTGAGATTAAGCAGAAGGGGGGTAAGCTTGAGCATATCCGGGCTAGCCAGCCTAGCCCCACAATAAACTGGATTACATCCGATTACTGCTGTTGTGTCTTTGTTTGCGCTGTGTACTCAACGCGCGTCACTGACGCTTTTATTTTATTTTAAAAATAATGCTATTATCAACACTTACTTTTAACTCGTTCATCTCGACAGCTGTAATGGTACTTTGCATGTGTTACAAAGTTGGTAGAATAATGATGAAGAGACGGACTCGGTGTGACTGTTTATTCAGAACTCTCAGATACAAACACAATAAACTCGCGCTGACTGACAGCGCTCTCATAACTCAGTAGTTACTATAAATAACTTTGTTAGCAATCGCTGAGCTCAGTCTCTGATACATTAGTGATGTCCGGTTCGCGAACGATCTTTCTTTTGAACCAGTTCTTTTTAGTGAACCGAATCAGTTCACCAAATCGGACTGAATCGTTCTAAACGGTTCGCGTCTCCAGTCAGCGCTGATCCATAATTTACTAAAGTTACTAACTTTCTGACATGAGTGACAGTCCCTCCGACTAGAAATAGACTAATAACCTAAAGTATATGCTGTAACTAAAACAGTTCAGACATGCTGAGAACTGATGTGAAGTGAACTCAGGTCCATCCGTCTCCCTGGCAGACTCGTGCCTGCTCGTGCCTCGATAAACCACGCCCCCTCCGCTCATATAAAATGCAAAGATGTCAGCCAATCACAACAGTGGGTGTTTTTACTGAAGTCTCACAGCAGACACGCCTCTTGAAGCAGGGCATTCAGCCACAGGGCAAACAGCAGTATAGAAAAAATGCCTTTTATTTCTAAATTATGACATTTTATGATGTAAAAGTCATACTAACAATATAAGTACAGCTCAGGAAACATTATAAAATAATAGAAAAATGCCATGCCATGGGACCTTTAAAATGCACAACACCACTGTATGCTGCGTCAAAGAGGCACGTGCACTGATGTAAACAAGCTCAACACACACAAGAAGTGCATGGTGGAACGAATCAAAAATGCACATTTACTCTGCTGTTCCATCAGCACCATCAGATCTGTCAGAGACACAGTTGTTACCCCTGAAACCCTGTAAACAAAGCAGCTGTGCTAAATGTTTCAAAAAGCCGTTCAGATTTTTGTATTCGCATTGGTGTTCATCACAGCGTCAAATACTTTAAGAATTAGTAAGCTGTTTATTTCCAAACTTAATTTTTTTTATATTTTAATCTCGACTACAACATGCTCTGGATACTGACTGAAAATGTTATGATTCTTTATTTTTATATATCGGTAATACTTTACAATAAGGCTGCATTAGTTAACATTAGTTAATTCATTAACATAAACTGACAATGAAAAATGCTTCTAAAGCATTTATTAGGGGCCAAGCACCGAAGGTGCGAAGGCACCTATTGAAACCGTTCCCGTTCTTATTATTAGGGGCCAAGCACCGAAGGTGCGAAGGCACCTATTGAAACCGTTCCCGTTCCTATTATTATTATTATTCATCTTCTTCTTCTTCTTCCGCCACGAAGTCTATGGCAGCCCATAGAACCGTATGGTAAAAAGTTATGAAATTTGGCACACTAATAGAGGACAGTCTGAAATGTCACCATAGCAAATTTTGAGTCTCTAACTCAATCCCTCTAGCGCCACAATCAGTCCAAAATTAGACTCATGTTTATGCTAATAACTTTTGAACCATAAGGGCTAGAAACGAAATTCTTTTTCCCTCTGATTCCTTGGCTCAAGACAATTCGATTGCACCATATGACGTCATTTTCCGTCATAATAATTTTCCCGCCATTTTTAATTAACCGAAAAACCTACTTTTGCGAACTCGTCCTAGACGGTTCATCCGATTTGCACGAAAATTGAACCAGATCATCTTCAGACCATGCTGACAAAAAATCTTGCAAATCAAGTTGATTCGTCAAATCATTTGCGATAAACGCGCAAACAAATTTTACGTAGCGGTTGCAAAAGCACTCTTAAGGCAATATCTCCGCAACGCTTTATCGTATTCAAACCAAACTTGGTACATGTCATCACAAGCATGACTTGAGGCAACATGCAGTGTCTCGGCGCAGCGCCACCTGCTGGTCCGGAGATACAAAAAATGGCTGTTTTTGCTTATAACTTTTGAACCGTTTGTCCAAAAATCATAAAAGTGGTCTCGTTAGATTCAGGACGGCATGCCAAGTCGTCTGATATTCAATTTTACCATATCGGCCATTTTGGCTGTCGGCCATTTTGAATTATGTGCTAAAATGCTATATTTTACAAATGCATTAGTGTATTGTTACTAAACTCGGTATGTGACTTCCACTCCATGCCCTGAAGGTACTCAAAAAGTTTTGGGGCAGTGCCACCTTGTGGTCAAAAGTTATAACAAACTTGACAAAAATGCTAATAACTTTTGATTTAATTAGCTTAGTATAATGAAACTGGTCATAATACATTCATTGGCTCATGCCGATTCAATTGCATCCTATGACGTCATTTTCGGTCATGATAATTTCCCCGCCATATTTAATTTTCCAAAAAACCTACTTTTGCGAACTCGTCCTAGACGGTTTGTCCGATTTGCACGAAAATTGAACCAGATCATCTTCAGACCATGCTGACAAAAAATCTTGCAAATCAAGTTGATTCGTCAAATCGTTTTTGATAAACGTGCACACAAATTTTACGTAGCGGTTGCAAAAACACTCATAAGGCTATATCTCCACAATGCTTTATCGTGTTCAATCCAAACTTGGTACATGTCATCACAAGCATGACTTGAGGCAACTTGCAGCGTTTCGGCGCAGCGCCACCTACTGGTCCGGAGATACAAAAAATGGCTATTTTTGCTTATAACTTTTGAACTGTTTGTCCAAAAATCATAAAAGTTGTCTCGTTAGATTCAGGACGGTATTCAGAGTTGTCTGATATTCAATTTTACCATATCGGCCATTTTGGCTCTCGGCCATTTTGAATTATGTGCTAAAATACTATATTTTACAAACGCATTAGTCTATCGTTACGAAACTTGGTATGGGTCTTCCGCACCATGCTTTGAAGGTACTCAAAAAGTTTTGGGGCAGTGCCACCTTGTGGTCAGAGGTTATAACAAAATTTACAAACATGCTAATAACTTTTGATTAAATTAGCCTAGTTTAATGAAACTGGTCATAATACATTTATTGGCTCATGCCGAGAACATAGATACTAATTTTGCCATATTTGGTCAAACATCCTGTCCTCAATGCTCTTATTTGATCAAAACCTACTTTTTCAAACTCATCCTAGACCGTTTGTCCAATTTCCACCAAAATCGAATCGTATCATCTTCAGACTATGTCAACAAAAAGTTAGGGATTTTGCATCAATAGATGAAACCGTTTTTGTAAACCGCAGTGACGAAGTTGAGCCATGATGCCAAAATGACTCTTGAGGCTGTATCTCTGCAATGCTTTGACATATTGGCATCAAACTTTGCATGTGTCATTGTTCCCTTATTCTGACTACACCACATCAATTTCGTAACTGTGCCACCTATTGGTCAAAAGTGATAAACCATTAACTTATATTATCAGTGACTCTATATATGATATTTCAGCCATTTTGCCTAATCTTCTTAAACTGTATAATTGTTAATTGTTGCAGTTGGTCTGACACTCTTAGACTACAATGCATTTTTCAGCCTTTTGCCTAAAATCATCTTAAAACGTGATTAATTGCTCATTGCTCCAGTTGATCTGACACTGCCAGCCATTTTGGCATGTATTGTCTTCTTCTTTGCGCTTGGCCCCGGTATTGCTGCTTGCAGCTATATTTCATCTTCTTCTTCTTCTTCCGCCACGAAGTCTATGGCAGCCCATAGAACCGTATGGTAAAAAGTTGTGAAATTTGGCACACTAATAGAGGACAGTCTGACATGTCACCATAGCAAATTTGGAGTCTCTAACTCAATCCCTCTAGCGCCACCATCAGTCCAAAATTGGACTCATGTTTATGTTAATAACTTTTGAACCATAAGGGCTAGAAACAAAATTCTTTTTTCTTCTGATTCCTTGGCTCAAGACGATTCGATTAGACCCTATGACGTCATGTTCCGTCATTAAAATTTTTCCGCCATTTTGAATTTTCCGAAAAACCTACTTTTGCGAACTCGTCCTAGACGGTTCATCCGATTTGCACGAAAATTTAACCAGATCATCTTTAGACGATGCTGATAAAAAATCTTGCAAATCAAGTTGATTTGTCAAATCATTTTCGATAAACGCGCACACAAATTTTACGTAGCGGTTGGAAAAACTCACTTAAGGCTATATCTCCGCAACGCTTTATCGTAGTCAAACCAATCTTGGTACATGTAATCACATGCATGACCTGAGGCAACATGCATCGTTTCGGCGCAGCGCCACCTACTGGTCCGGAGATACAACTTTTTTTTATTTTTGCTTTTAACTTTTGAACCGTTTCTCCAAAAATCATAAAAGTGGTATCGTTAGATTCAGGACTGCATGCTGAGTCTTCTGATATTCAATTTCACCATATCGGCCATTTTGGCTCTCGGCCATTTTGAATTATGTGCTAAAATACTATATTTTACAAACTCATTAGTCTATCGTTACGAAACTTGGTATGTGTCTTCCGCACCATGCTTTGAAGGTACTCAAAAAGTTTGGGGGCAGTGCCACCTTGTGGTCAAAGGTTTTAACAAAATGTACAAAAATGCTAATAACTTTTGATTAAATTAGCTTAGTTTAATGAAACTGGTCATAATACATTCATTGGCTCATGCCGATTCAATTGCACCCTATGACGTCATTTTCGGTCATGATAATTTCCCCGCCATTTTGAATTTTCCAAAAAACCTACTTTTGCGAACTCGTTCTAGACGGTTCATCCGATTTGCACGAAAATTTAACCAGATCATCTTCAGACGATGCTGATAAAAAATCTTGCAAATCAAGTTGATTTGTCTAATCGTTTTCGAAAAACGCGCACACAAATTTTACGTAGCGGTTGGAAAAACTCACTTAAGGCTATATCTCCGCAACGCTTTATCGTATTCAAACCAATCTTGGTACATGTCATCACATGCATGACCTGAGGCAACATGCAGCGTTTCGGCGCAGCGCCACCTACTGGTCCAGAGATACAATTTTTTTTTTTTTGCTTATAACTTTTGAACCGTTTCTCTAAAAATCATAAAAGTGGTCTCGTTAGATTCAGGACGGCATGCTGAGTCGTCTGATATTCAATTTCCCCATATCGGCCATTTTGGCTCTCTGCCATTTTTAAATTATGTGCTAAAATACTATAATTTACAAACGCATTAGTCTATCGTTACGAAACTTGTTTTGTGTCTTCCGCACCATGCTTTGAAGGTACTTAAAAAGTTTTGGGGCAGTGCCACCTTGTGGTCAAAGGTTATAACAAAATTTACAAAAATGCTAATAACGTTTGATTAAATTAGCCTAGTTTAATGAAACTGGTCATAATACATTTATTGGCTCATGCCGAGAATATAGATACGAATTTTGCCATATTTGGTCAAACATCTTGTCCTCAATGTTCTTATTTGATCAAAACCTACTTTTTCAAACTCATCCTAGACCGTTTGTCCAATTTCCACCAAAATCAAATCGTATCATCTTCAGACTGTGTCAACATAAAGTTAGGGATTTTGCATCAATAGATTAAACCGTTTTTGTTAACCGCAGCGACGAAGTTGAGCCATGATGCCAAAATGACTCTTGAGGCTGTATCTCTGCAATGCTTTGACATATTGGCATCAAACTTTGCATGTGTCATTGTTCCCTTATTCTGACCACACCACATCAATTT
This sequence comes from Gobio gobio, assembly GCF_949357685.1. Classification (NCBI taxonomy): domain Eukaryota; kingdom Metazoa; phylum Chordata; class Actinopteri; order Cypriniformes; family Gobionidae; genus Gobio; species Gobio gobio. The sequence continues at coordinate 14,906,103 of NC_137109.1, read as the reverse complement.
CGTAACTGTGCCACCTATTGGTCAAAAGTGATAAACCATTAACTTACATTATCAGTGACTCTATATATGATATTTCAGCCATTTTGCCTAATCTTCTTAAACAGTATAATTGTTCATTGTTGCAGTTGGTCTGACACTCTCAGACTACAATGCATTTTTCAGCCTTTTGCCTAAAATCATCTTAAAACGTAATTAATTGCTCATTGCTCCAGTTGATCTGACACTGCCAGCCATTTTGGCATGTCTTGTCTTCTTCTTTGCGCTTGGCCCCGGTATTGCTGCTTGCAGCTATATTTCATCTTCTTCTTCTTCTTCCGCCACGAAGTCTATGGCAGCCCATAGAACCGTATGGTAAAAAGTTATGAAATTTGGCACACTAATAGAGGACAGTCTGAAATGTCACCATAGCAAATTTTGAGTCTCTAACTCAATCCCTCTAGCGCCACCATCAGTCCAAAATTAGACTCATGTTTATGCTAATAACTTTTGAACCATAAGGGCTAGAAACGAAATTCTTTTTCCCTCTGATTCCTTGGCTCAAGACAATTCGATTGCACCCTATGACGTCATTTTCCGTCATAATAATTTTCCCGCCATTTTTAATTAACCGAAAAACCTACTTTTGCGAACTCGTCCTAGACGGTTCATCCGATTTGCACGAAAATTGAACCAGATCATCTTCAGACCATGCTGACAAAAAATCTTGCAAATCAAGTTGATTCGTCAAATCATTTGCGATAAACGCGCAAACAAATTTTACGTAGCGGTTGCAAAAACACACTTAAGGCAATATCTCCGCAACGCTTTATCGTATTCAAACCAAACTTGGTACATTTCATCACAAGCATGACTTGAGGCAACATGCAGCGTTTCGGCGCAGCGCCACCTGCTGGTCCGGAGATACAAAAAATGGCTGTTTTTGCTTATAACTTTTGAACCGTTTGTCCAAAAATCATAAAAGTGGTCTCGTTAGATTCAGGACGGCATGCCAAGTCGTCTGATATTCAATTTTACCATATTGGCCATTTTGGCTGTCGGCCATTTTGAATTATGTGCTAAAATGCTATATTTTACAAATGCATTAGTGTATTGTTACTAAACTCGGTATGTGACTTCCACTCCATGCCCTGAAGGTACTCAAAAAGTTTTGGGGCAGTGCCACCTTGTGGTCAAAAGTTATAACAAACTTGACAAAAATGCTAATAACTTTTGATTTAATTAGCTTAGTATAATGAAACTGGTCATAATACATTCATTGGCTCATGCCGATTCAATTGCATCCTATGACGTCATTTTCGGTCATGATAATTTCCCCGCCATATTTAATTTTCCAAAAAACCTACTTTTGCGAACTCGTCCTAGACGGTTTGTCCGATTTGCACGAAAATTGAACCAGATCATCTTCAGACCATGCTGACAAAAAATCTTGCAAATCAAGTTGATTCGTCAAATCGTTTTTGATAAACGTGCACACAAATTTTACGTAGCGGTTGCAAAAACACTCATAAGGCTATATCTCCACAATGCTTTATCGTGTTCAATCCAAACTTGGTACATGTCATCACAAGCATGACTTGAGGCAACTTGCAGCGTTTCGGCGCAGCGCCACCTACTGGTCCGGAGATACGAAAAATTGCTATTTTTGCTTATAACTTCTGAACTGTTTGTCCAAAAATCATGTCTTCCGCACCATGCTTTGAAGGTACTCAAAACGTTTTGGGGCAGTGCCACCTTGTGGTCAGAGGTTATAACAAAATTTACAAACATGCTAATAACTTTTGATTAAATTAGCCTAGTTTAATGAAACTGGTCATAATACAGTCATTGGCTCATGCCGAGAACAGAGATACTAATATTTCCATATTTGGTCAAACATGCTGTCCTCAATGTTCTTATTTGATCAAAACCTACTTTTTCAAACTCATCCTAGACCGTTTGTCCAATTTCCACCAAAATCGAATCGTATCATCTTCAGACTGTGTCAACAAAAAGTTAGGGATTTTGCATCAATAGATGAAACCGTTTTTGTAAACCGCAGCGACGAAGTTGAGCCATTATGCCAAAATTACTCTTGAGGCTGTATCTCTGCAATGCTTTGACATATTGGCATCAAACTTTGCATGTGTCATTGTTCTCTTATTCTGACCACACCACATACATTTCGTAACTGTGCCACCTATTGGTCAAAAGTGATAAACCATTAACTTATATTATCAGTGACTCTATATATGATATTTCAGCCATTTTGCCTAATCTTCTTAAACTGTATAATTGTTCATTGCTGCAGTTGGTCTGACACTCTCAGACTACAATGCATTTTCAGCCTTTTGCCTAAAATCATCTTAAAACGTGATTAATTGCTCATTGCTGCAGTTGATCTGACACTGCCAGCCATTTTGGCATGTCTTGTCTTCTTCTTTGCGCTTGGCCCCGGTATTGCTGCTTGCAGCTATATTTAGGGGCCAAGCACCGAAGGTGCGAAGGCACCTATTGAAACCGTTCCCGTTCCTATTATTATTATTATTAGGGGCCAAGCACCGAAGGTGCGAAGGCACCTATTGAAACCGTTCCCGTTCCTATTATTATTATTATTCATCTTCTTCTTCTTCTTCTTCTTCCGCCACGAAGTCTATGGCAGCCCATAGAACCGTATGGTAAAAAGTTATGAAATTTGGCACACTTATAGAGGACGGTCTGAAGTGTCTCCATAGCAAATTTGGAGTCTCTAATTCAATCCCTCTAGCGCCACCATCAGTCCAAAATTGGACTCATGTTTATGTTAATAACTTTTGAACCATAAGGGCTAGAAACAAAATTCTTTTTTCCTCTGATTCCTTGGCTCAAGACAATTCGATTGCACCCTATGACGTCATTTTCCGCCATGATAATTTTCCCGCCATTTTTAATTAACCGAAAAACCTACTTTTGCGAACTCGTCCTAGACGGTTCATCCGATTTGTACAAAAATTGAACCAGATTATCTTCAGACCATGTTGACAAAAAATCTTGCAAATCAAGTTGATTCGTCAAATCGTTTTTGATAAACGCGCACACAAATTTTACGTAGCGGTTGCAAAAACCCACTTAAGGCTATATCTCCGAAACGCTTTATCGTATTCAAACCAAACTTGGTACATGTCATCACAAGCATGACTTGAGGCAACATACAGCGTTTCGGCGCAGCGCCACCTACTGGTCCGGAGATACAAAAAATGGCTGTTTTTGCTTATAACTTCTGAACCGTTTGTCCAAAAATCATAAAAGTGGTCTCGTTAGATTCAGGACGACATGCCGAGTTGTCTGATATTCAATTTTACCATATCGGCCATTTTGGCTGTCGGCCATTTTGAATTATGTGCTAAAATGCTATATTTTACAAATGCATTAGTGTATTGTTACTAAACTTGGTATGTGACTTCCACTCCATGCCCTGAAGGTACTCAACAAGTTTTGGGGCAGTGCCACCTTGTGGTCAAAAGTTATAACAAACTTGACAAAAATGCTAATAACTTTTGATTTAATTAGCTTAGTATAATGACACTGGTCATAATACATTCATTGGCTCATGCCGATTCAATTGCACCCTATGACGTCATTTTCGGTCATGATAATTTCCCCGCCATATTTAATTTTCCAAAAAACCTATTTTTGCGAACTCGTCCTAGACGGTTTGTCCGATTTGCACGAAAATTGAACCAGATCATCTTCAGACCATGCTGACAAAAAATCTTGCAAATCAAGTTGATTCGTCAAATCGTTTTTGATAAATGTGCACACAAATTTTACGTAGAGGTTGCAAAAACACTCATAAGGCTATATCTCCGAAACGCTTTATCGTGTTCAATCCAAACTTGGTACATGTCATCACAAGCATGACTTGAGACAACTTGCAGCGTTTCGGCGCAGCGCCACCTACTGGTCCGGAGATACAAAAAAATGGCTATTTTTGCTTATAACTTTTGAACCGTTTGTCCAAAAATAATAAAAGTTGTCTCGTTAGATTCAGGACGGTATTCAGAGTTGTCTGATTTTCAATTTTACCATATCGGCCATTTTGGCTCTCGGCTATTTTGAATTATGTGTTAAAATACTATATTTTAAAAACGCATTAGTCTATCGTTACGAAACTTGGTATGGGTCTTCCGCACCATGCTTTGAAGGTACTCAAAAAGTTTTGGGGTAGTGCCACCTTGCGGTCAAAGGTTATAACAAAATTTACAAAAATGCTAATAACTTTTGATTAAATTAGCCTAGTTTAATGAAACAGGTCAAAATACATTTATTGGCTCATGCCAAGAACATAGATACTAATTTTGCCATATTTGGTCAAACATACTGTCCTCAATGTTCTTATTTGATCAAAATCTACTTTTTCAAACTCATCCTAGACTGTTTGTCCAATTTCCACCAAAATCGAATCGTATCATCTTCAGACTGTGTCAACAAAAAGTTAGGGATTTTGCATAAATAGATGAAACTGTTTTTGTAAACCGCAGCGACAAATTTGAGGCATGATGCCAAAATGACTCTTGAGGCTGTATCTCTGCAATGCTTTGACATATTGGCATCAAACTTTGCATGTGTCATTGTTCCCTTATTCTGACCACACCACATAAATTTCGTAACTGTGCCACCTATTGGTCAAAAGTGATAAACCATTAACTTATATTATCAGTGACTCTATATATGATATTTCAGCCATTTTGCCCTAATCTTCTTAAACTGTATAATTGTTCATTGTTGCAGTTGGTCTGACACTCTCAGACTACAATGCATTTGTCAGCCTTTTGCCTAAAATCATCTTAAAACGTGATTAATTGCTCATTGCTCCAGTTGATCTGACACTGCCAGCCATTTTGGCATGTCTTGTCTTCTTCTTTGTGCTTGGCCCCGGTATTGCTGCTTGCAGCTATATTTAGGGGCCAAGCACCGAAGGTGCGAAGGCACCTATTGAAACCGTTCCCGTTCTTATTATTAGGGGCCAAGCACCGAAGGTGCGAAGGCACCTATTGAAACCGTTCCCGTTCTTATTATTATTATTAGGGGCCAAGCACCGAAGGTGCGAAGGCACCTATTGAAACCGTTCCCGTTCTTATTATTATTATTCATCTTCTTCTTCTTCTTCTTCCGCCACGAAGTCTATGGCAGCCCATAGAACCGTATGGTAAAAAGTTGTGAAATTTGGCACACTAATAGAGGACAGTCTGAAATGTCACCGTAGCAAATTTGGAGTCTCAAACTCAATCCCTCTAGCGCCACCATCAGTCCAAAATGTGACTAATGTTTATGCTAATAACTTTTGAACCATAAGGGCTAGAAACAAAATTCTTTTTTCCTCTGATTCCTTGGCTCAAGACGATTCGATTGCACCCTATGACGTAATTTTCCGTCATAAAAATGTTCCCGCCATTTTGATTTTTCCGAAAAACCTACTTTTACGAACTCGTCCTAGACGGTTCATCTGATTTGCACGAAAATTGAACCAGATCATCTTCAGACCATGCTGACAAAAAATCTTGCAAATCAAGTTGATTCGTCAAATCATTTGCGATAAACGCGCAAACAAATTTTACGTAAAGGTTGCAAAAACACTCTTAAGGCAATATCTCCGCAACGCTTTATCGTATTCAAACCAAACTTGGTACATGTCATCACAAGCATGACTTGAGGCAACATACAGCGTTTCGGCGCAGCGCCACCTACTGGTCCGGAGATACGAAAAATTGCTATTTTTGCTTATAACTTCTGAACTGTTTGTCCAAAAATCATAAAAGTGGTCTCGTTACATTCAGGACGGCATGCCGAGTCGTCTGATATTCAATTTTACCATATCGGCCATTTTGGCTGTCGGCCATTTTGAATTTTGTCAAAAAATGCTATATTTTACAAATGCATTAGTATATTGTTACTAAACTCGGTATGTGACTTCCTTGCTATGCCCTGAAGGTACTCAAAAAGTTTTAGGGCAGTGCCACCTTGTGGTCAAAAGATAAAACAAACTTGACAAAAATGCTATTAACTTTTGATTAAATTAGCCTAGTATATTGAAACTGGTCATAATAGAGTCATTGGCTCATGCCGATTCAATTGCAACCTATGATGTCATTTTCAGTCATGATAATTTCCCCGCCATTTTTAATTTTCAAAAAAACCTACTTTTACGAACTCGTCCTAGACGGTTTGTCCGATTTGCACGAAAATTGAACCAGATCATCTTCAGACCATGCTGACAAAAAATCTTGCAAATCAAGTTGATTTGTCAAATCGTTTTCGATAAACGCGCACACAAATTTTGCGTAGCGGTTGCAAAAAAACTCATAAGCCTATATCTCCACAACGCTTTATCGTATTCAAACCAATCTTGGTATATGTCATCACAAGCATGACCTGAAGCAACATGCAGCGTTTCGGCACAGCGCCACCTACTGGTCCGGAGATACAAAAAATGGTTATTTTTGCTTATAACTTTTGAACTGTTTGTCCAAAAATCATGTCTTCCGCACCATGCTTTGAAGGTACTCAAAACGTTTTGGGGCAGTGCCACCTTGTGGTCAGAGGTTATAACAAAATTTACAAACATGCTAATAACTTTTGATTAAATTAGCCTAGTTTAATGAAACTGGTCATAATACAGTCATTGGCTCATGCCGAGAACAGAGATACTAATTTTTCCATATTTGGTCAAACATCCTGTCCTCAATGTTCTTATTTGATCAAAACCTACTTTTTCAAACTCATCCTAGACCGTTTGTCCAATTTCCACCAAAATCGAATCGTATCATCTTCAGACTGTGTCAACAAAAAGTTAGGGATTTTGCATCAATAGATGAAACCGTTTTGTAAACCGCAGCGACGAAGTTGAGCCATTATGCCAAAATTACTCTTGAGGCTGTATCTCTGCAATGCTTTGACATATTGGCATCAAACTTTGCATGTGTCATTGTTCCCTTATTCTGACCACACCACATCAATTTCGTATCTGTGCCACCTATTGGTCAAAAGTGATAAACCATTAACTTACATTATCAGTGACTCAATATATGATATTTCAGCCATTTTGCCTAATCTTCTTAAACTGTATAATTGTTAATTGTTGCAGTTGGTCTGACACTCTCAGACTACAATGCATTTTCCGCCTTTTGCTTAAAATCATCTTAAAACGTGATTAATTGCTCATTTCTCCAGTTGATCTGACACTGCCAGCATTTTGGCATGTCTTGTCTTCTTCTTTGCGCTTGGCCCCGGTATTGCTGCTTGCAGCTATATTTAGGGGCCAAGCACCGAAGGTGCGAAGGCACCTATTGAAACCGTTCCCGTTCTTATTATTAGGGGCCAAGCACCGAAGGTGCGAAGGCACCTATTGAAACCGTTCCCGTTCTTATTATTATTATTCATCTTCTTCTTCTTCTTCCGCCACGAAGTCTATGGCAGCCCATAGAACCGTATGGTAAAAAGTTGTGAAATTTGGCACACTAATAGAGGACAGTCTGAAATGTCACCGTAGCAAATTTGGAGTCTCAAACTCAATCCCTCTAGCGCCACCATCAGTCCAAAATTTGACTCATGTTTATGCTAATAACTTTTGAACCATAAGGGCTAGAAACAAAATTCTTTTTTCCTCTGATTCCTTGGCTCAAGACGATTCCATTGCACCCTATGACGTCATTTTCCGTCATTAAAATTTTCCCGCCATTTTGAATTTTCCGAAAAACCTACTTTTACGAACTCGTCCTAGACGGTTCATCCGATTTGCACGAAAATAAAACCAGATCATCTTCAGACCATGCTGACAAAAAATCTTGCAAATCAAGTTGATTCGTCAAATCATTTGCGATAAACGCGCAAACAAATTTTACGTAGTGGTTGCAAAAACACTCTTAAGGCAATATCTCCGCAACGCTTTATCGTATTCAAACCAAACTTGGTACATGTCATCACAAGCATTACTTGAGGCAACATACAGCGTTTCGGCGCAGCGCCACCTACTGGTCCGGAGATACGAAAAATTGCAATTTTTGCTTATAACTTCTGAACTGTTTGTCCAAAAATCATAAAAGTGGTCTCGTTACATTCAGGACGGCATGCCGAGTCGTCTGATATTCAATTTTACCATATCGGCCATTTTGGCTGTCGGCCATTTTGAATTTTGTCAAAAAATGCTATATTTTACAAATGCATTAGTATATTGTTACTAAACTCGGTATGTGACTTCCTTGCTATGCCCTGAAGGTACTCAAAAAGTTTTAGGGCAGTGCCACCTTGAGGTCAAAAGATATAACAAACTTGACAAAAATGCTAATAACTTTTGATTAAATTAGCCTAGTATATTGAAACTGGTCATAATAGAGTCATTGGCTCATGCCGATTCAATTGCAACCTATGATGTCATTTTCGGTCATGATAATTTCCCCGCCATTTTTAATTTTACAAAAAACCTACTTTTACGAACTCGTCCTAGACGGTTTGACCGATTCGCACGAAAATTGAACCAGATCATCTTCAGACCATGCTGACAAAAAATCTTGCAAATCAAGTTGATTTGTCAAATCGTTTTCGATAAACGCGCACACAAATTTTGCGTAGCGGTTGCAAAAACACTCATAAGCCTATATCTCCACAACGCTTTATCGTATTCAAACCAATCTTGGTATATGTCATCACAAGCATGACCTGAAGCAACATGCAGCGTTTCGGCGCAGCGCCACCTACTGGTCCGGAGATACAAAAAATGGCTATTTTTGCTTATAACTTTTGAACTGTTTGTCCAAAAATCATGTCTTCCGCACCATGCTTTGAAGGTACTCAAAACGTTTTGGGGCAGTGCCACCTTGTGGTCAGAGGTTATAACAAAATTTACAAACATGCTAATAACTTTTGATTAAATTAGCCTAGTTTAATGAAACTGGTCATAATACAGTCATTGGCTCATGCCGAGAACAGAGATACAAATTTTTCCATATTTGGTCAAACATCCTGTCCTCAATGTTCTTATTTGATCAAAACCTACTTTTTCAAACTCATCCTAGACCGTTTGTCCAATTTCCACCAAAATCGAATCGTATCATCTTCAGACTGTGTCAACAAAAAGTTAGGGATTTTGCATCAATAGATGAAACCGTTTTTGTAAACCGCAGCGACGAAGTTGAGCCATTATGCCAAAATTACTCTTGAGGCTGTATCTCTGCAATGCTTTGACATATTGGCATCAAACTTTGCATGTGTCATTGTTCCCTTATTCTGACCACACCACATCAATTTCGTATCTGTGCCACCTATTGGTCAAAAGTGATAAACCATTAACTTACATTATCAGTGACTCAATATATGATATTTCAGCCATTTTGCCTAATCTTCTTAAACTGTATAATTGTTAATTGTTGCAGTTGGTCTGACACTCTCAGACTACAATGCGTTTTTCAGCCTTTTGCCTAAAATCATCTTAAAATGTGATTAATTGCTCATTGCTCCAGTTGATCTGACACTGCCAGCCATTTTGGCATGTCTTGTCTTCTTCTTTGCGCTTGGCCCCGGTATTGCTGCTTGCAGCTATATTTAGGGGCCAAGCACCGAAGGTGCGAAGGCACCTATTGAAACCGTTCCCGTTCTTATTATTATTATTCATCTTCTTCTTCTTCTTCCGCCACGAAGTCTATGGCAGCCCATAGAACCGTATGGTAAAAAGTTGTGAAATTTGGCACACTAATAGAGGACAGTCTGAAATGTCACCGTAGCAAATTTGGAGTCTCAAACTCAATCCCTCTAGCGCCACCATCAGTCCAAAATTTGACTCATGTTTATGCTAATAACTTTTGAACCATAAGGGCTAGAAACAAAATTCTTTTTTCCTCTGATTCCTTGGCTCAAGGCGATTCGATTGCACCCTATGACGTCATTTTCCGTCATAAAAAATTTCCCGCCATTTTTAATTTTCCGAAAAACCTACTTTTACGAACTCGTCCTAGACGGTTCATCCGATTTGCACGAAAATTGATCCAGATCATCTTCAGACCATGCTGACAAAAAATCTTGCAAATCAAGTTGATTCGTCAAATCATTTGCGATAAACGCGCAAACAAATTTTACGTAGCGGTTGCAAAAACACTCTTAAGGCAATATCTCCGCAACGCTTTATCGTATTTAAACCAAACTTGGTACATGTCATCACAAGCATGACTTGAGGCAACATACAGCGTTTCGGCGCAGCGCCACCTACTGGTCCGGAGATACGAAAAATTGCTATTTTTGCTTATAACTTCTGAACTGTTTGTCCAAAAATCATAAAAGTGGTCTCGTTACATTCAGGACGGCATGCCGAGTCGTCTGATATTCAATTTTACCATATCGGCCATTTTGGCTGTCGGCCATTTTGAATTTTGTCAAAAAATGCGATATTTTACAAATGCATTAGTATATTGTTACTAAACTCGGTATGTGACTTCCTTGCTATGCCCTGAAGGTACTCAAAAAGTTTTAGGGCAGTGCCACCTTGTGGTCAAAAGATATAACAAACTTGACAAAAATGCTAATAACTTTTGAATAAATTAGCCTAGTATATTGAAACTGGTCATAATAGAGTCATTGGCTCATGCCGATTCAATTGCAACCTATGATGTCATTTTCGGTCATGATAATTTCCCCGCCATTTTTAATTTTCCAAAAAACCTACTTTTACGAACTCGTCCTAGACGGTTTGTCCGATTTGCACGAAAATTGAACCAGATCATCTTCAGACCATGCTGACAAAAAATCTTGCAAATCAAGTTGATTTGTCAAATCGTTTTCGATAAACGCGCACACAAATTTTGCGTAGCGGTTGCAAAAACACTCATAAGCCTATATCTCCACAACGCTTTATCGTATTCAAACCAATCTTGGTATATGTCATCACAAGCATGACCTGAAGCAACATGCAGCGTTTCGGCGCAGCGCCACCTACTGGTCCGGAGATACAAAAAATGGCTATTTTTGCTTATAACTTTTGAACTGTTTGTCCAAAAATCATGTCTTCCGCACCATGCTTTGAAGGTACTCAAAACGTTTTGGGGCAGTGCCACCTTGTGGTCAGAGGTTATAACAAAATTTACAAACATGCTAATAACTTTTGATTAAATTAGCCTAGTTTAATGAAACTGGTCATAATACAGTCATTGGCTCATGCCGAGAACAGAGATACAAATTTTTCCATATTTGGTCAAACATCCTGTCCTCAATGTTCTTATTTGATCAAAACCTACTTTTTCAAACTCATCCTAGACCGTTTGTCCAATTTCCACCAAAATCGAATCGTATCATCTTCAGACTGTGTCAACAAAAAGTTAGGGATTTTGCATCAATAGATGAAACCGTTTTTGTAAACCGCAGCGACGAAGTTGAGCCATTATGCCAAAATTACTCTTGAGGCTGTATCTCTGCAATGCTTTGACATATTGGCATCAAACTTTGCATGTGTCATTGTTCCCTTATTCTGACCACACCACATCAATTTCGTATCTGTGCCACCTATTGGTCAAAAGTGATAAACCATTAACTTACATTATCAGTGACTCAATATATGATATTTCAGCCATTTTGCCTAATCTTCTTAAACTGTATAATTGTTAATTGTTGCAGTTGGTCTGACACTCTCAGACTACAATGCATTTTCAGCCTTTTGCTTAAAATCATCTTAAAATGTGATTAATTGCTCATTGCTCCAGTTGATCTGACACTGCCAGCCATTTTGGCATGTCTTGTCTTCTTCTTTGCGCTTGGCCCCGGTATTGCTGCTTGCAGCTATATTTCATCTTCTTCTTCTTCCGCCACGAAGTCTATGGCAGCCCATAGAACCGTATGGTAAAAAGTTGTGAAATTTGGCACACTAATAGAGGACAGTCTGAAATGTCACCGTAGCAAATTTTGAGTCTCTAACTCAATCCCTCTAGCGCCACCATCAGTCCAAAATTTGACTCATGTTTATGCTAATAACTTTTGAACCATAAGGGCTAGAAACAAAATTCTTTTTTCCTCTGATTCCTTGGCTCAAGACAATTCGAATGCAACCTATGACGTCATTTTCCGTCATAAAAATTTTCCCGCCATTTTGAATTTTCCGAAAAACCTACTTTTACGAACTCGTCCTAGACGGTTCATCCGATTTGCACGAAAATTGAACCAGATCATCTTCAGACCATGCTGACAAAAAATCTTGCAAATCAAGTTGATTCGTCAAATCATTTGCGATAAACGCGCAAACAAATTTTACGTAGCGGTTGCAAAAACACACTTAAGGCAATATCTCCGCAACGCTTTATCGTATTCAAACCAAACTTGGTACATGTCATCACAAGCATGACTTGAGGCAACATACAGCGTTTCGGCGCAGCGCCACCTACTGGTCCGGAGATACGAAAAATTGCTATTTTTGCTTATAACTTCTGAACTGTTTGTCCAAAAATCATAAAAGTGGTCTCGTTACATTCAGGACGGCATGCCGAGTCGTCTGATATTCAATTTTACCATATCGGCCATTTTGGCTGTCGGCCATTTTGAATTTTGTCAAAAAATGCTATATTTTACAAATGCATTAGTATATTGTTACTAAACTCGGTAAGTGACTTCCATGCTATGCCCTGAAGGTACTCAAAAAGTTTTAGGGCAGTGCCACCTTGTGGTCAAAAGATATAACAAACTTGACAAAAATGCTAATAACTTTTGATTAAATTAGCCTAGTATATTGAAACTGGTCATAATAGAGTCATTGGCTCATGCCGATTCAATTGCACCCTATGATGTCATTTTCGGTCATGATAATTTCCCCGCCATTTTTAATTTTCCAAAAAACCTACTTTTGCGAACTCGTCCTAGACGGTTTGTCCGATTTGCACAGAAATTGAACCATATCATCTTCAGACCATGCTGACAAAAAATCTTGCAAATCAAGTTGATTCGTCAAATCGTTTTTGATAAACGCGCACACAAATTTTAGTAGCGGTTGCAAAAACCCACTTAAGGCTATATCTCCGAAACGCTTTATCGTATTCAAACCAATCTTGGTACGTGTCATCACAAGCATGACCTGAGGCAACATGCAGCGTTTCGGCCTAGCGCCACCTACTGGTCCGGAGATATAAAAAATGGCTATTTTTGCTTATAACTTTTGAACCGTTTGTCCAAAAATCATAAAAGTGGTCTCGTTAGATTCAGGACGACATGCCGTGTCGTTTGATATTCAATTTTACCATATCGGCCATTTTGGCTCTCGGCCATTTTGAATTATGTGCTAAAATGCTATATTTTACAAACTCATTAGTCTATCGTTATGAAACTTGGTATGTGTCTTCCGCACCATGCTTTGAAGGTACTCAAAAAGTGTTGGGGCAGTGCCACCTTGTGGTCAAAGGTTATAACAAAATTTACAAAAATGCTAATAACTTTTGATTAAATTAGCTTAGTTTAATGAAACTGGTCATAATACATTCATTGGCTCATACCGATTCAATTGCACCCTATGATGTCATTTTCGGTCATGACAATTTCCCCGCCATTTTTAATTTTCCAAAAAACCTACTTTTGCGAACTCGTCCTAGACGGTTTGTCCGATTTGCACAGAAATTGAACCATATCATCTTCAGACCATGCTGACAAAAACTCTTGCAAATCAAGTTGATTCGTCAAATCGTTTTTGATAAAGGCGCACACAAATTTTGCGTAGCGGTTGCAAAAACACTCATAAGGCAATATCTCCGCAATCCTTTATCGTATTCAAACCAATCTTGGTACATGTCATCACAAGCATGACCTGAGGCAACATGCTGCGTTTCAGCGCAGTGCCACCTACTGGTCCGGAGATACAAAGAATGGATATTTTTGCTTTTATCATTTTTTTAACCGTTTGTCCAAAAATCATAAAAGTTGTCTCGTTAGATTCAGGACTGCATGCCGAGTCGTCTGATATTTAATTTTACCATATCGGCCATTTTGGTTTCGGCCATTTTGAATTATGTGCTAAAATACAAACGCATTAGTCTATCGTTATGAAATGTGGTATGTCTTCCGCACCATGCTTTGAAGGTACTCAAAAAGTTTTGGGGCAGTGCCACCTTGTGGTCAAAGGTTATAACAAAATTTACAAAAATGCTAATAACTTTGGATTAAATTAGCCTAGTTTAATGAAACTGGTCATAATACATTTATTGGCTCATGCCGTGAACATAGATACTAATTTTGCCATATTTGGTCAAACATCCTGTCCTCAATGTTCTTATTTGATCAAAATCTACATTTTCAAACTCATCCTAGACCGTTTGTCCGATTTCCACCAAAATCGAATCGTATCATCTTCAGACTGTGTCAACAAAAAGTTAGGGATTTTGCATCAATAGATGAAACCGTTTTTGTAAACCGCAGCGACGAATTTGAGGCATGATGCCAAAATTACTCTTGAGGCTGTATCTCTGCAATGCTTTGACATATTGGCATCAAACTTTGCATGTGTCATTGTTCCCTTATTCTGACCACACCACATCAATTTCGTAACTGCGCCAACTATTGGTCAAAAGTGATAAACCATTAACTTATATTATCAGTGACTCTATATATGATATTTCAGCCATTTTGCCTAATCTTCTTAAACTGTATAATTGTTAATTGTTGCAGTTGGTCTGACACTCTCAGACTACAATGCATTTTCAGCCTTTTGCTTAAAATCATCTTAAAACGTGATTAATTGCTCATTGCTCCAGTTGATCTGACACTGCCAGCCATTTTGGCATGTCTTGTCTTCTTCTTTGCGCTTGGCCCCGGTATTGCTGCTTGCAGCTATATTTATTAGGGGCCAAGCACCGAAGGTGCGAAGGCACCTATTGAAACCGTTCCCGTTCCTATTATTATTATTATTAGGGGCCAAGCACCGAAGGTGCGAAGGCACCTATTGAAACCGTTCCCGTTCCTATTATTATTAGGGGCCAAGCACCGAAGGTGCGAAGGCACCTATTGAAACCGTTCCCGTTCTTATTAGGGGCCAAGCACCGAAGGTGCGAAGGCACCTATTGAAACCGTTCCCGTTCCTATTATTATTATTAGGGGCCAAGCACCGAAGGTGCGAAGGCACCTATTGAAACCGTTCCCGTTCCTATTATTATTATTATTCATCTTCTTCTTCTTCCGCCACGAAGTCTATGGCAGCCCATAGAACCGTATGGTAAAAAGTTATGAAATTTGGCACACTAATAGAGGACAGTCTGAAATGTCACCATAGCAAATTTTGAGTCTCTAACTCAATCCCTCTAGCGCCACCATCAGTCCAAAATTAGACTCATGTTTATGCTAATAACTTTTGAACCATAAGGGCTAGAAACGAAATTCTTTTTTCCTCTGATTCCTTGGCTCAAGACATTTCGATTGCACCCTATGACGTCATTTTCCGTCATAATAATTTTCCCGCCATTTTTAATTAACCGAAAAACCTACTTTTGCGAACTCGTCCTAGACGGTTCATCCGATTTGCACGAAAATTGAACCAGATCATCTTCAGACCATGCTGACAAAAAATCTTGCAAATCAAGTTGATTCGTCAAATCATTTGCGATAAACGCGCAAACAAATTTTATGTAGCGGTTGCAAAAGCACTCTTAAGGCAATATCTCCGCAACGCTTTATCGTATTCAAACCAAACTTGGTACATGTCATCACAAGCATGACTTGAGGCAACATGCAGTGTTTCGGCGCAGCGCCACCTACTGGTCCGGAGATACAAAAAATGGCTGTTTTTGCTTATAACTTTTGAACCGTTTGTCCAAAAATCATAAAAGTGGTCTCGTTAGATTCAGGACGGCATGCCGAGTCGTCTGATATTCAATTTTACCATATCGCCCATTTTGGCTGTCGGCCATTTTGAATTATGTGCTAAAATGCTATATTTTACAAATGCATTAGTGTATTGTTACTAAACTCGGTATGTGACTTCCACTCCATGCCCTGAAGGTACTCAAAAAGTTTTGGGGCAGTGCCACCTTGTGGTCAAAAGTTATAACAAACTTGACAAAAATGCTAATAACTTTTGATTTAATTAGCTTAGTATAATGAAACTGGTCATAATACATTCATTGGCTCATGCCGATTCAATTGCATCCTATGACGTCATTTTCGGTTATGATAATTTCCCCGCCATATTTAATTTTCCAAAAAACCTACTTTTGCGAACTCGTCCTAGACGGTTTGTCCGATTTGCACGAAAATTGAACCAGATCATCTTCAGACCATGCTGACAAAAAATCTTGCAAATCAAGTTGATTCGTCAAATCGTTTTTGATAAACGTGCACACAAATTTTACGTAGCGGTTGCAAAAACACTCATAAGGCTATATCTCTACAATGCTTTATCGTATTCAATCCAAACTTGGTACATGTCATCACAAGCATGACTTGAGGCAACATGCAGTGTTTCGGCGCAGCGCCACCTACTGGTCCGGAGATACAAAAAATGGCTGTTTTTGCTTATAACTTTTGAACTGTTTGTCCAAAAATCATATCTTCCGCACCATGCTTTGAAGGTACTCAAAACGTTTTGGGGCAGTGCCACCTTGTGGTCAGAGGTTATAACAAAATTTACAAACATGCTAATAACTTTTGATTAAATTAGCCTAGTTTAATGAAACTGGTCATAATACAGTCATTGGCTCATGCCGAGAACAGAGATACTATTTTTTCCATATTTGGTCAAACATCCTGTCCTCAATGTTCTTATTTGATCAAAACCTACTTTTTCAAACTCATCCTAGACCGTTTGTCCAATTTCCACCAAAATCGAATCGTATCATCTTCAGACTGTGTCAACAAAAAGTTAGGGATTTTGCATCAATAGATGAAACCGTTTTTGTAAACCGCAACGACGAAGTTGAGCCATTATGCCAAAATGACTCTTGAGGCTGTATCTCTGCAATGCTTTGACATATTGGCATCAAACTTTGCATGTGTCATTGTTCCCTTATTCTGACCACACCACATCAATTTCGTATCTGTGCCACCTATTGGTCAAAAGTGATAAACCATTAACTTACATTATCAGTGACTCAATATATGATATTTCAGCCATTTTGCCTAATCTTCTTAAACTGTATAATTGTTAATTGTTGCAGTTGGTCTGACACTCTCAGACTACAATGCATTTTCAGCCTTTTGCTTCAAATCATCTTAAAACGTGATTAATTGCTCATTGCTCCTGTTGATCTGACACTGCCAGCCATTTTGGCATGTCTTGTCTTCTTCTTTGCGCTTGGCCCCGGTATTGCTGCTTGCAGCTATATTTATTAGGGGCCAAGCACCAAAGGTGCGAAGGCACCTATTGAAACCGTTCCCGTCTTTTTTTCTTCCGCCATGGGAGTCTATGGCAGCCCATAGAACCGTATGGTAAAAAGTTGTGAAATTTGGCACACTAATAGAGGATGGTCTGGTATGTCACCATGGAAATTTTGGTGTCTCTATCTCAATCCCTCTAGCGCCACCACCTGTCCAAATGTGTACTCATGTTTATGCTAATAACTTTTGAACCGTAAGGGCTAGAAACGAAATTCTTTTTTCCTCTAATTTCTGAGCTCGTGCCAATTCGATTGCACCCTATGACGTCATTTTCCGTCTTGGATATTTCCCCGCCATTTTCAATTAACCGAAAAACCTACTTTTGCGAACTCGTCCTAGACGGTTCATCCGATTTGCACGAAAATTTAACCAGATCATCTTCAGACAATATTGACAAAAAATCTTGCATATTTTAGCTTTTCTTTGCTGAACCGTTTGTCCAAATATCATAAAAGGGGCCTCGTTAGATTCGGGACGTCATGCCGAGTCGAAGGATATCCAATTTTACCATATCGGCCATTTTGGCTGTCGGCCATCTTGAATTATGTGCTAAAATGCTGTATTTTATCAACGCATGAACGGATTGTTGCAAAACTCGGTATGGGTCATCACCACGATACCCCAAAGTAGCCTGACAAGTTTCGAAACAGCGCCGCCTAGTGGAGATTTTTTTAAAAAAAGGCTCAGAACTTTGGGTGTGGTTGACTTATTTTCACGAGACTCATCTCATTAGACTCCTGAATCGTTGCCGAGTCCAACAATACCACACTTGCCAGGTTTCGTCGTATGGTTTGTGCACCGTTGTAATTTAGCGCTTAAAACTTTTTTGCCGATATCTTCGAAACCGCTAGTCCGATCGAGACAAAACCAGCGTCAGAAGTTCGGAAACATAGGTCGTTAGGCACAATCGCGAGCCCAAATGTCAAAATATTGATAGTAAGGGGTAGTAAAATCCAATCAAAGTCAGGTGTCAGGCTGAAACCCTATTGTAACTGTTCATTTTCCCATGATGCATCATTCTCCAGCTAAAACTGATCGGGCAGACCAAACCGTAAGTCGTAGAGACTTGAAACTTGCAGGGATGGTAGTACTCACAACGACTACTGACGTCACCGAAGCACGCCCCGATCGGCCTGACGGGGGTGCTACAGCGATCAAAAGTACGAAACGGCGATCAAAAGTACGAAACGGCTCATAACTCATCAAACGTAAGGCGTAGCCTCGAGTGCCTTATATCGCTGGAATCCTTGGCTCAAGGCGGACAAAATGCATGCCTCGGATTTGCTCGTCAGAGTGGGAAAAATTTCGGCTATTTGGGATTTTTTGCGAAACCTACTTTTGCAAACTAGTCCTAGGTTATTGGCCCGACCGGAACCAAACCAGCGCAGCGAGATTCTCTGGAGTCTGATTGTCAAAGGTTATAAAAAAAAGTGGAAATTTGGGTTCACGGTCCCTAAGGGCCGCCAAAACGTTGGAAGGGGGAGGAGCCACTTTTACTAAATTGGCTATAACTCGTGAACGGAACGAGGTATTTTCACCAATCTCAGCACGCATATGTAAGAGCTCGTTCTGTGGCCGCATGAAAAAGGACGTGGAGATTGGCCACTTGGTGGCGCTATAACGGTTAAAAAGGGGTCACAATGATGTATTTCTATGGAAAATCCCATTAAATGCCTGAAAGCGGCCCTCTTCCTGCCTGATTTGCATACAGCTTCACGAAATCACGCGTGCGCATGCGTCACGTGACCCTAAAGAGGCTTGCAGACTTTTATGGACGCCGTGGCGCTTTAACTGTTATAAAGGTGAAAAAAATGCTCTATATTATCCTATGCGAAATGACATTTAAATGACTAAAAATTGCCTGCTCTGCGCAGAACTTCACCAAATCGGCTGAGCATGTGCGTCGCATTATTGTAAAGACGCGTGCAAACTTTGACGGAGATCGGGCCATCAGTAGAGGCATACCAGTTTAAAAGGTTAAAAAAAAAACACCACTTTTCCATGATAAATGAGCTGAAAATGCAAAAATTTACCTTTGACCTCTCCGATGCACATGTCACCAGGCTTGATAAAGTTTTTGCAACCTGCAGCTCAAAAATAAAGTGCTCAGACCCTATAGTCTTTTTTTTATAGGCCTTTTTAGACCCTTTTTATGCCCTTTTTATTAGGGGCCAAGCACCAAAGGTGCGAAGGCACCTATTGAAACCGTTCCCGTCTTTTTTTCTTCCGCCATGGGAGTCTATGGCAGCCCATAGAACCGTATGGTAAAAAGTTGTGAAATTTGGCACACTAATAGAGGATGGTCTGGTATGTCACCATGGAAATTTTGGTGTCTCTATCTCAATCCCTCTAGCGCCACCACCTGTCCAAATGTGTACTCATGTTTATGCTAATAACTTTTGAACCGTAAGGGCTAGAAACGAAATTCTTTTTTCCTCTAATTTCTGAGCTCGTGCCAATTCGATTGCACCCTATGACGTCATTTTCCGTCTTGGATATTTCCCCGCCATTTTCAATTAACCGAAAAACCTACTTTTGCGAACTCGTCCTAGACGGTTCATCCGATTTGCACGAAAATTTAACCAGATCATCTTCAGACAATATTGACAAAAAATCTTGCAAATCAAGTTGATTCGTCTATTCGTTTTCGATAAACGCGCGAACAAATTTTACATAACGTTTGCAAAAACACACTTAAGGCAATATCTCCGCAACGCTTTATCGTGTTCAAACCAAACTTGGTACATGTCATCATAAGCATGACTTGAGGCTACATGCAGCGTTTCGGCGCTGTGCCACCTACTGGTCTGGAGATACGAAAAATGGCTATTTTAGCTTTTCTTTGCTGAACCGTTTGTCCAAATATCATAAAAGGGGCCTCGTTAGATTCGGGACGTCATGCCGAGTCGAAGGATATCCAATTTTACCATATCGGCCATTTTGGCTGTCGGCCATCTTGAATTATGTGCTAAAATGCTGTATTTTATCAACGCATGAACGGATTGTTGCAAAACTCGGTATGGGTCATCACCACGATACCCCAAAGTAGCCTGACAAGTTTCGAAACAGCGCCGCCTAGTGGAGATTTTTTTAAAAAAAGGCTCAGAACTTTGGGTGTGGTTGACTTATTTTCACGAGACTCATCTCATTAGACTCCTGAATCGTTGCCGAGTCCAACAATACCACACTTGCCAGGTTTCGTCGTATGGTTTGTGCACCGTTGTAATTTAGCGCTTAAAACTTTTTTGCCGATATCTTCGAAACCGCTAGTCCGATCGAGACAAAACCAGCGTCAGAAGTTCGGAAACATAGGTCGTTAGGCACAATCGCGAGCCCAAATGTCAAAATATTGATAGTAAGGGGTAGTAAAATCCAATCAAAGTCAGGTGTCAGGCTGAAACCCTATTGTAACTGTTCATTTTCCCATGATGCATCATTCTCCAGCTAAAACTGATCGGGCAGACCAAACCGTAAGTCGTAGAGACTTGAAACTTGCAGGGATGGTAGTACTCACAACGACTACTGACGTCACCGAAGCACGCCCCGATCGGCCTGACGGGGGTGCTACAGCGATCAAAAGTACGAAACGGCGATCAAAAGTACGAAACGGCTCATAACTCATCAAACGTAAGGCGTAGCCTCGAGTGCCTTATATCGCTGGAATCCTTGGCTCAAGGCGGACAAAATGCATGCCTCGGATTTGCTCGTCAGAGTGGGAAAAATTTCGGCTATTTGGGATTTTTTGCGAAACCTACTTTTGCAAACTAGTCCTAGGTTATTGGCCCGACCGGAACCAAACCAGCGCAGCGAGATTCTCTGGAGTCTGATTGTCAAAGGTTATAAAAAAAAGTGGAAATTTGGGTTCACGGTCCCTAAGGGCCGCCAAAACGTTGGAAGGGGGAGGAGCCACTTTTACTAAATTGGCTATAACTCGTGAACGGAACGAGGTATTTTCACCAATCTCAGCACGCATATGTAAGAGCTCGTTCTGTGGCCGCATGAAAAAGGACGTGGAGATTGGCCACTTGGTGGCGCTATAACGGTTAAAAAGGGGTCACAATGATGTATTTCTATGGAAAATCCCATTAAATGCCTGAAAGCGGCCCTCTTCCTGCCTGATTTGCATACAGCTTCACGAAATCACGCGTGCGCATGCGTCACGTGACCCTAAAGAGGCTTGCAGACTTTTATGGACGCCGTGGCGCTTTAACTGTTATAAAGGTGAAAAAAATGCTCTATATTATCCTATGCGAAATGACATTTAAATGACTAAAAATTGCCTGCTCTGCGCAGAACTTCACCAAATCGGCTGAGCATGTGCGTCGCATTATTGTAAAGACGCGTGCAAACTTTGACGGAGATCGGGCCATCAGTAGAGGCATACCAGTTTAAAAGGTTTAAAAAAAAACACCACTTTTCCATGATAAATGAGCTGAAAATGCAAAAATGTACCTTTGACCTCTCCGATGCACATGTCACCAGGCTTGATAAAGTTTTTGCAACCTGCAGCTCAAAAATAAAGTGCTCAGACCCTATAGTCTTTTTTTTATAGGCCTTTTTAGACCCTTTTTATGCCCTTTTTATTAGGGGCCAAGCACCAAAGGTGCGAAGGCACCTATTGAAACCGTTCCCGTCTTTTTTTCTTCCGCCATGGGAGTCTATGGCAGCCCATAGAACCGTATGGTAAAAAGTTGTGAAATTTGGCACACTAATAGAAGATGGTCTGGTATGTCACCATGGAAATTTTGGTGTCTCTATCTCAATCCCTCTAGCGCCACCACCTGTCCAAATGTGTACTCATGTTTATGCTAATAACTTTTGAACCGTAAGGGCTAGAAACGAAATTCTTTTTTCCTCTAATTTCTGAGCTCGTGCCAATTCGATTGCACCCTATGACGTCATTTTCCGTCTTGGATATTTCCCCGCCATTTTCAATTAACCGAAAAACCTACTTTTGCGAACTCGTCCTAGACGGTTCATCCGATTTGCACGAAAATTTAACCAGATCATCTTCAGACAATATTGACAAAAAATCTTGCAAATCAAGTTGATTCGTCTATTCGTTTTCGATAAACGCGCGAACAAATTTTACATAACGTTTGCAAAAACACACTTAAGGCAATATCTCCGCAACGCTTTATCGTGTTCAAACCAAACTTGGTACATGTCATCATAAGCATGACTTGAGGCTACATGCAGCGTTTCGGCGCTGTGCCACCTACTGGTCTGGAGATACGAAAAATGGCTATTTTAGCTTTTCTTTGCTGAACCGTTTGTCCAAATATCATAAAAGGGGCCTCGTTAGATTCGGGACGTCATGCCGAGTCGAAGGATATCCAATTTTACCATATCGGCCATTTTGGCTGTCGGCCATCTTGAATTATGTGCTAAAATGCTGTATTTTATCAACGCATGAACGGATTGTTGCAAAACTTGGTATGGGTCATCACCACGATACCCCAAAGTAGCCTGACAAGTTTCGAAACAGCGCCGCCTAGTGGAGATTTTTTTTAAAAAAGGCTCAGAACTTTGGGTGTGGTTGACTTATTTTCACGAGACTCATCTCATTAGACTCCTGAATCGTTGCCGAGTCCAACAATACCACACTTGCCAGGTTTCGTCGTATGGTTTGTGCACCGTTGTAATTTAGCGCTTAAAACTTTTTTGCCGATATCTTCGAAACCGCTAGTCCGATCGAGACAAAACCAGCGTCAGAAGTTCGGAAACATAGGTCGTTAGGCACAATCGAGAGCCCAAATGTCAAAATATTGATAGTAAGGGGTAGTAAAATCCAATCAAAGTCAGGTGTCAGGCTGAAACCCTATTGTAACTGTTCATTTTCCCATGACGCATCATTCTCCAGCTAAAACTGATCGGGCAGACCAAACCGTAAGTCGTAGAGACTTGAAACTTGCAGGGATGGTAGTACTCACAACGACTACTGACGTCACCGAAGCACGCCCCGATCGGCCTGACGGGGGTGCTACAGCGATCAAAAGTACGAAACGGCGATCAAAAGTACGAAACGGCTCATAACTCATCAAACGTAAGGCGTAGCCTCGAGTGCCTTATATCGCTGGAATCCTTGGCTCAAGGCGGACAAAATGCATGCCTCGGATTTGCTCGTCAGAGTGGGAAAAATTTCGGCTATTTGGGATTTTTTGCGAAACCTACTTTTGCAAACTAGTCCTAGGTTATTGGCCCGACCGGAACCAAACCAGCGCAGCGAGATTCTCTGGAGTCTGATTGTCAAAGGTTATAAAAAAAAGTGGAAATTTGGGTTCACGGTCCCTAAGGGCCGCCAAAACGTTGGAAGGGGGAGGAGCCACTTTTACTAAATTGGCTATAACTCGTGAACGGAACGAGGTATTTTCACCAATCTCAGCACGCATATGTAAGAGCTCGTTCTGTGGCCGCATGAAAAAGGACGTGGAGATTGGCCACTTGGTGGCGCTATAACGGTTAAAAAGGGGTCACAATGATGTATTTCTATGGAAAATCCCATTAAATGCCTGAAAGCGGCCCTCTTCCTGCCTGATTTGCATACAGCTTCACGAAATCACGCGTGCGCATGCGTCACGTGACCCTAAAGAGGCTTGCAGACTTTTATGGACGCCGTGGCGCTTTAACTGTTATAAAGGTGAAAAAAATGCTCTATATTATCCTATGCGAAATGACATTTAAATGACTAAAAATTGCCTGCTCTGCGCAGAACTTCACCAAATCGGCTGAGCATATGCGTCGCATTATTGTAAAGACGCGTGCAAACTTTGACGGAGATCGGGCCATCAGTAGAGGCATACCAGTTTAAAAGGTTAAAAAAAAAACACCACTTTTCCATGATAAATGAGCTGAAAATGCAAAAATTTACCTTTGACCTCTCCGATGCACATGTCACCAGGCTTGATAAAGTTTTTGCAACCTGCAGCTCAAAAATAAAGTGCTCAGACCCTATAGTCTTTTTTTTATAGGCCTTTTTAGACCCTTTTTATGCCCTTTTTATTAGGGGCCAAGCACCAAAGGTGCGAAGGCACCTATTGAAACCGTTCCCGTCTTTTTTTCTTCCGCCATGGGAGTCTATGGCAGCCCATAGAACCGTATGGTAAAAAGTTGTGAAATTTGGCACACTAATAGAGGATGGTCTGGTATGTCACCATGGAAATTTTGGTGTCTCTATCTCAATCCCTCTAGCGCCACCACCTGTCCAAATGTGTACTCATGTTTATGCTAATAACTTTTGAACCGTAAGGGCTAGAAACGAAATTCTTTTTTCCTCTAATTTCTGAGCTCGTGCCAATTCGATTGCACCCTATGACGTCATTTTCCGTCTTGGATATTTCCCCGCCATTTTCAATTAACCGAAAAACCTACTTTTGCGAACTCGTCCTAGACGGTTCATCCGATTTGCACGAAAATTTAACCAGATCATCTTCAGACAATATTGACAAAAAATCTTGCAAATCAAGTTGATTCGTCTATTCGTTTTCGATAAACGCGCGAACAAATTTTACATAACGTTTGCAAAAACACACTTAAGGCAATATCTCCGCAACGCTTTATCGTGTTCAAACCAAACTTGGTACATGTCATCATAAGCATGACTTGAGGCTACATGCAGCGTTTCGGCGCTGTGCCACCTACTGGTCTGGAGATACGAAAAATGGCTATTTTAGCTTTTCTTTGCTGAACCGTTTGTCCAAATATCATAAAAGGGGCCTCGTTAGATTCGGGACGTCATGCCGAGTCGAAGGATATCCAATTTTACCATATCGGCCATTTTGGCTGTCGGCCATCTTGAATTATGTGCTAAAATGCTGTATTTTATCAACGCATGAACGGATTGTTGCAAAACTCGGTATGGGTCATCACCACGATACCCCAAAGTAGCCTGACAAGTTTCGAAACAGCGCCGCCTAGTGGAGATTTTTTTAAAAAAAGGCTCAGAACTTTGGGTGTGGTTGACTTATTTTCACGAGACTCATCTCATTAGACTCCTGAATCGTTGCCGAGTCCAACAATACCACACTTGCCAGGTTTCGTCGTATGGTTTGTGCACCGTTGTAATTTAGCGCTTAAAACTTTTTTGCCGATATCTTCGAAACCGCTAGTCCGATCGAGACAAAACCAGCGTCAGAAGTTCGGAAACATAGGTCGTTAGGCACAATCGCGAGCCCAAATGTCAAAATATTGATAGTAAGGGGTAGTAAAATCCAATCAAAGTCAGGTGTCAGGCTGAAACCCTATTGTAACTGTTCATTTTCCCATGATGCATCATTCTCCAGCTAAAACTGATCGGGCAGACCAAACCGTAAGTCGTAGAGACTTGAAACTTGCAGGGATGGTAGTACTCACAACGACTACTGACGTCACCGAAGCACGCCCCGATCGGCCTGACGGGGGTGCTACAGCGATCAAAAGTACGAAACGGCGATCAAAAGTACGAAACGGCTCATAACTCATCAAACGTAAGGCGTAGCCTCGAGTGCCTTATATCGCTGGAATCCTTGGCTCAAGGCGGACAAAATGCATGCCTCGGATTTGCTCGTCAGAGTGGGAAAAATTTCGGCTATTTGGGATTTTTTGCGAAACCTACTTTTGCAAACTAGTCCTAGGTTATTGGCCCGACCGGAACCAAACCAGCGCAGCGAGATTCTCTGGAGTCTGATTGTCAAAGGTTATAAAAAAAAGTGGAAATTTGGGTTCACGGTCCCTAAGGGCCGCCAAAACGTTGGAAGGGGGAGGAGCCACTTTTACTAAATTGGCTATAACTCGTGAACGGAACGAGGTATTTTCACCAATCTCAGCACGCATATGTAAGAGCTCGTTCTGTGGCCGCATGAAAAAGGACGTGGAGATTGGCCACTTGGTGGCGCTATAACGGTTAAAAAGGGGTCACAATGATGTATTTCTATGGAAAATCCCATTAAATGCCTGAAAGCGGCCCTCTTCCTGCCTGATTTGCATACAGCTTCACGAAATCACGCGTGCGCATGCGTCACGTGACCCTAAAGAGGCTTGCAGACTTTTATGGACGCCGTGGCGCTTTAACTGTTATAAAGGTGAAAAAAATGCTCTATATTATCCTATGCGAAATGACATTTAAATGACTAAAAATTGCCTGCTCTGCGCAGAACTTCACCAAATCGGCTGAGCATGTGCGTCGCATTATTGTAAAGACGCGTGCAAACTTTGACGGAGATCGGGCCATCAGTAGAGGCATACCAGTTTAAAAGGTTTAAAAAAAAACACCACTTTTCCATGATAAATGAGCTGAAAATGCAAAAATGTACCTTTGACCTCTCCGATGCACATGTCACCAGGCTTGATAAAGTTTTTGCAACCTGCAGCTCAAAAATAAAGTGCTCAGACCCTATAGTCTTTTTTTTATAGGCCTTTTTAGACCCTTTTTATGCCCTTTTTATTAGGGGCCAAGCACCAAAGGTGCGAAGGCACCTATTGAAACCGTTCCCGTCTTTTTTTCTTCCGCCATGGGAGTCTATGGCAGCCCATAGAACCGTATGGTAAAAAGTTGTGAAATTTGGCACACTAATAGAAGATGGTCTGGTATGTCACCATGGAAATTTTGGTGTCTCTATCTCAATCCCTCTAGCGCCACCACCTGTCCAAATGTGTACTCATGTTTATGCTAATAACTTTTGAACCGTAAGGGCTAGAAACGAAATTCTTTTTTCCTCTAATTTCTGAGCTCGTGCCAATTCGATTGCACCCTATGACGTCATTTTCCGTCTTGGATATTTCCCCGCCATTTTCAATTAACCGAAAAACCTACTTTTGCGAACTCGTCCTAGACGGTTCATCCGATTTGCACGAAAATTTAACCAGATCATCTTCAGACAATATTGACAAAAAATCTTGCAAATCAAGTTGATTCGTCTATTCGTTTTCGATAAACGCGCGAACAAATTTTACATAACGTTTGCAAAAACACACTTAAGGCAATATCTCCGCAACGCTTTATCGTGTTCAAACCAAACTTGGTACATGTCATCATAAGCATGACTTGAGGCTACATGCAGCGTTTCGGCGCTGTGCCACCTACTGGTCTGGAGATACGAAAAATGGCTATTTTAGCTTTTCTTTGCTGAACCGTTTGTCCAAATATCATAAAAGGGGCCTCGTTAGATTCGGGACGTCATGCCGAGTCGAAGGATATCCAATTTTACCATATCGGCCATTTTGGCTGTCGGCCATCTTGAATTATGTGCTAAAATGCTGTATTTTATCAACGCATGAACGGATTGTTGCAAAACTTGGTATGGGTCATCACCACGATACCCCAAAGTAGCCTGACAAGTTTCGAAACAGCGCCGCCTAGTGGAGATTTTTTTTAAAAAAGGCTCAGAACTTTGGGTGTGGTTGACTTATTTTCACGAGACTCATCTCATTAGACTCCTGAATCGTTGCCGAGTCCAACAATACCACACTTGCCAGGTTTCGTCGTATGGTTTGTGCACCGTTGTAATTTAGCGCTTAAAACTTTTTTGCCGATATCTTCGAAACCGCTAGTCCGATCGAGACAAAACCAGCGTCAGAAGTTCGGAAACATAGGTCGTTAGGCACAATCGAGAGCCCAAATGTCAAAATATTGATAGTAAGGGGTAGTAAAATCCAATCAAAGTCAGGTGTCAGGCTGAAACCCTATTGTAACTGTTCATTTTCCCATGACGCATCATTCTCCAGCTAAAACTGATCGGGCAGACCAAACCGTAAGTCGTAGAGACTTGAAACTTGCAGGGATGGTAGTACTCACAACGACTACTGACGTCACCGAAGCACGCCCCGATCGGCCTGACGGGGGTGCTACAGCGATCAAAAGTACGAAACGGCGATCAAAAGTACGAAACGGCTCATAACTCATCAAACGTAAGGCGTAGCCTCGAGTGCCTTATATCGCTGGAATCCTTGGCTCAAGGCGGACAAAATGCATGCCTCGGATTTGCTCGCCCTTCAGGCGCCAATTTCGAGATATTTTAGGTTTTTTGTAAAACATACTTTTGCAAATTACTCCCAGGTTCTTTGCCTGATCAGAACCAAATCACTGCAGAAATGTTCTCTGGAGAATGATTATCAATAATTATAAAAAAAAAAACACATTTTGATTCATGGTCGCTAAGGGGAGCCAAAATGTTTGATGTAACCGGGACCTCTTTTACTAAAATGGCTATAACTTGTGAACGGAATGAGATATTTTCACCAAATTCAGGTCACATGTATTTGAGCTCAGTCTGGGATCACATGAAAAAAATCGCAACTATTAACCACTTGTTGGCGCTATTACAGGGGAAAAACACGTGAAAATGGCAATATAGGCACCCAAACATTAGTCAGATGACAATGGGCATTCATTGTCTTCATCCAGGTTGCCATGATAGTCTATGAGGACACTTGCATATCTCAAAAAACTCTGTATACATCATTGGAACAATGCCCTGAATGAGCATTCACCTCCTTAGACTCCTGAATCATTGCTTAATTCCAGTGATACCAAACATGCCAGGTTTCACCTTATGGTATGTGAAAAGGTGTATTTTAGCACCTAAAAAACCTTTGCGAATGTCTTCAAGACACATAACATAGGTCAATAGCTAAACAATAATGACCAAAAGCCAACATTTTGGAAGGAAGTGGCAAAAAAAAAAATCCAATCAATGCAGCCAATTCTCTCTAAATATAAGTGGCTATAACTTTAAAATAAAATGAGATATTTACAACAAATTTTACACATATATTTTTGGGCACTTTGAGGACACCTAAAAAAAAGCAGAGATGTGTTATAACTGTCAAAAAAACATATTTTTCCTTAGTTAAATTGCCTGTTTTGCTGTGAATGCTCTTTCCCATCTATGATCTAAGTTTATTTGTTTACTTGGATCCCCATTAGCCAGTACCTAGGCAGTGACGACTCTTCATGAGGTCCCAAAAAGTAAAAAATACAAAACTACATTAAAGCTGCAAGAGCAATGAAAGGGATCTCGCACCTGTGCCACCACCACCTTGGGGCTTTAGGAACACAGAGCACGGTGGCCAATATGCATTTAAGTATATAAAAATAGGAGGACTACATCAATCATTTGTATTTGCCACACTTCCTGCTACCGGGCTTTATTCAGATCAGATGCTGGACCTGCACCTGGACATGACCAATGCATCCCTGATATGTCTGAAGAGAGCGTGTCAACTAAACTCTGCCCTGTAAATGCTGCATCTAAACGACACCCTCATTAAACCCGTCTCCAGCACGACGACTCCAATCTATCGAATAATCTTACGAATATCTATTTATCTAATATGACTTCTGAACTGTAATGTTGCCAGAATTATAATCATACACTGTTTGTTCGTCGGCCAGAGGACAACTGGCACCCAAACTGGTTTCTCCCAAGGTTTCTTTTTCTCCATTCTGGCCTTGAAAGGAATTTTGGTTCCTTGCCACCGTTGCCTTTGGCTTGCTCAGTTGGGGACACCTAAATTTCAAATATATTACCGTTCTGCCCACATTGACACTATATGAAAATTGAAATTAGCTGGATAGTTAGATAGTTAGATAGTTAACACTGTGAAGCTACTTTGAAACAATTGGACTTGTTGAAAGCGCTATTTAAATAAAGGTGACTTGACTTGACCAGCTGGTGGCACTATGACTAACTAAAATTTTGCAGAAACATCAGACTTTGTCAGGATGCCACAGACGAAACTCAAACTCAAAACTCAGTTCAACGAAACTCAAGATCTTTGAAATTTTACATCACTAAGGCTTAAGATTACACTGACCAAATATGATTCTGGTTCAATCTTAATGAGGAGTTAATCACAGTTTACTGTTGCCCACAGGTGGCACTATAACTGACTAAATATTGGCATGTAGACAACCATCGGTGCTCGGGCCCTAATTAAATCAACAACAATAAAATTAAACATACAAATCCCATTAACAAATTCCATTAAATGTTCCTTCCTTGTAAAACTCATTTTATAATATCTGATAGTAAATCATTCCATATTTTCATTCCTCCAGATATTATAGTCCATTGTTGTGCAGTGGTTTTCAAAACAAAATACATGACTGTCTGTGCACAGTTTAAAACAGGAGGAAGATCATTGATAAAATAATGATGATGATAATAATAGTCCTAAACAACTTCCTTGAGGAACACCACATTGCTCTTTAAAATCTGAATAACTTCCATAATAACATAAACAGTGACTATGTTTACATGGACAGCAGTAATCTAATTATTGCCCTTAATCTGAATAAGACAATAATCTGATTAAGGTGTTTACATGAGTTGATTTTAGAATATTCCGTTCATGTTCCCGTTTTACATATAGAACATAGCTCGATTAATGGCACGTCATTACGTCTCCATGCCACCCGACGGCCAATCATAGTGCGACTTTCATGGGTCTGTTAAAATCATTAGGCTCAGGCAAACCACTGTAACTTTAGGCTACCTGCGGGTGTCGCTGTCGGACAGTGTTCCTTTATAAAAATGAGTGATTTTTATACTTTTTAATGTAATATATATATATATATATAGGCTACGTTGTTTTATTTTTGTAATATTATATGTTGTGTCTTTCAGTTTTTTTTTAAGAGACACTGCCCATCTTGCCTCTTTCTTGACAGCCTACATTTCGATTAATAGCTTTGATTAATGATGAAAATTGAGGTTTCAAAATCGTGATTGTTTGGATTGTTTTTTTCTGCCGTCGAGCAACAGGCGTTCACTGAATGGCCATATGGCTCGCGAGCCTAGAGGTTCTCGACCGCTGTTGTAAGCAGACAATTATGAATCTGAGATTACAGATACAAACTTATTGTATTTTACTTTTACAATGTACTTTTACATATTACAACACAAAGAAAAAAATATAGAGGAGGCAGTGTCAGAATGAGCAGTCAAGCAAGACACGCACCAACCATAGCAACACGTCATGGCATCGACATTTCAAACTGACAGATACGTAAAAGATAAACGGGACATTTGAGTGCCTTGTTACTGTTTTGTACGCGCTGTTATATTAATTATAATTCAAATTCTGTTTTATTTGTCACAATATTATTGATGATTGTTGAGAGGGGCACTTTTGATACATTTTTAAAAAGGACAGGGGCTCGCGTTCCAAAGCCCTCCTCCGCTCTGCACTTGCCTGGTGTGTGTGTGTGTGTGTGTCCTGTCACAAAATGCGGCGAAAACTCCTACACGACGACGTTAATAGTTAGATTAAGGTGTATACATGTCTACAATGCACTTCGATAATGCGACTAAAATAGGCATACTCCACATGTCTTAATTCGATTTTTGTTTAAAGGTCCCATGGCATGAAATTTTCATTTTATGAGGTATTTCAACATTAATATGAGTTCCCCTAGCCTGAATATTGTCCCCAAGTGTATAGAAATGTTGATCGGTGTAAAACCGAGTTCTGGCTGTCTTTCTCTGCCTTTGAGAAAATGACAGGCCAGACAAGCCAATCCTGAAGTCTCCTGGTTTGACGTCCAAGCAGGAACGGTAACCTCCCTTTCCTCCGCCCAGAGAATCTGGCACGCCCTTGCAAGTGCTCGAGAGATCATTACTTGTGAACGAGTGAACGCTGGCAGTTTCTCAGTGTTTGGATGTACAAATGAAAACAGAAGTCTTTCTTCAGTTCCTTCTGATCTGTGATCATTAATTTTTTATGTGTAGCTAATTATTTATTATTCGTGCACACACTGCGGCTTCTCTCCCGACAGAAAGGTGTTTTCTATCTTGTGAGTCAGTGTTTTTGTTCGTCCTCGTCGCGTCTATCTGTTCTTAAATGTGCATACAGTCTTTTCTGCTCAACACCAGCAGAGTCACATCTGTAGAGATAAACCTCACACACGCCGAAGCTCGGCCTTCAACATCCCCGACCCCCAGTACTGCATCTGGCCCACAGCGGAGGCACCAAATGCGGCGTGAGATTAAGCAGAAGGGGGGTAAGCGTGAGCATATCCGGGCTAGCCAGCTTTCCCCACAATAAACTGGATTACATTCGATTACTGCTGCTGTGTCTTTGTTTGCGCTCTGTAACGTTACTCAATGCGCGTCACTGACGCTTTTCATATGATTGGAACATATCTAGAAATAATGCTATACTCAACACTTACTAACTCGTTCATCTCGCTGTAATGGTACATTGCATGTGTTACAAAGTTGGTAGAATAATGATGAAGACGGACTCGGCGTGACTGGGACTGTTTATTCAGAACTCTCAGATACAAACACAATAAACTCGCGCTGACAGACAGCGCTCTCATAACTCAGTAGTTACTATAAATAACTTTGTTAGCAATCGCTCCGTCTCCGTGATGTCCGGTTCGCAAACGAATCATTCTTTTGAATCGGTTCTTTTTAGTGAACCGAACCAGTTCACCAAATCGGACTGAATCGTTCTAAACGGTTCGCGTCTCGAGTCAGCGCTGATCCACATGAGTGACAATCCCTCCGACTAGAAATAAACGAATAACCTGAAGTATATGCTAGTACCTACAACAGTTCACCCTGAACTGAGACATGCTGAGAGAACTGATGAGAAGTGAACACAGGTCCATCCGTCTCTGGCAGACTCGTGCCTGCTCGTGCCTCGTTAAACCACGCCCCCTCCCTCCGCAAAGATGTCAGCCAATCACAACAGTGGCCGTTTTTACTGAAGTCTCACAGCAGACACGCCTCTTGAAGCAGGGCATTCAGCCACAGGGCAAACAGCAGTATAGAAAAAATGCCTTTTATTTCTAAATTATGACATTTTATGATGTAAAAATCATACTAACAATATAAGTACACCTCAGGAAACACTATAAAATAATAGAAAAATGCCATGCCATGGGACCTTTAATTCAAGTATGGCTTTAACCAGATTAAGGTAATTAGAAATAACTGTTTACATGGTAGATTCTTAATCAGAGTATGGTCTTAATCAGATTAATATCAGAGTATTGTTGTCCATGTAAACGTAGTCATTGTCACATATTAAACAATCAATTTATCCAGCAATAATTTATGATCCATTACATAAAATGCTGAGCTAAAATCTAACGATACAGCTTCTACTAAGTTATTGTCATCAATTTGTGCTCATACTACTCCCTAATATTGATCTGTAATTAATATTTAGACATTATAAAATCACTATTATAACATTTACAATCACATTTTGTAAAATGCATCACTTCCTTTCTATTGAAGTATTGGTATTGACAATTGTGCCACATGATGAGTAATGTGAAACCTGAAAAAAACTTGCAGTAAACATTTTGTTCCCACCATATATTTCACATATCTGTATCTACAACAAAATGTGTGTTTGTGTGTGTGAGCATGTTTAGTCTGTATAAAATATTATTGTTTAAGCCTATTGTTTAAGTATTATTGTTTAAGTATTCATTTTCCGCCATATTTTGTGGTCTCAGTAATACATTTTAGGTTGACATAGGGTTGACAAAACTCAGTATGGGTCATGACCACGATGCCCTGAGGTAGCCTGAGAGGTTTAGAAACAGCACCACCTAGTGGAGATTGCCCCTCCCAAATGCTTATAACTTTGGGTGTGGTTGACTTGTTTTCATAGGAGTAACTTTTTTTTGTCTCCTGAATCCTTGCCAAGTCCAACGATACCAGACTTGCCAGATTTCGCAGCATGGTAACTTAGCGCCAAAAAAAACATTAGCGGATATCTTCGAATGCTAGTCTGACCAAGACGAAACCAGCATCAGAAGTTCTGAAACATAGGTCGATAGCCAAGTGTTAATACCCAAATGTCAAAATATTGACATTAAGGGGAAGTAAAATCCAATCAAAGTCAGGTGTCAGTAATTTTTTATGTGTTTTTTCATATAAATGTCTATAACTCAAAAACAAAATGAGATATTTTCACCAAAATCGACACACATATGTATGGGCTCACTCCGAGGACACATAAAAAATGGTGGTATCATATCTCTTGGTGGCACAATAATAGAAAAAACATGAAATACAGGATTATGAAAAAAATTAATTCTAGGCCTTTGTTTAAATAACGCTTTGGAGTATAATTACGAAACTCGTTATGTGTTCGAGTTCTGCACCATGCCCTGAAGGTACTCAAAAGGTTTCAGGGCAGCGCCACCTTGTGGTCAAAATGTATAACAAGATATACAAAAAGGCTAATAACTTTTGAATAAATTTGTCTATAATAATGAAACTGGTCATAATACATTCCTTGGCTACTGCTGAGAACATAAATATAAATTTTGCCATACTTGGTCAAACTTCCTGTCCTCCATCTTGCTATTTGTTAAAAAACTACTTCTTCAAACTCTCCTAGGCCGTTTGTCCGATTTTCACCAAAATGTAATCGTATCATCTTCAGGCTGTGCCAAGAAAATATTATGGATTTTGCGTTTATAGGCAAAACCGTTTTTGTATATGCGACGAATTTGAGGCATGATGCCAAAATGACTCTTGACGTTGTATCTCTGCAATGCTTTGACATATTGGCATCAAACTTTGCATGTGTCATTGTTCCCTTATTCTGACCACACCACATCAATTTCGTAACTGTGCCACCTATTGGTCAAAAGTGATAAACCATTAAATTATATTATTAGTGACTCTATATATGATATTTCAGCCATTTTGCCTAATCTTCTTAAACTGTATAATTGTTCATTGTTGCAGTTGGTTTGACACACTCAAACTACAATGCATTTTTCAGCCTATTGCCTAAAATCATCTTAAAACGTGACTAATTGCTCATTGCTGCAGTTGATCTGACACTGCCAGCCATTTTGGCATGTCTTGTCTTCTTCTTTGCGCTTGGCCCCGGTATTGCTGCTTGCAGCTATATTTATTCATCTTCTTCTTCTTCTTCTTCCGCCACGAAGTCTATGGCAGCCCATAGAACCGTATGGTAAAAAGTTATGAAATTCGGCACACTTATAGAGGACGGTCTCAAGTGTCTCCATAGCAAGTTTGGAGTATCTAACTCAATCCCTCTAGCGCCACCATCAGTCCAAAATTGCACTCATGTTTATGTTAATAACTTTTGAACCATAAGGACTAGAAACAAAATAATTTTTTCCTCTGATTCCTTGGCTTAAGACGATTCAATTGCACCCTATGACGTCATTTTCCGTCATAAAAATTTTCCCGCCATTTTGAATTTTCCGAAAAACCTACTTTTACGAACTCGTCCTAGACGGTTCATCCGATTTGCACGAAAATTGAACCAGATCATCTTCAGACCATGTTGACAAAAAATCTTGCAAATCAAGTTGATTCGTCAAATCATTTGCGATAAACGCGCAAACAAATTTTACGTAGCGGTTGCAAAAACACTCTTAAGGCAATATCTCCGCAACGCTTTATCGTATTCAAACCAAACTTGGTACATGTCATCACAAGCATGACTTGAGGCAACATACAGCGTTTCGGCGCAGCGCCACCTACTGGTCCGGAGATACGAAAAATTGCTATTTTTGCTTATAACTTCTGAACTGTTTGTCCAAAAATCATAAAAGGGGCCTCGTTAGATTCAGGACGGCATGCCGAGTCGTCTGATATTCAATTTTACCATATCGGCCATTTTGACTGTCGGCCATTTTGAATTTTGTCAAAAAATGCTATATTTTACAAATGCATTAGTATATTGTTACTAAACTCGGTATGTGACTTCCGTGCTATGCCCTGAAGGTACTCAAAAAGTTTTAGGGCAGTGCCACCTTGTGGTCAAAAGATATAACAAACTTGACAAAAATGCTAATAACTTTTGATTAAATTAGCCTAGTATATTGAAACTGGTCATAATAGAGTCATTGGCTCATGCCGATTCAATTGCAACCTATGATGTCATTTTCGGTCATGATAATTTCCCCGCCATTTTTAATTTTCCAAAAAACTTACTTTTACGAACTCGTCCTAGACGGTTTGTCCGATTTGCACGAAAATTGAACCAGATCATCTTCAGACCATGCCGACAAAAAATCTTGCAAATCAAGTTGATTTGTCAAATCGTTTTTGATAAACGCGCACACAAATTTTGCGTAGCGGTTGCAAAAACACTCATAAGCCTATATCTCCACAACGCTTTATCGTATTCAAACCAATCTTGGTATATGTCATCACAAGCATGACCTGAAGCAACATGCAGCGTTTCGGCGCAGCGCCACCTACTGGTCCGGAGATACAAAAAATGGCTATTTTTGCTTATAACTTTTGAACTGTTTGTCCAAAAATCATGTCTTCCGCACCATGCTTTGAAGGTACTCAAAACGTTTTGGGGCAGTGCCACCTTGTGGTCAGAGGTTATAACAAAATTTACAAACATGCTAATAACTTTTGATTAAATTAGCCTAGTTTAATGAAACTGGTCATAATACAGTCATTGGCTCATGCCGAGAACAGAGATACTAATTTTTCCATATTTGGTCAAACATCCTGTCCTCAATGTTCTTATTTGATCAAAACCTACTTTTTCAAACTCATCCTAGACCGTTTGTCCAATTTCCACCAAAATCGAATCGTATCATCTTCAAACTGTGTCAACAAAAAGTTAGGGATTTTGCATCAATAGATGAAACCGTTTTTGTAAACCGCAGCGACGAAGTTGAGCCATTATGCCAAAATTACTCTTGAGGCTGTATCTCTGCAATGCTTTGACATATTGGCATCAAACTTTGCATGTGTCATTGTTCCCTTATTCTGACCACACCACATCAATTTCGCATCTGTGCCACATATTGGTCAAAAGTGATAAACCATTAACTTACATTATCAGTGACTCAATATATGATATTTCAGCCATTTTGCCTAATCTTCTTAAACTGTATAATTGTTAATTGTTGCAGTTGGTCTGACACTCTCAGACTACAATGCATTTTCAGCCTTTTGCTTAAAATCATCTTAAAACGTGATTAATTGCTCATTGCTCTAGTTGATCTGACACTGCCAGCCATTTTGGCATGTCTTGTCTTCTTCTTTGCGCTTGGCCCCGGTATTGCTGCTTGCAGCTATATTTATTATTATTAGGGGCCAAGCACCGAAGGTGCGAAGGCACCTATTGAAACCGTTCCCGTTCTTATTATTATTATTCATCTTCTTCTTCTTCTTCTTCTTCTTCTTCTTCCGCCACAAAGTCTATGGCAGCCCATAGAACCGTATGGTAAAAAGTTGTGAAATTTGGCCCACTAATAGAGGACAGTCTGAAATGTCACCGTAGCAAATTTGGAGTCTCAAACTCAATCCCTCTAGCGCCACCATCAGTCCAAAATTTGACTCATGTTTATGCTAATAACTTTTGAACCATAAGGGCTAGAAACAAAATTCTTTTTTCCTCTGATTCCTTGGCTCAAGACGATTCGATTGCACCCTATGACGTCATTTTCCGTCATAAAAATTTTCCCGCCATTTTTTATTGTCCGAAAAACCTACTTTTACAATCTCGTCCTAGACGGTTCATCCGATTTGCACGAAAATTGAACCAGATGATCTTCAGACCATGCTGACAAAAAATCTTGCAAATCAAGTTGATTCGTCAAATCATTTGCGATAAACGCGCAAACAAATTTTACGTAGCGGTTGCAAAAACACTCTTAAGGCAATATCTCCGCAACGCTTTATCGTATTCAAACCAAACTGGGTACATGTCATCACAAGCATGACTTGAGGCAACATACAGCGTTTCGGCGCAGCGCCACCTACTGGTCCGGAGATACGAAAAATTGCTATTTTTGCTTATAACTTCTGAACTGTTTGTCCAAAAATCATAAAAGTGGTCTCGTTACATTCAGGACGGCATGCCGAGTCGTCTGATATTCAATTTTACCATATCGGCCATTTTGGCTGTCGGCCATTTTGAATTTTGTCAAAAAATGCTATATTTTACAAATGCATTAGTATATTGTTACTAAACTCGGTATGTGACTTCCTTGCTATGCCCTGAAGGTACTCAAAAAGTTTTAGGGCAGTGCCACCTTGTGGTCAAAAGATATAACAAACTTGACAAAAATGCTAATAACTTTTGATTAAATTAGCCTAGTATATTGAAACTGGTCATAATAGAGTCATTGGCTCATGTCGATTCAATTGCATCCTATGATGTCATTTTCGGTCATGATAATTTCCCCGCCATTTTTAATTTTCCAAAAAACCTACTTTTACGAACTCGTCCTAGACGGTTTGTCCGATTTGCACGAAAATTGAACCAGATCATCTTCAGACCATGCTGACAAAAAATCTTGCAAATCAAGTTGATTTGTCAAATCGTTTTCGATAAACGCGCACACAAATTTTGCGTAGCGGTTGCAAAAACACTCATAAGCCTATATCTCCACAACGCTTTATCGTATTCAAACCAATCTTGGTATATGTCATCACAAGCATGACCTGAAGCAACATGCAGCGTTTCGGCGCAGCGCCACCTACTGGTCTGAAGATACAAAAAATTGCTATTTTTGCTTATAACTTTTGAACTGTTTGTCCAAAAATCATGTCTTCCGCACCATGCTTTGAAGGTACTCAAAACGTTTTGGGGCAGTGCCACCTTGTGGTCAGAGGTTATAACAAAATTTACAAACATGCTAATAACTTTTGATTAAATTAGCCTAGTTTAATGAAACTGGTCATAATACAGTATAATAATGCTCATGCCGAGAACATAGATACTAATTTTTCCATATTTGGTCAAACATCCTGTCCTCAATGTTCTTATTTGATCAAAACCTACTTTTTCAAACTGATCCTAGACCGTTTGTCCAATTTCCACCAAAATCGAATCGTATC
Source organism: Gobio gobio (assembly GCF_949357685.1). Classification (NCBI taxonomy): domain Eukaryota; kingdom Metazoa; phylum Chordata; class Actinopteri; order Cypriniformes; family Gobionidae; genus Gobio; species Gobio gobio. The sequence continues at coordinate 14,866,969 of NC_137109.1, read as the reverse complement.
ATCTTCAGACTGTGTCAACAAAAAGTTAGGGATTTTGCATCAATACATGAAACCGTTTTTGTAAACCGCAGCGACGAAGTTGAGCCATTATGCCAAAATTACTCTTGAGGCTGTATCTCTGCAATGCTTTGACATATTGGCATCAAACTTTGCATGTGTCATTGTTCCCTTATTCTGACCACACCACATCAATTTCGTATCTGTGCCACCTATTGGTCAAAAGTGATAAACCATTAACTTACATTATCAGTGACTCAATATATGATATTTCAGCCATTTTGCCTAGTCTTCTTAAACTGTATAATTGTTAATTGTTGCAGTTGGTCTGACACTCTCAGACTACAATGCATTTTCAGCCTTTTGCTTAAAATCATCTTAAAACGTGATTAATTGCTCATTGCTCCAGTTGATCTGACACTGCCAGCCATTTTGGCATGTCTTGTCTTCTTTTTTGCGCTTGGCCCCGGTATTGCTGCTTGCAGCTATATTTCATCTTCTTCTTCTTCTTCTTCTTCTTCTTCTTCCGCCACGAAGTCTATGGCAGCCCATAGAACCGTATGGTAAAAAGTTGTGAAATTTGGCACACTTATAGAGGACAGTCTGAAATGTCACCGTAGCAAATTTGGAGTCTCTAACTCAATCCCTCTAGCGCCACCATCAGTCCAAAATTTGACTCATGTTTATGCTAATAACTTTTGAACCATAAGGGCTAGAAACAAAATTCTTTTTTCCTCTGATTCCTTGGCTCAAGACGATTCGACTGCACCATATGACGTCATTTTCCGTCATAAAAATTTTCCCGCCATTTTTAATTTTCCGAAAAACCTACTTTTACGAACTCGTCCTAGACGGTTCATCCGATTTGCACGAAAATTTAACCAGATTATCTTCAGACCATGTTGACAAAAAATCTTGCAAATCAAGTTGATTCGTCAAATCATTTGCGATAAACGCGCAAACAAATTTTACGTAGCGGTTGCAAAAACACACTTAAGGCAATATCTCCGCAACGCTTTATTGTATTCAAACCAAACTTGGTACATGTCATCACAAGCATGACTTGAGGCAACATACAGCGTTTCGGCGCAGCGCCACCTACTGGTCCGGAGATACGAAAAATTGCTATTTTTGCTTATAGCTTCTGAACTGTTTGTCCAAAAATCATAAAAGTGGTCTCGTTACATTCAGGACGGCATGCCGAGTCGTCTGATATTCAATTTTACCATATCGGCCATTTTGGCTGTCGGCCATTTTGAATTTTGTCAAAAAATGCTATATTTTACAAATGCATTAGTATATTGTTACTAAACTCGGTATGTGACTTCCTTGCTATGCCCTGAAGGTACTCAAAAGGTTTTAGGGCAGTGCCACCTTGTGGTCAAAAGATATAACAAACTTGACAAAAATGCTAATAACTTTTGATTAAATTAGCCTAGTATATTGAAACTGGTCATAATAGAGTCATTGGCTCATGCCGATTCAATTGCAACCTATGATGTCATTTTCGGTCATGATAATTTCCCCGCCATTTTTAATTTTCCAAAAAACCTACTTTTACGAACTCGTCCTAGACGGTTTGTCCGATTTGCACGAAAATTGAACCAGATCATCTTCAGACCATGCTGACAAAAAATCTTGCAAATCAAGTTGATTTGTCAAATCGTTTTCGATAAACGCGCACACAAATTTTGCGTAGCGGTTGCAAAAACACTCATAAGCCTATATCTCCACAACGCTTTATCGTATTCAAACCAATCTTGGTATATGTCATCACAAGCATGACCTGAAGCAACATGCAGCGTTTCGGCGCAGCGCCACCTACTGGTCCGGAGTAGTGTTGTTTTCGTCAACGAAAAGTATGACTAAATATCGTCGTCAACGAACCTTTATAACGTGACGAAAACGAGACGAGACGCAACGTAAATGCTGGTCATGTGACGATGACGAATAAAAACGAGACTAAATGTGGTTCACAAAATAAAAACTATGCTAAAATGTCTCTTCATTTTCGTTGACGAAAATGAGACGAGACGAAAAGTCGTGTTTTTATTTTGCAGTATTTCTGTGCGTCTCAATCAGGGGCTGCATCAGGTCTCACTGCGCAGACGCAGGCCACATCATTCTCTTCAAATCCCACTCGCGCGGCGTCTCCGGTGAGTGAACGGGTCCGATGGCCGGCCAGTCGGGGTTCGTAAGCCCTATTCGGACGGTAATTGTTTGTCCTGCGGTTGTAAGGTGTCTTATTATTTACAGGAGCTAGTCAGTGATTTTATTGTCGTCTTAATGCAGAATATCAGTGTTTTTCTCCCACCACCCGTGTAAAAATCTCCGGCCGAATTACCTAACTGAATTACTGTTTGACAAACACCAAGGTCGTGTGGTGCCGTCTGAATCCACATCTCTGAGTTTTCAATCACTTCAGAATTCACGGTTTATATCCTTTTTGGCCACTGCAGAGCACCGTGCGGTTGTGCTTCGCTGTTATTTTGATGCATTTTAAAGATCTAGACTTGTATTACTGAAATATTGGTAAGTATTTACAAGAGCAAGATATTTCATCACCGCTCAAACAAAGAAAGAAAGAAAAGCACGTAAACATTTGAAATGTGCCGTTATAACGGCAGCAATTATATATGTTAAAATAACCGCAGCATTATGAATACCTCATAAGCGAATAAGAGGCTATATTCACTTATTTCCACTAATTTCCATGTGGAATAAAATTACATCCTTTATTTTGAGATAAAATACAAGACAGAAAAACATTTTAACTATAATGTGGGTCTAATTTTAAACATAAATAATTAAATAATAATTTGGATATTATTTTCCTATTAAATTAAATATGCATTTATTCTTATTAAGACATTTGGAAAAACTTTTATTACATTGAAGTGGAAAATAAAACGGGTGTTGTGGAAATTGATGGGGAGAAAGGTGGCCACAAAAATCACAGGAAAAAACACCACAAACCTTAAGAGACATCTCAATGTTTTTATTTATTTTATTTAAATGTATGTGTGTGTACTTGTTTAGTTGGTAAAATAAATATGTTGTAACTTCAAATCAGAGCGTCTTCCGTGTCTGGAATGGATGTATTCTTGAGTCTATAAGGTAACAATAATATAATAAGATAACATTGTTTGAAATGGGTTTGGCTAAAAGAATATTTTGGTTTTGTCTATAATACGTACTTATACTATATTGACTGGGTTAAATAGAATTGCATTACTAAAAAGAGACTAAAATACAATTTTCATAGACTAAAACTTGACTAAAATGTCATTAGTTTTCGTCGACTAAAACTAGACGAAAATAGTCATAGATAATTCTGACTAAAATAAGACTAAAATGCTCAGACTTTTATCGACTAAAACTTGACTAGACTAAAAAGAGTATGACTATGACTAAAACTAATAAAAACTAAAATGACTGCTTGACACAAAGACTAGACTAAAACTAAAATGAAAACAGGCCGCCAAAAACAACACTAGTCCGGAGATACAAAAAATGGCTATTTTTGCTTATAACTTTTGAACTGTTTGTCCAAAAATCATGTCTTCCGCACCATGCTTTGAAGGTACTCAAAACGTTTTGGGGCAGTGCCACCTTGTGGTCAGAGGTTATAACAAAATTTACAAACATGCTAATAACTTTTGATTAAATTAGCCTAGTTTAATGAAACTGGTCATAATACAGTCATTGGCTCATGCCGAGAACAGAGATACTAATTTTTCCTTATTTGGTCAAACATCCTGTCCTCAATGTTCTTATTTGATCAAAACCTACTTTTTCAAACTCATCCTAGACCGTTTGTCCAATTTCCACCAAAATCGAATCGTATCATCTTCAGACTGTGTCAACAAAAAGTTAGGGATTTTGCATCAATACTGCCCTACAAAGGCTAAGTGCAGTAACTACGCAAACACTGAAACTGAGAAAAATGGCTTTAAAGTTTTTACAGCAGCCAGTCAAACATGTTGTGGGTAGATTAGTGGTAATGCATTCATGTATTGCCTTCTTAGGAAGAAATTTTTTATAGATAAAAACCATGACCACCGATGTGATCTTTGACCCCCAAAAGGCAGATATTGCACTCTGCCTTTGGATGACCTTAAACAACTAAAACACTATTGCAAAGGCAAAGTGCAGTATCTACAAACTAAATGTGTTCATCCAACTTTTTTTCATGCATCTTAATACATGTTTATAGTAATAATAAACTTTATATAATACAGAATTTTCATTTTCGGTTGAACTATCCCTTTAATATGGCCATACATCATTTCCTAGAATTAGAGGTTAGAGAGTAAGTTAATTTACGTATTTCTTCTCCCTTTAGCCTAACTTCTAAGCTATTCTCAAACATGTACATTTCCTATTTATGCTATCTACACCCTTAAAGCTATAATTAATAATTAAAATATAATTATTATGTATTCTTAGCTAGCCTATCTGTGAAATCCAAAAAACTGATTGGCACTTTTTTGTGTATTTTAAGTAGCCTACGAAATTAGTGCGTGAAAATAGAGTACTTTCAGTACATTATGCAAGTGTACTTTTTCACCTAGTGTGCTTGCTGTCGGCCGGCTGCGCTCGTCCGGTTGTCACCTGCTGACTGGCGCCGCTAACTTTTAGAGTAACTTTGTCTAACAAGATAACGTTACCAGACCCAGCTAACTTTTTAAGGAGTAACCCCTGTCAATAAAATTGGATTAGCTGCCTGAAACGGCGAGATGTCCGAATCAACAAACACCAACGTGATTAAATCGGATTATCTTTACGTTGTCAGAGGATATTGCCTTTAATAGAGCAGCACAGTTTAGTCAAAATTTGCTAGCGGCTGGCTAGTAAATGTTGTTAATTGAATATAAAGCTGTCAGTTGCCTTACTATGAGTTATTATTTTGCTATCTTCCTTACCAGTCTTTGAAAATTTGCGTTTTAACGCGAGTTCAAACATCATATGGCTGCAGGATTGTTTCTGTGTGTTACGATCGGGGCAAACCGCATAAGTTACAATCCCCATTGTGACAAGGCTGAAACCGCAGTATCTGCTGTGTCAAGAACGGGGAAACAAAGCTAGAACGCAGTAACATCAATTACTGCGGTTTGCCTTGGTATTGGCTTGGATTTTGTAGTTACTGCAATTTTGACATGCTCGTTTCTCTAAAACTGGACAAAATTGAACCTGCAAACTTTGTCACAAGACAGAACAGATGTCACAAAGCCCATTTCAAGTCTTAACTCAATTTTGACCAAATGTGTAGTTACTGCGCTTAGCCTTTGGACGACAGTATAGATGAAACCGTTTTTGTAAACCGCAGCGACGAAGTTGAGCCATTATGCCAAAATTACTCTTGAGGCTGTATCTCTGCAATGCTTTGACATATTGGCATCAAACTTTGCATGTGTCATTGTTCCCTTATTCTGACCACACCACATCAATTTCGTATCTGTGCCACCTATTGATCAAAAGTGATAAACCATTAACTTACATTATCAGTGACTCAATATATGATATTTCAGCCATTTTGCCTAATCTTCTTAAACTGTATAATTGTTAATTGTTGCAGTTGGTCTGACACTCTCAGACTACAATGCATTTTCAGCCTTTTACTTAAAATCATCTTAAAACGTGATTAATTGCTCATTGCTCCAGTTGATCTGACACTGCCAGCCATTTTGGCATGTCTTGTCTTCTTCTTTGCGCTTGGCCCCGGTATTGCTGCTTGCAGCTATATTTCATCTTCTTCTTCTTCTTCTTCCGCCACGAAGTCTATGGCAGCCCATAGAACCGTATGGTAAAAAGTTGTGAAATTTGGCACACTAATAGAGGACAGTCTGAAATGTCACCGTAGCAAATTTGGAGTCTCAAACTCAATCCCTCTAGCGCCACCATCAGTCCAAAATTTGACTCATGTTTATGCTAATAACTTTTGAACCATAAGGGCTAGAAACAAAATTCTTTTTTCCTCTGATTCCTTGGCTCAAGGCGATTCGATTGCACCCTATGACGTCATTTTCCGTCATAAAAATTTTCCCGCCATTTTTAATTTTCCGAAAAACCTACTTTTACGAACTCGTCCTAGACGGTTCATCCGATTTGCACGAAAATTGATCCAGATCATCTTCAGACCATGCTGACAAAAAATCTTGCAAATCAAGTTGATTCGTCAAATCATTTGCGATAAACGCGCAAACAAATTTTACGTAGCGGTTGCAAAAACACTCTTAAGGCAATATCTCCGCAACGCTTTATCGTATTTAAACCAAACTTGGTACATGTCATCACAAGCATGACTTGAGGCAACATACAGCGTTTCGGCGCAGCGCCACCTACTGGTCCGGAGATACGAAAAATTGCTATTTTTGCTTATAACTTCTGAACTGTTTGTCCAAAAATCATAAAAGTGGTCTCGTTACATTCAGGACGGCATGCCGAGTCGTCTGATATTCAATTTTACCATATCGGCCATTTTGGCTGTCGGCCATTTTGAATTTTGTCAAAAAATTCGATATTTTACAAATGCATTAGTATATTGTTACTAAACTCGGTATGTGACTTCCTTGCTATGCCCTGAAGGTACTCAAAAAGTTTTAGGGCAGTGCCACCTTGTGGTCAAAAGATATAACAAACTTGACAAAAATGCTAATAACTTTTAATTAAATTAGCCTAGTATATTGAAACTGGTCATAATAGAGTCATTGGCTCATGCCGATTCAATTGCAACCTATGATGTCATTTTCGGTCATGATAATTTCCCCGCCATTTTTAATTTTCCAAAAAACCTACTTTTACGAACTCGTCCTAGACGGTTTGTCCGATTTGCACGAAAATTGAACCAGATCATCTTCAGACCATGCTGACAAAAAATCTTGCAAATCAAGTTGATTTGTCAAATCGTTTTCGATAAACGCGCACACAAATTTTGCGTAGCGGTTGCAAAAACACTCATAAGCCTATATCTCCACAACGCTTTATCGTATTCAAACCAATCTTGGTATATGTCATCACAAGCATGACCTGAAGCAACATGCAGCGTTTCGGCGCAGCGCCACCTACTGGTCCGGAGATACAAAAAATGGCTATTTTTGCTTATAACTTTTGAACTGTTTGTCCAAAAATCATGTCTTCCGCACCATGCTTTGAAGGTACTCAAAACGTTTTGGGGCAGTGCCACCTTGTGGTCAGAGGTTATAACAAAATTTACAAACATGCTAATAACTTTTGATTAAATTAGCCTAGTTTAATGAAACTGGTCATAATACAGTCATTGGCTCATGCCGAGAACAGAGATACAAATTTTTCCATATTTGGTCAAACATCCTGTCCTCAATGTTCTTATTTGATCAAAACCTACTTTTTCAAACTCATCCTAGACCGTTTGTCCAATTTCCACCAAAATCGAATCGTATCATCTTCAGACTGTGTCAACAAAAAGTTAGGGATTTTGCATCAATAGATGAAACCGTTTTTGTAAACCGCAGCGACGAAGTTGAGCCATTATGCCAAAATTACTCTTGAGGCTGTATCTCTGCAATGCTTTGACATATTGGCATCAAACTTTGCATGTGTCATTGTTCCCTTATTCTGACCACACCACATCAATTTCGTATCTGTGCCACCTATTGGTCAAAAGTGATAAACCATTAACTTACATTATCAGTGACTCAATATATGATATTTCAGCCATTTTGCCTAATCTTCTTAAACTGTATAATTGTTAATTGTTGCAGTTGGTCTGACACTCTCAGACTACAATGCGTTTTTCAGCCTTTTGCCTAAAATCATCTTAAAATGTGATTAATTGCTCATTGCTCCAGTTGATCTGACACTGCCAGCCATTTTGGCATGTCTTGTCTTCTTCTTTGCGCTTGGCCCCGGTATTGCTGCTTGCAGCTATATTTATTAGGGGCCAAGCACCGAAGGTGCGAAGGCACCTATTGAAACCGTTCCCGTTCTTATTATTATTATTCATCTTCTTCTTCTTCTTCCGCCACGAAGTCTATGGCAGCCCATAGAACCGTATGGTAAAAAGTTGTGAAATTTGGCACACTAATAGAGGACAGTCTGAAATGTCACCGTAGCAAATTTGGAGTCTCAAACTCAATCCCTCTAGCGCCACCATCAGTCCAAAATTTGACTCATGTTTATGCTAATAACTTTTGAACCATAAGGGCTAGAAACAAAATTCTTTTTTCCTCTGATTCCTTGGCTCAAGACGATTCGATTGCACCCTATGACGTCATTTTCCGTCATAAAAATTTTCCCGCCATTTTGAATTTTCCGAGAAACCTACTTTTACGAACTCGTCCTAGACGGTTCATCCGATTTGCACGAAAATTGAACCAGATCATCTTCAGACCATGCTGACAAAAAATCTTGCAAATCAAGTTGATTCGTCAAATCATTTGCGATAAACGCACAAACAAATTTTACGTAGCGGTTGCAAAAACACTCTTAAGGCAATATATCCGCAACGCTTTATCGTATTCAAACCAAACTTGGTACATGTCATCACAAGCATGACTTGAGGCAACATACAGCGTTTCGGCGCAGCGCCACCTATTGGTCCGGAGATACGAAAAATTGCTATTTTTGCTTATAACTTCTGAACTGTTTGTCCAAAAATCATAAAAGTGGTCTCGTTACATTCAGGACGGCATGCCGAGTCGTCTGATATTCAATTTTACCATATCGGCCATTTTGGCTGTCGGCCATTTTGAATTATGTGTTAAAATACTATATTTTACAAACTCATTAGTCTATCGTTACGAAACTTGGTATGTGTCTTCCTTGCTATGCCCTGAAAGTACACAAAAAGTTTTAGGGCAGTGCCACCTTGTGGTCAAAAGATATAACAAACTTGACAAAAATGCTAATAACTTTTGATTAAATTAGCTTAGTTAAATGAAACTGGTCATAATACATTCATTGGCTCATGCCGATTCAATTGCACCCTATGAAGTCATTTTCGGTCATGATAATTTCCCCGCCATTTTTAATTTTCCAAAAAACCTACTTTTACGAACTCGTCCTAGACGGTTTGTCCGATTTGCACGAAAATTGAACCAGATCATCTTCAGACCATGCTGACAAAAAATCTTGCAAATCAAGTTGATTTGTCAAATCGTTTTCGATAAACGCGCACACAAATTTTGCGTAGCGGTTGCAAAAACACTCATAAGCCTATATCTCCACAACGCTTTATCGTATTCAAACCAATCTTGGTATATGTCATCACAAGCATGACCTGAAGCAACATGCAGCGTTTCGGCGCAGCGCCACCTACTGGTCCGGAGATACAAAAAATGGCTATTTTTGCTTATAACTTTTGAACTGTTTGTCCAAAAATCATGTCTTCCGCACCATGCTTTGAAGGTACTCAAAACGTTTTGGGGCAGTGCCACCTTGTGGTCAGAGGTTATAACAACATTTACAAACATGCTAATAACTTTTGATTAAATTAGCCTAGTTTAATGAAACTGGTCATAATACAGTCATTGGCTCATGCCGAGAACAGAGATACAAATTTTTCCATATTTGGTCAAACATCCTGTCCTCAATGTTCTTATTTGATCAAAACCTACTTTTTCAAACTCATCCTAGACCGTTTGTCCAATTTCCACCAAAATCGAATCGTATCATCTTCAGACTGTGTCAACAAAAAGTTAGGGATTTTGCATCAATAGATGAAACCGTTTTTGTAAACCGCAGCGACGAAGTTGAGCCATTATGCCAAAATTACTCTTGAGGCTGTATCTCTGCAATGCTTTGACATATTGGCATCAAACTTTGCATGTGTCATTGTTCCCTTATTCTGACCACACCACATCAATTTCGTATCTGTGCCACCTATTGGTCAAAAGTGATAAACCATTAACTTACATTATCAGTGACTCAATATATGATATTTCAGCCATTTTGCCTAATCTTCTTAAACTGTATAATTGTTAATTGTTGCAGTTGGTCTGACACTCTCAGACTACAATGCATTTTCAGCCTTTTGCTTAAAATCATCTTAAAACGTGATTAATTGCTCATTGCTCCAGTTGATCTGACACTGCCAGCCATTTTGGCATGTCTTGTCTTCTTCTTTGCGCTTGGCCCCGGTATTGCTGCTTGCAGCTATATTTATTCATCTTCTTCTTCTTCCGCCACGAAGTCTATGGCAGCCCATAGAACCGTATGGTAAAAAGTTATGAAATTTGGCACACTAATAGAGGACAGTCTGAAATGTCACCATAGCAAATTTTGAGTCTCTAACTCAATCCCTCTAGCGCCACCATCAGTCCAAAATTAGACTCATGTTTATGCTAATAACTTTTGAACCATAAGGGCTAGAAACGAAATTCTTTTTTCCTCTGATTCCTTGGCTCAAGACATTTCGATTGCACCCTATGACGTCATTTTCCGTCATAATAATTTTCCCGCCATTTTTAATTAACCGAAAAACCTACTTTTGCGAACTCGTCCTAGACGGTTCATCCGATTTGCACGAAAATTGAACCAGATCATCTTCAGACCATGCTGACAAAAAATCTTGCAAATCAAGTTGATTCGTCAAATCATTTGCGATAAACGCGCAAACAAATTTTATGTAGCGGTTGCAAAAGCACTCTTAAGGCAATATCTCCGCAACGCTTTATCGTATTCAAACCAAACTTGGTACATGTCATCACAAGCATGACTTGAGGCAACATGCAGTGTTTCGGCGCAGCGCCACCTACTGGTCCGGAGATACAAAAAATGGCTGTTTTTGCTTATAACTTTTGAACCGTTTGTCCAAAAATCATAAAAGTGGTCTCGTTAGATTCAGGACGGCATGCCGAGTCGTCTGATATTCAATTTTACCATATCGCCCATTTTGGCTGTCGGCCATTTTGAATTATGTGCTAAAATGCTATATTTTACAAATGCATTAGTGTATTGTTACTAAACTCGGTATGTGACTTCCACTCCATGCCCTGAAGGTACTCAAAAAGTTTTGGGGCAGTGCCACCTTGTGGTCAAAAGTTATAACAAACTTGACAAAAATGCTAATAACTTTTGATTTAATTACCTTAGTATAATGAAACTGGTCATAATACATTCATTGGCTCATGCCGATTCAATTGCATCCTATGACGTCATTTTCGGTTATGATAATTTCCCCGCCATATTTAATTTTCCAAAAAACCTACTTTTGCGAACTCGTCCTAGACGGTTTGTCCGATTTGCACGAAAATTGAACCAGATCATCTTCAGACCATGCTGACAAAAAATCTTGCAAATCAAGTTGATTCGTCAAATCGTTTTTGATAAACGTGCACACAAATTTTACGTAGCGGTTGCAAAAACACTCATAAGGCTATATCTCTACAATGCTTTATCGTATTCAATCCAAACTTGGTACATGTCATCACAAGCATGACTTGAGGCAACATGCAGTGTTTCGGCGCAGCGCCACCTACTGGTCCGGAGATACAAAAAATGGCTGTTTTTGCTTATAACTTTTGAACTGTTTGTCCAAAAATCATATCTTCCGCACCATGCTTTGAAGGTACTCAAAACGTTTTGGGGCAGTGCCACCTTGTGGTCAGAGGTTATAACAAAATTTACAAACATGCTAATAACTTTTGATTAAATTAGCCTAGTTTAATGAAACTGGTCATAATACAGTCATTGGCTCATGCCGAGAACAGAGATACTATTTTTTCCATATTTGGTCAAACATCCTGTCCTCAATGTTCTTATTTGATCAAAACCTACTTTTTCAAACTCATCCTAGACCGTTTGTCCAATTTCCACCAAAATCGAATCGTATCATCTTCAGACTGTGTCAACAAAAAGTTAGGGATTTTGCATCAATAGATGAAACCGTTTTTGTAAACCGCAACGACGAAGTTGAGCCATTATGCCAAAATGACTCTTGAGGCTGTATCTCTGCAATGCTTTGACATATTGGCATCAAACTTTGCATGTGTCATTGTTCCCTTATTCTGACCACACCACATCAATTTCGTATCTGTGCCACCTATTGGTCAAAAGTCATAAACCATTAACTTACATTATCAGTGACTCAATATATGATATTTCAGCCATTTTGCCTAATCTTCTTAAACTGTATAATTGTTAATTGTTGCAGTTGGTCTGACACTCTCAGACTACAATGCATTTTCAGCCTTTTGCTTCAAATCATCTTAAAACGTGATTAATTGCTCATTGCTCCTGTTGATCTGACACTGCCAGCCATTTTGGCATGTCTTGTCTTCTTCTTTGCGCTTGGCCCCGGTATTGCTGCTTGCAGCTATATTTATTATTCATCTTCTTCTTCTTCTTCCGCCACGAAGTCTATGGCAGCCCATAGAACCGTATGGTAAAAAGTTGTGAAATTTGGCACACTCATAGAGGACAGTCTGAAAAGTCACCATAGCAAACTTGGAGTCTCTAACTCAATCCCTCTAGCGCCACCATCAGTCCAAAATTTGACTCATGTTTATGCTAATAACTTTTGAACCATAAGGGCTAGAAACAAAATTCTTTTTTCCTCTGATTCCTTGGCTCAAGACGATTCGATTGCACCCCATGTCGTCATTTTCCGTCATAAAAATTTTCCCGCCATTTTTAATTTTCCGAAAAACCTACTTTTACGAACTCGTCCTAGACGGTTCATCCGATTTGCACGAAAATTGAACCAGATCATCTTCAGACCATGCTGACAAAAAATCTTGCAAATCAAGTTGATTCGTCAAATCATTTGCGATAAACGCGCAAACAAATTTTACGTAGCGGTTGCAAAAACACACTTAAGGCAATATCTCCGCAACGCTTTATCGTATTTAAACCAAACTTGGTACATGTCATCACAAGCATGACTTGAGGCAACATACAGTGTTTCGGCGCAGCGCCACCTACTGGTCCGGAGATACGAAAAATGGCTATTTTTGCTTATAACTTCTGAACTGTTTGTCCAAAAATCATAAAAGTGGTCTCGTTACATTCAGGACGGCATGCCGAGTCGTCTGATATTCAATTTTACCATATCGGCCATTTTGGCTGTCGGCCATTTTGAATTATGTGCTAAAATGCTGTATTTTATGAACACATGAACGGATTGTTACGAAACTCGGTTTGGGTCATCAACACGGAGCCCTGAATGAGCCCAAGAAGTTTCGAAACAGCGCCACCTAGTGGAGAATTTTTTTTTCAAATGCTTATAACTTTAGGTGAGATTGACTTATTTTCATGAGAGTAACTTTTTTTGTCTCCTGAATCCTCGCCGAGTCCAACGATACCACACTTGCCAGGTTTCGGCTTATTATTTGTGCAGCGTAGTAATTTAGCACTTTAAAAACATTAGCTGATATCTTCGAAACCGCTAGTCCGATCGAGACGAAACCAGCATCAGAAGTTCGGAAACATAGGTCGATAGCAACACAACAATGCCCAAATGTCAAAATATTGATAGTAAGGGGGTGTAAAATCCAATCAAAGTCAGGTGTCAGTCATTTTTCATGTGTTTTTTTCATATAAATGTATATAACTCCAAAACTAAACAAGATATTTTCACCAAAATTGACAGACATGTATGGGCTCACTCCAAGGACACATAAAAAAATGATAGGATTGTGCCACTTGGTGGCGCTATAATAGAACAAAACATGAAATTCCCATTGACTACAATGCAGTTTTATGATATAAAATGCTATGCTTCACAAATGAATTGGTGTATCATTACGAAACTTGATATTTGCCATCAGCACCATGCCTTTAAGCTACTTAAACGGTTTCAAAACAGCACCGCCATGTGGTCCATACTTATAATGAAAAGGCCTCTTGAGGCTATATCTCTGCAATGACATATTGACACTATATTGACACTCTGCTTTGATATATTGACACCAATCTTTGCATGTGTCATTGTTCCCTTATTCTGACCACACCACATCAATTTCGTAACTGTGCCACTTATTGGTTGAAAGTGATAAATCATTAAATCATTATTATTGACTGTATTTATCATTTTACAGCTATTTTGCCTAAAATCACCTTAATAGGTCTTTAATTGCTCATTGCTGCCGTTGATCTGACATTGCCAGCATTTTTGGCATGTCTTGTCTTCTTCTTTGCGCTTGGCCCCGGTATTGCTGCTTGCAGCTATATTTCATCTTCTTCTTCTTCCGCCACGAAGTCTATGGCAGCCCATAGAACCGTATGGTAAAAAGTTATGAAATTTGGCACACTAATAGAGGACAGTCTGAAATGTCACCATAGCAAATTTTGAGTCTCTAACTCAATCCCTCTAGCGCCACCATCAGTCCAAAATTAGACTCATGTTTATGCTAATAACTTTTGAACCATAAGGGCTAGAAACGAAATTCTTTTTTCCTCTGATTCCTTGGCTCAAGACATTTCGATTGCACCCTATGACGTCATTTTCCGTCATAATAATTTTCCCGCCATTTTTAATTAACCGAAAAACCTACTTTTGCGAACTCGTCCTAGACGGTTCATCCGATTTGCACGAAAATTGAACCAGATCATCTTCAGACCATGCTGACAAAAAATCTTGCAAATCAAGTTGATTCGTCAAATCATTTGCGATAAACGCGCAAACAAATTTTATGTAGCGGTTGCAAAAGCACTCTTAAGGCAATATCTCCGCAACGCTTTATCGTATTCAAACCAAACTTGGTACATGTCATCACAAGCATGACTTGAGGCAACATGCAGTGTTTCGGCGCAGCGCCACCTACTGGTCCGGAGATACAAAAAATGGCTGTTTTTGCTTATAACTTTTGAACCGTTTGTCCAAAAATCATAAAAGTGGTCTCGTTAGATTCAGGACGGCATGCCGAGTCGTCTGATATTCAATTTTACCATATCGCCCATTTTGGCTGTCGGCCATTTTGAATTATGTGCTAAAATGCTATATTTTACAAATGCATTAGTGTATTGTTACTAAACTCGGTATGTGACTTCCACTCCATGCCCTGAAGGTACTCAAAAAGTTTTGGGGCAGTGCCACCTTGTGGTCAAAAGTTATAACAAACTTGACAAAAATGCTAATAACTTTTTATTTAATTAGCTTAGTATAATGAAACTGGTCATAATACATTCATTGGCTCATGCCGATTCAATTGCACCCTATGACGTCATTTTCGGTCATGATAATTTCCCCGCCATATTTAATTATCCAAAAAACCTACTTTTGCAAACTCGTCCTAGACGGTTTGTCCGATTTGCACGAAAATTGAACCAGATCATCTTCAGACCATGCTGACAAAAAATCTTGCAAATCAAGTTGATTTGTCAAATCGTTTTCGATAAACGCGCACACAAATTTTGCGTAGCGGTTGCAAAAACACTCATAAGCCTATATCTCCACAACGCTTTATCGTATTCAAACCAATCTTGGTATATGTCATCACAAGCATGACCTGAAGCAACATGCAGCGTTTCGGCGCAGCGCCACCTACTGGTCCGGAGATACAAAAAATGGCTATTTTTGCTTATAACTTTTGAACTGTTTGTCCAAAAATCATAAAAGTTGTCTCGTTAGATTCAGGACGGTATTCAGAGTTGTCTGATATTCAATTTTACCATATCGGCCATTTTGGCTCTCTGCCATTTTGAATTATGTGCTAAAATACTATATTTTACAAACGCATTAGTCTATCGTTACGAAACTTGGTATGGGTCTTCCGCACCATGCTTTGAAGGTACTCAAAAAGTTTTGGGGCAGTGCCACCTTGTGGTCAGAGGTTATAACAAAATTTACAAACATGCTAATAACTTTTGATTAAATTAGCCTAGTTTAATGAAACTGGGCATAATACATTTATTGGCTCATGGCGAGAACATAAATACTAATTTTGCCATATTTGGTCAAACATCCTGTCCTCAATGTTCTTATTTGATCAAAACCTACTTTTTCAAACTCATCCTACACCGTTTATCCAATTTCCACCAAAATCGAATCGTATCATCTTCAGACTATGTCAACAAAAAGTTAGGGATTTTGCATCAATAGATGAAACCGTTTTTGTAAACCGCAGTGACGAAGTTGAGCCATGATGCCAAAATGACTCTTGAGGCTGTATCTCTGCAATGCTTTGACATATTGGCATCAAACTTTGCATGTGTCATTGTTCCCTTATTCTGACTACACCACATCAATTTCGTAACTGTGCCACCTATTGGTCAAAAGTGATAAACCATTAACTTATATTATCAGTGACTCTATATATGATATTTCAGCCATTTTGCCTAATCTTCTTAAACTGTATAATTGTTAATTGTTGCAGTTGGTCTGACACTCTCAGACTACAATGCATTTTTCAGCCTTTTGCCTAAAATCATCTTAAAACGTGATTAATTGCTCATTGCTCCAGTTGATCTGACACTGCCAGCCATTTTGGCATGTCTTGTCTTCTTCTTTGCGCTTGGCCCCGGTATTGCTGCTTGCAGCTATATTTCATCTTCTTCTTCTTCTTCTTCTTCTTCTTCCGCCACGAAGTCTATGGCAGCCCATAGAACCGTATGGTAAAAAGTTATGAAATTCGGCACACTTATAGAGGACGGTCTCAAGTGTCTCCATAGCAAGTTTGGAGTCTCTAACTCAATCCCTCTAGCGCCACCATCAGTCCAAAATTTGACTCATGTTTATGCTAATAACTTTTGAACCATAAGGGCTAGAAACAAAATTCTTTTTTCCTCTGATTCCTTGGCTTAAGACGATTCGATTGGACACTATGAAGTCATTTTCCGTCATAAAAATTTTCCCGCCATTTTTAATTTTCCGAAAAACCTACTTTTACGAACTCGTCCTAGACGGTTCATCCGATTTGCACGAAAATTTAACCAGATCATCTTCAGACCATGCTGACAAAAAATCTTGCAAATCAAGTTGATTCGTCAAATCATTTGCGATAAACGCGCAAACAAATTTTACGTAGCGGTTGCAAAAACACACTTAAGGCAATATCTCCGCAACGCTTTATCGTATTCAAACCAAACTTGGTACATTTCATCACAAGCATGACTTGAGGCAACATGCAGCGTTTCGGCGCAACGCCACCTACTGGTCCAGAGATACGAAAAATGGCTATTTTTGCTTATAACTTCTGAACTGTTTGTCCAAAAATCATAAAAGTGGTCTCGTTACATTCAGGACGGCATGCCGAGTCGTCTGATATTCAATTTTACCATATCGGCCATTTTGGCTGTCGGCCATTTTGAATTATGTGCTAAAATGCTGTATTTTATGAACACATGAACGGATTGTTACGAAACTCGGTTTGGGTCATCAACACGGTGCCCTGAATGAGCCCAAGAAGTTTCGAAACAGCGCCACCTAGTGGAGAATTTTTTTTTTCAAATGCTTATAACTTTAGGTGAGATTGACTTATTTTCATGAGAGTAACTTTTTTGTCTCCTGAATCCTCGCCGAGTCCAACGATACCAGACTTGCCAGGTTTCGGCGTATTATTTGTGCAGCGTTGTAATTTAGCACTTTAAAAACATTAGCTGATATCTTCGAAACCACTAGTCCGATCGAGACGAAACCAGCATCAGAAGTTCGGAAACATAGGTCGATAGCTATACAATAATGCCCAAATGTCAAAATATTGATAGTAAGGGGGTGTAAAATCCAATCAAAGTCAGGTGTCAGTCATTTTTCATGTGTTTTTTCATATAAATGTATATAACTCCAAAACTACACAAGATATTTTCACCAAAATTGACACAGACATGTATGGGCTCACTCCAAGGACACATAAAAAAATGATAGGATTGTGCCACTTGGTGGCGCTATAATAGAACAAAACATGAAATTCCCATTGACTACAATGCAGTTTTATGATATAAAATGCTATGCTTCACAAATGATTTGGTGTATCATTACGAAACTTGAAATTGGCCATCAGCACCATGCCTTTAAGCTGCTTAAACGGTTTCAAAACAGCACCGCCATGTGGTCCATACTTATAATGAAAAGGCCTCTTGAGGCTATATCTCTGCAATGACATATTGACACTATATTGACACTCTGCTTTGATATATTGACACCAATCTTTGCATGTGTCATTGTTCCCTTATTCTGACCACACCACATCAATTTCGTAACTGTGCCACCTATTGGTTGAAAGTGATAAATCATTAAATCATTATTATTGACTGTATTTATCATTTTACAGCTATTTTGCCTAAAATCACCTTACTAGGTCTTTAATTGCTCATTGCTGCCGTTGATCTGACATTGCCAGCATTTTTGGCATGTCTTGTCTTCTTCTTTGCGCTTGGCCCCGGTATTGCTGCTTGCAGCTATATTTATTATTCATCTTCTTCTTCTTCTTCTTCTTCCGCCACGAAGTCTATGGCAGCCCATAGAACCGTATGGTAAAAAGTTGTGAAATTTGGCACACTAATAGAGGACAGTCTGACATGTCACCGTAGCAAATTTGGAGTCTCAAACTCAATCCCTCTAGCGCCACCATCAGTCCAAAATTTGACTCATGTTTATGCTAATAACTTTTGAACCATAAGGGCTAGAAACAAAATTCTTTTTTCCTCTGATTCCTTGGCTCAAGACGATTCCATTGCACCATATGACGTCATTTTCCGTAATAAAAATTTTCCTGCCATTTTTAATTTTCCGAAAAACCTACTTTTACGAACTCGTCCTAGACGGTTCCTCCGATTTGCACGAAAATTGAACCAGATCATCTTCAGTCCATGCTGACAAAAAATCTTGCAAATCAAGTTGATTCGTCAAATCATTTGCGATAAACGCGCAAACAAATTTTACGTAGCGGTTGCAAAAACACTCTTAAGGCAATATCTCCGCAACGCTTTATCGTATTCAAACCAAACTTGGTACATGTCATCACAAGCATGACTTGAGGCAACATACAGCGTTTCGGCGCAGTGCCACCGACTGGTCTGGAGATACAAAAAATTGCAATTTTTGCTTATAACTTCTGAACTGTTTGTCCAAAAATCATAAAAGTGGTCTTGTTACATTCAAGACAGCATGCCGAGTCGTCTGATATTCAATTTTACCATATCGGCCATTTTGGCTGTCGGCCATTTTGAATTTTGTCAAAAAATGCTATATTTTACAAATGCATTAGTATATTGTTACTAAACTCGGTATGTGACTTCCTTGCTATGCCTTGAAGGTACTCAAAAAGTTTTAGGGCAGTGCCACCTTGTGGTCAAAAGATATAACAAACTTGACAAAAATGCTAATAACTTTTGATTAAATTAGCCTAGTATATTGAAACTGGTCATAATAGAGTCATTGGCTCATGCCGATTCAATTGCAACCTATGATGTCATTTTCGGTCATGATAATTTCCCCGCCATTTTTAATTTTCCAAAAAACCTACTTTTATGAACTCGTCCTAGACGGTTTGTCCGATTTGCACGAAAATTGAACCAGATCATCTTCAGACCATGCTGACAAAAAATCTTGCAAATCAAGTTGATTTGTCAAATCGTTTTTGATAAACGCGCACACAAATTTTGCGTAGCGGTTGCAAAAACACTCATAAGCCTATATCTCCACAACGCTTTATCGTATTCAAACCAATCTTGGTATATGTCATCACAAGCATGACCTGAAGCAACATGCAGCGTTTCGGCGCAGCGCCACCTACTGGTCCGGAGATACAAAAAATGGCTATTTTTGCTTATAACTTTTGAACTGTTTGTCCAAAAATCATGTCTTCCGCACCATGCTTTGAAGGTACTCAAAACGTTTTGGGGCAGTGCCACCTTGTGGTCAGAGGTTATAACAAAATTTACAAACATGCTAATAACTTTTGATTAAATTAGCCTAGTTTAATGAAACTGGTCATAATACAGTCATTGGCTCATGCCGAGAACAGAGATACTAATTTTTCCATATTTGGTCAAACATCCTGTCCTCAATGTTCTTATTTGATCAAAACCTACTTTTTCAAACTCATCCTAGACCACAATTTCCACCAAAATCGAATCGTATCATCTTCAGACTGTGTCAACAAAAAGTTAGGGATTTTGCATCAATAGATGAAACCGTTTTTGTAAACCGCAGCGACGAAGTTGAGCCATTATGCCAAAATTACTCTTGAGGCTGTATCTCTGCAATGCTTTGACATATTGGCATCAAACTTTGCATGTGTCATTGTTCCGTTATTCTGACCACACCACATCAATTTCGTATCTGTGCCACCTATTGGTCAAAAGTGATAAACCATTAACTTATATTATCAGTGACTCTATATATGATATTTCAGCCATTTTGCCTAATCTTCTTAAACTGTATAATTGTTAATTGTTGCAGTTGGTCTGACACTCTCAGACTACAATGCATTTTCAGCCTTTTGCTTAAAATCATCTTAAAACGTGATTAATTGCTCATTGCTCCAGTTGATCTGACACTGCCAGCCATTTTGGCATGTCTTGTCTTCTTCTTTGCGCTTGGCCCCGGTATTGCTGCTTGCAGCTATATTTAATTTAGTTAATGTTAAGTTCAACATTTTAATAATACATTACTTAAAATACAACTGATTATTGTTAGTTCAGATTTTAATAATGTTAACAAAGAAAAATAACTTCAGTAACAAATGTAGCTATTGTTAATGTTAGTTAATGCATTAACTAATGAGACCTTACTGTAAAGTGTTACATATTGTTCTTTTATAATTCTTTTGTACAATTTTATTTAACTTTATACAATTTTGTGTATTGCTTTATTGTATTTATATGTTCAGAGTTATTTTTGTTATAAGAATTCAAGTGTGTGTCTGGATATACACACACACGTTATTAAACCTGGTATAGTATGACAACACTTTTCAACTTATTATGATAATACCGTATACTGTGATAAACGCTTCAGCAATTAGCGCAACATTACATTTTGATACTGTCACATGACTAGTAACATCTACTTAACACTTGATCAGTCTGTATTTCTCCATCTTCTCGTGTTGACTTGTTTTGTGGTGTTCTGCTGGCTGTAGGTCTACACCAGGTGCTGTTAGCTGTCCTGTTTGCATGGATGCTTATTCAGAGGTAAGTCGTTGTATGTGCAAGTAAGGTAAATAATCATATGCAGTTCATTTAAGCCCAAAGTATTCTTCGTTAGACGCATATGCATTACAACAACTCTGTTGGCAGAATGTTTCGTCATTGCCCAGTGCCCAGCTTTACGAACAATTTACACACAAATTCGTCCTGCTCGTGTTTTATGAATGAGGCTCATTGCGTTTAAAGAGAAAGTATACTTTGGGCTTTATACTGTTAATTCACACCAAAATGAACGTTGTCATTATTTAAGGCCAATTTATACTGCACAACAGATGCCAATATACGACAACAGACACTTCGTCTGGTTTTGCCAGATCAGTGTGTTACGAATGTCTGCGTTGGTTGGAGATTTGTTTTCGCCGATTAAACATGAATTGGTATGGCCATAAATTGGTTGGCGAATGATGTGGTGTTATTTGGCCTTTCTGGATAATTTTGGATAAATTGGGAATCATGATTTATTTTGTTTAAAATCGAGATCACGATTCTCACATGATTCTGAATAGACAACTAAACAAAATAACATGTCATTTACTAGAGGTTCTTACAAAATGTGCAGTCTATTTATATTTTTATTTTCAATGTAATCTGTTTGAATGAATGATTCAATGACTCGCTCATAAAGATTCCTGGATGAATCAGCATTTTAGAACTAATTAATGATTCAATGACAAATACATTTTAAGTCACTTGTCACCACCTACCGGTGTAACATTGTAAATGATTAACAATGTAAGTTATTTTCAAAGGGTGATTTACTCTATTTTGTTCACTACCGTAGACCTCAAACCATAACCCTTTATTCCCAGTACTTGTGTGATCATTTGAATTATTGCAACACAGAAATAATGATGCTGTGTCGTTGAAAAGACTGTCTGTGAGGTGGTTTCATACCTATACATGACAACTGCTCTCTCTTCATCTGTTCTCATCGTTCATTAGCTGGGAAAATAGTTCTGATAGTTGTGGTGTGGACTCTGTTATTCTTGTACATTTAGAACTGTATCTTTATTGTTATACTGTAGTTATCCTTGTTGTCCTTGGTGTGTATGGGTCTTTTAAAGGAGTAGTTCACTTTAAAGCTGCAGTAGGTAACTTTTGTAAAAATGTATTTTTTACATATTTGTTAAACCTGTCATTATGTCCTGACAGTAGAATATGAGACGGATAATCTGTGAAACAATCAAGCTCCTCCCAGTGGTCCTATTGCCATTTGCAGAAATACATCGCTCCCGGTAAGAAACAACCAATCAGAGCCAGGAGGAGTGTCTTAGCAGTGTCAATCAAGCTTGTGTGCGCGCTGATCACACCCCTCTCATGCACAGCGCGTACAGGCGTTCAAATTCAAGATTACCGGTGTACCGCAACTTTGCTTCTGGCAGACAAACAATCCAAACTGCCAATTCCTCGAGTGGCACCTGCTCATAAAATAAAGACCGGTAAACGGAAAAAGACAGTTGACGATGATAAAGACACACAAAAAAAAGAGTTAGATAGAGCCTGAAATAAAACGAGGGTAAATATCGAAGCGGCTTTTCCGAGGTGGAGGGAGCTACATGTCCTGAAAGGATTAAAAACCGATGCAGAGTTAGCCACATTTCTGCTTGACAAGTAAGTCGGAGCCCATTGACTCTGTGTCAAAACTCTAGCGCATAACATACAGATAAAATGTCACGCACTGTGCAAAGCAACTATTGAAACCTCCTAATTCACTGGCTTGTCATGTTGCTGAAATATTGTACTAGAAAACCTTATTTAGCATTACATAGCGATAGAATAATTACTTGCATTCTGTAACGTTAGTTACCGTTAAATTATCTTACTAGCTATTTATTACTTATAGAAATAGTGCAACGTCATATAGCTACATTACATGTATTGCAAAATACGTAATGTTTTGAGGACCAAGTTTGTATTCAAAGTATGTGCAGGCCAAAGTCAATGTAAATCATATTGTTGATGTTTTGTCCATACCAGTGAATGTGCCATAACTATTTATCCGCCGTCATCAGCTGCCTGCTTGCTTACTAGCCTGCGCGTTCACGGCAGGCTCAGTTGTGATGGGGGAGGAGCTGTGGAGGGAGGGCTGTAGCGCAGTAGAGAGCAAGGGGGAGTGACCTATGAGTTGTGCTTGTTCAAATTTTCAGGCTAAGTCAACGTTTTCTAAAAACTCCCTTCTGCAGCTTTAAAATGAAAACTACCCCATGATTTACTCCTATGTGTATGACTTTCTTCTTTCAGATGAACACAATCAGAGTTAAATTAATAAATATCCTGACTCTTCAAAGCTTCATAATGGCAGTGACAGAGTCCATTGAGTTTGAAGCTCAAAAAAGCACGTCCATCCATCATAAACGTACTCCACATGGCTCCGGGGGTTAATAAAGGCCATCTGAAGTGAATTTATGGATTTGTGTAAGAAAAATATCAATATTTAAAACTTTATAAAGTAAAATATTTAGCTTCCGGCGGACCGCCGTCCATATTCAACTTGCGCAGAAAGTGTAACATCTCAAGTTCAAAGCGCTTAGCGTCCTAGTGATACGTCTCGCCAGTTACACTTTTTTCGTAAGTTGAATACGCAAGGTAGTCTGATGGTAGCTAGATATTTTACTTTATAAAGTTTTAAATATGGATATTTTTCTTACAAAACCCCATCGATTCGCTTTAGAAGGTCTTTATTAACCCCGGAGCCGTGTGGATTACTGGATGGATGCACTTTTTTTTTTGAGCTTCAAACTCAATGGCCCCCCGTCACTGCCTTTTATAAAGCGTGAAAGCGTCAGGATATTACGGAAGCCCTAAACGGCCATGGATTACAATTATTTATTTATTTTTTTAATCTAGTTTTCTCTTGATCATAACTTGATGTTCTTGTGATCTCGAGATAACACAAGTAGTTTTCTTGTGATTGTTTCATTCTGAAACACTGCAACATTTTATTTGTGTAATTAACATGTTTAAATTATCAACAGAGCATTCAACAGCTCAAGCGCAGTCAGAGTGCCTTCAGAAGGATGGCAGATTATTGTGTAACTATTCTAAAAATAGTTTAGAGCTGCTTGGATTCAACCCACTTTGTTTTCCTCATTCGTTTGAAATAAAATTACATAATTTGTGTACTTTTGTACTTTGTGTACATCCACTTTTTATGAAAAGTGTTCATGAGTATGATAGGACACGTCAAGTCGGAAGAGCTGAAGTGTGTCAGAAATGACTTTGACCACTTCATAAAGTTTTGTTTAGTAGAAAGCTTTTCTTTAAAGTGAATTTCGTTTTGATTAAAATTAAGATACAATTTATACCGTGTTACATCAACCAATTGCCTGGATTTAATAATTAATAAGCAAATAGGGCAGACAATATATGGAGGCGCTGCGCTTGAACTGGAGCGCGTCTCATAAAGGAACTGACACTCAGCGTATAGGCTACTTGCCTCACAGACATGAGAAATATGTCAATAGAAAGCTTGAAATGTCTTTAAAAATCTTTAAAAACCCATTAAAATGAAAAGAAATGGGCCACTCTCTTATTATGCAATCTGTATGAAATGTGCATTTCTCTCTTGCCTGTTCACTATCGCGGAGATGGCGAGTCTTCAACTTCATCTTTGCAGCTGACACTGACACACAAAACACTAGTTTGTTAATAAACCATTAAAATGTCTCCGTGTGTGTGTGTGTGTGTGTGTGTGTGTGTGAGAAAAAGGTGCTTAGTCGATTAATGGCTTCCTTATTTCACGTATTTTCAAACCAGCATGTTATAAAGGGCATTCTGGGTGGCAGCCAAAGATTTTGTATGGCTAGGTTGACTTGTAGTCTGTTTGGTGCGGAGAGGGTACGGTAATTTAGCCTCATATTTTTTCATAGGGCCCAAAATTGCTAGCGGCGCCCCTGGTTTTACACAGTATCACTGAATTAAATTATAGGCTTCTACACATCTTTATAGGCTATAAATCATATTTCTTATCGATTAGGCTATACATTGTGTGACACAATGTTCTAAACTAACAGTTACTTAGACTTATGATTAAAATGGCGTCTTAAAGATGCACAATAAAGTGCAAACAGAATACAGTGACATCAAAATTAGTTAAACAGTAAGTTTAGTATTAAACCGAACGCTATTGCGGTAGTGAAGCTCTGAGTCGTGCATCTATTGCAGTAGAACGTAACGATAATACAGATACACTTTCAAGCAAACTAATCACATTCAACCATTTAACATTAGTTAAATTAATTCCTTAATGCACACAATACTGCACAAACTATAGCGATCACGAAAGGTCTTCAACACATTCAATGTGGGCTAATATGAACTGTCTAACACAGTAAGGTGATAGGCACCCTATCGTTGTGTAACTTGGAGAAGATTTAAGTCGTGATCACGAGAAAACAAGAGAGAGGAAAAATATTATCCATGGCTGTTTAGGGCTTCCGTAGGATATTTATTCATTAAACTCTGTGTTCATCAGAAAAAAGACTGTCATATACACCTATGGCTTGAGGGTGATTTAAATCATGGGTTAATTTTCATTTTAAAGTGAACTACTCCTTTAAATGACCATTTTGATTTTGGATGAAATTATTTAATTGAACTGCAAATATTTCTTCTAGTCTATACTATGATGTATTTCTCTGGTTAAACAAAACGTCTGACTTTGTAAATTAATCTTTCATCCCATTTCCAGATCATTGACAGCGGTCGGCTAATGGTCTCCACAAAATGCGGCCACCTTTTCTGCAGTCAGTGCATCCGCGACTCTCTCAGCAGAGCTCACAGCTGCCCTACGTGTAGAAAGAAACTCACACAAAAACAATATCACCCAATATATATCTAATGGTAAGACCAATGCATCTCAAGTTCTGCAGTATGTTCTCAAACGGCTGCAAAGCTCCATGTTTTCACTGGCAGTTTCTTATTTTACACATCAGTGCCGATGATATTTGGCACAACAACAAAAAGACATCCTTGTGTGAATGTTGGAACTGAAAGGACACTTGGTCTAGGATTAAGTATTTTTAAATTGTGAATACAAACACTGTTTTGAAGTTCATGGGTATTGGGAATGTATACACTGACATTGAGTAGTCTGGGTTTGAGGTCTTGGCTGCTATAATAATATTTCCCCTTTTTATTTTATAATAATAATTTTTTGTCACACAACTCTGCTCAGTTTTAAGTATTGAGTAAAATGGTTAAAGTTAGGGTCCAGTTTGAAATGGAAAAAATGAGTGACCACCCATCACTGTAGCATATAGTAATGTTAGTTTAGTCTTTAGAACAAAATGGCTCACTGCTGTGGTGGTTTCTATTCTTGTTTTGTGAAATTTGTGATCTTTTAGTGATTGGATAGACAACATTGAGCTCGCCCTCCCCCAGTACCTGTTCTCATTTATTTGGATAGCCTTAGTTACCCGCTTTGTTAGCTTTAACTGTCATTCACAGTTACCTTGTCATTCATGATCTCTTTATTTGATGGGAGTTCATATTTAGATTCATTATTTGTCATCCAATGTATTTTTACATTCAAATTCATTTTCATTAATTTTTGAAGGCACAATGGACTGTGTAAATGTGTCGTTCTGATTGCTCTTTGACCTCAGAAGCGCTTTTAAACCGATCACTTGCTCTTTGGTCAGAGGATTGTTCCTGACAGTGTGTGACCAGGGGGACTAAAGTTAGCAAGGCTTGTTTTCCAACTATACATGTTAAATGTTGATATCTGTATATATTTTCATGTATAAAGGACCTGTAAGTTAAGAGGCGTTAGTATTGTAAAAACCATAACATTTATTTCAATAAACGTTTTGATCACTGATTGTGTACTTTATTTCATGGGGTTTAAGACTTTGATTAACAATGGATTGTTAAAAGAAATTGTACAGACTTCCTCAAACACAACCGTTTCGGTAGCACTATGAAGCCCATACTTATAATGAATGATAGCCTCATTTATACGTAAGTATTACTATTCTATACATATATTTATTAAGACCTATACTGCATTATAAGAACCGTTATAGTTAATTACACCAATTAGTTATCAATGATGTATTTAATGTGTATTGTTTGCATTAGAGGTCATAAATGATGAATTTTGATTTGTAAAAATCTATATCTCCTCAGACATATGCATGGCATTGCTTATAACCGTTTCAAATTATACTTTAAAATTAGGTTGCAGGGTTTTACTAATATTTAACATTAGTAGAAAAAAAAATCCAACAATTTGTATTAATAATTTGTTTTTGTTTTTTGCCCCATTATTTTATTACAGGAATTATTGTTCATTAGTTACATTTACAAATAAACAACTTTTAAAATGTATAATGAGCACAACTTCTTGATTTCTTAACATTTGCTTTAGGAAGATTGCATCCAATGTTCTCACTTAAAGCCATCAATGATGCATTTAAAGAGGTTAGTAACTATTACAATAAGTATTTATGAGGAAAAAAAACAGCTATTACAATATATTAATTTGTTAAATCTAAATTACTAAAGTTTTTGTAACTATAATATAATAACATAGCAATGCAGGCCACATCTTCATAAAGACATTAATGTAACCATACGACTAATACTCAAAAATCAGTGTGTAATGGATTATGAGCATGTGCATGCATGACTTATAAGTAATTTTACAAATAATATAAATGTATTTATAACCGTTCTTATAATGCAGTATAGGTCTTGATGAGTCTTTATGTTTATATGTATAGAATAGTAATACTTATAAGTATAAATGGGGCCAAAATTCATTATAAGCAAGGGCTTCATAGAAAGTGTTCGCACAGTTTTCTCATTCTAGGTAGCTAACAAAAAGATTATCTGTGTTTTCCAAAGCTATAATAATATAATGCATTAATTGATTCTCACTCTTTTAAATATTTTAAATTGTCCTTTCTATAATAGCCTATTGCTTAAATATGTTCAGAAAGTATTCAAGTCAAGAGCAAATACATGTCCTATATGATCTTTTTTTGTGTTTTATTTTTTATGGTTTCATTATTTCAATTTACGATCTCCCTGCAGTTTCTTCACAAATCCTATTTTGGGAAACCCGGGCATAATGTTTAATGCACTTAATTTTGTTGTTGACAAAAAAATTAAATAATTTTATATTTTTATATATTACTGTAGTACAAAACGGTCCTATTCAAATCTATGTGATAAGCGAGTTATGTCAAAAGTAATAAAGCTGTCAGATGCTGTAATAGATTACATTACTAGGTACAGTTTTCATCACGTAATTTGTATTCAGTAATGGACTACAATTTGTAAGTAATCTACTGCACAAATATAAACTTGTTTAGTTAACAATAACACTACCTTGTACAGGTTTCATCTTGACAGTATCAGAAATCACCACAAGATGGCGGCGCGTATTCATAAATGTAAAGTATTATTGATGTCTGGTTTGAAGGATTGATTCTCCTCCAGCTGAGGGCAGTGATGAGCCCGATTTGGATGAGGCTTTTGTTGGATTCATTGTCTATGAAGTACAACACTCACATATTTACATTAGATGAATATGTATTCCAAATGTGCTCAGGATCTGCATAAGAGTATAATGTCACATTTAAAACGTCTTCCAGAATTACACATTAACATGTGCAATCCTCATTTAATGTATGTGGATCTGTCGTCATACTGATGAGAAGGCAGTTGTGAGATATTATTCCAGCTGTCTCTCGAAACCTTTATTTACTGAGGGCCTCCCATGTTAAGACACATTTAGTATGTTTGTAGACTTTAGATAATGCTATCGCTTAGGCCAGGGGAGTGACGGGGTCCGTGGAAAAGTCTAAAAAAAAACCATGAAAATAATAATTAAATAAATAAATGAATAAGATTAAAATAAGTTATTAAATATTAAATTAACATACGATAAAAAATATATATACGATACTGTATACAAAATAAATAATACAATTAAAATAAGTAAAAAAAAAAATTTGCTTAATTTATTATAAATTTAATTCATTTCTTATTTCTAAATTAGTTTAAAGTCTAGAGAGAAAAAAAAATAAAAAAATAAAATTAGATTAAACAAATAAATAAATGATAAAATGTATGTGAAAAATTCGAGAGAAAATCATGAAAAATGTAAATAAGTAAATAAATGAGATTTATTAAATATTTAATTAACATGATAAAACATATAAAAATAAATAATAAAATTAACAAGTCAATAAATAAATTTGCTTAATTTATTATACATTTATTTCTTATTTCTAAATTTGCTTAAGTCTAGATTTAAAAAAAAATGTGTGTGTGTGTGTGTGTGTGTGTGTGTGTGTGTGTGTGTGTGTGTGTGTGTGTGTGTGTGTGAGCCTAGATATTATAATATGACTATAATAATATAAAAATAAGTACATTTTAATTGAACATTCATTTAAGCTAATTTACTTTTAATATTATTATTATTATATTTATATTTTTACAGTTTTTTACAGTTTTACTCTAGGCTTTCTCACATATATTTATTTGATCATTTTTCACATTTTTAGCATATGTTAATTTAACATTCAATCATTTATTTATTAGTTTAATCTAATTCATTATTATTATTATTTTTCTCTAGACTTTTAAGCAAATTTAGAAATAAGAAAATTACATTTATAATAAATTAAGCAATGTATTTATGTACTTATTTAAATTGTATTGTTTAATGTTTAATAATTTATTTATATTTACTTATTTTAATATTATACAATAAAAATAAATAAGTGATTAAAATTTAAATTAACATAATTTAACATAATACAATGTCAAAAAATTAATTAGATTAAAATAAATTAATAAAACATTTGATTATAATAATCAAATTTGTATTCATTCATTCATTCATTTTAATTTAATTTATATAGTGTGTGTGTGTGTGTTAATTTTACATTTAATCACTTATTTATTTCACACAATCAAATTATATTGAAATAAACAAATAAATGATACATTTAACATAACATTGTCTTATATGTATTTTAAATTAAACAGCAAATGTTTTTATTTTATATAGAATGTAAAATGTAATATCTTAATATTAGTAATAAATTGTTATTGTTGTTATTATTATTCTGAAAGAGTTAAACAGTGAGAGTGAATTGGCTCGCTGCGATTGGTCTAAAGTTGGCCGTAGGGCTGGACCGTCTCACACTCCTCAAGTGTGTGTGTTGCGTGTGTCTGGACTTCGAAATATTTAGTTAACGGTATTTCAAACAACGTTTTGACACAATTTTTGGTGCTGTAAATAATTTGTCTTGTGTGTTTTTGTTATCTGGAGAATCTATGGAGGGGAAGTCGGTGTGATTTGAAGTGCAGCGCGGTGACTGTCAAATACAGAAGTTTACGGCGATCGATCAGCGCGTGTGTTAAAAAGTGTCGTGCGCGAAAACACATGACGCCAGAGCGTTCAGGAATACAGTTGCGCGTGATAATTAAACCGATTGAATTGGCTGGATCCAGTGTTGCGTGCGTGAGGATCACTGATGGAGCGCCCAGTGTGCATATAGGCACGATTTGTCTGGAGTGTTTTAGCAGGATGTAAGCATGATATTTCATCTTTCAGTCGCGAGGAACAGATTCATGACCGTATTCAGCTTTTGGTAAGTCTTTTATTTTTGACTTGAAATATTTTATTGCATGTTTCATGCTTTAAAATAAACCAAACTGCTTTTTATGCTCATGTACTGGTTATTGCATGCATCCAATATCTTAATGCTGCGAGTTCTTCTGTGTTGTGATACAATTATTTCACCTGAAGTTGTGTTATTGCACTGGTGTTTTAGAGTAATTCAACTCATTAACAGGTTTATTTCTTTCATAGATTGAAGAACCAGAGAACTTTAATAGGGACAGCATGGAACTCTTTTGGATTGTTTTCTTCATTTTTGACATTATTTTCATAACAGACTGCGCTAGAGGTGAGTAAATGTATATATTGCCCTTGTAAAATGTCTGAAATTGTAAAATGTGTGACATTTTTTTACAGCAAACTCGCTGTAAACTGGTGTAAATACATGTCAAAGAATTTAAATTCTTATGTTTTAATCATTTTATGTTTTAATAATCTTGGAAAGGCCTATTAATGAACAGTTTAGAAGTAATTTTGTCACTACAGGTTGAGTCAAAATATAGTTGTTTTAGTAAATAGTGTAACAAAAATAGTTAAAACTTTACAATAAGGTTGTATTAGTTAACATTAGTTAATGCATTAGTTAACATGAACTAACCATGAACAACACCTCTGTTCAGCATTAGTTAATCTTTGTTAACGTTAGTTCATAAAAATCCAGCTGTTCATGGTTTGTGCATGTTAGTTCACAGTGCATTAACTAATGTTACCAAGATTTTAATAATGCATTAGTAAATGTTGAAATTAACATTAACAAAGATAAATAAATGGTTTATAAGCGCAGTTTATTATTAGTTCATGTTAACTGTAGTTTACTAATGTTAACTAATGAACCTTATTGTAAAGTGTTACCCAAGAAAGGTAACACACTTGGCAGGTATCAAAACTTTAATCAATTCATCAGGTAATGTGCTTTAAAAATTATCAAAAATATTCACTTTAATGTTCATAGATTGGTGAGAATTATTTATTATTGATTTTATTCTTATTATTTTCAACCTTAATGTGACTTTATGGTTCTTTATTTGATGTTAGATTTAACTGCAGTATGTTTGGTATTATGTTCAGTTTGGAAAAAGAAAATAAACCATATTCAAGGTTCAGTTCAGCTTGTGTATGACTCATTAAAAAGATGTATTATAACTGGATTTAAAACTGGCCTGAAATGGCCTGAAAACGTATAAATTCAGTCGAGTTGAAATGAAACTGTCCTGGACTTTAAAGGATTCCTTTTTAACTTGTCTATTGAGTTCAGGAGCAGATTGGGAGCTTGAGACTTTCAGGTTGTGTCACTGGTATTGTTTGTTGAATGCAGTCCTCTTGCATTAGCCGTTCTCCGGTCTTCCTTTTGGACTTAAATGAACCATCATTTCCATTCAGAATGGGCTGAATGGGGGCCGGGGCCGCTGATGGGCAGATAGTACAGCTCACTGCCTCCACTCCATCAGGGCTGCATGTGAAGCGTGATGGAGTCTCCCTTTTGCGTTAGCGTACACCTCAGACTCAACAGCCTGTCACCGGAGCTGGAGAGGGAGAGAGAGAGAGAGAGAGAGGCCGAGCGACGTCTGTGCAGATTGCATCTGTGAGGGGCCCTGAACAATGTGGCATTCACGGTCACATAGCCCTGGCCTTCACAGAGTCGCTTAGCCAAAAGTAAACAGAAATGCAGAAAGCAATGTGATTAGATTAGCCAATTATGTTTGTTTGCTGTGCAATACCTAAGGTGTGCCTCCTGAGCTAGAAAGATTTGTGTTTGTAAGCATACACAGACAATTGGCCGCCATGATTTTATTTGAGCTCAAAGCAAAAACGTTAAAGGGGCATAACACACATAGTTTCTGCCAGTCTCATGTTAATCTCAAGTACCTATAGAACCTTTTTCAGTTAGTAAACATTGTGACGTTTTTTAGTGGGCGGAGCTTAACTGGAGGCAGAACGATTCCCCTGATCGCTTCACTAACGCTAGCCAGCAAGTTTTTTTAAGGTGAGCTTGTTTATAAACAATGACTGGAGTAATTGTATCTGAATATGTAAGGTCACTCTCTGTCTGGGACCGTGACTGTTATTTTAAAAAGTTAACCTTAACGGATGGAACCAGATTGACCGACCAGTACACGCTCACTCAATGGACGATCTGACAGCATTACCTCTGGTTGAGCCATTACACCCAGGGCCGGCTCGCGGCATAGGCAGAATAGGCAAATGCTTATTTTTACCTTAAACTTTATGCAAGCAGCTGTTCTGGGTACTCCGTGTGATTTTATAAAAAATCATGCCCGTTTTTTATAAACACAAATAGCTTTTTTTAGTAGCCTAATGTTTTTACTCTACAGTTTTAAAGCCGCACTAGGTAACTTTTGCTCTCGGGCTCCCCCTACAGTTGTGAAACAGTATTGTCCTCTACTACTGTCGTAAACGGTCACTCTACATCAGGGGATGCATCGCACGTGCATATGTTGACATGACAACTATGATAGCCCTGAACACTGCAGGAGTTCACATGCAGGTGTTCTGCTTGCGTCTCGTGTGAAATGTCTTCATCCCAGTTACAGTGGCATATGTTTCAGCATGTCATATGAATACAATTTCATGGGTTTTATTTTTTTCAAACGCCAAATGATCGCGATGCTCACGTTTACAAGCCAGCGTCATTATAGTAGCCTGGTCTATTGGTTCCCGTTTTACAGAATCTATATGATACTTCAATTCAATGTTTGAGTGGTAATAACCATATATCGTCAATATTATAATATCAAGCTACCATAGATGAATCTGCAAATTCGAAAAATCGATTTGCATTAAAGCTTGAGGAAAGACAAATAAACCAATATCACAGACATGTTAGGTATCCTAAAATATGATTTTGTATGTATTACGTATTTACTTGCAAGAATGTAGCCCCTCCTCCTTCAACTCACGCCAACGAGCAAACGCTGGCCCAATGTTGATCCTCGTCCTGCCTTTAATCCCATCACTTTCTCGTTTTCTCTTTTTGCTTTCCTCAGACAAAACCTTTGCTTTCTTATTTTTCTGTGCTGCTTCGGCCATGACTATAACATTCGGCAAACAAATGATTTGCGAGCGATTTTTTCACGCACGTCCGAATTTAAGGAAGTGGGGATGGTGGTGGAAGTGACGTATATGCCGTAAAGCAGTCTAATTTTGTAGTTCTTTTTGTTCTCGGGTTACTACCCGAAACCCGAAGTTTAAAAGTACGATTAAAAACGATACAGACCCCGTCAGGCTATGGCAGACGTGTCATTCAACCTATTGTAAGTCGATGTATCATCACAAGAGTTTTGAAAATATATTATGAAGGTTGAAAAGTTACCTAGTGCTGCTTTAAGGGGATATATGGCATTTTTAAAATGTATTTGCCGAAATTAGTAATGATATTTATATGCAGGTTTATTTAAAATAGCAATTTTTTTTGTAAAATTAAATATCAAAATTTCTCAGTTTAGGCTACTTCATGGTGAAAACATGAATGTGCATAGTTTAGATCATTAGATGCCTATAACTATGTGCTAAATGAACACGTACAAGACTTAAAATACAAAGATTTAACAGATGAGTTAAAGCGCCTGGTCTAGCCAGCGCCTGGTCACTCCAGTCCGCTCGTTTTATTGCGTTTAACCACAGCTGTTGTGGTGTTTTTGTCTGGCAGTAGTAGCAGGTATGTGGTAAAATTTCTATTTGGAGCCTGTACTCTGTCGATTCTGGCACCCAAAAACACAACAAGATGACATTTTGAGCTCCGACTCTGTGCTGGTTTGTATTGGCCGCCTCCAGTTTTTCCTTTGTTTTGCCTCCAGCTAACGCCGTGACGTGATTGTGACATCGGCGCAAAAAGAGTCTATAGAGTAGTATTTCATCCTTCATATCTCCGAAGAGCCTTTAGTTTTATCATATTTATAAAATATAGATAAGCTGTACCGATTCTTTCCGAAAACAGCCGAACTCTTGAAGGCATGCTGTAGGCCGAGCTAAAGAATCTTGAGCACACACACACATCATGGCATTATCCCTGGATAACTTTTGATTCAATATACGTATACTATACGTTTGTGTTGTTTACATTATATGCACTTACCAACTGCATTATATGCAGTTTGCCAACAAAACACAGACATTTGATGCAGTCTCACTCACCGCCTGTGGTTTCGACTCATGACCGGGAACAAACAAACAAACACACATGCAGAACTCCGGAAAAACAAACTGCATCCACTGTTTCCTTAACACTGGGTTATTTGTGAAGCTGAACAAGGTTATCTTTCCCTCACAACCAAAAATACACTTCTTTAGTGACATTGTTGGTTTCGTGGTCTAAAAACAAAATGACAGTCCTGCCTACTGCTCCCGTAATCCGAACGAAGCTCTTTGATGAATGCGCTCCTGCTCTTGCTCTGGCTGATGTGTGTGTGTGTGTGTGTGTGTGTGTGTGTGTGTGTGTGTGTGTGTGTGTGTGCGCACATGCTCATCCGGGAGAAGTGCCCATGCAAGCAATTCTGCCCCTTTATGACGTCATATTGCCATATTCGGAAAAAAAAACTTTCAGAAACTCGAATCCTGAAGAAGTGTATTTGGCACAGAAAAACTTTTTTTTTTTGTCCATGTTTAGCATGAGCATCTAACTCTTTAACAGTGTAAATAAGTCAGAATGCATGAAATCGTATTAGACCCCCCCCACAACCATTTAAATACTGAACCATCTGACAGAAGTGATATACATTTTGTACTCTGTTTCTGTACTACTGTATATTACAACTCATACAGCTACATCTTAACTTGGGACCAATATTGTAACGTCAACATGAAATGGCATTCGCAATCCATCTAGAATTGGCGAAGGTTTGGTGATATCAGCCGGACAAAAAAATTGGGTTTTATTGGTGATATCTGTCGATTTCATTCAGATAAAAAAGGACACTTTTTTTTTCCTCCGCCATTTTCTTTGGAATAATGTGCACTGATGAATCCTACACAATAAAGCCTTCAACACTCATTAAGAAAGTAAATTATTTCGAATTCCGACGTTAAAGGTTTCTTTAGCATTTTCCACTTTTATTTGATTTACATGATTGGAATAATATTAGGACAGTACTCAAGTTATTTGGGAATGATAGTGCAGGACAAGTGGAGTAAGATTCCTCTGTGAGGGGAGTTAGATGACAAATATTTTCCATTGTTAAAGGTAGTGTAGTTTGTGCAGCGCCTTCCAAAGAAACTTTACACAATTGTTTACGGGTCCAGGCATCTTGAGAATTAACATCCGAGTCCGTCCACTAGCTGCTTGTTCCAGCTGGTGATTTTAAATGTATGTAAATGCAACGTGCCTCCAAACCCATCTGACTCACTTTCGACCTGTTCGCCTGCCAGAGTTTTACAATCCCATGTGGAATTTCAACAATTTGTCCACAGGAAAAATTTTAAAGTGTGCAGTTTATATGATGCAATTGCCTTGTAGCTTGAATGGATATCATTGTGTGCAAGACACTGGGAGACTGTAATTAAGACCCTCAAGCCTGGTTAGTTACAGCTTCCCAGTTTTTGTTTTCTCAAATGATATCAACATGAATTATGTCCTCTGAAAGAGATAACTTCAACATTTGCTCATATGATACAAAAATATCTTTGTGTGCACTTGCCAAAACAATGCCGAAATTGGTGTTCATGTTTTTACTGAAGAATTGGGCTTGTGTGTGGGTATTTTTAGTAGGGAAGAAGAGAGTTTCATGGATAGTAGAAGAGTGTTTTGGAAACATATGGTGGGGGCAGAGCTCTGAAGATGGGCTGAAGTGTTTGTAGGCACACGCTGATTTGTTTACACTGATGTAGACCACCCTTGAAGCATATGTCGATACTCACTGAGATGTGTGGATCCGAAATCTCAATGGAGCAAAATAAACACCCTTATGAACTCGGATCTGATGGACATTAAATCTGCATCTCTGGGGAAAAAAATACCAAGAAAAACTAGTCACAAACCAAGAGGAAGAGCTTGATTTGTTTTCCTGACCTCCCCTTCCCCGTTCAATTTCTCTTCTTCTTTTTTTTTTACCTTTTCCTTTTTTCCACCTCATGGTTTATCACCAGCAAAACGTCCAGGAAGTTAATTTACTGTGCGTCACAGTTGGTAGCTCCATTCATCCCACTTAAATGTGTGCCAAAACAGTGGAAGGGTTGATTATTATCAGTTTTCTTTTATCCTCAAACTTCCTCCTGTTGTGCAGCATGGGCTAAGGTCTACACCAAAGTGCAGTCACTAGTACCAATTAGATGGTTGGATGCATGGTTTATCGTGAGGATAAATGGTTTAAGTAAAGAAGGCTGTAAATCTTTTTTCCATTGAGGAAGACTCAAAGAATGGTTGTTAAGTGGGCCCAATAAAGTAGCTATTCAAGTCAAATGGTGTTTACATAGTGGCCATTTTTGTGTCACCTACTCCCATTTGCGATAGACGACAGAGAGAGAGATGTGAGAGATTCTTTTATAATGAGGCGGAAAAATGGTTGGGTGAACATTTGCTTTACCATGACACAAACCTTATATAACAGACCGTGAAAAAACTCAAACACCTTCAGATCCAATTGAAATAGATGTTGGTTGGGCACAACTCATTTTAATGTATTCTTAAATATACAGCTCTTTTGAAATTCAAACGTATATCAGTCAATTACTGACCATTTTAGTCAGTTATTTACTAAAACTTTTAGTAAGACTTTTTTTAAAGATACTTTTACTCAGCAAAAATGCATGAAATTGTTCAAAAAAGACAGGAAAGACATTTATATTATTTTTATTTTAAATAAATGCTGTTCTTTTGAACTCCACAAAAATATGAAGCAGCCCAACTGTTTTCAACATTGATAATACCTAGAAATGTTTATTGATCATCATATCAGAATGATTTCTAAAGGATCGTGTGACACTGAAGACTGAAGTAATGATCCTGAAAATTCAGCTTTGATAACAGCAATAAATTGCATTTTAAAATGTATTACAATAGGAAAAGAATATTTCACTAAATTACTGTTTTTACTGTATTTTAAAAAATGCAGCCTTGGTGAGCAAAAGAGTCTTTTCCCCAAAAAAACATTTTAAAAATAAATTACTTCTACTTTAAAAAGACCCTAAAATTTTGAATAGGAATATATATACATCATTAGTAGTTTATCATAGTATATCATAAGCAATCGTGAGAATTGCAATTATTTATTTTACACACTTATTTACTCAAAAAAATGCACAAAAAATATTTAAAATAAATTTTCAGTGCTTTAGATTGTGGATGCTATTTATCTCTGTTAACCAGCAATGGGTAGCAATTGATGCCAATCATCTCAAAATGGCCTAATTTTGGTCGGACCAATATGTCGATCTATCAATAGTTTGAATATTGTCTGGCTGGATTATTTGGATGTGGATTATTTGGATGATTCAGACAGCGCTGGAGGATTTTGTTATTATATTACGATTGATCTGTATCACTGGCTAATGTGATTTTGATTAGGCCATAAAAAAGACCAAAAGGGTCATGGGATGAGTAGCATATGGTGACTCTTACGGTGGCTAATAGAGGTTCACAGATCCTGTTGTTCAGGTTGGGAGTTCCTTCTCTGGCCTTGGCGCCTTACAGTGCCTGGATGCTGGTGCGGGATCTTGTTACTCGATGGGGGAGGTGCTCGTAATGATGGGAGTGTGAAAAGAGGAAAAACAGCCCAATTTGAATTGGGGGTTGCACAAACTTTTAGCTAAATGTGTGACTAGAAGAATGAGTCCGCCGAGCAGTTGTGCCCATCAGGGTTAGGAATTAACTTTTCCATTAAAGGGATAGTTTACCCCAAAATTTAAATTTGATGTTTATCTGCTTACCCCAGGGCATCCAAGATATAGGTGACTTTGTTTCTTCAGTAGAACACAAATTAAGATGTTTAACTCTGACCGTTGCAGTCTGTCAGTCGTATAATGCATGTGAATGGTAACATGCATCAATGAAAAAAAACATGCACAGACAAATCCATATTAAACCCTGCGGCTCGTGATGACACATTGATGTCTTAAGACACGAAACGACCGGTTTGTGCGAGAAACCAAACCGTTTTTATATCATTTTTTACCTGTAATACACCACTATGTCCAACACTTCCGTAAGTACATTTAACATTCAACCATTTCCAATCAGTCAGAATACTATAGACTGTTACCATTAAAATTTGATCAACATGTCATCTTTACACTGAAAAGCTGCATCTGACATGGCATTTATGGTTAATGCTGTATTTAAACAATAACTCTATAATGTACATAGCCATTACAGGTTGGGGTTGTCTGCACAGACAAAACAAGTTAAGAATTGTTTATGAATTCGTTTATTGC
This sequence comes from Gobio gobio, assembly GCF_949357685.1. Lineage (NCBI taxonomy): Eukaryota > Metazoa > Chordata > Actinopteri > Cypriniformes > Gobionidae > Gobio > Gobio gobio. The sequence goes on along the minus strand of NC_137109.1, from coordinate 14,827,881 downwards.
TTTTTACACATTAGAAAAGCACGATTTCAAGTTGGTTATTTTAGTAGCATGAAAAACAAAATGGTAATTTAAAGGAGTAGTTCACTTTAAAATGAAAATTACCCTATGATTTACTCACCCTCAAGCCATCCTAGGTGTATATGACTTTCTTCTTTCTGATGAACACAATCAGAGTTAAATTAATAAATATCCTGACTCTTCCAAGCTTTATAATGGCAGTGACGGGGTCCATTGAGTTTGAAGCTCAAAAAAGCACATCCATCCATCATAAATGTACTCCACACGGCTCCGGGGGTTAATAAAGGCCATCTGAAGCAAATCGATGAGGTTTTGTTAGAAAAATATACATATTTAAAACTTTATAAAGTAAAATATCTAGCTTCCGTCAGACCACCTTCTGTATTCAACTCACGCAGAAAGTTTAACGCCTCTTACAGTTCAAAACGCTTAGAGTTCTAGTGATGAGAAAGAAAGAAAAGTGAAGTGACGTGTGGCCAAGCATGGTGACCCATACTTGGAATTTGTGCTCTGCATTTAACCCATCCAAGTGCACACTCACAGTAGTGAACACACACACCGTGAACACACACCCAGAGCAGTGGGCAGCCATATTGCTACGGCACCCGGGGAGCAGTTGGGGGTTCAGTGCCTTGCTCAAGGGTCTCACCTCAGTCGTGGTATTGAGGGTGGAGGAGGGTGCTGGTTATTCACTCCCCCCACCGACAATTCCTGCCGGACCTGAGACTTGAACCCGCAACCTTCCGGTTACAAGTCCGACTCTAACCATTAGGCCACGAATATGGAAGGCCCTCTGACGGAAGCTAGATATTTTACTTTATAAAGTTTTAAATATGGATATTTTTTTTCTTAAAAAAACCCCATTGATTCACTTCAGAAGGCCTTTATTAACCCCCGGAGCCATGTGGAGTACGTTTATGATGGATAGATGTGCTTTTTTAGGCTTCAAACTCAATAGACTCCGTCACTGCCATTATTACAAAGCTTAGAAACGTCAGGATATTTACTATAATAATTATATTAATATTATATTATTCTATTAATATAACTCTGATTTTGTTCATCTGAAAGAAGAAAGTCATATACACCTAGGATGGCTTGAGGGTGAGTAAATCATGGGGTAATTTTCATTTTAAAGTGAACTACTCCTTTAAACAGGGAATAAATTATAAACAGTTCTGCACTCTCTCCAATAACCACTGAATCTGTCTACATTGCTAAATGTATCTCTTACTTACAGTCAAACACCAGATATTCCAGGTATTATTCAGACACCAGATATAATGTTTTACTAGTGGGTGCAGGACACTATAGTTTGTTTAAGTGAGGATAGCAAAATAAAGTAAACTGTGACATATTATACCGAAAATTATTCCTACAGTGACTACCAGTAAAAATGTATAAACATTCAGACACTTTGACCTGACCATGTTTTGCTTGAGTGTTTTTTCTTTAATTGCTAATGCGATCTTTTACACCACAGACTGAACAAAATGAAGCATTGCTTGGTCATTGTTGACCTAAATTGGTATTATCTAATTGTGTACTTAAATTTAACAGCTGACAGCTGATTGGTTGATTGTAATCCATTACAAAGCTTTCTATCAAAGTTATCTGACATTATCAAGATGAATTTGCTCTGACACAGTTTAACTCTGAGTTCTTGTCATATTTTATTACCATTTTCTAAACTACAGTGAATAAAGTGTTATAATGTGAGAAAATGTTGAAGGTCTGAATACATTTTGTTTGACTGTACGTTGTATCTGCACTTTGTTGGTTATGATGAGAAACTTTGCAAGAGTGCAGAATAAGTTAGTGCTCTGAACAAAACATAATCTAAACGCCTTTGTTTCAACGTTGCATTCATAAGAAAATTGTACGGGTTGTTTATATTGCTCACTGCAAAAAAAAGAGAAAATCTAATTGTAAAGCAACAATCAACACTTTTCATTTCATTTTAATCATGACAGCTAGTAGATGGCATTTTTTTGCCCCTTAATCTTGAATTTGGCAGGGGATTTTTGTTCATTTTGGTGGCATTTTTGCCCAGTATGTAGGCTGTCCCAGACTGGAATTTGAAAGCCGATTTCAGATGTCATGCATGCATTGATTGTCCAGCTCCTAAATTCCTCTTACAATAGCAAATTTACAAATGGTGTGTCCCAAAGCGGTAAATCTCAGTTAGATGGGAAGTTTGTTAAGCAGTCTGCTGATAACTGCTGGGAATCAGTCCTACACGTTTCACACGCTCACTCACACTTCCTGGTCATAGCATAGGCTGAAGAGCTCATTGTTGTGGGCCGGTGGTCTGTGTTTGGCCAGTGCTCAGTAGAAAAGGTTAGAGGTCAGTATAGAGGACCAGAGAGAAGGCCAGGTTGGGTTGCATGCCTGACCCCACACCAGAGGTCTTTCAATAACATTTCTCCTGTTTTGTCTGCCTGTGTGTCACTTTTCCAAGCGCTTCCCTTTTTGTGATTCGAACTTCTTGGCTGTGCAGTCTGGGATGCCTCCCGCCCCCATATCCCCAGCTGTTCTTTTGGTTGCATTACAAATGAGATGTTGAAAAGCAGTCCTCAGTCTGGAGACAGCTCCCCTTGTTTTCTTTGGGATTTGGCATGTCAGTTTGTGTTGGGGCCTGTGCCTCTCCAGCAGCTGTGTATATGTCATGTGTCAGAGAGGGCTCTGGTGCTCCCCGTGCAGCAGAAGCCCACGCCAGCCTCCAACAAAAAAAGCTACGCGCTTGATTGATGGAAGGCATCTTTTGCAGTTAGGCCGTCCCCTGGCACACAAATGCGGCAGGTTCCCGAAAACGTCTTTTGTTTAGGCAAGGCAGGGCATTTAACTGTACTGCCCGTCAGCCTCTGTTGTGTCTGACCTGCCCCAGATATCAGCCGCATCGAGAAAGACGCCGACAGTGCCTGCCGCATGCCACCACACGGGTCTGAATTGCAAGGGCTTGGACTTGTGTCAAAGATGCCATCGTCTTCCACAAGTGGCTTTGTATGGAATTGCATCATATGTTAAGTGTCTAAGATGCTGCTGTAACTGTATGCAAACACTTAATGGGCCCTATCTTGCACCCAGCGCAATTGACTTTGTACACCGACGCATGTGTCATTCCTATTTTGCACCCGCGCAAAGCGCGCTTTTCCCTCCACAGAAGCACGTCGCTAAACTAGTGAATGAACTTGCGCTCCCTGGGCAGTTCAGCGCAAAAAAGGAGGCGTGTTCCGGCGCAAACAATCCCTGGTGCTATTTTGCTGTTCCATTAAACAATTGCGCCACTGACCAGAAAAAACCTAGTCTAAAGTCAGTGGCACGTTGCGCGTTGTTCATTATGCTATTTTAAGGGCAAATGCTTGATCATAATGTATAGCGTGCACAACGCGCATACACTTTGCTCATGTAACCTACACAGATGCAACAGTTATTTTTGCAAATCATAAATTGTTACACTAAAAAAATATTAACACATGAGATGACGGAAATCATTGTGGTGTGCCACGAAGATGTGAAAAAATAGGCATAAATCTAGCTTACAAATGATTCAGGCTAATTGTAATAATTAAGGATAAGACCTGTTTGCCCAATAGTGGCAAGACATATATGTATATAAGGACATCTGACAAATTGGTTTGTCCGTCAAGAACCAGGAAAAAAAATCGACTGAAAAACTGAAAGACTGAAAAAAAAAGACTGTGAAATCACCTTTACCATAATGTACAACATTACAACTTCACTTCTCTGTCTTTCACTGCTCTTACAAGAACATCAGTCTCCTCGGCTGTGAACCACTCCTGGCGTGCGCCTGGTAAATACGCCATAATAATAGCAATCCATAATGGAACTTGGGCACCTGCTATGAATAATGAAGCTACTTCAGACCAACCCATTTTAGATTTGCGCTGGGCGCAAGAGCCATTTATCCCGCCGGGAAAATAGCAACAGCGCCGAGACCCGCCCACAAAGTTACTTGCGCTTCGCGCTTTGACACTTGCGTTTCAGATCGTTAAAATAGGGCCCAAAGGGTTAGTTCCCCAAAAAATGAAAATTCTGTCATTAATTACTCACCCTTATGTCGTTCGACACCCGTAAGACCTCCGTTCATATTCGGAACACAAATGAAGATATTTTTGTTGAAAGCTGATGGCTGAGAAAGGCTTCAGATAGGCCTCCATTGGCATTCAGTACACTTATACTCCCAAGACCGATAAAAGGCACTTAAAATGTCGTTACAAAGTCCATCTCACCACAGTGACTCTACAATAATCTTACGATGCGACGACAATAGTTTTTGTGCGCAAAAAAAAATCAAAATAACACCTTTATCCAGCTTGTTATTGCCTTCCGCGTGTGCCTCCACGACGCATGCGCGAGAATATGACGTAGCGCCGGGGTTCGGGAATCCATGAAATGCACACTTAAGCCCCATTTTGAGCACTACGCCGAGACCTAAAGCACGATCAATGTAGAATCCAACAGCTGAGATACGCGCGTCTTCCTCTGATTGTAAACAAATCGCTTCTGGGTCATCTGTCCGAACGCCGGATCTGCGTCATATTCTCGCGCACGCGTCGTGGAGGCACACACGGAAGGCAGTAACAAGTTGGAAAAAGGTGTTATTTTGATTTTTTTTGCGCACAAAAACTATTGTCGTCGCATCTTAAGATTATTGTAGAGTCACTGTGGTGAGATGGACTTTGTAACGACATTTTAAGTGCCTTTTATCGGTCTTGGGAGTATAAGTGTACTGAATGCCAATGGAGGCCTATCTGAAGCCTTTCTCAGCCATCAGCTTTCAACAAAAATATCTTCATTTGTGTTCCGAATATGAACGGAGGTCTTACGGGTCTCGAACGACATGAGGGTGAGTAATTAATGACAGAATTTTCATTTTTGGGTGAACTAACCCTTTAAGTTGCAAAAGTTATTGCATACCTCATAGTGTCCATCAACAAACCTATTTTGTTAAATGTTTGCTTGAAAAATACATTTCTATTGTAAATGTAATTCATTTAACGTGACGTAGGTGTCTAAATACTTCTTGTGACTGTTGTATTCGTCTGTTCCACTCGCATGAGTCTGGAGGTTTGCAGTCTTTTTTCTTCTTGCAATTTGTTTTCAAGCCAATTAGGAATGTAACCCTCTGACCCCCTTAATACCAAGCTACCTCTTTGTCTCTTAAACATCATGACATGCCTCCCCTGCTGGCATACCCTGTTCAAGGTGAAAGGTTTTCCGTGCCTAAACAACAGCCGCAGAGTTGACTGACATTAAGTGACTGGTGGAATGCAGAGAGATTTCCTCACCATTATCAGACAGGACATGCGACAGTTGTTCTGCCCAACAATTTTATTGTATTTCAATTTTACTTTATTTTATTATTTATTTTATTTTACTTTATTTTATTTTATTGATTCAAGCTCTGAATGATTGATTATTATAATTTTTGTAAATAGTATTTTTTAAATATTTTATTTCAACCACCTGTTTATTGTTTTTTGAAAAGTAATTAAACTAGTAACTATTTTTTGCCTTTTTATTTTATTTATTTTAAATTCAAGCTTTTTAAAAAAAATTATTCAACCACCTGTTCATCTGTAGTAAACTAGTAGCTATTTCTTTACCTTTTTATTGTATTTATTTTAAATTCAAGTTACATGTTTATTATCATTTTTGAATAGTAATTGTCTAATTTTATTTATTTATTTATTTATTTTTCGAATTAATATATTTTTGTAAAATTCAAGCCACTTGTTTTATTATTTTTCTAAATCATAATTTTCTAATTTTATACTATCGTATCAACATTAATTTAGCTCTATAAACATAATAGGATTTTTTTGGGAGAAACATCTGAGACAAAGTTGCTACTTAAATATGTGTTGTTTCTATTTTTCTTTTATTAATTAATATGTTTAAATGTGTTGCACTCATTAATGGTTATTTTATGGTGTGGTTGTCCAGGCTGAATCTTTACAACTTTCAGTTTTTTTGTCTGTTATGAGAGTGAAAAGCAGAGCCAGCTGTTGGGTTGAAATCCACCAGGCAGTTGGAATGTGTGAAGTGTGTGCGAGTTGTGGAAGTGGTATCAGCGCTTGAGAATCACGAATGCTTCTCAAATCTGTCCTCAAATTGAAGAGATTTTCTGAACAGTTAAGTCGCCTTTATAGTGCTTTATACAGTACAGATTGTTTCAAAGCAGCTTACAGTGATCAACAGGAAAATGATTCAATGATGCAAACGGTTCATTTCGGCTGTACTGCAGCTCTAAAAGAAAATAGTGTCATTGTTCAGCTGAAGCCAGTTAAGTGTTGATTCAGTTCCATTCTAAAAAATCATCAATATTAAATTAGTTCATTTCATCTATAAAGCAGTTCTGCAGAAAAACAGTGGTCGTCGTCCAGCTCAGTTCAGTTCTCATCCAATAGTGTCAGTGCAGTCAAATCAATAGTGAGCTTACCACTCTATAGCATTGAATATTTTAAACACAATTAAAATACTGGTCCATAGAGAAAAAACAAAAACTCCCAGCATTGCGTTTCTCAGAAGCATCGTGAGCTAAGTCGTGGCAATGGTTCTACGATCTACTTAGGCTTACGATGCTTTTGGGAAACGTAGCCCAGTAGTGTCAAGTCAGTATATGGTTTAGAGCGGTTTTGCTTGCACCTGTGGAAATCTTCATCTGCTGCTGGCTGTTATACGTCTCTCAGCCCTTGCAAGGATCTCGCCTGATAAAATTACCTATGTGGGGATATAAGAGGCTCTTTTGTAACAGGTGTAGGTGTCATTTTCCCAACCCCAAATCCATTGTCCATTGGAGGTCCAGTTAAACTCTCAAAACTCATACTGTGTTGCCTTAGGATGTTGAAATACATTTGTGTTTCTGGTATGTCTTGTTAAAGGAATAGTTCCCCCAAAAATGTTTACTTTATATTGTAAACGCGACGCAAGTGTTTTTTGCTAGTTTCAGCCCTTGGCAGTTATCATGTTCAAGTTGTCAAAATGTTGTTTAAATGGGAACTGAAAACCAGGTGTGTACAGGCGCATTTTTGGCATGTTGCTATTTTGAGGAACTGAAAACGACTGTGCCATTGACCAACAAAAACCTGGTCTAAAGTCAACAGCAGAGTTTTTTTTTTGTTATTTAAAGGAACACGCCACTATTTTTTAAAATAGGCTAATTTTCCAACTCCCCTAGAGTTAAACAATTGAGTTTTACCATTTTAGCACTTTTAGCATAGCTTAGCATAGATCATTGAATCTGATTAGACCGTTAGCATCTTGCTCAAAAAAAGTTTCAATATTTTTCTTTATTTCTGTTTCTGATATTTTTCGCTATTTTTAATTTTTCTGTTGTTACATCATGTACTAAGGCCGACGAAAAATGAGAAGTTGCGATTTTCTAGGCCAATATGGCTAGGAACTATACTCTCATTCCTGCATAATAATCAAGGAACTTTGCTGCCGTGCCATGGGTGCAGCAGGCACAATGATATTATAGTCCCCAGCACGCTCCCTGTGCAAGCAGGTTGTCATGTTGGTTATGTTGACGGAAGTTAGCCTATTTTCAGGCACTGCAATGTCTAGGGGAGTTGGAAAATGAGCATATTTTCAAAAATAGTGGTGTGTTCCTTTAAAGGGCGCTAGTAATATGCGCCTATAGGCGGGTGCACAATGCACGTACACTCTGCTTATTACACACAGCACACAAACATTTTTAAATATTAAAAATTCAAGGATTAAAATGTAAAAGTTTATTATTGTGTACATAAATATAAAAATGCCTACATGTCATAATGGATAGTCATTGCATGTATCAGAATTTGCCTACCTATTTGCAGTAATGACGAGCAAGCAAGCGTCATTGGATGAGCAGATCCGTTTCCTCGCTAGAGAAGCATTCAGTCTTTCCGCTTGCAAATTCCGCCATGTAAATAGTGAATCCGTCATGGTTTTTAAAGCACAACTGGGAATGGGAGATGAGACACACCCACACCCATGACTATAGGTACAACTCTTTTGGAGCATGCGTCTGGTGCGCTGACCGATTTTTCTGTTGTTAAACTAGCAAAAGTGGATTCAGACACGGCCTGAGTGCCTCTGCGCCATGCGCTTTAGACCATGCGCTCATATTGTTAAAATAGGGCCCATTGTGATGATGACCTGTGAAATATTTCCGTTGAATTTGATCTGGTTCACATTGTTTCTTTCACTGAATAATTCATTCATGAATCAGACTGATGTAGCTCTCGACTTCCAAGTGATTCACGGAATTATCAGAGAATAACTTACCAAATTATTGTTTGACTTCATAAAAACTCATCCAGTTGACACTATGATGGTGTTTTGCATCCTTTATGAGGCTTGAAAGCATCAGTCTTCATTGTAATGGGTTGAAAAAGAGCAACCAGCACATTATTCAAAATGTCTCCTCTTGTGTTCCACAGAAGAAATGAGGGTGGGTAAAGGATAACAGTATTTTCATTTGAGGTGAAATGTCTCTTTAAACACTTGCTTTTTAATGAGTGTTTCAGACACTAGAGCTGTGTTTCGTGTAGAGGCCCTGTTTCTAAAAATATTTGGCAGGATAGCTGATTCACGGCCAGCTCCCATGGGTCTGATCATTTTATTTTGAGCGGGATCGGAAACGGAGACGAAGGTTGTTCATGGGGCGGAACCGCCAGTGAAAGACCCTCACGTGACGGCAATGGAAAGGAAAATAACCGCGAGGCAGATGACAGATCAGCGTCCTGCAAGGGCAAAATTCGATGTACACTGACAGGTACAAGTGCTGTGAGGACAGATTCATTTGAGACAATATTCCAGGATTGCTGGCCACGTGAGGTTCCCTTTCAGTCAATGGACACTTTGTCAGATCTGGCCGTGCCTTTCGGGTCAGGGTATTCTTCTCCTGTGGCGCCACAATGAATACAGGGCTAAAGCGCTTTACAAGGACAAGCTGACGGGGAAAGGGGGAGATTGGAACGGGAAACTACAGAAGTGCTGCGTTTGTAATTTTATACAGGTACTTCATGTGGACCCCATTATGCAAATAGCACGCCATAAGCCTTGGACCAAAAACGGCGCTTTTTTCCAGTCACTTTCCTTTTTTTAACTAAAAATGATACAAAGCCCCTCTATAAGCAGATTTTATAGTGCACATTAAGAACACATGTAGCACATGGCCCGAGCATCGACCCGGCGCTCCTTCACTCCCAGCTGCCGTTGTTTGAGCGTATAAGAGCTTTGAGAGGAATGTCCTACAACCCCCTTCCTCTTGTGCATCTCAGTACCTCTCCAAACAAATGGAGGGCTGTGCTCATGATACACCCAGTCTACATTAGATCTCAGTACTGGATGCCATTCTTTTTCACGGGTCAACTTGACTCAAGGTGTCTTATGTGCCTTTTTGCCCTGGTCAGGTGCCCGCAAAGCGTGTAGATGAAACGCTTTCTGATGGAGAGCGGCACAGAACAAATGAGGTTAGTCATGGCTGAGACACGGTGTGGAATGTGTGAGGCAGGAGGAGCGAACAGACTCCGGCCTTTCAGTGGAAAGGGAAGATACTTTAGATTTGGGTCTTTAGTTAATAATTATTATTATTTAAATGTTCATCATTCATGGAGGTATTTTTGAGGGCCACCTAATGTGAATAATTTTAACTAAATAAGAGGGGTCATACAAAATGCATGTTATTTTTATTTAGTACTGTCCTGAATAAGATATTTTACATAAAAGATGTTTACATATAGACAAAAATAGCTGAAGGACCCCATTCAAAAGTTTATGAACCCTTAATACTTGATCCACGGCCTTTTTTTGTTTTTTTGCGATGGTTGTTCTTAAGTCCCTTGTTTTTCCTGTCCAATGTTCTTCAGAAAAATCCTCCAGGTCCCAAAAATTCTTCAGTTTTTTTCAGCATCTTCCAGCAGTGACTGTATGGTTTTGAGATCCATCTTTTCACACTGAGGACAATTGAGGTACTCAAACATGCTCCAGAAGGAAATACAATCGTAGGATGGAAACTTTTGAACAGGATGTCAAAATCTTTGTTTGAATATCAATTTATTTCATTTAGTACTGCCCTTCGTAAGCAACAGAAGATACTTACATGTGTACCGGAAGTCAAATTACGTACAATTTACATTGATCTTCAAATTAAAAAAAAATGTTGGTGTTGTTGACTATATGTAAACATCTTTTATTTAAAATATCTTATTCAGGATAGTACTAAATAAAAATAATATGCCTTTTGTATGATCCCTCTTATTTTGTTCAAATCATTCATATTTTCACAGATTCTGCAAGGGGTGTGTAAACTTGAGCATGATTTATGATTATTGAGCAAGATTTAAGATTTTTTTGCTTCAAAAAATGATAGAACTCTTAATCGAAAAAAATCTCAAACAAAACTCACAATGCTAAGATGTTATTGGTGGTTGCCAGGGTGTTGTGTTGTGGTTGCCAAGGAGTTTTGAGTGGTTTGCTTAAATGTTGTGGGCGGATGCTTGTAGAGGTGCACTATACAAGCCAAATTCTATATCACAATATTCTTTAAAATTTGGTTTCTAGAGATATCATAATCATATACTGATATACATAAAACAATTTATGGAAATAAGTACTGAAAAAATGATGTCCCTTATGACAATTTCCAAATTAATGGTAGACCACAAAATTAATGGTAGATCACAAATGTATTTATTTTTTTCAAAGGTGCACTGTGTAACGTTTAGCTGCATCTAGTGGTGAGGTTGTGAATTGCACAATTCCCTTTCAAAGCACATAGAGAAGCTACGGTGGACGCCACAGGACAAATATGCCGTGGTCTGAGACAGCAGAGAGTATCTAGCGCTCTGTAGAGCAATTTGTCTGTTTAGGGCAACTGTAGAAACATGACGGTGCAAAATGGCGACTTCACTGTAAGGGGACCCGTGGTGTATGTAGAAAGAAATGGCTCATTCTAAGGTAATAAAATCATAACGGTTCATTATGTAAGGTCTTTATACTCCACTGAAAACATTTTCTGTCAATGGATCCTCAATAGATCCTCATAATATTAACCTTTAAACATTGGTTGTATTATATTAAACTATGCTTTATGCCGTGGATAATACTACAATATGGATTAGGCTTGAAGCTGCATCTGTTGTTGTAGTGCAATGCAGCTCCTAGTTAACGAATATACTATGTTTATTACAAAAGTAAGCAATTGCAGGTGCTGGCCTCCAATCTGAAGTGGGGTAAGTGCCCTGAGCACAGATAAGACGGAGAAGTGTGATCGGGCAGGCTCGTCTCAGCCTTTATCAGGCAGCTGGAGGCTGTCGCTGTTAAATATTAGCCAAAGAGATTTCGGCCACCCGTGCCTTCAGCACACACTGCTAATAGTTTTTTCCCTTTGCAATGCTGTTTTGATGTCATCCTGACATCATTAAGTTTTGAACATTTAACATTTCATTCTACAAAAGCCACCAGTTGTCTTGTGGAAAGACGCAATTTGCAGATGCTTTGTAGACTGGTGTGTGATGAGCGACCATTTATAGCTCTGTTTTTATTCTTTGTCGTTCGAGGGGAGGGAAGGGGTGGGTATCTTATATGGGCTACTCATGCCATGCATTCCGGGCCTCTGTGAGCCGTTTGTCTGAGCGGTAAAATGGAATTAGCCGCTCTGCCAGGCCAAATAGCACACACTCGGATGTGTGACTGGCTGGGCCTGTTTGCCTTGCACAGGGTTTCCCAAACGGGGCTTCGTGATTTGATGAAAAGCTAATATTTCATTTAATCAAATGTAGCATTCAAATAAAGAAATGGGGCTGTAATCAAAATTAATCTAAAATAGCAAAATATCTGATTAAATGGCATGTGTTTCAGTGTGAAGAGCGGCACTGTGTTCATTTACATACATGCAGCTGATAATACAGTGTTTTCAGAGCTCAGTTCACGGTAAATGTTGCATAATATTTGGGCCAAGTCGTGCAGCCCTTTATACGATGAAGAAGTATATGATAGATAGATAGATTTATATGATAGAAGTTTGGAATAATTATGAATAAATTTTTTTTTTATTATTTGATCAAAAATACAGTAAAAACAGCAATAAACAGTTGTGCTGCTTAATATTTTTTGTGGAAACATTATACATGTGTTTGCTGTCACTTTAATCAATGTAATGCATCCTTGCTGAATAAACGTATTCGTTTTGTTTGTATGTATAGTGTATCACAGTTTGCACAAAAATATTAATCAGCCCAACTGTTTTCTAACATTGATTATAATAAGAATTTTTTTTTTTAGCAGAAAATCAGCATATTAGAATGACTTCTGTTTGAGTAATGACGCTGAAAATTCAGCTTTGCATCACAGGAAAAAATTTAATTTTAAAACCTTTACATAAAAAAGTTATTTTAAATTGTAGTGATATTTCAAATTATTATTGAACAAAACAATATTACAAAAACATACAAATCTTAAGCATTCGAAACTTCAAAAATAAAAAATAAATCAAAATAAAACTTACTACAAAAAAAATCAGTTGTATCTGTTTATCTGCATGTCACATGACCAATATCAGATAACCATGACCATGTGTTAAAATATAAACTTAAAATTTCAGTGGGTACTTCAAGCAAACGTCTAAGGTGTTTGGCTGACAAAAGAGTTGGGAACCCCTGGTCTAGCATCCGGTTGTGTTTCTTTTTCCACATGCTACCCGAACATATCGTCCTCGTCAATGCGTCTAATCCGGGCTCAATCATTAGTCCCCCTCGTTGAGTCCACACGGCTAACGCGGCACCCTGTGGAGGTCATTTTTGTCTCCCCCCTGTGAAACATAAAGCCCCCACAGCAGCCACGTGTAATTGAAGTTGTGGCCTTTAACACAGTTTTTCGCCAGCATGCAATAAGAAGCTGGCTTTTCCTTCAGTTTCCCGGCTGAGGTCGTAGCCCTGGGAATTCTCTGCTCTCTTTGTATTTTTTCAGGCTCCCCTTTCACGTCCAATACATCTGGATAATTGTCATCCAGACCCAAGTTTCTTCTATTGAGCTCTCATAAAAGTCTTTATAACCAGTGGAAGTATGTCGTCCTTTAAGTACTCCTCGGTTCTTGGCTCGTTAGCTTGCGAAAACAACGCCTGCTGAACGTGTCCTTTTCATAGCTTTTCAGCACTCTGATTTCCAGACTTTACTGCAACATTTCGTTCCTCAATTCGTTTACACCGAGTAGACAGGTGCTGTTTAAAACGAACATGATCTGGGTTAATTTGGAAGGACAGACCACGCTTTGTTTCCAGTGAACCTGTGGCCGTTATATAAGGTGAGATGGAGGTTTATGCTCCTCAGAACTGACAGCTTTAAATGTTTCTGGAGTAAGTCCCATTGAGGTCTGGTTCTTTGACCAGCATTATTCTTTTCCCTTCAAAGACTCTTTCTACTTTGACAATTATATATCGGCTCAGCCTTACATTTCAAAAAAGTGTGTAAATATCTTCTAAACAAGAAAAATGTACTTGCTTTACTTTCACTTTAATAAATATATTTGTTTTAAGAAGGAATAACGAGCTCATGTCGTGCTCCTAGTTGTTCAATGCCAGAACAGCGAAGGGAACTTAAAGACTTTAAAGAATCTGCTGACTGGTCGACATGGCAACATTATCCGCTCGGCACCCAACACTCTACTGGCTCCTGGTCCTGAGATTCCCAGAAAAGTGTGTCTCCTTTGGGGCCGTGGCAGAACGGCAAAGCCAGCCAAACTTCTCTTTTCCCACCGCTCCAGCCCTTCATTAGATAAACCACTCACTCAGTCACTGCTCCAATTTGTGGGATCCTGTGCCATTCACAACATGTTTTTCCCCCTCATCTGGAAGCCCAATACATGATGAAGCTGTTTTGTACTGTATCTGTTTTTCAATTGATTGCATGTAGTTATATTGATAAAAGGCCTGTGTAACTATGCCTTACATTACTATTTTTTTTAAACTTCCACTAAGTTTTTTTCCCATGTTTTTTTTCTTAATTTTTGACTTTTGTGTGATTTAATGAAAACGTTAAACTTTTTCAATTGGAGACTTTTCCATTTTTTTAAATTAAATATAAATAAAAAATATGAAATGTAATAGTACATTTTCCATTAAGTTTGTTTAACCATAAAACACACCACAGTACAGTAATTTAAAATATGAGTAAAACACCTGTGAAAAATCAGTTCCTTCATATTTACATGGTACATTTAAAATAGATTTAAAATAGATGTTCACAATTGGTGGTGAACATTTAAAACAATATCTTTACATGTATGCATTTGGCAGACACTTTAATCCAAAGTGAGTTCAAGGTATACATTTCATCAGTTTATCATGCATTTTATGAAAATGTTGATGTTGCCATGTTGTACTGTTTTGCTATACAAGCTTTTTTTTCAACTGTTTTTCACATATGGTTGCTAATGCTTTGCAGGAGGTTGCAATTTTGTTCTTGATGCTGGATTTGAGATTACTTAAGTATACTTCTGCGTCCGCACTCCCCACTGTCAGTGTGACGTCCTTTTTCGCCATCAGGAGGGTCCGTGGACGTCTGCGTGCACTGTCTGATGCAGCCCATTTTTTGTGTCCACGCAGACACAATGTGAATGTTGTGAATGTTGAGTCCACTAGGTGGCAATAAACACAATTATGATGTATTGTGCAGCAGTCTAAAAAGAGTGTGTCAAGAGCGATACATAGCCGTAAACAAAGCAACATATCATTCTCCATCGTTTTTGTTTTGGCTCTTGTTTGCATGCAATAGCAGATCCACTAGTTTTCGTCTTCTATCCCTCAGTGTGATTGTCCTATAAATTAGGGCCGGGACGGTATGGATTTTTTCTTACCGCGGTATAAAAGCAAGAAATTCCCGCGGTTCAGCGGTAAACCGCTTTAAACTTCTCCCACTCGACTTTCGTTCACAGCTGCACGCACACATCAGCGCAGGCAATTGAACATAATAAGGAACATGTTTATTTTACATTTATTTTTTCACGTTTAGGACAGGAACAATTAGAACAGAAATGGAATGATATCTGAAAAAAAAAGTGCTGGCAAAACAAAATATAGACTAGGCTATGGTTTACATCCAAGTCTTTATATTTTTTTCTGAGAGAGCAGATCAGATCACGACTGAGAGATCTGAAGATGAAACAGCATAAACAAAGACAAACAAACACATTTTTATTTATCGGTATTGATCAGTAATATATATTTATTTGTTCATGTTTATTTATTTCCCATATTTTTTTACTTTCAGATTACAGTCGTCGTCATCAAACAATAAACTAACGACTTTCGCGCACACACCAGCGCATATAATATAATATATTATTTATATTTTTAGTATTTATATTTTTATATTATATATTTTTACAAATTCAGGCTATTAATTTACATTTACAATTTACATCTCGTGTGTGCTTTTGTCTCAGTGGTTAATGAAGACTATTTAACGACTCAAGGCTATTTAATTTAACAAAGTGTCCCGCTGTTCACATACCGTGATTGTATATTATGCTACTTTTATATATAATATAATATATAATATGAATATTATTTATATTTATTTTTTATATTTTATAACATTTACATATTTATATGAATTTACATATCTCGTGTGGTGTGCATCTCGTTTTGTCTCAGTGGTCCAAGGCTATTTAACGAAGACTATTTAGGCTAATTTAACAAATAGTCCCTGCTCACACTACCGTGATTGTATGTATATATATATAGTTATATATATCTTCTCTTTTGCTATTGTAATTACAGATATATGTGTGTGTATATATATATATATATATATATATATATATATATATATATATATATATATATGTGTATGTATGTATATATAAATATATATATAAATATATATATATATAATTATTATTTATGTTATTTATATTACATATTCAACTAAACATCGAAATACATCTATATAATAAACTAAATTAACCATTTAAACTAAATTACTGATCAAATTATTGATCTAAAGCCCACACTGTCACTGTATGATACTTGAAATTTTTCCAGAATGGCTATACAGCTGAATAAAATTATGCTGCATTATTTTCCTGTTTAACACTGTAAAGCTGCTTTGAAACAATCTACATTGTTAAAAGCGCTATATAAATAAAGTTGACTTGACTTGACATATTTTCACATATTTATATTAATATATATATAGGCCTATATGCCTATCTCGTGTGCGCTTTTGTCTCAGTGGTGCTATTTAACGAAGGCTATTTAATTTAACAAAGTGTCGCTGCTCACACTTGTATATTACTTATTATTTATATTTATATTACATATTTTAACATATTTATATTAATTTATACATCTCGTGTGCGCTTTTGTCTCAGTGGTTCAAATATTTAACGAAGGCTATTTATTTTAACAAAGTGTCGCACACTACTGTGATTGTAAGCCTGCCAGACGGATATCTTTTTCGATAGCCTTTTAATGAAATTGGAATTTCAGAATCACATAGCCTCCTTATATTTAATTGCCTACAATAGATTATTTATTGATTATATTGAATTAAATTTCGCATGCCCAGCTTATTTGTAGTCAATCTTTCCCAAACAGAGTTGGAAGAGAGTCAAAACTTACCAGTACTAAGGAGGGCTGAGGCAGGTCCAGCTCAGTTTGTTCTTTCTGAAGCCGTTGTTTTTTTTTGCCAGCTATGGGAGAAATCGGTCACCAGTGTTCGACACAAACCCATTGCCCGGGCGGTGCGTTCTTTTTCTGCTTTCATGACTTCTATCTACCTACCCGCTATTGTCGGCTGCGCAACCATGTGAGAGAATTGTGCAATTAAAAACTGAGGTCCTGCTTATGCGCCTGTATTTTATACTTTAGTAAAATGAAATTCAAATTATAGGCTACAAAACATTACACAGGTATGGGCCTAATAGTCAATACAAATGAAATGTTAGAATGGCATATTGCGCTCCCCAACTCGCTCCATGTTTTGATGAAGTTTTGTTTAGAAAACCTTGAATCCATATAAGACACACATTAGTAACAATCCATGTCATTAGAATCAATGAATCCATGGAATTAGACACAACGTGCACACATGTGCAGGCCAATGTTTTTTTGTTTTGTTTTTTCTCGGTGATGGCGGTGACGATCTCAGACCCGTGGTAGGCGTCACGTGACCGCGGTATTGCGGTAATGCGGTAACCGTCCTAGCCCTACTGTAAATTACACAAATCAGTGCTGCCCTCTGATGTCTTGTAGCATATAGAAAAGCAGTTGTACTGTGCATGTGTCGAACTTGTCCATCTGTGGTTGAGTATGCTTTGAAAGCTGTGCGAAGTCTGCAAACACAATTACGCACGAGACGGAGCGGAAAATCAAGTATACCCGGGGCCTTTACTGTTAGAAGAGCCCACCCTTAGTCCACACCCTTAAAAAGTCTCTATAATATTTTGCTTATATACAGTGAGGAAAATAAGCATTTGAACACCCTGCTATTTTGCAAGTTCTCCCACTTAGAAATCATGGAGGGGTCTGAAATGTCATCGTAGGTGCATGTCCACTGTGAGAGACATAATCTAAAAAAAAAATCCAGAAATCACAATGTATGATTTTTTTTAACTATTTACTTGTATGATACAGCTGCAAATAAGTATTTGAACACCTGTCTATCAGCTAGAATATTCTGACCCTCAAAGACCTGCTAGTCTGCCTTTAAAATGTCCACCTCCACTCCATTTATTATCCTAAATTAGATGCACCTGTTTGAGGTCGTTAGCTGCATAAAGACACCTGTCCACCCCATACAATCAGTAAGAATCCAACTACTAACATGGCCAAGACCAAAGAGCTATCCAAAGACACTAGAGACAAAATTGTACACCTCCACAAGGCTGGAAAGGGCTACGGGGAAATTGCCAAGCAGCTTGGTGAAAAAAGGTCCACTGTTGGAGCAATCATTAGAAAATGGAAGAAGCTAAACATGACTGTCAATCTCCCTCGGACTGGGGATCATGCAAGATCTCACCTCGTGGGGTCTCAATGATCCTAAGAAAGGTGAGAAATCAGCCCAGAACTACACGGGAGGAGCTGGTCAATGACCTGAAAAGAGCTGGGACCACCGTTTCCAAGGTTACTGTTGGTAATACACTAAGACGTCATGGTTTGAAATCATGCATGGCACGGAAGGTTCCCCTGCTTAAATCAGCACATGTCCAGGCCCGTCTTAAGTTTGCTAATGACCATTTGGATGATCCAGAGAAGTCATGGGAGAAAGTCATGTGGTCAGATGAGACCAAAATAGAACTTTTTGGTCATAATTCCACTAAACGTGTTTGGAGGAAGAAGAATGATGAGTACCATCCCAAGAACACCATCCCTACTGTGAAGCATGGGGGTGGTAGCATCATGCTTTGGGGGTGTTTTTCTGCACATGGGACAGGGCGACTGCACTGTATTAAGGAGAGGATGACCGGGGCCATGTATTGCGAGATTTTGGGGAACAACCTCCTTCCCTCAGTTAGAGCATTGAAGATGGGTCGAGGCTGGGTCTTCCAACATGACAATGACCCGAAGCACACAGCCATGATAACCAAGGAGTGGCTCTGTAAGAAGCATATCAAGGTTCTGGCGTGGCCTAGCCAGTCTCCAGACCTAAACCCAATAGAGAATCTTTGGAGGGAGCTCAAACTCCGTGTTTCTCAATGACAGGCCAGAAACCTGACTGATCTAGAGAAGATCTGTGTGGAGGAGTGGGCCAAAATCCCTCCTGCAGTGTGTGCAAACCTGGTGAAAGACTACAGGAAACGTTTGACCTCTGTAATTGCAAACAAAGGCTACTGTACCAAATATTAACATTGATTTTCTCAGGTGTTCAAATACTTATTTGCAGCTGTATCATACAAATAAATAGTTAAAAAATCATACATTGTGATTTCTGGATTTTTTTTTTTTAGATTATGGGCCCTATTTTAACGATCTGAAACGCAAGTGTCAAAGCGCGAAGCGCAAGTAACTTTGTGGGCGGGTCTCGGCGCTGTTGCTATTTTCCCGGCGGGATAAATGGCTCTTGCGCCCGGCGCAAATCTAAAATGGGTTGGTCTGAAGTAGCTTCATTATTCATAGGTGTGGTTTGGGCGTAACGTGAATAAACCAATCCGAGCGTCATCCAACATTCCCTTTAAAAGCAGGTGCGCAAGTTCCATTATGGATTGCTATTATTATGGCGTATTTACCAGGCGCACGCCAGGAGCGGTTCACAGCCGAGGAGACTGATGTTCTTGTAAGAGCAGTGAAAGACAGAGAAGTGAAGTTGTAATGTTGTACATTATGGTAAAGGTGATTTCACAGTCTTTTTTTTTTTCAGTCTTTCAGTTTTTTCAGATTTTCAGTCGATTTTTTTTCCTGGTTCTTGACGGACAAACCAATTTGTCAGATGTCCTTATATACATATATGTCTTGCCACTATTGGGCAAACAGGTCTTATCCTTAATTATTACAATTAGCCTGAATCATTTGTAAGCTAGATTTATGCCTATTTTTTCACATCTTCGTGGCACACCACAATGATTTCCGTCATCTCATGTGTTAATATTTTTTTAGTGTAACAATTTATGATTTGCAAAAATAACTGTTGCATCTGTGTAGATTACATGAGCAAAGTGTATGCGCGTTGTGCACGCTATACATTATGGTCAAGCATGCGCCCTTAAAATAGCATAATGAACAACGCGCAACGCGCCACTGACTTTAGACTAGGTTTTTTCTGGTCAGTGGCGCAATTGTTTAATGGAACAGCAAAATAGCACCAGGGATTGTTTGCGCCGGAACACGCCTCCTTTTTTGCGCTGAACCGCCCAGGGAGCGCAAGTTCATTCACTAGTTTAGCGACGTGCTTCTGTGGAGGGAAAAGCGCGCTTTGCGCGGGTGCAAAATAGGAATGACGTGTACAAAGTCAATTGCGCTGGGTGCAAGATAGGGCCCTATGTCTCTCACAGTGGACATGCACCTACGATGACAATTTCAGACCCCTCCATGATTTCTAAGTGGGAGAACTTGCAAAATAGCAGGGTGTTCAAATACTTATTTTCCTCACTGTATATATGTCTCCGTCAATGTAAATCTAAGGGATTTTTCCCCTCAATGAAACTTTATAGATACTTGCGATTAACAGAATACATTTCAGATTTCCTGATGGTCTTGTCTGATAAAGATGACCAGCCCACAGCCTTAGGGCAGTGTTAACTGTCATGCTATTGCAATTGGTAGCAATTGACCTTTTGACAGCAGGGGAAATGGCTGTTCTTTACCTGAATGGAGCATGGTCTGTTTAAGTAGAATATTCCCCTTCACTTTCACTTGTCGCCCCAGGCAGTGACAGAAACACAAGGGAAGGAGATGGGCACTTAGATGAGACAGCAAAATAGATATATATTACTTGTATATCTGGTATATATGCAGTTTTTCTTATGCTACAGTCAAACCAAAATTTATTCAGACACATTAACATTTTCTCACATTATCACAGTTTATTCGCTATAGTTTAGAAAATGGTAATAAAATATGACAAGAACAAGAGTTTTGTAGCCTTAGGAATACTGTCAATTTTAAAAAAAAGTATTTATTAAACATATCCTGTTGACTACAGTACAGTATCTGCATAGTGAATTATGATTGGTCTGGCCTTCCTTGCATGTGTTTATATGTTTACACACTGGCCATGCCTTAAAACTCCTGATTTGTTGCGGATTTGGTGTCACATAAATGTGGTCTTAAAAAAATAATGATGCCTTTCTTTCTTTTAGTGTTTACATGTAAATGTGCTTAGCGGTGTAAATAGATTACCATTGATTGATTATTGAGTTGCTGAATTTTGGTTTCATTTTAAAACAGAACCTCATAATAAGACACTGATGCCCCAAAGTCAAAATGACCTTGAATGTTGGTTTGTTTTCCAAAAGAAATAGAAAAGATTAAATTATAAATTAAAAAAATGGTGCCATTGCAGTTTTTGTTCTAACTTTCCAAATGCTTTTTAAATTATAGTTTGCATTCTAAGTTTTGACATGCAATAGTTATTCTCACAAACTGAAGAAAAACAATGTATGCAATTGACATCTTTCAAGTAGTGAAGTTTTGAAGTTTCAGCCTCATAAGTTTTACTCATCAGTTTAACGTCATCATGGTGGTCTTTTGCTTGTGTAGCTGTTGGCTCTCAAAACCTCATGGTGTCAACATGTGATCTCCCACAAACCCCTTCATTGCAGCTTTCCCCGAGGGAGACCTGTACGCAATCTGGCAAATGTTTTAGGAGGTTTTTCATTTCATCCAACTCTCATTGGCTCTTTTCCATCCTTGGCCAGCTTTAGTAAACAGATTCTGGAGCTCACTGAACAGAGCGTTCAAATGTTAATTGCCGGGTCGAACTTTCTGGACCCAAAAAGGCTTCATGATAAGCAATAAGAAAGCAATTAATATGATAAATGGTGAGGTTGTTTTTATGCCTGTTATAGTTGTTAAGGATCTGTAAATACAAGTGAAGTCACTTGATTCCATCTCAGTTGTGTCATCTTGGGAAAAATCTTAGTATGCATTGAAGGCCAACCCCAGCTGTTAGAGACCACACCATACATCAGTATTCAGTACGTTTACATTCCTTGTTCTACATTTTCAGCCAGCCATGAACCATCCTTCAAGATGGTGTAAATCCACAATAATTACTCAGATTTTAACGCAATCAAACTCTAGTTTTGGGGGGGGTCTAGTTTTGTGCTGCACAACTTAGATTTTTTCAAATGATTATGATGATTATATGATGATCTTCTTTGATCAAACTGCTCGATTCATATGGATTACTTTTTCGATGAACTTTCTGAATCTTGAAAATGTTTATTACATAGACTTTCAATATACAAAAAATTATTAAATAAAATGTAATAAATATCTACATTTTGTTCCGAAGATGAACAAAAGTCACACAGATTTGGAACAACATGAGGGTATTTTTATTGTAAGCAATACAATTATTTTCTGTTTTGGGGGACTATCATTTTCATGGACTTAAAATTTACTTAAATATATTGGAGTGTTTGAAAAGTAGAAATTCGAATATCTACATATTCAAATATTATTTGAACAGTATTTTTGAGGTGCAACTACTTTTCTTGGAGGCTATAACCATTAGGCTATAAGAAAACGCTTAATGTACTAAGACAGGGTTATTAAGAGACCAAACTCAGGAAACATAACAAAAATACCGTTCGATAGAACTGCGTGTGCTTGGTTTGTTACCACAGTTATCTGCGTGCTTCCTCAGCGATGAACTTCCACATTTGCGGCTATTTTTTTCTTCAACTCCTCATGATCCATCTCGACGACTGCAGGCAGATCGCGCGCACGGTTGTGATTCTCCTGGTAGGGCCATATTAGTTTAGTTATAAACTAATATGGATTTGAAATTATTTTATCATCTTGAAATACAGGTGGAGAGAGCATTTTCTTGTGGTGCCCCCCTCAGCACTGGGTGCCCGACACGCAGCGCGTGTTGCGCGTAATGGGAGCGGCGGCACTGTACATGCATATATTTTTTTATATATATTCGTTTGCGCGTGACTGTTTAAAACCCGTGTTCTCCCTTGTCCGACCCGTCCCGTATTCGACACAGTTGGGATGTTTCTCACCCGCACCCATGCAGGACTCTGCATGGCACTTTAAAAACCGGATAGTTTATTTATAGTTCGATTACGGATATTTCACGTCATGTTCGAATGCATATTCGAATATCGAATAAAAAGTGACAGCCCTATCGCTCATTGGAAGC
Source organism: Gobio gobio (assembly GCF_949357685.1). Taxonomy (NCBI): domain Eukaryota; kingdom Metazoa; phylum Chordata; class Actinopteri; order Cypriniformes; family Gobionidae; genus Gobio; species Gobio gobio. The sequence goes on along the minus strand of NC_137109.1, from coordinate 14,805,036 downwards.
TTATGTTGTATCTGACCTAAAATATATTATGTTGTTTCTGACCTTTAATTTCTTCGGCTGTTTCCAGAGCTGTTAGTTTTGGGCATATTCACAATACATTTCCGGGAATTAATGGTGGAAAGTAAATACGATTAGCAATAAAGACAGAGGAAGTGAAGGCAGGGTGCGGGTTATCTTACTCTATCACAACCCGCTTCCTGATGGTGAATACATTGGCACTCGTGAGCTCAAACCTGCTCGAGAAATGATAATCAAACACATTCTTGCGCTCTAAAGCATGTCCTGTGCTCCCTACACGAGGCCAACCAAAATATTATTCCTCGACTTCTTTCGCACCAAAGGGCCCTATCTAGCTGGCTCAAGGAGAGATATCGATTCTTAAGGGAATGCTTTCTTTACGGCACTCACCCTGGAGAGGCTTTTTGGCAGAGGGCTGGAGTTAAAAGAGAGTATATGATGGAATGCTACTTGAGTTGGCCTCTTACCGAATCCCCCATTAGTCGACATTCCAGACGTGCATGTTGGGATACCTTAAGCCAACAAGCCGTAAAAGGGAAGGAGGGATATGGAAAACTGCAAGTCGCTGAGAGTTCCCCTGTGCACAAGCGAACGAGAGGCCGGCCTCCGTATTGTATAGTGCTGCGACAGAAGGGAATGTGTTTGTTGAATGGAGAAAACAGATTGCCTTTTAAAGAGTTTGACCTGCCGTTCCCCTCATTCACTGAGTTCTTTCCTCACAAATACGCTCACACACCCATTATTTACACAGACGTGCAGGCTTTTTAAAGTCCCTGCTGTTTCAATGTGTGTTGTTGTGCATTGGAAAGCATTTATTTATTCAGACATTGTAAATACTGTAAATACTCCATATTGTCGTTTCTCTTTTTGGAGGGTGCTTTCTTGACCCTGACATCGACTTTTGTGACTTGTATGGAAACTGTTGCATTAATCATGGCCATCTTTGGGCCGAAGAGAGAAGAGTTGTAAGGCAAACCGAGCACTGCTTGTGAACGTTCAGGGCCTTTGTTTTCTCCTGCGCACCTCTGATCTGTGAATCGTGTAGTACTGTCGGTCTGCGAGGAGGAGAGGCCTCGGGACCGACCTGCGAACAGAAGACCCAGAGCGGGAGGGCCGTAAATATGCTCAAAGAGTGGGCGTACGGTCCTGCAAAAGGAGAATGAGATTTCAATCTGTGAAACGCATCACCAGGAAGATTTTACTCTGATGAGAAAGCCATTCGAAACAGGAGTCTGGCGAGTTCCTGCCTGTGACTAATTTCTTTTTCACACTTTCAAACATCATCCATCTACATGTCAACTACCCACTGGTGTCTGTGGGACACAGTAGTGTGCTGTTGTCAGGCTGGCTCCATACCTGTGCCAGTGACTCCTTCACACTCCCACTGGGCACTGCCTCATATCAAAGCAGTGTGAAACCAGGCATGAGATAAATTTTTCACTTGAAGTCCCCTTTGATTAGACATCAAACTGTTTTGCTGTTACACTTCATGGACAATTGATATCTATCAGAATATAAAACAGTTTAGAGAATTTCCGCACTGCTTTTCCATACTGCAAATGTAGATGGTGATGGTAGATGGCAGAGCTTCAAATAAGGACACAAAATAGTGCACTTGTGCTATATATTCCTAGCAATCCTGATTATCTTCGTCACTGCCAGAGCTCTAAAATCTCATGGTTTGGTTTGGTTTTCTGTGATCTATTCTACATTGTTGTAATAATAGTCTTGAAAGCATCTGTAAAATATGTTTAAAACCACATACTATTCAGTAATGTTTTGCATGGTATGCTAAAGTTTCCAGCAAAAGTGTGTTCATTAATTTATGGAGTTACATCGCATTATATTTATATACTTCCAGGCTAGTTAAAACTTTTTTTATCAGAAGAAAACATTTTGTAAGTAAACATTTTAATGGAAAAATCTAATAAAGACAAAAATGCATTGCTTAAAAAAAAATCATTCTTTTGTGGAATGGAGAAAATCCTTGAAGAACATTCAGTTCTTAACTTCTAGAATACTGAAATTGAATTATTTTAATTGTAATTATTTTAGTTGCTTATTTTAATCTATGGACTCTCCTAGTTTTTTGATAATTAAAAAAAAAAACTGAAATGCATTTTAATTATTTTTATCTATTTTTTTAAGATGAAAGAAAAATATAACTTTTGTAGAATGCAGAAGGAGAAAAATTTTTATTGTATGTGTCTGAAAATGATTTAAAATAAAACAAAGAAGTTATAAAATAAGTTAAAACAATTACAATTAAAATCTAAATGAATAAATAAATAGTAATTTATTTTAATTCATCACCTCAACAACTTTTTTTTTTTTTTTTAATGAAACAGGTTTCCCACTGTCTTGAAAAGCCAGGATATACATTTTGAGGAAGGCTAATTTTAATAGTGAGAAAAAGTTGGGTGGAAAAAAACGGTCATTACAGCAGATACACAGAGAAAACCTATTAGCCTACATTTTACATAACTTTACATAAAATGTTTGCATCATTACAAAAACTTTTGTAACATTTGGTATAAAATACCTAAAACAGAAATACATTATAAATATGATTATCTCAGCCATGTTTGAGGCTGTTATACTGTTCATTACCATATAGGGTTGCATACCTGTGATCACTTGAGTTATTAATACGGCAAGTTGTGTCCTTAACCTTTAGTTACATCATGTTTACACCACCATACCGTCATATTAACCTGACATATGGCTTCAGATGATGGTTTTTCAGACTTATCTTCTGTTATTTCAGATGATCTATTTCATCAGATTGCAGATTTAATTTGTTGAGACGGATTTGGAAATGATTATGTGTTGGATGAACGTCTGACAATGAGACAAAACACTCCTTCCTCTTCATTTATCCGAGTGATGGCTGCAATTACAGGCATGGTGGAAAAGATCTAAAACGTAATGTCCTTCATGCGTATGACTGCATGTGGAAATTTGTTTCTCAAATTTTTCAACGCAAGATCTTCTTAAGCCCAGTTTTGTGGCAGCTAAATGGATCCAATCTGGCATTAGCCTTACGTAAACAGCTATTAGAGTGACTCACACAGCCTTGAGAGGAACAAGCGTCGACAGTATTTGCAGACTCTGACCTTTCTTAACTCCTCGGAGCCACCAACTGATGAGCGCACAAACAATGCAGTCCAGTAGCGGAGTACGCCAGCGAGACATGGCTGGCTGACAGGGGACTGCGGTTACAATTTCCCCGCAGACATAAACAGTGACAAAATCAATTTCCTGCATTTGGTCTTTTAACGGGAGTAAGCAGGGCTGTGCTTGGGCAGGGGGAAGCCTTGCTCTGCTCAGCAAGGCCAAGACTCTCTAAACCTCCAACTGATCTCTTGTCTTAGTTGACTACCCTGAAGCTTTTGCTTTACTTCAGTCCAACACCCTGTGTACTGCATAGTGAACTACTGAAAACCATTGAGGATGATGAAACAGAAACTGTGGCCAACTTTATTTTGACATAAATGTTAGAGTGAAATGGCTAAAAATTAAGGGGTCATGAATTGAGAAAACAACTTTCCCTTTAACTTTTTATATATAATATACATATATGTCATGGTAATATAAGAATATTCTGTAAGTTTCAGAGCTGAAAACTTCCTTGTTAGTCAAAGAAAAGCTTTTATCGACACCAGGCCCAGCAAACAATCAATCTCAGAATGTGCCAGGCTATGACGTCAGAGTGTAGTGAAACACCACCTCAACAGAAGAACACAGTAACATAACACAGGACTACATGGAGCTAAACCGAATAGAATTTCAAAACATACCACATAAGTTTCATTCGGATTCTAATATTATGAATGCATGGATGAACTTTATCCAGCTCACGTGGGGAAGACATTGCACGTCTGTTCTTTCATTTAACCACTGATTCGTTTGTAAACAAGAGACTGGATTTGCAGACAGGATGAGATTACATAAATTAATGAAGCAACACACTTATGTGAGTAAAATATTTTTTATATGTGATAGTATTGCATTGTTACCGATCGTTTGATATCTATTGATTATGTGTACGTATCTAACTGAACATTAGCACGCTGTCAAAGGCTGGAGAATCCTTTATTTGTGGTTTTGTTGGTTTATTGCGATTCGGGATCAGACTCGGACATGTATGGGCTAGGGCTCGCAAAGCCCAACATCCTAGGGCTAACGTTATGTGTTTTTCAGAAGGGCTACCAAAATGTAATCCCGGCCTGCCGACGGGCTATCTTAAACAGTGAAATAAATGGTCATTGGCAAACTTAAGACGGGCCTGGACATGTGCTGGTTTAAGCAGGGGAACCTTCCGTGCCATGCATGATTTCAAACCATGACGTTTTAGTGTATTACCAACAGTAATTGATCGTCTGGTACCGTTTGATGTGGTTTAAAGCCCTTTTGAAGCTGTACTGAACCTCTCATTTGGACCTTGAACCGTTTGGAGGCTATTGACTTCCATTATATGGAGAAAGATCCTGAAATCTTTTCATCAAAAATCTTCATTTCTTTTCGACTGAAGACATAAAGACATGGATATCTTGGATGACAAGGGGGTGAGTAAATTATAAGCAAAAGTTTATTTGAAAGTCAACTAATCCTTTAACCTGACGAACCTGGCGAGACAGGGTCTTTTATTCCCTTGGCTATGCAAATTCTGCTGCCCCTTGTGGCGGGAATATTAGAGGGACCTGATTGGTCCTTCCCGCCCAGTGGTCTCGCCATAGGTTCCTGCAGTTGCAGCGGCACAGCCAATCAGCACGCAGCTGCTTCCTGCTGAGAGCTGTGCAGCTGCACTACGTTTTACATGGTATTTTTAGGATAAAAATTTGCTTCAAAATCTCGAGGAAAGGAAATTCCCCTAGCGTTTAGCTAAACGCAATACTCGTTCCCTCCTCTCAGGGAACCGAGGTTACGTAAGTAACTGAAGCGTTATGTAGGAAATATAGGTGATTAATCTCATAACAAGGCTATATGGGATGCGCTAATCAACCCGCTAGCAAAGCTCTTTGGTTTACCAGTGTTCATCTCCAGCAACACATGTTCCTCCCGCCATTTTATTAGTCATTTAATAGGGAAAAGGGTTTTAATTTGTGCCATGTATATTAAGACTGCGCCTACAATGAGCGTAATTACTAGAGGTGGACCGATTGTGGAATTTACTGATACCGATAACTAGGTTGGACCACACTTGCCGATAACCGATTAATCGACCGATAGTTTTTAAAATGGATACTGGATAAAATAAAAAAAACATAAGTAAACCAGTGCTGAACTTTATAACAAGAAATAAAAAAAACAGCACTGATCCATGGAAATGTGCTAAATTAAAAACGTATATATATGAATATTAAAATGAGAAGTTCTAACAGAACAAATTCTTTTAACATTAAAATACTACAGGTCAAATTTGTTTCTTTACCTATAACCTAGAAACATGCATGTACATTTCATAGGTAACACTATACAAGTCCCTATGCAACAAGGATGTATTAGCTTACATGAACTATATGCATTATGCATACATTTTTACAGCATGTATTAATATGAGCAATACAATTGTACCTTGATCATTCATGTTAGTTCATAGTGCATTAACCAAGGTTAACAGATAAAAATTCAAACTCAATTTAATGTTGAAATGAACATACTAACAATTAACAATACTTCCTCAGCATTTATTAACCTTAGTTAATGTTACAATGGGATCTTATTGTAGCATTACCATTTCATATACATCTAAACAGTCTGCTTTTTTAGAAAGAGAATGCGGTTCTGCTTTGTTTATATTTTTGTCGGCAGCATGATGATACAGTTTGCTTTCTCACATCACAAATTTTATATATGCAACATTTGGGTCGGACTTGCGTGTTATCACATTGTTTTAACTGCTTGAGGTACTGCTAATATTAGCGTCCTCTCAGTCTCGACGACAATACACACTACTGTTATTTACCTGTTAATAGAGCATCTAGTCAAGAAATTAATTACTTTATAATTATTTGGCAACAAGTACTGTAGTGCTCTGTATTCATACCGTTTCGCTGTCGTGTTTTTAACGCGCATCTGATGTGTCAGCGATCTCCGTGCAGCATGTGCTTTCCGTGCAGCGAGCAGCCTCACGTGTGAATGTAAACACAAGGCATCAGTGATAGTTTTTATTTGGCCTCTAGAGGCCGCTCTCGTGCTTTATAATGCCAGCAGACCATTCTCAACGCTCTCGTACTGTGTAATAACAGCGCATCCGTCTCAGCCACTCCAGCAACGGACGCAACTCTGAAAAACTATCGGTGTGGATTTTTGCCGATAACCGATTGTTCCACCAATAAGCTATCGGTGCCGATTAATTGGCAAAACCGATGAATCGGTCGACCTCTAGTAATTACCATCATCTTGTTTTCTGTAGGTCCTCCACGTGTAGCAGAGAAGATAGCCCAACGGCAGACCATCAGAATTGGACGCACCATGAAACTTCAGTGTCCTGTGGAGGGAGATCCGCCACCCCTCATCATGTGGACCAAAGACGGACGAAACATCCACAGCGGTTGGATGCGCTTCAGGGTCCTTCAGCAAGCCCTTCGCATCAAAGAGGTGGAGGCAGAGGATGCTGGGACGTTCATTTGTAAAGCCACCAATGGCTTTGGCAGCGTCAACATTAACTACACCCTCATTGTCATTGGTAAGCATGTTTTTTGCTACTTTTTCGAAACCTCTCAAAATAGCAGTTTATCTTGAGAACAGTGGGTCTCATACAGTAATTGTTTGCATTATGTCATATTTGTACTGACAGGTGAAATTCTCACAAAATATTTCTATCTAAAGGTGTAAACATTTGTTCTTAGCCTTTTTCTAATGTTAATGCATTTGGAGTATTTTAAATGAGTGACCGTGTGTACAAGGTTAGTCATTTGCGTAAATGTATAAAACATCCCAAACTGTCTCATATAAGGGCTCTCAGCAAACATGAGACTCTCTAAAGACTCTCTAAACTTTCTTTTGAGAGGACAACAACTGCAGTGAAACTTGCTCGCGCTATAATGAGCTTTTCTTACTCTTTCAGTGTCAGGTTTATATTCAGTTTCTTTGTGTTTTAGGGGCCGAAAACTAAAAATAGATTTTTTTTTGGCCAACAATGGCATTTTGGGGGCCTGAAAACGCAAGCTTTTAAAAATGGGTTTCAAAGTGAAGTTTATATAAAGCTATATTATCGTGTAAACAACTAAAACGCACATTTGTGAAAACGGTGACATCATGCTCATGGATATTAAGTATTCAGTCTATAATAGGAATATAGGGCCCTATTTTAACAATCTGAGAACATGGTCTGAAGCGCACGGCACAGGTGCACTTAGGGTGTGTCCGAATCCACTTTTGCTAGTTTAACGACGGAAAAAACAGCCGGTGCGACAGGCGCATGGTCAAAAATGGTTGTATCTAGTCTCTTAATGAGTCATGGGTGTGTTTTGGGCGTAACGTGCAATAAACCAATCAGAGTCTCATCTCCCATTCCCTTTAAAAGCTAGTTGCGCTTGCGCCATGGCGGATTCGCTATTTACATGGTGGAATTTGAGAGCGGAAAGACTAAACACTTCTCCAGATAGGATTAATTTTATTTTTTAAATGTAAAAATGTGCTGTTGTATAATTATAATTTTAAATAGGGATGCTCTGATCGATCGGCCGGCCGATAATCATATTTTATGACTCGATCGGTACTCACTAAACTTGGCCAATCTCACGAACCGATCGCAATTTGATGACGTCAGCGCGTGAGGACATACATGGCGCGTGGGGTAGTAGCGAATATTCAAACGAGAGCTTTGAAGGCCGAAGTGGAGAAGGGTTCGGTAGTATAGAAGGGAAGTATCGATATACAGTAGATTGATGTGGTGCTTTTCTCTGTGCATAACTTACATTTCACAGGTATATTCTCCATCTGTAAATGTTAGAAGTCATACAAACATGTCCATTTTGCTGTCAGGAGAGGACGAGACTTCTGCATGTGAATCTCCGCTAAAACTCCCTTAAGAGCACCGCCGCATGCACGTGCCAAACAGACGGAGACTAAAATATACATATTTCTAAAATATTTGTTGTTGGACAATAAATGTGCCATATGTGGAATTTTAAACCTACAAGTAAGTAAATTTTTTAATGAAAGTGACCATTATAATTGGGTAATCAAATATAGGCTAATATGCTTTTGTTTTTATTTTCATGTTTAGTTTAGTGAATTAAAAAACAAAATTATTAATGCATGCCTACATTACATTCACTGTATTTGTTTATAGCCTTCAATATCAACATAGTTTTTAGGACATCATTGGGCAGGATGGGAAATAAAATTATTATTAAAATACAGATTTTTTTTATCCAAATAGAAAAATTTAGAAAATACCAGGATATATACCATGTATCGCCATTCAACCAAAAAATACAGAGATATGATTTTTGGCCATATCGCCCAGCCCTATTAAGTATCCTGAAATGCATAGTATTATGCAGAAACCCCATTTTAAAGGCATATTAAAATGTTCACTGTATAATGAATGATTTTTATTTATTTATTTTGTACCCTATTAAAACGATAGTTACATTACATTACATAATTACCATAAAGATTTAACAAAAATATAATAAACGCAACATCTATAGTATTTTTTTTTTTTATCTGAAAAAAGGTTAACAGTGATCAGAGAGCTTACAAATCAGTGAAGCATTGGAATCGGGATAGGTATCGGCCGATCACCGTGACAAGGAATCAGTACTCGTATCGGCTGCAAAAATCAGTATCGGAGCATCCCTACTTTTTTTTTTTTTTTTCTTATTTAACATTCAATAACTCAGTAAGGAAATAGGGCAGCAGAAAATTTTTTTTTGGTGATGTTGGACTGTGCCATTAAATTTTGTGGTGATAGCATAAAGTAATCAAAAGTTACAGCATTTAGAACAAAGGTAGCCTTTTTGTTCAATCCTTGACACCCAGAAATAATTGATAAAACTGTTGTTTTCTGAGTGACATACACAAATTTAAAGGCTCAACTCCAAAACTATAGCAAGGAGAGTCAAATGGTAGGTATCATTTGTTAGAACACTTTTCTATTTTTATTACATTTGGACAATCTAATGCTGAGAAACTGCTGATAAAAGACAAACATTATTATTTATTTTATTATTTTACAAATATTTCTTATTTGACATGCAATAACTCAGGAAGGAAATAAGGTAGCATAAAAATTCTTTTTTGGTGATTTTCCCCTATATGTGGCCTGCATCAATATTTTGTGGTGGTATCATAAAGTAATCAAAAGTTACAGCATTTGTTACAAAGGTAGCCTTTTTGTTCAGTCCGTGACATTTATAAAACTTTTGTTTTCAGAGTGACATACACAAATTTAAAGACTCATAACTCAAACTATAAAAAAAGTATGTATCATTTGTTAGAACACTTTTTATATTTTTTGAAAATATAAATTATTACATTTGGACAATCTAATGCTGAGAAACTGCTGATAAAAGACATGATATTATTACGATATTATTTATATCATATTATAGATATTATATAATAACACCATTTTGATCAACTCTTAAAGGGGTACTTCAGCGCTGGGAAGATGAATGTGTATTTAAACTGGATCATCTCATGATGAAAGACAACAACTCCCAGAATGTAATTGCTTCGCTGCCCAACAAGGCCACTCCCAAAGCCACGGCCACTGGCTATCACTTGCCCACCATGACACCGCCCCCACCGTCGTTTTGATTTTCATAGTAATAAAATAATTTTGTTCAGTTACACTACACCTAAAAACTGAACTTGTCTTTTCAATAAAGTGTGAGTGAGCCGAACGAAAGTCACGGCACAAACGCAGCAGGATTTCATTCATCACGAGAGCGAAGAGCTGAGCAGAGCTGAGGTAAGCGCGGCATTTATTCTTAGCGTGTGTGCAGTCTGGTGCGTTTTCAGATCATGCCTATGGAAGCTTAACTTTAACAGGAATTCATTGAAAAATGTAAACGCTCACTTTGCTCCGCACTGCTCCGTTATGAATGCCTGAGCCGAGCGGCCGTGCGCATTTATATTCTGTGAGTGGGATCCCACCCCTATGGGCAGGTTGATAATATGTGGAACTAGCTCCTACTATTGGCTGTAGTCTCTAGCCTCTGGCCAAAAAATCCTCAGATGACGCAAAATGACGATAGAGTCTGCTGAAAATAAGGATGTGCCATTTTTAACGATCGGAGCATGTTTCATGAAGTTAACAGCGAAAATGGCAAATATAAGCAACTGTTATTTTTGTACTCCGCTCATGTGCATCTGTGCTGCTTTTTTTGTGTTATAATTTAACAAGGAATATCTTTAGATCTAAAAGACAGATTGTGGTGACTTTGGGCTCTTTTTAATCGTGAGAATCTGCTGTAAATAACGATGTGCCATTTTCCACGTTTCATGAAGTTAAGAGTGAAAAACCCCACATGAATACTGCATCAGTATATTATTTACATATGGGTCTTGCAGGACTTAACTTACAAAAAACTCGCTCAAGTTTAGTCAAAGCCGAAAACAGGCTTTAGGCTTATAATGTTCTAAATTAGGCTTATTATGTTCTACTCCTTGAGACCTTTCAAATGACATATGACACATGACTATCTGAGCTGTATGATGTGTTTGACACTTTGCAATACATAATAATAAAATTTTATGTTGATCCATGCAGGATTTTTGGAAAATATGACAATAATTTTTTTGCAGCTAGGTGGCGCCCGGCGGCAGTACACTCCGTTTTAGAGGAATAACTCAGCGTGGTTTGATCAAAGGGGATAGATTCATTGAAAAGCTGAGATTCTAAACTTTAAACTGATATCTATTTTGTGTTATTACATTGAGGGGTTGCTTAGTAATTTGATTATGATTTTTTTTCGCGGGGGGATGTACCGGGGCCGGTACACTTCGGGTTTAAGGGGTTAAACAACTGGACGTGGACAACTGGCGCTGGACGTGAAAATGATAACTGCGTCAGGCTGAAACTAGCAAAAAACTCTTGCGTTGCGCCTGGTGTCACATTGCGCCAAGTTTATTATAGGACCCAATGTGTTTCTTTACAAAGTGACGTCACCAACTACAGCATAATATCAGCATCAGCATAATACAGCGTTTATACTCATTTTCACAGATCCATGTGAACAGGGATCGTTTTGACAACGTTGTGGTCTGTACGCATAAAAAAAAAAAACAATGTTTGGTTTCGATCATGGCCTACTTTATTTCCATAGTTACTGGTTAGTTTCACCTGCATTTCATTTAGCTCTCTTTGTTTGCCCTGTGCATTTATGTGTATTAAAAATTAATCTTAACACGATTATAAGGCCACCCAGAGTATGCAAATGTTTGCGTAGATTTCAGTTTTTTTCAGTACAGTTATTCACAGGGCCTAAAACTAACTAAACCTGCCAATGGAACTTTTACCAGTCATTCCACAAAAGGGAAAATTCACGATTCTATATATAAATTAAATAAACAATTTATTGTGTTTTTTCTCAGTTGGTCAGAACAAAAGAGGTAGACATGTTACTTATTATTAAAATTATTATTTTGGTCATACTTCAAGACGTAGAATCTGTGATTCTGAAGCACAGTACCCACACCAGTGTGGTGACTGAAGGACAGCCACACAAACTCCTCGAAACATTAGATTAATCCGTGCTGAGGAGCCGTGCCGATGCACAGCCCACATAAATGATAACTCCACAAATAACTGCAATTGCAGGTCTCAAACATAGATGGCAACAAAGAGGCAAAACTTATGGACTGCTGCTTTAAAAACGCAGGCCGTAGAAGGATTATTAGGATGCTGTCATTTTAAAGGTCCCATGGCATGAAATTGTAATTTTATGAGGTTTTTCAACATTAATATGAGTTCCCCTAGCCTGAATATTGTCCCCAAGTGGCTAGAAATTTTGATCGTTGTAAACCGAGTTCTGGCTGTCTTTCTCTGCCTTTGAGAAAATGACAGGCCAGACTAGCCAATCTTGAAGTCTCCTGTTATGAAGTCAAAACAGGAAAGGTTACCTCCCTTTCCTCCGCCCAGAGATTTTGGTACGCCCATGCAAGCGCCATATTTGTCCTCGAGAGATCATGACTTGTGAATGAGTGAATGCTGGCAGTTTCTCAGTGTTTGGATGTATAAATGAAAACAGAAGTCTTTTTTCAGTTCCTTCTGATCAGTGATCAGTGATTTCTGATGTGTAGCTTATTATTCAAGTTCACTCAGAACTATATTATTCGTGCACACGCTGCGGCTTCTCTCTCTCCCGACAGAACGGTGTTTTCTATCTTGTGAGTCAGTGTTTTTGTACGTCCTCATCGCGTCTATTTGTTCTAAAATGTGCACAGTCATGAGTTTCTGCTCAACATCGGCAGAGTCACATCTCTTTAGAGATAAACCTCACACACGCCGAAGCTCGGGCTGCACTGGCCGGTCGGCCTTCAACATCACCGACCCCCAGTACTGCATCTGGCCCACAGCGGAGGCGCCATACGCGGCGCGAGATTAAGCAGAAGGGGGGTAAGTGTGAGCGTATCCGGGCTAGCCAGCCTTGCCCCACAATAAACTGGATTACATTCGATTACTGCTGTTGTGTCTTTGTTTGCGCTGTGTACTCAATGCGTGTTACTGACGCTTTTCATGTGATAGGAAAATATCTAAAAATAATGCTATAATCAACACTTACTCGTAACTCGTTCATCTTGACAGCTGTAATGGTTCATTGCATGTGTTACAAAGTTTGTAGAATAAGGATGAAGACGGACTCGCCATGACTGGGACTCAGAACTCTCAGATACAAACAAAAAAAACTTGCGCTGACTGACAGCGCTCTCAATACTCAGTAGTTACTATAAATAACTTTGTTAGCAATCGCTCCGTCTCCGTGATGTCCGGTTCGCGAACGAATCATTCTTTTGAACCAGTTCTTTTTAGTGAACCGAACCAGTTCACCAAATCGGACTGAATCGTTCTAAACGGTTCACGTCTCCAGTCAGCGCTGATCCATAATTTACTAGAGTTACTAACTTTCTGACATGAGTGACAGCCCCTCCGACTAGAAATAGACGAATAACCTGTAGTATATTCTAGTAACTAAAACAGTTCACTGAACTGAGACGTACTGACAGAACTGATGAGAAGTGAACTCAGGTCCATCCATCTCTCTGGCAGCAGGCTCGTGCCTGGTAGACCTCGTTAAAACGTGCCCCCTCCACTACAATATCTGATACTCATTCAAATGTAATGATGTCAGCCAATCACAACAGTGGGCGTTTTTACTGAAGTCTCACAGCAGACACGCCTCTTGAAACAGGGCATTCAGCCAGAGGGCAAACATCAGTATAGAAAAAATGCCTTTTATTTCTAAATTATGACATTTTATGATGTAAAAATCATACTAACAATATAAGTACACCTCAGGAAACATTATAAAATAATAGAAAAATGCCATGCCATGGGACCTTTAAGACCGAATGCTAGCACGGATCATGTGTTTTTTGTTTGCGTTCACTCAAGTCATAACCGACTAAGGATACTCGCAGAGACAGGCATTTTTAATTTTGAATGAATTTGTCCGTTCAAGAGCAGGAAGGCATGAAAGAGAGCTCAACTTTGTTCGCTGTCTGAGATGCACCTTTCAGGGCGTGCGCTTCGAATGCTTAAACATCCCACACAGAGCATGTGAGTAACAAATTCCCTTTTGTGTGTTCCTGCGCTTGATTGGAAAGGCTGAAGCTTTCGTGATGATGCAGCACTGACCCGTCAACTGTACAGAGTGTCGTTCAGATTTGTTCATGTTCATTGCATTGTTAGAATTTTTAAAAAAAATTACCCGCCAACTGGCGACTGACAAAATTTCATATACTCTAATATGCCAATTTTTACTCGCATTTGGCACTTGGCAAGTGTTACATTTATGCCCTGGTTATTCATGAATTTAGAATTAATTTATTAAAGTTATTAGTCAAATCATGATTTGTTTGTGAAAACATTTCAATGCAGATTTTCCACACACATTTATGAGACCCATTATCTCCTAATCTGAAAATTTTCAATAGTTTTCAATAGAAGCATTGACAGTACACAAAGGCAACGACCAGAAATGGCCTAAAAATCCATAATGATGTTTAAATAGTTGACCCAGTTTTTTAATCATTCTTTCCACACACAATAAAATAAAATATGACGTGTATAGCCATGAACAGCAACTTCGTTTGTTCAGTCGACCAGAAATGGGCGACTCAAAATGAGCACAAGGAACCGTAAAATACTTAATCCTCAACTCTCTGATCATTCTGGGTTTTCGATGGCCTTTTCTCAGACCTGTCATCCAGTAGATGGACCTTTGTTCTGCTGTGTGTAAAGTTTAGAGGGCTGAATGAGCACGTTGGCCACTCGCCAAGTTAATCAGGCCCTAATTTGGCCGTGTTCCATGTGTGATCCGTCCACTTATGTGAGGAGGGGCTCTGAGCCGGTCTTGTGATCTCACCAACCCTGTACTGACTTTCTGAGGACATGAACCCTGCTCCAAGTACATTCATCAGAGATGGTCTACCATCGAAATGGCAAATCACTGCCATAACTTCTAATAGTGCAGCAGTGATCACCAAGGACCTTCAGCGTGTAGTCACTTTAAACTTCAAGGATGATAATGTTCACCAGTGGGGTAATTTGGGACTGCAAAAGCATCCATCTAAAGCAATGCCAAGTCTAAATGGAGGCCCTGGTGGAGTGCCTCTTTCAGGGGGAGTTGTATATTAGCTGGACTAAGTTAATGATCCTTTTATTTGCCTCTTAGATGAGCCCATGTAATGCAAGACAATGGCACTAAATTACAGGAATTGAGATCATCCCCAGCAGTGAATAGGCTGTTTGTTCTAGCGTACAGTGGGTCATTAGTGATCTTGACCCCTGCATGTGCATCTACATAAACTTGCTGTATCCCAGTCGCCCTACTGATAACTGGGCGTAGGAAATAATTTTCCTTTGCCCTGTTAATTATTGCATTTTCCTGTTAAAGGACTATGTATAATGTGTGTCAAAGTGTGCGTGCTAATTTATAATCTCCTGTGATTTAATATCTGTCTGATTTATAAAAAACAGACAAAGTGAAGCTGATGCTAAATCAAGTCAAGAGACCTTTTCACAATAAGTGACACAACAAGCCTTGTCAATGAAAGTAAAATTTACTTTGGGCATCCATATAATTTATGCAAAATACAACTAATCACAAAAATGTACTGTATTGGATAGCCTATATTGCCACTCTCATGACATTAAACAGTGAAAATTATAGCAGTAAGATAGGAATGAATCATACGATAATTATAGTTATTATTGCCTGTTTTTTTAGTTCAATTAAAATAATATTAATACACTTTTTTTTTTTGAGATAATGCCGGGTGGGTATTGTATGTGCTTGGGTGTCGTGTGTTGTATGGTAGGGCTTATATGCGGCCCAAATTACACCGTGTCTACACCTGACAAGAAAAAGTGACAGTTATAAATTATTTTGTTCATCATGTCAGATGTATCGCGAGCATTTGAAGTACATCAGGAATAGAACAAGGCATCAGTTTACTGTGGGGGATATGTCATGTTGTGTCATGTTGTGTCATGCCGCATCCGGTGTAGACAGCATCACTGATTGTAATGCGTTATATTTGCTTTTGTCACATCGCATTGCGCAGCTCAGCATTATATCCATGCTGGAATCGTGTGAATTCATTAATTCATTGATTCATTAATTTGTACTTTATAAAAGGTAATACTAAATTATTATTAATAATACTAATAATAATAATAAATGACACTCAATCTCTGACAGATTTATAACACCATAAAAGTTTTTTTATTTTATTTTTTTTCTCTTGAGGGATTTCTCTTTTTTTATTGCAAAATGCAATTTCACTGCAAGATGTCTAATATCATTAATGCTTTAAAAAACTGCAAAATTTCCACAAACCAAACCAATTAAGGGCCAGATTTACTAACAGCTTGCGCCAGCGCAAACCCTCTTTTGCCGTTAAAAAACTACTGTCAGGATTTACTAAAGACACGCAGGGGAAAATTTGCGCTGAAAAGGCATGGACAGGGTTATTAACTAATGTTTGCACTTGTCAATTTACTGATATTTGCGCCATTATTTACCGCCCCCAAAAAAGCATGTCTTAAACTAGACGTTAATTTGCGCTGCGGCTTGGTAGATTGCATTGATCACTGTGTTGGAAATGATCCGGCTGCGTCTGTGTTCTTGAATTTGTGCGTCCTCAGTAGATCACATGTCGAACTTTCCACTCCCATCTGCGCTTTTTTGGAATTGCGCTCTCAGGCTAATTTGCCCTTTTTAGTACATTTGGCCCTAAATCTGCAAATGTAAAACGTTGGCTAATGCAGGTTAATGCAGTTAGGTTAATGCAGTTGTCATAAAATTTGAAGAAAAAGTGAGGGGAAATAAATGAATCAAAGCTATTTTAGAAAGGAAAATAAATAAATATAATACATGAAATCTACCTGTTCCCTCCCCACTCCAGGTAAAGAAACGAGTATGAAACAGCATGAAACATGCAAGGAGAATCAAAGCAGGCAATAGGAGAATAAGAAAACAAGCGTGTATAAAAAGTCTTCTCATAATTAAGGATGAATGAGAAGTTTCTTTGCAGCTGAAGGCAAAAAGCGAACCCCTGAACTTAGGGTGGGTAGGGAGGGGGGAGGCAGGGGCAGCTGCCAAGATGACCTCAGTTGAGCAGCTGCACCCACTGTGCTTGGACAGCCAAGATGTGCCAGGATGGCTTTGATGAACCGCAACCGTCTCCGCCATGCTGTTTAGTCAGGGCCCTTGAACTTGGACTTGTTTGTTAATCCCTAATCCCTGGAACATCCCACCTTCAACATAATTCAAGTTGTGCCAGTGAAGGCCGAGGTGTAGTTTGATAGGTGTTGCTTTGGTATTAAAATATCGAAAACATCTTTTGTCATGGTTCTATGAAATTCCAACACCAAAATGTTGGTATTGCATTTAAAATAAAGCATTTTTATATTTGTAGATGTCAGATTGTTACAGGATTTGCTTTGGCTTTTAAAGGTAATTCCCCCTGGTGGAATACTTTTATAAGATGTCATAACATCCAAGTTATGCTTTTATATGGTTTTCCATGTGGTACATCCATGTTTCCTTCTGTGGAGTGAGAACCATGAAAGTGATCTATTCATTTCTCAAGATGTGGTTTCAATAATTAGCCCAAGCCATCTGAACTTTTGTTTATTATTCTATATACGCACTTTTGAATTCAGTGATGAATATTGACACCTTTTTCTTATTATGGCTTCTTCTTCACACCCCACCTACTCCTCTAACGCAGACCGTGTTTCATTTGTATAAATATTTTCACAGTTTTCCTTTCCATCTTTGTTATATTTCATGGAATTAAAGCACATATCTGCACAGAAGCCAGAACTGCATTATACCACGAGCTGCAAGAAAAAAGAAGACGTTCCTGATATTTGTCTTGCTCTCTTCAACTGATTTTTTTTACGTTCGCTTTTTTGGTTTCCACAGCCCCTTTTTAACTCCATTTGAAACCTTGTTTTCAGGACAACATCAACTCACAAGACAACTTTTGAAAGCACTAATTCATCCTCCACTTCCAAATCCTGTCCTGTTAGTTAATGGTTCTAAACCATAAAAATACCCATGTGGCATGTGTATGCAAAGCATGTCAAGATCAGACCCTCCCATGTGTAATACGCATTTCCACTTAGCGTCAAAACCAATACTTTTGGAGTTGGAACTGTGATGTATTGGTAATATTTTAAATCTGTGTGCTCATGTGGATAACGCAGGTTCAAAAACAGTTTCATGATTTCAGATCACATTTCCTTCATTTGCCCATTGTTTTCTGCCCTCTCAGTCCTGTGCCTAAGAATTAAAGTGATTGCAGTTGGTATAATGCACATGATTTCATAGAAGAACCATTTTAGGTTTCCCAAAGAACCTTTCAGTTATCACAATTTTTTCTTAGTGTAAAGAACATTATAATAATTTAACCTTTTTCCACTATAAAGAACCTGATATTCAATGGAAAGGTTCCATGGATGTTAAGGTTCTTTGTGGAACCATAAGCCGGTTTTCCAACATCGCGCCAAACCGTTATCATTGCTTTCCATGCTGATCCGGCACAGCCAGTAGGGATATGGTTTCATTTTCCACTGTGAAGCTGATAACAGAGCTTGTTTGAATGTAATTCAAGCAAGCCAGTCTTTGCTTTGTTAACACAAGAGTTGATGGTACCATCAACATACAGATGGTATAAGATCTAAATAGCTAGATTGGTTCATTTTATTATTAACTTCCTGTTAACTTCGCTCGAATAGCGCACTTGGCCAGCTACAGAGAAACTGTTAGACAGGCAACAGACAAGTGACCAATCCTGAGTGGCAACGTTACTACATGCATTTTACCAGCACGGTTAACCGCTCTGAGAATTACAAGCCGAGAGCAATTTGTAATCGTGGCATGCCGAACCGAGCTTAAATGGAAATATAACTGAAACTGTTCTTAGAACTCGGCCCGGCGGTGGAAAAGCGGTAGATGCCAATAAAGAACCTGTATTTTTAAGAGTGTATGGTGCTGGACTGATATATGGTACGTACCAAAGGTGATCACAAAGAGCATTATGCTGCCTGTCCACATCTAACCGTTATCTTCATCTTAGCCCTTGTATCCTAACATCAGGTCCATTTATCTGGGCTCTTTTGCGTAGTAGAATAGCATGTGTAGTGTTTCTGTCCTGTGTGGTTTCGTGATCGAATGTCCCTATGAGGACAGGAGACCTGTGTTGATAGGACTCATTAGTGGCTTTGCCCTTTCTCAAACCAGATGGGAAAGACATTACTGTCCATTTATCATTGGCCGCTCTGGCTTTAAGCAGCTCTCTCTTCTTACCAACTCCAAGCATGTTCCCAGTCTGCTGGGGCTGCTATGTTTCTTTTTACTCCCTGAATGCCTACACCTACTCATTCACTGCCATCTCCTTGCCTTATTTATTAGCTTTTTTGTTAACATTTGTATCATTGCACCAGATGCGTCATTGGCAGAGATAATGAGCAGAAAGGTGGCTTTCAGAGCAACCAGCGGAAGAAAAGGAGTGATGGAGGGGGAAAAGACAGATTGAAAGAGCAGATTTCATATTTTGTTTCAGTTCTCTGTTCCCGGTTGTTGTGTTTGTTGGCCCTCACCTGCATAAACTGACTATCGCTAGAAAAACAAGATCAAGATTAGATTTACCGTCCATTTGTGATGGCAGTGCAGACATGATTGTGGAATTGAGACGTGCAGGAAGCTGCTGGGAAGTGCCTGGTGATTTATAGCGATTTGTGGAGTTTGCTCGGGCCCTAGAAGCTGCCGTTCAGCCAACATCTGGTAATGATCGTGATGCAGGAAAACTGGAGCTTGAGATATCTACTGATCTCTATGCAGGGTTTCCCTCTGGACTTCAAGAGGCCCTATCACGGTCAAACTAGCATTGGGTGCGTGAAGCTCTACTGAACATGAAAAATCATGAGTAACACTCGCATCTTTGTTCAGTTTTATCTTACTCTTTATTCACCTTTGTGTATTAAATTAAATTGAGTTGTTTGTTAAAAATATTGAGGAGACAATCAGATGAGTTCTGGTCATTGCTTGTTTTGTTTGTGGGTTTAGGCTTTGTTCCATTCAAGGTCAGATCTGGATATCTCAGACTTCCGACCATGAAACGCTCTATTGTCTTAACTATGGCATTATAGAGAATACAAATAAAATACATGTGAATAAACAAGATAGCAATGCTGGCATTTGTTTTGCAGGTGTTTATTATCAACAGACAGGATAATTTTCTGTGACTCTGATGGCATTCGTGTGACATCATGTACCTGCATCTCAACAAAGTCAGAGTTGAACATTTCCACTTGAGTTTCCAAGTTAGACAGCCTACTTTCAATGCCATTTTATTGTGAAAATTGTCAAGATGAATAGAATGAGTGATTATTCTTGGTATTTTTACATTATTAGAACATTATGATTTTTGAGCATTGTTTCACATTCATATTCCCTACATATAATCCCTATACATATTCCCCAGGATATTGAGAATTGATTTTTTTCCACGTCTGTTCAACAACTAACCAAACATTTTACTTTTAATTTACTTTCATTCAGCAAGGATGAAAGGACAGGACAGGACAGGACAGGACAGGACACTGAAGACTGGAGTAATGATGCTGAAAAATCAGCTTTGATCACAGGAATTAATTACATTTTAAAGCACATTAAAATTGCAAACAGTTTAAATGGTAATAATATTTCACAATTTTATTGTTTCAATTCTACACTATATTGCCAAAAGTATATTGGGACACTGCTTCAAATAATTGAATTCAGGTGTTCGAATCACTTCCATGGCTGCATGTGTATAAAATCAAGCACCTAGGCATGCAGACGCTTCTACAAACATTTGTGAAGGAATGGGTCGCTCTCAGGAGCTCAGTGAATTCAAGCGTGGTACCATAATAGGTTGCCACCTGTGCAATAAGTCTATTCGTGAAATTTCCTCACTACTAAATATTCCGCGATCAACTGTTAGTGGTATTATAACAAAGTGGAAGCAATTGGGAACAACAGCAACTCAGCCACGAAGTGGTGGGCCACGTAAAATCACAGAGTGGGGTCAGCGCATGCTGAGGCACACAATGCACAGAAGTCGCCAACTTTGAGTCAATAGATACAGGCCTCTAAACTTTGTGTGGCCTTCAGATTAGCTCAAGAACAGTGCGTAGACAGCTTCATGGAATGGGTTCCCATGACCGAACAGCTGCATCCAAGCCCAAGTGGTGTAAAGCATGCTGCCACTGGACTCTAGAGCAGTGGAGACGTGTTCTCTGGAGTGACCAATCACGCTTCTCTGTCTGACAATCTGATGGCCGAGTCTGGGTTTGGCGTTTGCCAGGAGAGAGGTACTTGCCTGACTGCATTGTGCCAAGTGTAAAATTTGGTGGAGTGGGGATTATGGTGTGTTTTTAATTTTTTTCAGGGGTTGGGCTTGGTTCCTAGTGAAAGGAACTCTTAATGCTTCAGCACACCAAGACATTTTGGACAATGTCATGTTCCCAACTTTGTGGGAGCAGTTTGGGGATGGCCCCTTCCTGTTCCAACATCACTGTGCACCAGTGCACAAAGCAAGGTCCTTAAAGACATGGATGAGCGAGTTTGGTGTGGAGGAACTTGACTGGCCTGCACAGAGTCCTGACCTCAACCCGATATAACACCTTTGGGATGAATTAGAGCGGATACTGCGAGCCAAGCCAGTGCCTGACCTCACAAATGCTTTTCTAGAAGAATGGTAAAAAATTCCCTTGACCTTCCCTAAACCTTGTGAAAAGCCTTCCCAGAAGAGTTGAAGCTCTTATAGCTGCAAAGGGTGGGCCAACTCCATATTAAACACTACGGATTAAAGGGATAGTTCACCCAAAAATAAAAATTCTGTCATCATTTACTCACCCTCAAGTTGTTCCAAACCTGTATGAGTTTCTTTGTTCTGCTGAACACAAAAGAAGATATTTAGAAGAATGTTTGTAACCAATCAGATAGAGCAACCATTGACTACCATAGTATTTTTTTCTCTAGGGTAGTCAATGGTTGCTCTCTCTGCTTGGTTACAAACATTCTTCAACATATATTCTTTTGCGTTCAGCAGAACAAAGAAACTCATACAGGCTTGGAACAACTTGAGGGTGATTAAATGATGACAGAATTTTCATTTTTGGGTGAACTATCCCTTTAACCCCTTCGAGTCGGCGGTCGCGCCGGCGCGATCGACTCCCTTTTTTCTTATCAGTGCCAAAGAGACTCAAATTAACAAATTTTCGTTTTTTAGCATTCAGGCAAGTGTTATACATCATTATAGTCTGTTAAGTTTCTATTTTTTTATGTACAGTCACAATAAAAACAAAATGTTGTGCTTTTTGTAAAATAAAGAAAACAAACATGATGCACAATCTGCAGCCTCTCTCTCAATGATGTCTAATCTGATTCTCTTCAGAAAATGACCTGTAGCTTAGTGAAAACTTATCACACAAACACGAGACATATGTCTAAAGAAACGTTGAAATGTCAGGTTTTAAATTATGTAAACCAAATCGAAAACAAATATTCTGTGTTTATGTAATCTGTTTGAAAAGAGAGACATGTCCGTCGTTCCTGAGCGTCTCATTATCCGCTAATGCGACCACGCCCACAGAGCGTGCGTTCTTTGAGATTTAAATACTGATGATCCATGCGTCAACGCCCACACATCAACTCAAATAAACACATCAAGTAGTGCTATTATTCATCTACATCGTTTTGAGATGCGTTGAGGAGTAATCCTATAATAATTTTCCTCATGAAAAGCTGTTCATGTTCTGTTCAAAGCAACGGATTCAGCCGCTGATTGTGGTAGGCTAAGTTTATTCTGTTAGCATCTGTGAATATTAAACGTAAAAAGACTGTTTAACTATGAATCCTGCTGCAACATAAAATGTCATAGACGCAAGACAATATGTTTAGACAATATTTATTTGGCCTGTTTTGGACAGATTATAACATGTTTATTGTAAAAGAGCCTAGTGTCACATCAATAAAGCTTTTATTCGCAAATGTCTGCTCAGATGTACCAGTCAAACGTATTTTGCTTCATATTGATGCTTAAATATTATAGCCTAATATTATTTTTTTAATTTGAGTTTTGTTTTGTAGAAAGTCGTTCTTTAAAGTGAATTTTGTTTTGTATAAATTGTATCTTAATTTTAATCAATGTTTTTAATATATTTACTTCTTATTTAATAAGAAGCAAATATAGCAGACAATAGCCCTAGCGCTGGCGATCATGCATGGGATGTCATTAAAGTTCATGTGCATGTAAAGGCAGACGTCCCAAAACTTTTGGCAATATAGTGTATATTTGTTCCAATAAATGCAGCCTTGGTGAGTATAAGAGACACAATTTTTAATGGTATTGGTTTTAGGCATCTTTGGCTGCCACAAATATTGTAGTTCAGCTTTTGAAAAGGGATCCTGAGACTATAAAGATAACTACTATATATTAGCGATATCAGACAATATCATTCTGTTTATTCTAAGCACATGCTTGTCTGTCACTTTAAATGCTCAATCTCGTTACAGCAGGATGGATTTTGATTGGCTGTCAATGTTTTAACCGTTCATCAGTTGGATAAAATCATTCTAATAGTGATTCCAACGATATTGTTTCTCTGTGCCATTATCGTTATAGCTCTGGTGTGAACTAGGCTTTTATTTAATATTGAGAACGATTTTTAGAACTACATCTTTATTGTTATCTTTATAGTTATCATCCTTGTTGTGAACAGGCCTTTACACTCCATCCACAAGAACATGTAAACGCCCTCTAAAGATTGTGTCTGATCGGGTCAGGTGAACCTGAAGCCATGACTTCGATTAGACAAGTCAGTATTAAAAATACAGTACCACTCTCACTCTGATAGCATCCTTCATAGAGTCCATCTGAAATAACTTTTTAGATATTGATTGAAATTCAAAGACATATCTGTTTTCATCAGCTTAATTGAGAAATCTTGTCTCCTCCTTAATCACCCATTTTAAAGAATGTACTCTAGCTGTGTTATGTTTCTCGACAACAGGTACTGTATCTTTCAGATTAGGTTTGTGTGACAAGTCTCAGTTACTCTACTGAAAAATCTGAATGACCGGTTTAATGGTACTGCTTTCTAATCGTTGTAAAATAAAAGCAGAGAATGAATGTCCATCTTATATTACGATGCTTGAATTATGGGCTGGGTAATTGCTGAGAGACTGAGAAGAAATAGATGATTTCAGGAACGGTTTTCCCATTCATTTTCTCTATTGGCATTTAAAAAAAAAATTAAATAAAGAGCTGTAAATCTTAAATCAAACCAAAGATCTACAAAATCATATATATTACAACAAGTCGAAGCAAAATACTATCTGAATATCTAAAAACGTACAGGATTTGTGAGTGAATTATGATCTCATTCCATAAAGCCTTACTCAAGTACATGAATGTGACTTTTTTAAATTTAAGTCCTTGAAAACCATTGAAAACAGACATATTTATGAAAAGGTATTTGAAAAGTGCTTGAATTATTGAAAGACAATATGTGTAAAATTAGTGTTTAATTTCATTGATAAAACAATCTTTTCATGCCAAATTAATGCTGCAGCCCATATCATATAAATATAGAGCCCTTTCGCATGGCTATGAGCATGATATTGCACATATAAATATCAAAATATATGATACAGCTTTCATTCTTCAGGTAAATCATATACAGTGAGGAAAATAAGTATTTGAACACCCTGCTATTTTGCAAGTTCTCCCACTTAGAAATCATGGAGGGGTCTGAAATTGTCATCGTAGGTGCATGTCCACTGTGAGAGACATAATCTAAAAAAAAAAATTCCAGAAATCACAATGTTTGATTTTTTAACTATTTATTTGTATGATACAGCTGCAAATAAGTATTTGAACACCTGAGAAAATCAATGTTAATATTTGGTACAGTTGCCTTTTTTTGCAATTACAGAGGTCAAACGTTTCCTGTAGTTTTGCACACACTGCAGGAGGGATTTTGGCCCACTCCTCCACACTGATCTTCTCTAGATCAGTCAGGTTTCTGGCCTGTCACTGAGAAACACTTAGTTTGAGCTCCCTTCAAAGATTCTCTATTGGGTTTAGGTCTGGAGACTGGCTAGGCCACGCCAGAACCTTGATATGCTTCTTACAGAGCCACTCCTTGGTTATCCTGGCTGTGTGCTTCGGGTCATTGTCATGTTGGAAGACCCAGCCTCGACCCATCTTCAATGCTCTAACTGAGAGAAGGAGGTCGTTCCCCAAAATCTCGCAATACATGGCCCCGGTCATCCTCTCCTTAATACAGTGCAGTCGCCCTGTCCCATGTGCAGAAAAACACCCCCAAAGCATGATGCTACCACCCCCATGCTTCACAGTAGGGATGGTGTTCTTGGGATGGTACTCATCATTCTTCTTCCTCCAAACACGTTTAGTGGAATTATGACCAAAAAGTTCTATTTTGGTCTCATCTGACCACATGACTTTCTCCCATGACTCCTCTGGATCATCCAAATGGTCATTAGCAAACTTAAGACGGGCCTGGACATGTGCTGGTTTAAGCAGGGGAACCTTCCGTGCCATGCATGATTTCAAACCATGACGTCTTAGTGTATTAGCAACAGTAACCTTGGAAACGATGGTCCCAGCTCTTTTCAGGTCATTGACCAGCTCCTCCCATGTAGTTCTGGGCTGATTTCTCACCTTTCTTAGGATCATTGAGACCCCACGTGGTGAGATCTTGTATGGAGCCCCAGTCCGAGGGAGATTGACAGTCATGTTTAGCTTCTTCCATTTTCTAATGATTGCTCCAACAGTGGACCTTTTTTCACCAAGCTGCTTGGCAATTTCCCCGTAGCCCTTTCCAGCCTTGTGGAGGTGTACAATTTTGTCTCTAGTGTCTTTGGACAGCTCTTTGGTCTTGGCCATGTTAGTAGTTGGATTCTTACTGATTGTATGGGGTGGACAGGTGTCTTTATGCAGCTAACGACCTCAAACAGGTGCATCTAATTTAGGATAATAAATGGAGTGGAGGTGGACATTTTAAAGGCAGACTAACAGGTCTTTGAGGGTCAGAATTCTAGCTGATAGACAGGGGTTCAAATACTTATTTGCAGCTGTATCATACAAATAAATAGTAAAAAAATCATACATTATGATTTCTGGATTCATTTTGTTTTATTTTTTTATTTTTATTTATCTATTTACCTTTTTTAGAATTTGAAAGATAATAATGATATTGTTTGATAACTGAGATATCTGATTGTAGTCCTTGAAAACCAAAAAAGTAGTGCTTGAAAAGTCCTTAATATAATTTCTTGTCATGGGATGCCAGTATGTTTTTATGCTTAAAGTTGCCTCTCCTGTAACTAATATTACTCTGATAGCTAGCATGTGTTATATTACTTCAAAGAATTTGTCTTTTAATTTGTGATCATATACTGTAAAAATAATTTAGCTTCTACAAAAGCACGCAAAATCACTTTACAATGTCAGAGCTCATGCTAGTTCTTGAGTTGAAATGTTATCGCTAAAAATCTATTTGTCTGTGGAGATTTTGAATGGAAATTTTACTTCCAGAAGCCTGCCGTTACGGTATATAGCTGTTATTTCACGGTGGAAGGGGTGTCATCGGAATGAATGTAAGTGGAGAGACATGCATGGAAAGATGGAGCACTCCTGCCTCGTTTCATGTGGTTTCTAGACCAGGGATTCACAAATGTTTTTGCCAGCTGAACCCCACATTTTCTGGACAAGTATATGATGGTGTATAATATTGTATCTAAAATGTATAAGAAAAATACACCAAAAAAAACCATACCACTGTGAAACGTCCTGTGAAATCCGTGCTTGCAAAGTCCATGCAAGAAATCCATTTTACATGATCATCTTGTTTCTTAACATTATTAAGTCTGAATCAGGCTTGTTTTGAATCAGAATTGTTTTGAAATTGACGGCATCCTTAATATTTACACCTGAGCAGATGAAACTCGCGGTTATGATAAAAGGGTATGACATTTCCCAAACACGTGCTATGCAGTGCCAATCACAAGACACTGGGCAAGCTAACCAATCACGGCATTTTTTGTATTTTGGAAGTAGGGGCTTCATCGCGTTCAGGCCAGACTGTTTAATATTGTGTTTTTTGAGCAATCAAGAATGCAAGCATATTCTTTTACACCCCAAAAACAAAATCAAGACTTCGTAAAAGGGCATAATAAAATCGTGTGAATATATATATATATATATATATATATATATATATATATATATATATATATATATATATATATATATATATATATATATATATATATATATATATATATAAATACAGTAAACTCTAGTGCATGTTGTGTTTTCAAATGCACATTAAACCCTCAGCACATGCGGAGATGGAGTTTGCTGCATTTATTGTGAACTGAGCAACTGAAAACACTGAACACACTATCATAAGCTGTTGACATGTAAATGAACACAGTGCTGCATTTCACTCTGAAACAAGCAGCGCATCAGACTATATAGTTATTTAATCGCAGCCTTTGATTTTTGATAATTTATTTCAATTTTACATTTGATATAATTCATTATTAGCTTTTCATCAACTCACAAACCCCATTTGGGAAACCCTGTTCTAGACTATATTATAAACTTGGTATATTTTTCTTGTACTTCGCTAAGCCTCAATTGCCATGTGACATGCATGGCAAAATAAGGTGGTTCAAGCCTTTAGAAGAGCAACTGGTGTGGAGTTGGAGCCACACATTCCCTTAAATGTCCTCCTGATTTTGCCCAACGCTGTTTCATCAAGATGAAAAACAGGCTTTGTTGTAATGGCAGTCATGGTTCAAAGGAGAGAGAGAATGAGAAATAGTGGCTTATGAAAACATGGAGGAAAGAAAAATCTGGCTGACGTCCAGATTTCAAGTCTATGAATTTACAACGATGATACCGATTGAGTTACGAGTCTTGATTGTTACAATGTGATACAAAACATCTCTTTGTTTGATCGTAGTTTATAGGATGTGTTTATCATAACCAAACATTTGTGACCTTGCAAACCATCCAAAAAAAAAATCAGAGGAAGAGATTATCTTTTATTTGCCCTCAAAAGAACCTTGCTACATTCTTATCCACAATATTTGGCCTTGCATCAACATTTCATTCAAGGCAAGTCAAGATAAATTCAATGTTGAACCCTCAAATCTCTTTATAGTCAAAGCAACACTGCAAGTCAAGTGGATCCTCCCCTTTCTCATTGTTTTTGAGCGACTCCTCCGGAAATAGTGCTCAGGAAATAAAGATGCCTTTTTAAACACACGATTATGAAAACATGCCGCCTGTCCTGTTACAGGTGGGGTGAGCTTGGGTTTCAAAGGCACTGGTAGAGGGAGACACTCAAAGAGCCGGAAAAGGAAAAACACAAATAAAACTTTGAAGCAGCCAGGCTGCTTGAATGCACGAGGCTTGGGATAACATTTCACACCCCCTTGTTTATGAAGGTCCTGAGAAGGCGGGTGAGTCTAATGGGGCCTCTGTCCAGCTTGCACTGGTGTTCTGCATCGCTTCACCTTCTGTGGAAGACAGACACCAGAAAGAGAAGAAAGAGGAGGCGCATTCCGATCTGCAGGGTTGAGGATTCATGAGACATGCCTCAGATAGGTGTGCCAGATATATGAGTCACATAGGAATGAGAGAGATGATGGACTCCAAGGAGTCATGGATGAGGGATCTCTGATGTAGAGGAACCCTCGGTGAAGAATAAATCGTGATGAGTTTTGCTACATTTTGACGCAATTCAAAAGCATGCTGAATGTATTGTTCTCAAATCATTCAGTACTAAATAGTGGTGCTTCTACTGTATGATGCATCAGTCCAGTAATAAAAATTGCATAAATTACAGAGCTTAATATTTAATTATGATGACTATAATAATACGCAGCGTGTTACATAGGCCCTCACAAAATTGAGGAGACTTTAAATGAACAACATTTTGTTCTGATTTCTGCATTAAAGATTTGGGATTATTATAGTTGATAATTTTGGTGTAATTTTACAGGAAACCCTTTGAAGTAACAAAACACTGCTAAAAGTGATAAACATTTAAGTATATATTGTCTGAGCTGTAATAAACACCCCAAAAAAGAGACTGTGGCGAGGTAGACGAGCGAGAGATGTGGTAGGAGTGAGCGAGATCGGTGAGCGTGATTGAGAATGAGCGTCACCTGCGAGGCACACCGGTCTCGAGTCCTCTCATGAGGGAGGCATATAAGGACGAGCGACACTGGTGAAGGACGAGAGAGGACCAGGCCTGGACTTTACGTTGTTCTGTTTATGTTTTGGTATGTGTGTGCGCGCGGCAGTCGTCCAGGAGGGGCTGCTTTTACTTTAATTTCCATGCAAGAAAGGCTTGAAACCCAATCTAACACTGCAAGCGAGAAGCATGACGCAAGAGATTCTGGATGCAATGAACCTGGACAGTGGTATTCATCTATCTCAGCTCCAAGTTGATGGAGGCATGACAGCTAACCAGTTACTGATGCAGCTGCAGGACGACATACTATGTATCCCAGTTGTAAAGCCGTCCATGCCTGAAACCACAGCTCTGGGTGCTGCCATGGCAGCAACTGAGGGGGTCCGTGTGTGGAGCCTGAACCCAGAAGATCTCACTGAGGTCACTTCAGAAAAATTTGAACCTCAGATCAACCCAGAGGAGAGTGAACTGCGATATGCTCGCTGGAAGAAAGCTGTACAGAGTTCTATGAACTGGGAAACCACTGAGCCAGTCAACAATGGAAATGCAAGGCAGAAGTAGAATTTAACCCTTCTGCATTTCAGAAGAAGGAGGCGGGAACCGGCGAATATTTAAAAGAGTTTAATCAAATAAATAAACAAAATGAAAGTAAAAGCACACGGACTAGGGATGCACCGAATCCAGGGTTCGGGTTCGGATTCGGCCGAATATTGGGCTTTTTGACTGGGTTCGGTTTCTGCCGAACCTCAGAATTTATTTCCACCGAACCCGAACCCTAGGCTTGCACTATGCGCGCCCCGCTGGTCGAACTTAATGACGCCGCTGTTGAAAGTGAAAATGGAACTCATGAACAGAAAACGTGGCAGTATACTTTAAGTCAAAAGAAGGCGATTCGAGTTGAGCTACGCGTTCAATTTGCAATGCCGATTTGTCTCGTGATGACAAGGACCCTAAACAACAGCCGCTGTTAAAACATTTGCATATGAAACATCCGAGAGAATACGAGTTGTGCATGAAGGAATCTACAGACAGCAGCCAAAAAGTATTTTATTTTACCGTGCAAACAGCCTATAGATCTATAGATCAGATAAAATATAAATAAAATTAATAAAATAGGCCTATATATACTTAAATAATTACCAAATTAAGATGACAAAACGAAAATACACTGAATCCGTTAGCTTTGAAGAACCGGAATTAGGTAAATAGGTAAATAATATACTATATATCTTTACATATATAGCATACTATTCTCTTAAAACCATAATTTCTTTATTTTTATTAACCCAAATAATGATTCATCCGCTAGGTTGCACGTGAGGGGGAAAAAATAGGTTCCTTCCACTTAAGAGTTGAGCTCTTTTTATTTCAATAGGCTATATCTCTTTACATAAATACTATTTTCTACTTTAAAAAAAAATAACTTCGTTATTTTACTAACCCAGTGTTTTGTATGTGAATGCTGTTTCAAGTGAATATAACCACAGGAGTGAAGCACAAAGCTTTCTTTAGCCTAGAAAGGAAATAATGGTCAGAGAGCACTTTTTCATTCTGTTTTGCTATCTGGATATGGTCACTCGATTTTCCGTGAATTTGAACAATAGGCCCAGTCCATTTTATCCCAATGGACATGGACATCTCGTTTCTTTTCCCAACTCTTCACTCGCGTCGCACCCATGTTCGCAGGGGATTATAAACGTTTCTTCCTTCGTTTGCTTATAATTAAGTCTATTATAACTATTCACATCCTTTACTGTGGGAAAGTATAAAAAACACTGTAGGACGAATACCTTTTTACTTCAAATGTTATTTAACACAGTTTGTTCTTGTTATTAAACTTGGTAAGGCGCGTCAAGTTTGGTTTATTTGAATAGCGCATTTCACACACACACGCCGGTGATTTTAGTTTCGTTTTCTCTGGCAGTGAATAATCACATTGCCTAAATGTCTTGACCCTGTGGAAGATAAAATCCGCTCTTCAGACCTTTTACAGCAAGTGTTGCTTTGCAACATCAGTAGAACATATGAAGACGAAGATATTCGAGAAGGTGTCTATTCAGTGTCCCATTCCTCTCAAAGCGCAGAGCGGTAGGCTATATGACTTCTTTGCATCTTGCATCTTTGCGGGGAAATAGTATGAATCAAATATTTTTCTAACTAATATTTAATTTTCATATATTCTTGAGGTTACCATTATTTACTGAAAATCGTTTAAATGTTTTATAGGCTGTGTTGTTTCACTGACGGAAGTGCTAAAATAAACACGCATGCTTATGGATGTTTCAGCCTCAAATGATTTCAAAATGTAGGCTATATAGGCTATCTGGCATAGACTACAGTATTTAAAATCGCATATGCATTAGTTACATTCTCAATTTAATTTACAGAGCAATTCCTGCTAAGTTTTTAGTTTAACTAATACTATAGAAGTGGATTAGTGTGTGTCGCAGACTCGCAACGGGGGCGTGGCATCACGATGGTGGCGCTCCATCTTGATGTCGGCACAACCCTAGCGCGCGCCTCCTGCTCTCCGTTGGGTTGTTCTTTGAAACGACAGAGGACGACTCGGGGTAATTTTTCTATAAACCATCATGAAATAGCGGCCAGAAGAACATACACGACAATGTTTCCTTTAGTAAACTTGACCAAAACTGGTCAATAGGATCCCTACACTGCTGTGGACGTTGTTAACTTCATTAATGTGTTTACTGTGATAATGGACTGCGGACGGGAGTAGGATTCGGTATTCGGTTTCGGATTCGGCCGAATCTTAACCAGTGGATTCGGTATTCGGCCGAACCCCAAAAATCTGGATTCGGTGCATCCCTAACACGGACGACTGCCGCGCGCGTGCACACACATACCAAAACATAAACAAAACAACATAAGCTTGTTGCTCGTCCTTATATGCCTCCGTGCTCCCTTATGAGAGGACTTGAGACTGGCACACCAGTCATTCTCAATCACGCGTACCGTTCTCGCTCGCTCCTCCTTCCCTCAGTAAGAGCATTGAAGATGGGTCGTGGCTGGGTCTTCCAGCATGAAAACGACCCGAAATACACAGCCAGGGCAACTAAGGAGTGGCTCCGTAAGAAGCATCTCAAGGTCCTGGAGTGGCCTAGCCAGTCTCTAGACCTGTACCCAATAGAAAATCTTTGGAGGGAGCTGAAAGTCCGTATTGCCCAGCGACAGCCCCGAAAACCTGAAGGATCTGGAGAAGGTCAGAAGGATCTGCAGTGGGCCAAAATCTCTGCTGCAGTGTGTGCAAACCTGGTCAAGAACTACAGGAAACGTATGATCTCTGTAATTGCAAACAAAGGTTTCTGTTCCAAATACAAAGTTCTGCTTTTCTGATGTATCAAATACTTATGTCATGCAATAAAATGCAAATTAATTACTTAAAAATCATACAATGTCATTTTCTGGATTGTTGAAGAGTACCTATGATAAAAATTACAGACTTCTACATGCTTTGTAAGTGGGCAAACCTGCAAAATCGGCAGTGTATCAAATGCTTGTTCTCCCCACTGTATGTCAGCAAACACTGAAAAAAAATTATATATTGCATTATATATTGGATATTGCATTTACCACTGTATATGGGGAGACTATTGGAGAGATTTGGGTAGGCAGAAATTACATAAAAAAGGTAATATTCCTCCCTTCTGATCCATTTGAATAAATCTTGCATACATGATACAGACAAAATATTTTTTTCCAGTATTTGCTGCCATCTGGTGGAAACATCCAAAACTGTCTGCAGGGTGCTAGAGCACACAGGGCCTGAGTTTCACACTTTCAAAAATCAATTTATAACAAAAATTAAATAAAAAAAATGTTTTTCCTCTTAGGGATTTGGGTAGGCCAAGTCCCTAAGGAGGTTAAATTTATATCTTCAGTATATTTTTGGAAATAATGTTGAATCTTTTCAGAGTAATTGTATCGGATTGGACTGAATCAGTGCCTCATGATCATAAGCTAAAGAATTGGAAACGTTTTCAAACACTTGTTTTGGGTTGTTTTGTGTTTCTTGTTGTGCTGCTTATAATAAAGCGCCCGTAAAATTTGAGGGCTTATTCATTTGTAACGTTTTGTAGATCTCTCATTGCTGAAATTAGATTTTGTATCCCTGGAGGTATCTGGAAACACCAGTAGGAGTTGAACTGTAATGTGAGGTTTGGGGCCCACAACTCTTCATTTCGCCTGGCTTCATAAGCCGATTATGTGTCATTTTGCTTTAATAGATTCCTCATAGACGTCTCTCGCTTCTTGTGCAGTGGAGGGAAAGAAGAAAGCCTGTGTGCTACATGCTTCATCGGTGGTCTTGATGCTTGTCCTTTCACACCGTGAATGGGGTTTGGGCTCTTTGTTGTTTTTCTGGTCCGCTGCAGAACACGAAGGCATTTATGTGCTGAAACCGGCACGCTAGCATCCTAGAGCTACAACCAAAAAAACTTGCTTTTGATTTTTTTAGCTTTAAAGAGCAGCTGCAGCCCCTTTTTCTGCTTAATTTTCCCAAATGCACAATTGCAAACACTCTGCAATTGGAAAGACGAGTCGGGAATGGGGCCTCTTGAACGTACAGCTTCCATACGTTGCGCCAAAGCCATACAATTCTCATGGATCTCAAAACCATCTCATCTTCGACCTAGGACACTTGAAAATGCAGGACAAGAGGGGAAAGCGGCAGCAAAGGAATGAGGTCCGGGAGACCTGAAAAGGACCGGGGCATTTGTCCCTGATTAGCACCAAAGTAAAGAAGGACATTTTTGCTGTGAAAAGAAAGCTTATAGCTCATTATGATCTGGCAGGGATTAAGCTTGTTCCTCCATTGTTCCCAGAGAAGGAAGCAAAGGTCTGTCACAGAAGGAGGTGCCTTACTCCTTTGAGGGTATGTCTGCACACCTATCCAGAGTTTCCACTCTTTTACAGATCCATAATAGCTTTTTTTCCCCCACTATGGTTGGTAGCTAGTGTAGTGGAAGAATCCTCTCTCATTAGACAAAGTCTTTATCCGCTTGCTTGTGGGCTTTTGTGAGTCCGGCTGCTGAATGCTGGGCCTCGCCTCCATAGTCGTGCAACCTGTAAGAAATGAAACAAGTAGAGTGAGGTCAGAGAGAATAGATGCACCAATTAGTTTAGATGTGTTTGAGGAGAGGACACGGCATGTAGACGAGTCCCTTTGAAGTCGATTAATCTTTTGTTGTGTTTGTTCCACTCTTCCAGTGGAGTGCGCTGCTTTTTGGTAATGTTTTGATCGTTGTATGTTTGTGCCTTTAGAAATATCGTAATGATGCTTACGCTTTGATCGTGAAGTAGAACATGACGACTTTTTGTAACGTTTTGTTACTTTGCATTTGCTGTTCCTGTAAAGTACTTCTAGTTTTTACGTTAACAGGTGGTGAAATGTAATTATCATAATTGCCAAACATTTTCTGGTATAAATTCCTAATATGAATGTTTTTTTTTTTTTTTTTTTGTATTTACGTATTAACTATGTACTGCTACGCTTTATATTGTGCCCATTTAAACCCTTTTACCGGCACAAGGCAAATACACAATATTAAATCTTGGTGCTTTTTGCCAGTAAAAATAAGTAGAATTAAAATGACGTCAGGTAAAATTGGGGGATCCAAGCTAAATTTAATTATCAATTATATGACATGGCAGTCTACAGTAATGCACTTGTTACAAGTAAAGACACTCACCTACTTAATTATGTCTTTGGATTATTACCTCTGGTCATTGTTATAGAACACCAAAAGCAACTAAATCAATATATAAACAAATATTTGTATTATATGTTATAGGTCTTTTGAACAAGGGGTAGGACATGAAGTGATGTACAGTCAAACAAAAAAATTATTCAGACACCAGATATAATTTTTACTAGTGGGTGCAGGACACTATAGTTGATTTATGTAAGTGATGATAGCAAAATAAAGTAAACTGTGACATATTATTCCCAAAAATTCTTCTTGCAGTGGAATACCAGTTAAATTGATACAAATTTGGGACCAAAATTATTCAGACACTTTGATCTGACCATGTTTAGCTTAAGTGTTTTTTCTTGAATTGCTAATGTGACCTTTTACACCACAGACTGAACAAAATGAAACATTGCTTGGTCATTGGTTGAACTAAATTGGTATTATCTAATTGTGTACTTAAATTGAACAGCTGATTGGATTATTGTAATCCATTACATACCTTTCTATCAAAGTTATCTGACATTATCTAGATTAATTTGTTCTGACAGTTTAACTCTGAGTTCTTGTCATATTTTATTACCATTTTCTAAACTATAGCGAATAAACTTTGATAATGTGAGAAATGTTGATGAACTGAAGAATGTCTGAATACATTTTGGTTTGATTGTAGGTCATAAATTATATATTAGTTGGAATATTGTCTTTTTGTGTTTGATGTAGAAGTATAGGTATTGTCATTATTGTATGTACAGCGAGACCAAAAAACTATTTTCAGCTAAAGCTGAACAAATAAAGTTTGCTTAGCAACACAACCCTGAGCCCTTGGCTTTAACATTCAAATGACATGCAGTTGTTTCAATCTCAGTGCCAGTGAAAATCAGTTTAAAAGTCATATTTAAACATTTAAATCAATCAAACCTGTCACTGACGTTAGCAACCTGAGACGGACGCCTGCAGTAAGTTTGATGGATGGCCGTAATTAAGTTTGGATAAAAGGTAGTTTTTCACACTCTTTTTGTCTCTAGTCCATAACCAACACACTGACAGTTTACTCAAAGGATTCTTTAAATGTGTTAACAAAAAGAGACTTGTGTAGTTAAATTTACCGTTGGTGGAATGAATCCAGTGTCGCCAACATTTCCTTTTTTGAAAACCCTCACTGTATTATGTTCGCTCTAAGTGTGATTGCACTGCAACTCACAGTACAAGTCTGCAAACAGCTCGAGAAAGAAAAAGAGAGGAGGGGTTGGAAAAAAACTCCGGACATATATTGTTGATAGGGAGAAACTCCACAGTTTTGGCACCATATCTTTATCTATCAACTCCTCCTGACAGCCTCAAATGTGACGAGGTGTTGCTGCAGCCTAACGCTGAAAGTATGTGTTGACTGACAGCATCAAGCAATACTATTTCTGGCATTTTACATGCATGAAACAGCATTTTCAAGTTTTCACGTTGACTTGAATATAGGTATTGGAGGAAGAATTTGTATGAAATGAAATCAGGGGATGGAGTGGCTTTCTAAATGCAATTCCAAAACTTTATTTTACCTCAGGCCTGTATAGCATAATATTACTACTAAGAGCATATTCAGCCATTTTCCTGGAAACAGATCAAACAACCATGTACTTTAAGATTTTCCTTGCTTTATCAGTCAAATGCAAATCTTTTAGTTTCCTGTTTGTTTGATTTTAATTTAGCCGACGAGTAACTGACACCCCATGTCTTGGTCCTTTTAAGGGCCTTTTTTATTTCAAAATAATTTGTGCAGAACGGAGGCTGGTTCAAAGTGCAGGAGAGGAGGTGTCGGTTTCAAAGGGAGCACCGTGCTATCAATATGTGAGATATGTTAATTCGGTAAAGCTCCGTCCTGTCCTTGATGTTTGCTAGAGTTACAGGCAGGCAGCTGGAGCGCAGAGGGTGGACAGTGGAAGCGAGATCCTGTGCCAACCCCCTGGAAACATACCGCGAATCCTCTTCAGCGTCTTCCATACAAACTTGTTTTTGTCTTGACAGCTCAGCATGGAGAGAAGCCATTAAGCGGCTTTCAACCTGGCACTGCGGAGAATGGATGCCAGCTTGCTCCTGTCATTTCAAAGGGATGTTTTATGGATGTGTTTTAGAGCCATTCTAAAGTTTCTTAAGTACTTTTAGTTCCCCCGCTAAATTAGTGTACAAACACCAGAGCTTTGGACTTGAGATGGGACGTCTTTATCTCTCCCAGCATGCCACAGTGGAGGCTTTCTTGTTGCTAAAAGCTTGTTCTGTAAGGAGTAACAATGAATGCTTCTTTGAATGGGCTGTACGCTCGTCTTAGCTAGTCCTCCTACAGCTCATGCCATAACCATCCCACATAGTTCAGCAGTCCATCCATACCGATAGAAAGCTGAACTTTTTTCGGCTTTCATATTCCGTGGCATAT
This sequence comes from Gobio gobio, assembly GCF_949357685.1. Classification (NCBI taxonomy): domain Eukaryota; kingdom Metazoa; phylum Chordata; class Actinopteri; order Cypriniformes; family Gobionidae; genus Gobio; species Gobio gobio. The sequence continues at coordinate 14,767,907 of NC_137109.1, read as the reverse complement.
AAATGAAGTGTGAACATGATATAAAGCAGACGCTGAATGCAGACACGAGGAGAATGTGCTGTCTAACTGGTGTGGCGTGCTGAGGCTGGCAAAGAGTGAATCAGTTACTACAGATACACTGAAGTACAAAACACACATTTAATGCATTGTTTCTAAAATTATATTAGTAATGTGTGTAATAATATTATTAAAGTTCATTTAGAATAGGGACATAGCAGAAATACTGTTTACCACAATGCAGTGCACTTGACGTCCTCTTCCATTTCATTAGTGATGATTGAACCAAATGTGATTTTTTTTTTTAATCAACTCTCCAGATGCTGTTATATAAAATGTTATACAACAGTTCTTTCAGTTTCTCGAATCTGATTGGCTCAGAGTCTTTTCCAGCTGTGCGATATTCACATAGTAATGACACTCAAACCGTTTCACTGTTTGTATCACTCCGTTTGCGGCGACTGTCATGCAAATTCACCATAAGTTTTCAAAATTATTGTTGTTGTGTCACGTTATGTAGTTTTAACAGTTTTTTAGGCGAGAATGTAGTTATTTAGACCTCAAATATGTGACTCATAAATAAACATGGAACCTATTTTACAATGTGTAAAATAGACAGAGAACGGCTTCACCTCGGCCAGTCCTTCGGGAATTTGCCGCTGGCTCTTACTGTATGTATATAGCGGTTAAACATTGTTCAATAAATATTATTTTATATAAATAATATGCTGTATTTGGTATTGCGAAAGGGTCCGTCAGTGATTGTGATTTTGACTTCAGTGACAATTGCATTATTAAACCACTAGATGGTGGCAAAGACCGTCTTTATGAGTGACGGGTTCTAAACAAGGACGTTTTAGCGCTGTCTTTGGAAATCTTTTACACCGACCTGAAGAATGAATGCTATAACAGATGCAGGTAATTTAGTCGATCTCTCTCTCTCTCTCTCTCTCTCTCTCTCTCTCTCTCTCTCTCTCTCTCTCTCTCTCTCTCTCTCTCTCTCTCTCTCTCTCTCTCTCTCTCTCTTTTTCTCTCTCTCTTTTTCTCTCTCTCTCTCATAATACTCTACTCTACATAATACAATAAGCTTAACGTTCCTCAACTCAACGGAACTCAACTCAACCTCAAAAACTCAACGTTCCTCAACGTAAACATGAGAATTCATTTGGGGAATATCAAACAAGCAATCTTTAGTCTTAGACAGATCAGAGAATGCGTTTTTGCAGTGAGAGGTGCCTTTTTTTAATATATTTCTGTTGGCAGAGAGCGTTATGCGCGCTGCTTATGCCCCGGGCGTCTCGCGTTTTAGAAGGAGCGTTCTGAGCGCCTGAAGTTGAAAAAAAATAAACTCTGAGCGGAAAAGCGCCCGATGTCATCGTGTTTTTTTTCTATTGTCCAATCGAATGAATGGAGAGGCGGGCCTTCTGTTGTGGTGACCATTACCTTGATGAGACTGACAGGACAGCTGGTTCGGGGTTTCCTAGCAACATAAAAAAAACGCAGCGCACTGTAATTATCTAAATTGAAAAGCATCGACCAATAAAAGGCAGTGCAGTGCTCCTGGCGTTTTCGAACCTGAAAAACGCATTCTTGTTCAATAAATATTATTTTATATAAATAATATGCTGTATTTGTTATTGAGAAAGGGTCCGTTGGTGATTGTGATTTCGACAATTACATTATTAAACCACTAGATGGTGGCAAAGAACGTCTTTATGAGTGACTGGTTGTAAACAAGGATGTTTTAGCGCTGTCTTTGGAAATCTTTTAAAAAGACAAAAATATTGCTTTCCTCAGCGGTCATTCAAACTGATTTTTTATAATGGATATTATGGACATCGACCTGAAAAATGAATGCTATATCAGATGCAGGTAATACACTCGTTTAGTCGATCTCTCTCTCATAATACTCTACTCTCAGTGTTGGGCATGTTAGTAATTAGTTACAGTTACTAGTTACTTCTTTTAAAAGTAATTAGTTACTTGGAAAAGTAACTTTTAAGTAACTTTTAAGTTACTTTTATGTCTGCTTTTTAAATGTAAATATGAACAGTACTGAACAGTCAAACACAATAAACATAATTTTTCATTCAACATTTCAGGCGAAACTGGACAAGTGTAAATGCATCTGGTTGTTTAAACCAGTGTTTCCCAACCTTTTTTCGGTCATGGCACCCTTTGAAAATGTTCTCCATTTTGTGGCACCCCCTATCATACGTTACGCTAGGGGTGTAACGGTACAGATTGCTCACGGTTGGGTTTGTATCACGGTTTTAGGTTCACGGTTTCGGTACGGTTCAGTATTTGCTATGTTCAGGGAAAAAAGGGACTAATGTCAAATAAAAAATAAAAAAACTAATAAGAACAAATATTTTAAATACAAGCAGCAGCACAAATAAATACTGTTGAGTAAAGATACTAATAAAATAAACTATGCTTTTCAGGTTTTTCAGGTATGTCTAACATTAGTTTTCAGATACAGAAATTGATTGAATGTAAAATAGCATTGCATATTGAGTGTATAAATTAAAGATTAATCCTATTAAACTTACAAAAGCTATTCAATCAAGAGCAGTGAGTGATGTCCTTGCCTTTTGTTGTTTGACATTAAACAGACAGCAGTAAAGGCTACTGCCCCTTTAAGACCTAAAGCATGGATATGCGTCATCTTTCTCGACTGTATAAAGTTTACTTAAGGCATATACAGACTATGTCTGCTAGAATACTCATCAAGATGGACATGTTGACATACTTTTTGTGTGAGTTTGTCCGTTCAAGAACAAGACTTGAAAGAGAACTCAATATTTGCGCGCTGTGAGACGTGTATGCTGAGTGCACAGAGACAAATTTTCTCACAGTGCGCGAGTCTTCTCATTCGCGTCTTCTGGCACTACACCCGGGTGATGACGGCGAAAATTACTGGTCATATTCGAACATACGGCAGCACTCGCATGCATTGAACAAAGTTTACAAAGAGATCATTATTTGAAAAATGTGAAAACATTTTTTTTTATATATATTTGAAGGACTTTTACACGGCACCCCTGCTCTCATCACACGGCACCCCGGTTGGGAAACACTGGTTTAAACCACATATGTAAATTTCACTCCTGGAAAATTGTTAAAAATAAACGTGTTAGAGGTTCTAACTTGTAGTCAAATTTAAAGGCGCTACTGCAACACGCATCACCGCAAATGAGTAGCAAGCCAACACGCAAACTGCCGCAAGTGAAGTAAGTCTCAGATGCTCAAAAACACAATCATCTTCATTAAAACTAATGAGACTAAATGATCTCACCAGTGCTTAGGTCGCTCTTTCTCATATTGAGGTCTTTGATCTTGAAATAAGCTGAAGAATAAAATGCAGCTCATATCTGTTGCTTTCATTGACGTGAACTCCATTAAATGTGCATATAGCTTGGGAATTGAAGATCGGATTTATATTCATTTTGCGGAGAGGTAAGACAACCTGCATGTTTTTTTGTGTAGCCCGTTTCATATGCAAGCACCTACGATCAGCCTACCTCAACTTATCAAAAATGCCTTTTTACTGTGTTGGTGGTGGTGGTGGTAATGGTGGTAGTAGGCTAAACGGTTAAACTATTTTATCATAGGGAAGGCAAGTCAATTGTTGTTTTGAGAGGCTAAAGCGTTGGGTTAACTCACTGTCGGCCGCTTAGTCGTCACTTTAAAAAATAAAAATTTAATTTAACAAACCAAAAAATGTACTTAATAAAGAAACTAAATAAAATATAACTACTTTGACATTAAAAACAAAACTGAACTATTTCAATGGCTGCAACAATGTGTAACAGGGAGGATAACAACAACAAAAAAACACAGGCTCCAGTCAGACTCGGGCCAAGAATTTTGATAAGCTGTCAGACATGGGCTGGGCTAGGGCCTAGATTTGAGCTTATTGTCTGCGTTCTTGCGTAAATTTTTCACAAAAGAGAGTAACGTGAGTAACAAACTCATTTAAATTTCAGTAATTGTAATTGCGTTACTTGTTTTAGAATTAGCAACGGAGGCTTGGGCTCGACTTGAGATTTGAATCTGTGGCGGAAGGAAGTGTTGCATAAAAGAGGGTTTTAAGACACTCTGTTGTTGTTTCTGATTTATTTACACATTTTGACTTGTTGTATAAATGCAATATCACACTCGTAGCCGTGCAATATTAGCCTAGAAATCTAGACGATTAGTGTGTTAGTGTTTTTATCCTTATCCTGCCCTTAATTCACTTTCCCTTCTGTGCATTTTTGCATGTCATGAGTGCATTCAGATTGCACACTGAGATGACTGGTGGACAAATCATGCTTTCTGTGGTTTAGAAAGTGCACTTGCTCACATTGCGATTTTATTAAGATTTTGATTAATCTCCTAATTATTACTACTATTTATTTATGTAAATTTATGTAAAAAGTTTATATTTGCAAACCATTTTTCTTCCATGTTTCCAGGTGAAACAGGATTATTTGATTTTGATTATCTGAATTGACTCCCAAAAGTTACACACACTTTAATGAAAAATTCAAAATAACACATTTTAGAGATTTTTATGTTTTTTATTTTAAATGTTTTTAAGTTCACAATCATGTTTCCAGCCAGGGCACAAGCACCTTTTTGAGCTCTGTTTGTTCTCTTTATCTATCACAGATGGCCGCAATTACCACTGAGCCCACCAATCGTATGCCATCAAACTCCTGTTGTTACAAGCCGCTCTAGAGCTCTGCACACATTTACAGTTTGAACAAATATCCATCGTGACACACAAGCACGCACAGAAATTGAGGTTTCAGTTTGCTCTTGACATTGTGAAGTAATCACAGAAAGTGTGGAAGATTTGTTAGTTCAGACCTTAGTTTCCAAACATTCTCTCATTTGCTCAAATGTTTTAGCTTGACAGATCTGATTATCTGGTTTTGTGCAGAGAGAGCAAATAAACCACAATTGAACTGTTTCAAGTATTTCTTTCATAGTGTTCAGTTACAGTGTTTGTGCAACTGCATTGCTTTTAATCCAAAGCATTATGAATAATGGCAAAGTACGTTGGACAATGTACAAATTACTTATGACAGTTCCACAGTTTTCTTGTTTTAAATGGGTAAAATTACTTCAGTAATATACTTGGAGATATATATATATATGGATTAAAATATCCAAAAACCACTAGAACAATGTTATACATTTTGTTGACTTGTGTACTTGCATTATCCCAAATGTTTCAAAGAATGTTTAAATCCTGAGAAATAAGCATTTTTAACCAGGACGCGGACCGTGTCCGTGCGTAGCCTATCAGTGACATCATACCCGCGTTACCCTTGAATTCCGGGTATACCGGGTGTTTTATTTGATAGAAACCATGAAAACATCAAAACTTTAATATACTATGTGTTTTATTAGACAGGTGAGCAACTGTTTGGATACATTCATCGACAGAAAACAAATCATTATATAGCTCAACACAGTCTTATTGTTTAAATCTGGTTTTCTTGATTTACCACGAGTACCATGTTTTACCATGCCTAATATTGATCTAGCTCACTGCAGTGTGAAAAATGTATCATAGTAGCCGCCAAGCGAACGCACAGAGTAACGTTAGTACATAACTTTCAATACACTCAAATAATGTATTTAATATGATAAACCCACATACGCATGAGCGGAAGAGACAACTGCGGCAGAATAAAAGCTCTGAGAAATCAAGGCGTCATTAAGCTAAGCGGCCTCTAACGGCGAAAAATTACATATTGTGACTATTATTTGTGGGAAATTTGTACTTGACTACATTTAAAACGGAAGACTTGCACTTATAAAGTATACATTTTAAAGGCATTTCAAATGTGATCTTTCCTCACAAAAACAAACAAACACACACACACTATAATCTTAGTTAGCAAGCTAATTAAAGGCACAATATGTTATTTCTGCCACTAGTCGCTTATTCAAACCAAAGGTGTAGCTTGATGACAAAGTGAATGAGCATGAGTTCATGGGAGTTGTCGTCTTCACCTTGGCTGATGGAAAGGAATCCGACGGACTTCATAGATCTTCATAGATGAGTTAGGCCATGTCCACACTAATACGTTTTCGTTTGAAACGCATCCTTTTCTCTCTGTTTTGGCCTTCCGTCCACACTGAGACAGCATTTTTATTCACAAAAAAGTGAATAAAAGTTCCAAAGTGGATACATTTAAAAACGCTGTTTTTCGCATTGTAGTGTGGACTGTGAAGACGGAGGTATTTGAAAACGATGATGCATGTTTAGTCATGTGACGCATATTGTACCAATAGATTTGTATGTTTATACCGCTATTGTGCTAGTTATGTGCCATTCATTTTCACACAGTTGCTAAAATATGTTACTTTGCACACTTCATATCACACCTGCAAGGATGACAGAAAATGTACTCACATTTGCTGTCCTGCGGTGAAACATGAGATGAGTTGCATTTTAGACCAAACATAATAATGGCGAGTAAGTGCGACCTGGACGCATTAGTGAATGGTGAGATATTTTGCTAAATAAAATTATCCTGCCAGAATAATTGCGTGATAACTTTATGATGTCTGACGTCTGTATCATCTCTGTGAGCTTTTATGGGGTTTTACTCCATAAAAGTAAAAGGCGCAGTAAGGTGAATTTGGCGTTTTCTGACGTTTCAGTGGGGATGAGAAACTTTTGGAAAACCGTAGTTTGGACGGAGAGCGTTTTGAAATGAAAACTCAGTTTTCAAATCTATCCGGATGAATGCCTAAATGATCAGAAGCCGAGGCAGCTGGAGCGAATGCTAATGAGAGACACCTACTTTTATTATGCTTCCGCTCTTTTCGTTGCGTGTGTGGGGTAACGCAGTGCTGTTTTACATTATTAAAAAAACAATAATTCTAAATACATTTGAGTGTGATGAAAGATATGTTATAACATTACTCTGTGCGTTTTCTCAGTGGCTGGTATGAGACACTTTTTGCACTGATCTAGATCGATATTAGAATATCATATTAATATTAAAACTGGATGATACTAAATGATTTAAAATAAATTGTAAATTTCCAAACAGTTGCTCACCTGTTTAATAATATATTAAAGTATCTTTAGTGATTCCATGGTACGCGTATATGATGTCATTGACAGGCAACACAATGACAGAGCTGTGACGTGGTTAAAATATCTGATTTCTCTGGATTTAAACATTGTTAGAAATGTTTGGTATAATGTAAGTACACAAGTCAACTAAATATAGTATAACATTGTTCTAGTGGTTTTTGGATATATTAATCAAAAAATCTTACATATTGTGCCTTTATATCATAACTTTCACTAAAATCCAAAGAAATTAATTTCAAGACAAAAGTTTCACTTTGTTGTGCATTAGAGATTTACAATGTCTGGACACTCATAACATTTTGATTTCTGAAATTAATGTAAAAATGTATCCTTAAACTTAAAACTTGATGTGGAAACCCCTTTTCAAGATTTTATTTTAGGGTATAGTTGAGTGTAATTTTGACAACCGTTTTTATAGCACACCAGAAGGTTTTATGGATTTAGTCAGTGAACAGAGATTGTCTTGTTATTTATATTTCTGTCATATATTTAATTCCACAGATTGTCCAGGTCTTCCTTGACATTTTCCTTTCGTAATGTGAATTCAGCTGGTATTCATGAAAGCCCTTAGGGTAGACACAGTTTCATCAAGGCTCTTCGCTTTTCCCTCTGCTCTGCTCCGGTAATCCTTAAAAGAGAAACGGAAACACTTAATGCAGGGTCAGTCCTCAGCTCCGGGAAAGAAGGCATTTCTAAATCTGCCTGGTGCTCCACAGCTGAAGAACGGATTCAGCCGCAGGATTGTTTGGGATTGTGCCAAAGTAGGAATGATTGTAGGTGATCAGGCGGACTCAGAAGTTGACGTTTGGAACAGGTCAACGTTGAAGCCGCTAGAGCAAATCAGAGAATGATCTCAACAGTCTTTGTACCTTCTGGAAACTCCAGATGCTGTTATGTAATTGTTTAACCATTTGTGACTAATAAATTCAAATATTAGTTTATATAAAACATAAAAAAATTATTTCCATGCGTTAACGACATCCCTATATTAGGGCTGTCGTTAATGCATGTGATTAATCGTTAACGTATGCAAATAATTTTTTACGTTTAACGTGTTAAAAATATTTAACGCAATTAACACAGCATCTATTTTTTACCATTATTCTTTGGCCAACGTTACATTATATGATTAAGCTCATATTCATGCAAATGCTTTTAAACCATTCAAGCGCAATAAGGCAAAAGAGAATGCAGTGCATTACTGCCGCGCATCTGTGAATCTCCTGTCTATGTGACACACTCATATGCACAGAAAGCCGCTTCAGACAGTGCTTGAGGGGTCAAAATTATGCCAAAATGCCAGTTTTGTTGAGTATACTCGGAAGCACTGTCTTTAATTAGTTAAATGAAGTCTTAAATGAACGTAAAGAGTTGTGAGAAGAGTGTGCCAGATCCGGGTCATGTGCGTCAGGTCTTAAAATGGCAGCAGCCTAATGTCATACTGTCATTAATGCTAATCAAAGATGTGATACTGTCATTAATGTTAATCAAAGAACAAAAGACAAAGAGTGAATAACTGAATAACTTTTGCAGCTTTAATAAGGATTAATCTATATTTAATTTATTAAGTGAAGACTGCAAAGTGTTTGAAAGCTTTATTTAATTTATTTATATCCTGTTAGACAGGATCAAAAACAATGAAAACAATAACCTTTTTTGCATTTTGACAGGGCAAGTAAAAAACTGGTCTGACTGGGCCAATAGAAATTTTTATGCCTGATATATTGAAGGGCAGGCAAATGTGACATTTATTATAATGGACTTATGTGAAGATTGTTTTGAGTTCACTTAAATTTAAAATATATAGCTTTCCATTATACTGTAATGGCTATAATTAATGGCTAAACTTGAGGGGGGAAAATCAATTTCAATAGACGTCAGAAGCAGTATTGGTATCAGTGATGCCTTTTTATAAAAAGTTGCCATTAAACAAATATTTAAAATATCTATATTAATTTGGAGATTAAATGTGAAATTATTACAATATAAAACATATTCAAAACTTTAATGTTAGGTGTGATTAATTGCGATTAATTACAGAAAAATATGTGGGTTTTTTTGGGGGGGTTTTTATCGATTGACTGCACTAACCCATTTTTTTTCTGTAAAGTAAACAGAGTGATAAAGACACACTTTTGGGAATAATGAATTGGAATAATGAATCATTTAAAATAAAACTTTTTATTTTTTGAAAGCAAACAGATTCCATTGTGATTTCATGTTCATAGATGCTAAGACCATAATACAGCTGCTTTAACATCAAGCTGTTCATGATGTTCAAATGAAAAAGTTAATGTTGAGCTAATGTTGGTGGAATTCAAAAGGTTCATTGATATAAAAACAGCGACGTTTGAGCCAGGTCACAGTTTTTCATATTGTGAAATATCCACAAGCAATGTTCTTTTACCCCCAAATACGCAGTGGCCAAAAGATACATTGGTGCGATCGAACATAAATATGCTCGGCAGGCAGTTAATCTGTCAACTTCTTAGTGTTATTCATTCTCGGGTTAGTCTGTAGTCAGTAATGTAGTAACGTCTCTGCTGTGACCACGGACCATAAATTTTCACAGTTTAGAGCTGGCTGTTAATATAGAGCTGTGTAGCAGTAGAGTTGGTAATGGTTTCCATAAGCCAGTGCTGGAATTCAGTAAATCAAAGCCAAGGTAAATCCTAAAAGCTAGCACCCATATTGTCTCTCCTGTCAAGATTTCACTCATGAGGGTTGTCTCCAAACCCTCTCCAGTTTCATAGCTGACTTCATCTAAAACGTAGAGGATGACAGCATAATTAGCAAGTTGTGTTCGGAAACAGTTTTGCTTTGAGCGAAGGTGGTTGCTTTGCTTCCAGAAAAACGTGGTGATTGTTCAACTTCATCGATGCAGCGATTCAGATTTTTTTGACAGCACTGGAGGTCATAAACCGAACATGCAAGCACAATAAATCTTGGACACCAGATGCTTTTTGCTACCCCTGAAAGGCATGGTACAGCCAAGTTGTCAGGATCCTGCCCTGACAGTCTTGTCTGTTTTGTCCTTGTTTAGTGTTTCTTTGTTTGTCTTGTGCTTGAGCACATGGCTGTGTTTGTTTGTGTGTGCCGCGTGTTCCTCTTGTCCCGCCTCCTTGTTTCCCTTTACCACGCCCCCTTGTTTAGTCCTTAGGCTTGTTTGAGATGAGCAAAATCTGCGCAGAACCGATCACCGGTGATCAGCAGGAGATGCATGCCGGTTAGAAATGTGTCCGAGGGCGGTCCGCCTTGCTCTGATGCCATGCCGACCTATGTCAAAAAACTCTCGCGAGCGAAAGGCGGATGTGTCGGATTCTGCAGTTGAGCGCAGTTGCTCTCCACCGACTGCGCTGAGCAAAAGCATGATGGGAAACGACTTGCTGGCGACACAGCTTAATGCTTATTGGTTTAAACAACCGTGATGTATGGTTCTTTTTAAAAATGTTTGATTTTAAAACTCTGATATCATGTTTTTATGTGTGAATATTCCCAAACTCTCTAACAAAGGCGATCTCTCTGTGGGTTATGTGATTGTTGTTATATTTATAAAACATATATATTTATATACAAACATGTATGAAGGCCTAATTAAAGTCAAAATGATTGATAAACACGTCTTTCGAATAGAAATAAATAACACAAACTTTGGGTGTCTTGTTCATAATATTTATTTTCATATAAAAGTAACAGAACTTAAATTACATCCAGTTTATCAGCAACAAAGCGCATGAGTGTGAATCCCGCGATATCCGCCTTTGATCTCGCAGGTGTCGGATCCACTACGAGAAGAGAGAACTGTCCGTCTTGCCTGCACTTTTTTCACTCCTCCCCTCACTGCAGCCGCCTAGTCTCGGCTGAACGGCAGGCGAGGTGAGGCGCATCTCAAACAAGCCTCTTGTCTAGCCCTCGTTTCACTAATTGTGCTCACCTGATCCTCATGTGCTCTGGTCCCTTTATATTGTGCTACTTTCCCTCATGCCCTTGCTGGTTCTTTGCATTTGTGTGCATTCGTTGTCTGGCTTAACTTGTCCTTGTGATAGCTGTTGATCTTGCCAAGTTATAGTTCTTAGCTTTATTTTCCCTAGCCTTATTTTTTTGGTTTTCTCTAGTTTTGATTTTGTTTCTTTCTAGTTTAGTGGTCTTATTTTTCTCTCTCTAGTTTCCTGCTAGGGTTTTGTTTTTAATTTTTCTTTGTTTCTAGTTCCAGTCTTTTATTTCTAGTATTCATTTAGCTCCTTGTTTGTTATAGTTTATTTTGCATTATATATTTATCTCTCATTTTCTTTTTAGATTTCTGATACTTAGTTTGCATTTTTCCCTATTCTTAGTTTTTATTTTTGCTCTTGTCTGTTATCTCTTGTTGTCTTGTCTTGTGTGTCTCTTGTGTTGGTTCCTGTCCTGAGTCTCCCTTGGCCACTGTCTCTTTATCCCTGGCAGTCAAGACTGGAGCTGATTCTGACATCATGAGAGGACATCAAGTCTCAGGTTCCTGGTGTTCCTGCCTGGGTTTTCCCCCCATCGCCCTGCCTGGTGTTGCCTCCCAAGCCATCCTCAGTGGTCATCCTCCCTGCCTGTGGTGTCTGTCCCCTGCCCTGCTGTTTGAACTCACACCTTGTCACTTCCTTGTTGTGCCCTGTCTAGAGTCTTGTTAATAAAGTCTTCATTGTTCACTCTGCATCTGGGTCCTCAGTTTCAGAAGTCCTGACACAAGTTGGATGTTTAATGCCTAGCAGCTCTCGCCAAAGTCCACCGAAACTCTTGCAAAAGAGGGTACCTGGTCCGCAACCTCACCAATGAACATTACATCTAGAAGGCCACAGCCTGGTGAAAACCCAGTGGAGCAGAGCCCTGCGCTCAGATTTCCTATGGAAAAAAGACCCTGTTTTCTACTGCAGTCTCCACTGCAGACATGAAAGCAAACATACTGAAGTCCTTTTGAGCTTGTTCGAAATTATGAACACGCCTAGATGGTCAACGTGTGAAATGCAGCACGCTACGGTGTCACTTTGCTTTAATGAAAGGGAAACAGGAGTTTGTTTGGTTTAGAAACCTGACATCCCTCATTCTTCCAAGTTTTGTTGACTTTCCACGAATCAAACTCGTTTTTTCCCTCAGACACCTTTATAGACATTGTGAAGTCTTGAAGTATGTGTGCATGGTTTATAAGCTGACAAAGCGCTATATGAAAGCGCTTTGAACTACATTCATGAATTATACTAACATGACAAACCTAAAGGTAATCCTGAAACCGCTGTTAAGGTGCCAATGAAAATGTACTGTATGCGCAATGGTTGCAATGAGCATGAGTCCGACATGAACAAATGAGCTATGTGTAGAGTGACCGTACTTGAGGGGCTCGGTGAAGGGTAAGAGCCATAGTAATTAAGCTGATAGCCCAGCAATTAGCTGTTTTCCTTTGCCCAGACTGGAACCTCTCCTGCAGGAGTGTTAAACTGTGTACACTCTCAGATCAAACCATCCCGCCGACAGCTTCAAAGAGCTGACAGGCCTGAAAATGCCAGTCATGTGCTGAACGGATGAGTTGGGGCTGTAACTAGAGCAGAAGGGCCACAGATTTCCAGCCATAGTTTTCACTCTTCACCACACGTGACTTTAAATGTTTGCCTTGAATTTTGAACAAATCTTCTCTGATGAGAAGCTTCAGTAGAACTTAAAAGGAAAAGTTCACACTAAAATGAAAATTAAGTCATTGTTTACTCACCCTGGTGTTGTTCTAATGCCGTATGCCCTTCTTTCTTTTATGAACCACAAAAGAAGATTTTTTTTTTTTAAACAAATGTCTCAAACATGCTCGTCCATACAGTATAATAGTGAATAGCGATTTTTTTTTTTTTAAAGATGCAAAATTATCACAGAATGATCCCATGCAACACATGCCATATATTCCAAGTGTTCTGGAGGTATACAATAGGGTTTGGTGAAAATAAACTGAAATTTAGTGTATTATGTAGCGAAATTCTTGACCTTGGCCACTGGTCTTCTCTGGACTTCTTCTTCTTACAACGTGCATATTCTTTTAGCGACATGCAGTTCTCTCCATCTCGCCCAGATAAGCACACAAGTTGAAATCAAGATCAACAAAAATGCGACAGGAAAAACAACCCATGTACCTTCTTCTCTGAAGTGAATGCATCTGTTGTGTTCGTTGTAACAAGAAGTTATTGCGTTTACATCTGTCAACTGTCATTCTGACTGTCATCAGACAGAGTTCTGGTCCAGTGATATTTGACTCGATGAAGAAAATGCACAAGTCTCACGAGCGTGCACATCGGCCAAGACCAACGTGCAAGAATTTAGTTTTTAGGTTGTTTTTCACCAAACCCTATTGAATTCCCCCAGAACATGGAATAAACTCCACATGTCACATTGGATACATCTGTGATACTTTTGCCTCTTTTTAAAAAAGCTTGATTGCTGGACATTATTCACTGCTATTATATTGAAGAGCACAAAATTACACAAAATGACTTATTTTCAATATAAAATGTGATTGTGGACTGGATTTTCTTTTACCTTTTATCACAGTCTTGGACATGTCAAAGATTAGAAACCACATTGGCTTTGATGCATTGTTAGTTTTTGTGCAGCATCAGATTTTAATTTTTTCTCCCTCATTTACTGTTTGTGGCTGTTTTTGCCCCATTGACTTCCATTATAACCACATTTTTTGATTGCAAAGCCATGACACCATATAATCATGCATTTTTGATTGTTGATGGTTTTCCCTGTTGGGAAGAGGTAAAATGTGTAATTTTTACAGTTAATAACCAGGTGGCACCAAAAAATTTAAATCTGATACTGCACAAAAACTAACAATGCATCAAAGCCAATGTTGTTTCTAATCTTTGACATGTCCAAGACTGTGATAAAAGGTTAAAAAAAATCCAGTCCACAATCAAATTTTATATTGAAAATAGTAGTAATAATAGTTTCCCCCCCCAAATCAGTGACATCATTTATGAACTTGGCAATTAAAGAGTTAAAATCCTGTTGTTGTTTTTTTTTAACATTTAGTAGTTTTGATCAAGACTGAGGTTGATTCATAGATTTATGCAAAAAAAAATTGAAAATTTGTTTTATCTGATACATTTTTAAAGCAGTTTAATTTAGTGGATGTTTTCGTCCACGAACATAACGAAAGGGTAGTGAATTTGAACAATGCACAAGGGTTAAGATTTTAGTAAATTGAAAACCCAAGCGAATCTTTGCCTTTGCCTTTCTTCTGTTTTTAAAGGTTTTTGTTCCTCAAATGTATTGTAACATCTTCAGCTTTTGTAATCAATGTAATTAATTTGTTAATGTCCATAAATTTGCACCTTTGTAAACTTTTTGTGTGAATGCTGATGATATCTCAGTGTACATGTACATGAGTTTTGCATGTTGCTGTGCTTTAAAATGCCAGCATTTTGAAAAGAATCTTGTCGGCTTGTTTATAGCTAGTTAACTTGAATAAGAACACATCCAGATTAATGACAGAAACATCTGAAGGAAACTATATCACCCCCTTGAGTACTGATGCTTGTTACCACCCCAGCCATGCAAGAGTGCACCGTAAGCATGTTCAGCAAGACTGCATCCCTGCAATGTGATGGCCATATCTACTTTAGCATACTTGAGTAAACCATGTTTCTGGCCTTATTCTGACACTCGATATTTGTCGATATTTGAAGTCTTTAAGCTACAGTATCATGTTTGCACTCGAGTCAGCTGGTCAGGAGACAGTTTTATATTTTGGTTTAGGTGGTTGAAGGATTGCAGTGATTTGACGGAAGAATTATAGTAATCTTATTGAACACAAATATGTGTGCCAATCTCAGAGTTCATTGTCATATTCATCAAAGTATCAGAGATGCATGCGGCTATTTTTATATGTAAATACTCAATTCTTTTTCTCTCTAGATGACTCCAGTGCTGGGAGGGAAGGTGCCAGACCAGCTGGTGAAACCGAGTACTCCACTGACCTGACAGGAAAACTGGGTAAGGTGCTACAGTTCTCTGATCCCCTTTGATCTCCTTCATTCGTGGTATTTATAATTGCTGCGCAGGAAGTCAACGGAAATATTCACTGCAGCTGCCAAGATGTTTCATACGCTGCTTTTCATGAATTGTAACTTTATGTTTTACATTGTATTAGAAAATTAGAAACATGAAAAACTAGAACTTTGAAACATTTTGGTGGGCTGAGCTCTTCTATTTCCTATTTGTCAAGTCAACTTTATTTATATAGCGCTTTTTACAATGCAGATTGTTTCAAAGCAGCTTCACGGTGTTAAACAGGAAAATAATGCAGCAGAATTTTATTCAGCCGTACAGCCGCTCCGGAGAAAACGGTGATGTCATCTAGCTCATTTAAATTATCATACAGTAACAATGTGAGCATTAGATTAGTAATTCGATCAGTAATTTAGTTTATATGGTTAATTTAGTTTGCTATTAGATTTATTTGGATATTTAGTTGAAAAATTGTTTTTCTAAATTTAGTATTTGTCTTCTATTTGTCTTTGAAAAGGTCATAAAGCAGTGATCTGTAGCAATGACAGCATTTGTGGTAACATAGCAGCACTGGTGTTTTCTTGTAGTATAGTAGCAGTGACATTTTCTTGTAGCATTTCAGCACTGCTGTTTTCTTGTAGTATAGGAGTGGTAACATTTTCTTGTAGCATTTCAGTGCTGCTGTTTTCTTGTAGTTTAAAAGCGGTGACATTTTCTTGTAGCGTAGCAGCGATGGTATTTTCTTGTAGTGACATTTTCTTGTAGTTTAGAAGTGGTGGCGTTTTATAGTAATGTAGCAGCACTGCTTTTGTCTTGATACTACAAGTAATATACTTATTAGTGGTGATGTTTTCTTGTAGCGGTGACATTTTCTAATAACAGCAGCGCTGGTGTTTTCTTGTAGTATAGTAGCGGTGACATTTTATAGTGACAGAAGCATTGCTATTTTCTTGTAGTATAGTGATGTTTTATAGGAACATAGCAGCTGACGTTTTCTTCTATTATAGTGGGCAGTGACATTTTCTTGTAGCATAGTAGTGGTGACCAACTGAATGGAAACTGAGCCTGTCACCAAGTTTTTGGACAGAATGCACACAGTCTGTCACCCCTATTTTTCCCAATCAAACCCCGTCTCCAAGCTGGCACACATGTGGCTGAATCTTCCCAGAACTGACAGGTAGCCCTGTGGTCTGGGATTGGACGGTCCCCACACTATTTCCCATGGCCCACTACTCCCTGGAGTCACACACTCCTACCTCTGGAGCCCAGTGTTTGCTTTGATAATTGCGTTTGACAAGCCAAAGAGCAGGCTATTTATGTGAAGTGTGAGGGGGGAAGCATTCCATTCCTCTCTGACGGCCACCATCTGATTTGATATTGGAGCACCGCTGAACACGGCAGTGTTCAAACAGGGCCTGACCTGCTTGTTTTTGTACTGTGGAGCGTAGCAGTTTTGATGGCTGCTAGTGGGAGGGAGATGCTTAGTTCACCATTGTGTTTGCTTTTGTGGTGTTTGTTCAGAGTCTGCTATGAGCAGTAACAGTCAGCAGGGAACTATAGAGTGAAACTACAGAGGAGCTACTGTTTGCTTTGTCTGATTGCATTCATGGTGTGGTGCTTTGCTCAGTAAATTTGCCCACACAAGAACTTCATGTCCGCTCTTTTAAAGATTTATTTTCTTTGTAATGTTAGCGGTGTTGTGTAAATTCTGATGATGAATCAGTATTCCACCTTTCTCCCTGTATTAATTTAAAGCTCTTAAGTGTGGAAAAGCAGTATGCATTTTTTTTATTTAGGTATCAGATTTCTGAAATCTAAATTGGACAAGTGTCATGAAAATGGGGAATATTTTTACCCCCAAAAATCTAAAGACGGATTTTTAAGATGTGACTATTTTTATTCCCCCAAATTCTCATTACTGTGATGTTTCCAGATATTTTGGGTATTTGCAACTATTATTATTCTTGATGAAAAGTCTTTTTAGATTCTGATTAGTATTTCTTACTGTATTACAGTAAAAAAAATGCTGTTCCCTTTCGTTCAGTCACTACGACGTAACGTTAGTGACTAACGAATGGGGGTTTCGCTTAGAAGCCTATCAACTTCGAGTTTTGAGAAAACGCCCAATGGCGTGCCAATGCCATGGGGCATGCGGAATTTGCATACGTAGCTCCGCCTCACTGCGTGAGTATATAAGGAAGTACGAGGCAATATCGCATTATGTTTCTGCTTTCGGAGCCAAGAGTACCTACCTCTTCACTCCTACAGCCTTCTGAGACTCTGTCAGCTTCTTCGAGACGAGCAGCTTTCCAGTCGGTGTTGGTGTGACGGCGCGTTCCAGTGATCGCATACTTCCTGCCTGCTGATCTGTGCAGTGGTCTGCATCCAGCTGGTGTGTGTTTCCCTGGGCGCTTCGGCATCGACTGTGAAGTTTCCTCTCACAAAAGAGCTTGCACGTGACGCGTCCTTTTCAGGATGTTTCGTCCGTGCACTTCTGGGTGCGGTAGATCGCTTTTTTCTTTCGACGGGCACGAGCGCTGTGTGACGTGTTTGGGCTTTCAGCACGCTCAGGCAGCGCTCGTGGATGACTCATGTTCTCTCTGCGGGAACCTGGCCATCTCAGTGCTACGATCGAGACTCCGTGAATTCCTTGCTGATGCCGGAACGAGAGTCCCCTCCGTCCCCCCCCAATCTGCGGTCTCCTCTGGAGGCGGCACTTTGGCTGGTGACCAGGGTGATCTGAGGGTGACGGTGTGGAATAAAGCTCCGACGCTAGTTCCTCGGCCCACACCCCCCTCTCAGGCACTTGACCCGGCCCGCGCTCAGGCGTCTACATCGGGGCCGGCTCCTGCTGTCCCGACTGTGGCGTTTGGCGCGGCGGAGGAGGAAGTGATGTCTATCGCCGCATCACAAGGTGGGCTGGAGTCATCTGAGGATGAGGATTCGGCTGTGCTGCCACCTTCGGGTGTCCCAGCATTGCCCGAGTCGGACCCAGAGTTGACAGCCATGCTCTCTCGGGCCGCCGCAGCGCTTGGACTGGAGTGGAACCCTCCGCCTCAGCCCGAGCGTTCGCGGTTGGATGATTGGTTTTTGGGGGCGGCGCGTTCGGACACCCGTCCGGCCGCTCCTCCAATACCTTTCTTCCCCGAGGTGCATGAAGAGGTCGCGCGTTCCTGGAAGGCCCCGTTGTCTTCCCGTGAACGTTTGGCGGCCTCTTCCGCCTTCACCTCTCTCGATGGAGCCGCGGCTCATGGGTACACTGGGGTCCCCCCAGTCGAACGTTCTGTTGCGATGCAACTGTGTCCACAGAGCGCTTCGTCCTGGCGTGGTGACCCAAAGCACCCCTCCAAGGCCTGTAGGTTTTCGTCATCTCTGGTGGCGAAGTCCTATAGAGCTGCGGCGCAGGCCGCCGCTTCTTTGCATACCATGGCAACTCTTCAGGCTTACCAAGCCAAGTTGCTGTGCGATATGCACGAGAGAGGGGCTGATCCAGGGCTCAGCAATGAGTTGCGTGCCGCCACCGACCTCGCTCTCCGGGCGACGAAGGTGACCGCGCGCTCCCTGGGTCAGGTGATGTCCACAAATGTGGTCCAGGAGAGACACTTATGGCTCACCCTGTCTGATATGCGCGACGCCGAGCGAACACGTTTCCTCGACGCCCCCATATCACAGGATGGGCTATTCGGCGGAGCGGTCGAGAGCTTCGCCCAACAGTTCTCGGCCGCTCAGAAGCAGACTGAGGCAATAAAATACATCCTGCCCCGGCGGTCAGCTGCTGCCTCCACCCCACCGCCCGCGCAGGTGCCTCAGCCTGCTCGCCGCCGAGGACGTCCTCCCGCGGCTTCCTCCGCCTCTGCGCCACCCAAGCAGCAGCCTCCACCCGGGCCGCGCAGAGGCAGCCGCAGGAAGGCGTCCCAGTCCGCTCCAGCCCCGCAGCCCGCGAAGAAACGCCAGGCTAAGCGGCGCTCCTGATGCGGACGGCTCAGGGATGGGCAGTTCTTTCCAGGAGACGGCGGCAGGGCCGCTCCTTCCCCCGGTGGAGGGCCGGGGGAGAA
This sequence comes from Gobio gobio, assembly GCF_949357685.1. Lineage (NCBI taxonomy): Eukaryota > Metazoa > Chordata > Actinopteri > Cypriniformes > Gobionidae > Gobio > Gobio gobio. The sequence goes on along the minus strand of NC_137109.1, from coordinate 14,748,728 downwards.
TCTTTTGTTCAGCTGCTGGCCCCCGGGTCAGCAGCACCCTAATGTGGTTAAAGAAAGAACTGACAAACCCATCCCTGAGCCCCCAGAGATCGGTGACGGCAGTGCGCGCCACCCTCGGGTCACGCCACTCTCGTCCCTCTCTGTCGCCAGCCCCCTGGCAGAGCAGACCCCCGTGGAACGCGAGTCCTTCCCTGGTCTCCTCTGTCAGGGCGCAGCCGTTAACCGTGCTCCGACCCGGGGACGCCCAACAGCCTCCCCTGTCCGCGCCGGTAACGCTGCCTCGCTGCCCCACCCGGGGTACGCCTACTGTCCGTATGACCCCGTTGGTGCAGTCTCTGGAAGCCTGGCTTCAGCTTCCGGGGCTGTCCCGCTGGGTTGCCCGGACCGTCAGGCTCGGCTACGCGATTCAGTTCGCGCAGGCTCCTCCCCGTTACAGGGGAGTCCGCTATACCGTGACCGGGGCCCATGCCCCCGTCATGCGTGCGGAGATTGCCACTCTACTGGCGAAGGGTGCGATCGAGCCTGTCCCTCCAGCCGAAATGAGGTCGGGGTTCTACAGCCCCTACTTCATTGTACCCAAGAAAACCGGTGGGTTACGGCCAATCCTGGACCTTCGCATCTTGAACCGATCCCTTCACCGGCTTCCGTTCAAGATGTTGACTGCGAAACGCCTTTTCGAATGCGTTCGTCCGGACGATTGGTTTGCAGCGATCGACCTGAAGGACGCCTACTTCCATGTCTCCATCCTTCCTCGACACAGACCGTTCCTACGGTTTGCTTTCGAGGGGCGGGCATACCAGTACGCAGTTCTCCCATTCGGGTTATCTCTGTCCCCTCGCGTCTTCACGAAGATCGCCGAGGCAGCCCTTGCGCCCCTTTGGCAGCACAGGGTCCGCATCCTGAACTACCTCGACGACTGGCTCATACTAGGCCACTCTCGAGAGCAGGTTTGCGGACACAGAGATCTGGTTCTCCACCACTTAACCCGTCTGGGCCTTCGGGTCAACTGGGAGAAGAGCAAACTCTGCCCAGTGCAGAGGATCTCTTTTCTCGGTATGGAGATCGACTCGGTCGCCATGTACGCGCAGCTTTCGAGCGAGCGCGCGCAGTCTCTGCTGACTTGCCTCCGACAAATCGAGAGCAAGAATGCGGTTCCACTGAAACTTTTTCAGAGGCTCCTGGGGCATATGGCATCTGCAGCCGCGGTAACGCCGCTCGGATTGCTTCATATGAGACCGCTTCAGCACTGGCTTCGCGATCGAGTCCCGAGATGGGCATGGCAGTCTGGCACGCTCCGGATCCAAGTGACTCGGGCCTGCTTACAGACACTCACCCCGTGGTCGAACCTCAGCTTTCTACGGGCCGGTGTGCCCTTAGAATGAGTTTCCAGGCATGTTGTCGTATCGACGGATGCCTCTGCCACGGGCTGGGGTGCCATGTGCAATGGACAAGCAGCCGCGGGCTCCTGGACAGGACCCCAGCGCCTCCTGCATGTCAATTGCCTCGAGTTGCTGGCAGTACGGTTCGCCCTGCACCGCTTCCGAGCGTTGCTGAAGGGTCAACATGTGCTCGTCCGGACAGACAACACGGCCGTAGTAGCGTACATCAACCACCAGGGCGGTCTACGCTCCCGCCGCATGTCTCAACTCGCCCGCCATCTCGTCTTATGGAGTCAGAAGCGCCTGAGGTCCCTTCGTGCTGTCCATATTCCGGGAGTCCTGAACCACGCAGCCGACGAGCTCTCGCGGTTTCAGCCTCTCCCGGGAGAATGGAGACTCCATCCCCGGACGGTTCAGCTGATTTGGGAACAGTTCGGCGACGCACAGGTAGACCTGTTTGCCTCCCACGACTCTTCCCACTGCAGCCTGTATTATTCCCTGACCGAGGGCATGCTCGGCACGGATGCACTGGCGCACAGCTGGCCGCGGGGCCTACGCAAATATGCGTTTCCCCCAGTGAGCCTACTCGCACAGCTTCTGTGCAAGATCAGGGAGGACAAAGAGCAGGTCCTTTTGGTCGCCCCGTACTGGCACGGCCGGACCTGGTTCCCCGAACTCATTCTCCTTGCGACAGCCCCTCCCTGGCCTATTCCTCTGAGACCGGACCTCCTTACTCAGAGACGGGGCACCCATTGGCACCCGCGTCCCGACCTTTGGAACCTCCACGTGTGGCTCCTAGACGGGACCCGGCAGGTTTGAGTGGCCTACCACCTACGGTGGTCGCCACCATCACTTCCGCTAGGGCAGAGTCCACTCGGCATGCCTATGCGTTGAAGTGGAACCTCTTCGTCACCTGGTGCTCTTCCCGCCAAGAAGACCCCTGGAAATGTCCGATCGGGTCCGTGCTTGAGTTTCTCCAAGAGGGGCTGGAGCGAAGGCTGTCTCCCTCCACCCTCAAGGTATATGTGGCCGCAATATCTGCCCACCACGATCTCTTGGAGAACAAAAAGGTAAGTCAGCACGACCTGGTCATCAGGTTCCTGAGGGGAGCTAGGAGACTGAATCCTCCTCGCTCTCCTCTCGTACCCTCTTGGGACCTCGCAGTAGTACTAACTGCTCTGCAGAGACCTCCCTTTGAGCCTTTGCGGTCGGTCGATATTAAGTTTCTGTCTATGAAGACGGCTCTGCTGACCGCATTGGCCTCAGTCAAGAGGGTCGGGGACCTGCAGGCATTTTCGGTTGACGAAGCGTGCCTGGAGTTCGGGCCGGCTAACTCTCACGTGATCCTGAGACCCCGGCCTGGATATGTGCCCAAGGTTCCCACCACTCCGTTCAAGGACCAGGTGGTGAACCTGCAAGCGCTGCCTTTGGAGGAGGCAGACCCAGCCTTGGCATTGCTCTGTCCAGTACGCGCTCTCCGCGCCTACGTAGACATGACGCAGTGTTTCAGGACCTCAGACCAGCTCTTTGTCTGTTATGGTGGAGAGCGGAAGGGAAGTGCTCTCTCAAAGCAAAGGCTGTCTCACTGGATAGTGGACACCGTTGCTTTGGCTTACCAGCAGCAAGGCCGACCATGTCCCCTTGGTGTGAGGGCACACTCCACCCGGAGTGTGGCTTCCTCTTGGGCTCTAGCGCATGGCGCCTCGCTAGCAGACATCTGCAGAGCTGCAGGCTGGGCGACACCCAACACATTCGCCAGATTCTACAATCTCCGAGTGGAGCCAGTGTCCGACTATGTACTCGCCCCCCCGAGGGGCCGGTGATGGGCCAGGCTCAGGTGTCTTCGCTTGCTCGCCACTCCACTCCACGGACTGGATACGTGCGATATTTTCCTCAGGTGAGCTCCCCGAGAGCCCTGAGCTCCTCCAGCACTGTCGACGCCGACATCAGTTCAGTCTGCCCTCTCGAGCCCAGACCCTCATGTCCGGCCAGGTGCCCCATGTGCATGGTTCCCTCCGGCGACCCCCACATGTGTATTTCACCGTAAGTCTCCGCAGTGAGCGGGTTTCTTCCCTTGGCGTGTCCCCGCCACCCCTAGGGTTAAAAATCCACCTTCGGCTGGTACCCTAGAGATCTTCCATATGCAGCCCTCTCCGGGTCATATGTGTCTCTTAAGTCCTCCCCACGGGTAGGCATCTTGGCATTCCCTCACTGGGATATGCTTCCCAGTGTACCTTGGTAATCCTGTGTTAAGTGGGAGTCCTTCGTCCGTACTAGTCTTACGACAGGGAACTCACACTTACGCAGGGCGCTGGAAGACGGCTGAGTGGCGGGATTATATTGGGACCCCCATTCGTTAGTCACTAACGTTACGTCGTAGTGACTGAACGAAAGGGAACGTCTCGGTTACGGATGTAACCCTCGTTCCCTGAGGAGGGAACGGAGACGTAACGTCCCCTTGCCACATCAGCTGTGTTGCCTGGAACGCAGGAGTTCAGTCTTGGCTCCTCAAGCAGGTAACATAATGCGATATTGCCTCGTACTTCCTTATATACTCACGCAGTGAGGCGGAGCTACGTATGCAAATTCCGCATGCCCCATGGCATTGGCACGCCATTGGGCGTTTTCTCAAAACTCGAAGTTGATAGGCTTCTAAGCGAAACCCCCATTCGTTAGTCACTAACGTTACGTCTCCGTTCCCTCCTCAGGGAACGAGGGTTACATCCGTAACCGAGACGTTTTTAATTAAGGATAAAGGCATTACACATATGCTATCATAACATACTGCAAAAATACCAGTTTGAATAGTTTTTAATCTTATATTTAAAAAAAACGAAAGATTTTCTTATACATTCTTAATCATTTCTTACTTTTTCAGTTTTGAAGTAAAAAAATGACAGATTCGACAAATTCACAACTTAAAAGTTTTACTAAAGTTGGCTGTAAACCTGACAAAACTGCTAGAAACCTGTTCCAGTCAGGTTTTAAGTTGCTCTAGTCCAAAAAAAGAAAGGTGCTGTCTAACCTTATCTTTCCTTTTTTCTTTCTTTGTATAGTGCGGCCCCGCTTCACACAGCCGGCCAAAATGAGAAAGCGCGTAATTGCCCGGCCGGTGGGGAGCTCAGTAAGGCTTAAGTGCACCGCGAGTGGCAACCCCAGACCGGACATCATCTGGCTGAAGGACAGCAGGCCTCTGACGCCCGAGGAGGTGGGCGAGGGCCGGAAGAAGAAGTGGACTCTCAGCCTGAAGAACCTCACGCCTGAACACAGCGGCAAATACACGTGTCACGTGTCCAACCGTGCCGGGGAGATCAACGCTACCTATAAAGTGGAAGTCATCCGTGAGTAATTCACCTGATCTCTTTGATGATTCTCTTATAAAGTGTCGACTGAAAGCATGAACATGCAGCAACAGTTAAACATTACGGTAACACTTTACAATAAGGTTCATTAGTTAACATTAATTAACTACATAAGTTAACTGCACTTTTAAAGCATTTATTTATCTTTGTTAATGTTAATTTCAACATTTACTAATACTTTATTAAAATCGTGTTAACATTAGTTAATGTACTGTGAACTAACATGAACAAACTATGAACAGCTGGATTTATATTAAGTAACAAATGTACTGCTCATGATTAGTTCATGTTAGTTAATACATTTACTAATGTTAACTAATGAAACCTTATTGTAAAGTGTTACCAACATTACTTGTCTCGGAGCTGGATGCTGTTCAGGGGGGTTTAACAGCTGTCTGGCATGCTGTCAGTTTAGTGTTGGGAAGAATTTACCTAATCATTCCTAACAAACAACATTAGCATTCTCCATTAGCAGCACTAATGCACTGCAGCACCAGCTAAACTGTCTCAATCAATTAATGGCTTATCATTAGGAATGCATGATATTTAAAAATGATTATTATTCAGACACCAGATATAATTTTTTACTTGTGGGTGCAGGACACTATAGTTCATTTATGTAAGTGAGGATAGCAAAATAAAGTAATGTATGATATATTATACCCAAAAATTCTTCATACAGTGACTACCAGTATGACTACCAGTAAAATTGATAAACATGTGGGAGCAAAATTTGATCACTTTGATCTGACCATGTTTTGTTTGTGTGTTTTTTCTTTAATTGCTAATGCGACCTTTTACACCACAGACTGAACAAAATGAAGCATTGCTTTGTCATTGGTTGACCTAAATTGGAATTATCTAATTGTGTGCTTAAATTTAACAGCTGACAGCTGATTGGTTGATTGTAATCCATTACATACCTTTCTATCAAAGTTATCTGACATTATCAAGATAAATTTGTTCTGAAAGAGATCTTTGTCATATTTTATTACCATTTTATAAACTATGGCAAATAAACTGTGATAATGTGAGAAAATGTTGAAGGTGTCTGAATAAATTTTGGTTTGACTGTATATTATGGCTTCACAAATACTAAATAACTGAATAAACTTTCAATTAAAGATCGACCGATATAGATTTATTTATATCGATACTAATTATTTGCATGTTATAGAACTGATATTTGTTTGTAGTAGTATGAACGCGACTTCACGAGACTAATGATGAGCATCGACAACAGAGAGAGAGAATTAAAGTCAGCTTTTATTTCCAACATGTGCTCATTCCTGGCTGTTATATTTAATTCATGTTCAGTTATTTTTTTGATCCAAGTTTAAACTACATAACACGCATTTATGTAGCATATCTAATTTGTGTATTAAATGGCTGTTATGTTAAATAAAGTTTATTAATTAATAGTCTGGGAGCCAAAGTCTCAAAAGCTCAATAAAATGGGTTGAACCTGACATGGTCTGCCATACTTTTTATTTGTGTTTTTTCTGTTAACTTTGACCCTAGGAACCAATAATTGGAGGGTCTGCTCTGCCGGAAATATCGCAAAAAAAAATTGTGGCCATTTTCATGTATGCACCCTTAATTTTTTATCAGAAAAATGTGAAAAATTTTTTTTTTCCTCAAATCCTCAGTGGGTTGGGTAGGCTGTCAATAAATGCATTCCAGATACACAGAACACATGTGCTGACAACATCCACTGAAAAAAATAACTCTTAAAACACATTTCTACATGATTTTGCATCAATTTAATGCAAAAAATAGGCATTTTCTCACTTTTTTCCAATATTTCAATCTTTACTTCATTGGCTTCTTCATTCATATCAAGTTATGACATCAGTCAATATGCCATTCTTTTCACCAAATAGTTTACTCATTCCACAGAAAAAATTATAAAAATCCAAACAAAATCAATGGATCTGTGATGATTTCACTACTAGTTGGTATATATGTCCTCGGGGGGCAAAAAGGGAGCAGACGTCCTGTCAAGGCAGGGGCTGAGGCCTGGGGAGTAGCGACTTTACCCAGAGGTGGTAGAAGCCATGTGCGAGAGGTTCGGCCCAGTGGAAGTGGATCTGTTCGCGTCTCGACACCCATCCCACTGCCCTTTGTGGTTTTCTCTCAAGTACAGACATGGCTGCTGCATCTATGCATTTCCCCCGTTCACTCTGCTCCCGGGAGTCTTGGAGCGGGTCCACCAAGAAGGGATCAGCCTACTTTTAATAGCACCCTGCTGGCCGACCCAGGTATGGTTCTCGAACATCGTAGCACAGCTAGCAGGCCTCCCGTCTCAGGCAGGGGGCACAATATTTCACCCCCGGCCAGAGCTGTGGAACCTTTGGGTCTGGCCCCTGAGGGGGCCTGGTACCTAGAGGCGGGCCTATCGGCAGGTGTAGTTGAGACTTTACTCAGCTCCAGGGCTCCTTCCACGAGGAGATAGTACAGCATGAAGTGGAATGTGTTTTCCACTTGGTGTAGAGAGCGTTAGGTGGACCCAGTCAACCCAGTGGCTTCAGTGCTGGAGATCGTCCAAGATCGTTTCTCCGCCGGTCTTACCCCATCCACACTTAAGGTGTACGTGGCTTCCATTGCAGCTTTCCACTCACCTGTAGGTGATGGGCCTCTGGGTAAGCACCCTTTGGTTGTACGTTTCCTCCATGGAGCTCGGAGGATGAGGACTGCGACTCGGTCCAGAGTCCCAACTTGGGATCCGGCAGTGGTTCTGGAAGGGTTGTCTGCGGCTCCCTTCGAACCGTGTCGGCTGAGGCAAAGAACCTGACCTTTTAAGATGGCCTCTCTTCTTGCTATCACTTACTGAGGAGGGTGGAGGACCGGGGTCGGTTACGCCAACTTGCCTGGAGTTTGCCCCTGGCGGAGTTAAGGCCATCTTACTTCCAAGGCCGGGCTATGTGCCCAAGGTGCCATCGAGTGAGGCACGGTCAGTGGTTCTTTAGGGCTTCCATCCTCCACCTCACGTGACGGCGGAAGAAAGGAGACTTCACCTGCTCTGCCCTGTCAGAGCAGAGTTCTGGAAAAAAGAGTTTATCTGGAGAAGTCTTCACTGTGGAGGAAGTCAGACCAGTTGTTGGTGTGCTTTGGCTCACCCAAGAAAGGGCTTCCTGCGTCAAAACAGACAATCAGTAAGTGGATTGTCCAGGCTATAGCCATGACTTATCAGGTGCGTAATTTGCCTTCAATGATAGCCGTGAGGGCTCATTCCAGAGACATGGCATCCTCTGTGGCCCTCCTTTCTGGAATCTCGCTTCCTCGCTGGCGCTAGGGTGCTCGCGTCCTAAGTGTGCCTGGGTTCCAGCTTCACACTTGGTTGGGCGTGATTCTCGTGTGGCCTAGTGGGTATTCGTTCCCCAAAGTGTTGTTAGATGCAGTGCGAGTTCCCTCGAAAGGGAACGTCTCGGGTTACAACTGTAACCCTTGTTCCCTGAGAAGGGAACGAGATGCATGGAGCGTCTGCTTGATCGCTATGCTTAGGGAGCGTCCCCAAAGTGTCGTTAGATGCAGTGTCTCGTTCCCTTTTCAGGGAACAAGGGTTACAGTCGTAACCCAAGATGATTTCTTTCACCTGAATGCACAATATTTCCCATTTGCAGATTTGGTTCTGATCTTATTGGGTTTGCTGTGGAGGAAAAGATAGTGAGAAGAGAAGGCAGCAGAGGATTGGGACAGTAAAGAGGAGGGGAGTGGAGAGGAGAGTGGAGGATTGAATGGAAGAGAAGCGTGGAATGAGGAGAGAAGAGTGAAGAGGATAGGGGTGGAATGAACGAGAGATATAAGAATAGTGGAGGAAAAAGAGGAGTGAATTGACCAAGAAAGAAGAGTGGAGAGGTATGGAGAGGAGAAGAGGGAAGAGGAGAATAGTGGAGAGGAGTGGAAGAGGAGAAGATTGGAGAGGATAGGAGAGGAGAGAAGAGAAGAGTGGTGAGAAGTGGAGTGGATTGGAGAGGAGAGGAGACTAGAGAGTGAAGAGTACAGGAGTGGATTGAACAAGAGAGAAGAGTGGAGAGGAGTGGATGGAATAGGAGTGGAGAGGGGAGAAGAGAAGAGGAGAGGATTAAACAAAAGAGGAGAAGCGTGGAGGAGAGGAGTGAACAGGAGAGAACAGGAGAGGAGTGATGTGAATTGGAGAAGAATGAAGGATGAAGCCTGAGTTCTTAACCAAACAGCTGAAAAGAAAGCTGCTCAGTCCCAACTATACTGCTTGCATAATATGTCAGAAAACAGACAGTGACGCTGGTCCTCTTCAGAAACTGACAAATCAAGGCTACCCTTCCCTCCTATATGCTGTAACCAACAGAAAGGATGATGTCTCATACAGACTTGACAATGGGCTGAAACCTCAATGTGACTTTCTGAGGAGGAATACTTTGTGGCACACACAATGTTGTGCGAGGTACACAGATCTTAAAACTGTTGACCAGACGAGGAAAAAAGTTGAAAAGCCAGAAGTCAAGCTCTTTCATCCAGCTCATTTCAATTATTCCATGGTGACAATGCGGGCAGATCAGTAGAGCATGCACGACCAGGGGGAATAGATCCCTCATTTTGATCGCCACTTATGACAGACAGAATGCAGTTTGGGAAAAAGCAAACAAACTTGAAGATGAAGAGATACTACACAAGACTTGTGGTCCTGATGGAAACAAGTGTTCTGATATGATTGCTGAGGTGTTCCGGTACCACAAGGAATGCATGACCAACTACCTGACAAAGCGTCTTCGTTCACAGGGAAGGACTAGTACTGCCACCACTCCAAATGATGCTGCACTGAACCAACTCATATCTCGGATAGATGAGCCCTTTTTCAAAGACCCATAGACTTAGTTACAGCTTTGAGGGATGAATTCTGTAAATACTTGGAAAGCCTTGGAGTTCAGAATGTTACCTCATACAGATGTCAGTTCTTGATTGCCCGCCTTAGAAGGCACAATGAAGTAGGTGGCAATTGTAAAATAATGGTTGTTCCACAGAAAAGATGTTCCATCCTGAATGTTCCAGCAGAAATTAATGTTGGCTGCATGCTCTCAAATTTGAAGGAACTTTCAGGGTTACTTCAGTGATTTAGCATTAAGCTTTGTATCAGTAGAAACCCAGTAGTATATTCAAATTATGGTACTTTCCCCCCTCATATCCCCCTGAGACGAGAGAATTATGCATTTTATTTCTGGAAAAAATCCTCAGATGATGCAAATAGATATAGAGTTGACACCAGATGATACCATAGTCTCTTCCTACAACACTGCAAAGAGAATATGGAAGGACCTCCAGAACCAACGTAAGCAGATCCTGAAGGAAGCAAGAGAAGCCAGAACAGCTCAAGCCAGTGGAAGTCAGCGGATGCCTGGAAGTATGACTTAAGACCCGTCACTGCAGCTAGAGATATCATACCTGGACACATCCCGAAGAGTGAGCTCTAACCTGTATAACCACCTGGCATGGATGATAACAGATGCAACTCCACAGTTAGGCGAGGACGACCGGGTGAAAGTCAGTCCTAAGCAGCAAGAACAAGTTCTTGCCCAGGATGTCTGCCAAGCAGATGCCAAGATCCCAACACTCTTCCATTGGGAGAACAGGGTTATGTTGAAATTAAAAAGATGCCTAGGCCATGATGTTTAATAATGTGGACATTAACAACCATGTTAAATATCCAGTATATCCAGAGTAGCCTAAAATTCTATTGAGGTTCTGAGCTTGTTGATCGCCAAATAGTAGTGAAATCATCACAGATCCATTGATTTTGGTTGGATTATTATATTTTTTTCTGTGGAATGAGTATACTATTTGGTGAAAAGAATGGCATATTGACAGATGTCATAACTTGGGGGAATAGTTGATTGCCAATGAAGTAAAGATGAAAATACTGGAAAAAAAGTGAGAAAACGCCTATTTTTTTGCATTCAATTGATGCAAAATCATCTAGAAATGTTTTTTAAGAGTTATTTTTTCAGTGGATGTTGTCAGCACATGTGTTCTGTGTATCTGGAATGCATTTATTAACAGCCTACCCAACCCAACTGAGGATTTGAGGACAAAATTCATTTTTCAAATTTTTCAGATAAAAAATAAAGGGTGCATACACTAAAATGGCCACAATTTTTTTTTGCGATATTTCGGGCAGAGCAGACCCTCCAATTATTGGTTCTTAGGGTCAACGTTAACAGAAAAAACACAAATAAAAAGTATGGCAGACCATGTCAGGTTCAACCCATTTTTGAGACTTTGGCTCCCCGACTATAAGGAATGAAAGTTATTTTACCATTGAACACTGTTGTTGATTCATCTCCCCTCAGACGCATTGCTTTAATGGCGGTCTTATGCGCAATTCGACCATTTATCGGTGAATCTGATATTATAAAACCGATACCCGATTATGGGAAAACGCTATATCGGTCAATCTCTACTTTAAATACATTCCTGAGTGGAATAGGAGTGTTGTAAAGTAGAGTTTAAAGTTTGAGTGGTTAGTTTGGTTTGGTAAAGACTAGTGTGACATTTAGTAGTAAAGATTTTATCCAGTTCAATTGCTATTTGCTCTAGATTAAATCGTGACTATACCTGTTGACGTTACAACCACATCCTAGCAGTGGGGTGTTTATTAATCTTGCTCTCGGTAGAGTAATGTGTGACATTTTTTCCTCACTCATAATAACATAAAACTATTTTTAGAACAGAAAATAGAAAGACCAATCCGAAAGGCATAGACCCACACTTGGTTTAAATACTGATTTATAAATAAAATCTTCCTTATTTCATTACAGAGCGCACAAATTCCAAGCCCATCTTGACGGGCACTCATCCAGTAAACACTACAGTAGACTACGGTGGCACCACATCCTTCCAATGTAAAGTACGCAGTGACGTGAAGCCGGTTATCCAATGGTTGAAGAGGGTCGAACCAGGCGGTGAGAGCAAGTACAACTCCACTATTGAAGTCGGAGACCATCGCTTCGTTGTGTTGCCCACGGGTGAAGTATGGTCACGGCCAGACGGCTCCTATTTGAACAAGCTACTTATCACTCGAGCCAAAGAGGAGGACGCTGGCATGTACATCTGCCTGGGGGCCAATACCATGGGCTACAGCTTCCGCAGTGCCTTCCTTACTGTGCTGCCTGGTGAGTATCATTCTCTGGGACACATTTTAGACTTCTGTAGCATTTCAATTTTTCATTTATGTAAGTGAGGATAGCAAAATAAAGTAAACTGTGACATATTATACCCAAAAATTCTTCATACAGTGACTACCAGTAAAATTGATAAAAATGTGGGAGCAAAATTATTCAAACACTTTGACCTGACCATGTTTTGCTTCAGTGTTTTTTCTTTATTGCTAATGTGACCTTTTACACCACAGACTGAACAAAATGAAGCATTGCTTGGTCATTGGTTGACCTAAATTGGTATTATCTAATTGTGTGCTTAAATTTAACAGCTGACAGCTGATTGGTTGATTGTAATCAATTACATCCCTTTCTATCAAAGTTATCTGACATTATCAAGATGAATTTGTTCTGACACAGTTTAACTCTGAGTTCTATTTAATATTATTGATAATATCGTTTAAAATATAATTGAAAGTATTCTTTATTTTAATTTCTCATTGTCTCATTGTGGTTTTTACGTCTTTGTCTTCATCCAGATCCAAAACCGCCATTCTCTCCAATCCCGTCTGTTCTGCCTCCCAGTCTTCCCTGGCCCGTCATCATCGGCATTCCCGCAGGAGTGGTCTTTATTCTCGGTACTGTCCTGCTCTGGTTCTGCCAGTCCAGAAAGCACTGTTCTTCAGGAGCTATAATCTCAGCCCAGACCTTACCCAACGGCCACCGGCAGCCCCCGAGAGACCGGGCGCTCGCGGCTGCCGACAAAGACTACATTGGCTCCGTCACCTACGAGGAGTATTTGGCTCAGCAGCAGCAACAACAGCTTCTGCTGGCCCAAGCTGCTCCCAAAGTCTATCCAAAGATCTACTCAGACATTCACACACATACCCACTCGCATGTGGACGGCAAAATTCACCAGCACCAACACATCCACTACCAATGCTAGCATGTACTTCATGCTTACAGTCTGCTGTTTTTTCTTCACATATTTCTTCAGTCTTTGGACCCAAAATGTTGTTGGCAAAATACGGCAGCGTGTTAGCCACTGCCTCAAACAAACATTTCTACTCAAATTGTTGAGAACGGAAAGACAATTGAGCCATGTTGTTGCAGTCTAACCAGTCCCTTTATGAACAGTGGGGTGGAAAAGGGTAAGGCTAACAAAAAAATGATGACATTTGAGTCATCAAATGGAGAAAAGTTTCATGTAAACACTGCTGACAGAGCAAACACTTCCACATATTTGTCCACAATGTATTGTCTCTTCGATACGTATCTGCTTTCAAACTGTGAAACACTACAATATTTTAATTGTCCATTGACTAATCTTGTGGACGGGGCCAAAAGGATTTTTTTTTTTTTTTTTGGATTAGCACCAAATCTCAGTGAAACGTTCGTTTGCATGCATAAGAAAATTGTTTGCAGGTATTGAAAGATCCAATTACAGTGTATTTAGTTACATCCGATTGAATGCATGAGAGCCTACGTTGATGTTGTTTTTGCAGGTATGGTCTACTTTGTAGTTTTCGATTTTAAGAAATGGTGTAGGTTCAGTCAATCTAGTTTTGGGTATCTTTAATGGAAAAAGAGAATATTAATGAGCTATGGTTATATCGTAACTAAAGATACAATGAGATTTTGCCATTGTACGTTCTGGCAAGGGGTGCCTTGTGTTTCTCATTAACTTTGTACTTTTCTTTTCAGGGCCTGCTCTGAATAACCTGAGGTACTGCAATCCCATAGTTGCTCTATGGCTTTGTTTTTTGTGTGTGTGTGGGAGGGAAGTTGTATTTTTATAAGCTTGACCACTATAATGAATACTGTGTAAAATGCCTTTGACTGCTCATGTAATGACTGCCCTTTTAATATTTACAGAAGTGAGTCAGAGTTTCGAAAACAAAAAGACTGAAACTCAGACATATTGTGCATTGTCTGTGCATGTGTTTACTGTGATGTTCATGGTAATGAGTCAATGCTGAAATGACTGCGGTAATACAGGAATGCACTTAACCCAGACAAAAATTAAATCCATTGCCCCTGTTGTTTTAACATCGGAAAGTGATTCTAAAATAGTTAATTTATTTGTAAGCAATGTCTTGATGCTTTGAATTGGGAATAATCTAGATATTTTAAACCAAATATGGAGTATACCTAGCATTGTCTTCCCTTAGCTGCAGTGTAAGCTATGTACTGTAGCATATATCATGTGTTAAATATTTATATGCGCTGTTGAAAAAAATAACACAACGGTCATAATTATCTTTGTATGGACAATCTTGTACAGTCTGGCCTGTTTTTATGTTTAAAAAATATATGTTTGTCACATTGAAACATTAAAATCATTTTATCATTATCATAAAATGATAAAGCTCTTGTTCACCAGGTATGAAAATATGCCGAGTGTGTCATTTTCTGAATGTCATATTTATGTGGATACAAACTTAGTCTGTATATCTTTTATTTGGAATTCCATAAAATGTTTCTAATTTTATACCCACTTTTTGAAGTGGCAAAATATTATTATAACCTTACAACTAATTTACAAATTTCTTATCAACTATATACAATTATATTACAATTAGTACAAAATGTATGAGATAATTTTTAAACCATTTATATGCAGACTTTTTTTTATAATTCAGTGTAATATGAAAGACGTGAAATAAATCATATAAATACTGTAGCAGATGCTAAAATAATATATTGTTTAATGGTGTAACTACATCAGGGTCAGTAAGATTTTTGCATGTTTTTTTTTAAAGAAGCACCACTAAGGCTGCATTTATTTAATCAAAAATACAGTAAGAACATCAATAGTGTGAAATATTTAAAGCAATTGTTTTCTATTATATTTTAAAATGCAAATTACTATGATCAAAGCTGAATTTTCAGCATCATTACTCCAGTCTTCAGTGTCACGTCAATGGAATAAGCTTTCCATTGATGTATGGTTTGTTTGGATAGGACAATATTTGGCCGCGGTGCAACTATTACAACTGGAATCTGAGGGTGCAAAAAAATCGATTTGAGAGAGAATCGCAATGCATTTGGAAAATCTCAGAATAATTTCTCGATTCACGAAGCATCGATTTATTGTCCCAGCCCTAATTCCTTCTCAAAATAAATAATATGTGTGACCCTGGACCACAAAACTGGCCAGTCATAAGTCGCACGGGTATATTTGTGGCAATAGCCCACACATTGTATGGGTCAAAATTGTTGATTTTTCTTTTATGCCAGAAATCATTAGGATATTAATGTGATCATGTTCCATGAAGATATTTTGTAAATTTCCCAATTTAAATATATCAAACATTTATTATTATTAAAATTGTTATCTGGACAACTTTAAAGGTGATTTTCTCAAAAAAAAAATGTTTTTACACCCTCAGATTCCAGATTTTCAAATAGTTGTCGGCCAAATATTGTCCTATCCTAACAAACCATATATCAATGGAAAGCTTATTTCAGCATTCAGATGATGTATAAATCTCAATTTTTAAAAAAATTGACCCGTATGACTGGTTTTGTGGTCCAGGGTCACATATCATACACTACACTTAAGCGCGATCTGTCAAGTTGAATTGTGGGATATGTGTACGTTGGAGTAGACTGTCAAAATCGAGGGGACGGGGGTTTTCAAGTGGGCGAGGGAACTTTATCCACATAAACTTCCCTCGCCCATTTGACAGTGAAGTGAAGCTCACTTCAAAACGGTGGCAGGGATTCCTCCGAGGGGAAGTGCTTAGGGAAGTTCGTGAGCATGTCTAAAAGTGAAGTAGAACTCCTGGTGTAATCAGGAAGCTACAGTACCAAACAGCTTTCAAAGCACTACCGGTGCGGCTCAACCGCTTCATTCTGCTCTTGCTTTTCTTCATGTAGCAACGAGTTAGCGCCTTCAATGAGACACAGAAAGCATAAGCGTCTATAAGGCCAACACCTGGGAATACCTGGCTGTTCCTTTCAAAGAATGAACCCTCTGTTTGCTTTCCTCCTTTTTCAAACAGTCATAATGGCCCGATTGACAACAAAGCCGCCATTTGAAAGAGCACCCCGTCATTTGATAAAAACACCCCGTCTGAAAACTGGTTGCCAGTGGCTTTCCTTACATGTTTACCTCGCGTACAAAAAGAGAAAGATGCAGAGAGTGAGTGGAGGGACAAAAAAAGTGTCTACGAGATGGGACCTGAGCCAAAGCCTTTAAAGTCCGCAACAGAACCATGACAAAAGCAGCTTAATCTCGGTGTTGTCTTTCAGCCTTTCTTTACACATCCTGCCAAGCTGCCTTAGAGGAAAGGAATCTTTCTACAGCCCCGCTGACATCATGAAAGCCCGGGATGAAATCAGGGTCATCAAAGCTATTCACATGTTGGACATCTGTGGAAAAACACGAGGGCTGTGCTTTTACAACCCTTACCTGTTAATCTTTTCCTTCGGACCACCTCTGAAGCCTCAACAGACATCCAAAATACCTCAAACTATAACACAGATGCTTATCGTTCAAGGTGAGCCATTCGGGAGAAGCACGCTGACAATTAAACAGGAAGTTCCATATAGCCATTCACACTGATAAAATCCTCTTTAGCACCTTGAAAGAAACCAGAGGATTCAGAAGGAAGTGCGAAGGAAGTGTCGTCATTGTGTTCGGCAGGTGTTGTGACACATTGTTTGCATTAAATTCGACCATCCAAGGGCTCCTCATCGTTTAACTTATTTCCTGTAATTACTCACAGGACTGCAGGTCACACATTGTCTGCACTTGTAAAATTACATTATCATTAATCACAGCTGGGGCACGAATATGGTTGATGTGGGACCAATTCATGACATGAGTTGATAATAAGGATGATTTTACCTCAGAACAGCAACAAACAAAAAAAATGAGTATCAAAAATAAAATAAAATATTTTTAAAAACAACATAGGACTATTTGTTGTTCAAAATTTAATAGTGATATACTCTATATTGCCAAAAGTATTGGGACACCCCTCCACATCATTGAATTCAGGCGTTCCAATCACTTCATGGCCACAGGTGTATAAAAAGAATGAGTCGCTCTCAGGAGCTCAGTGAATTCAAGCATGTTAACGTGATAGGTTGCCACCTGTGCAAAAAGTCCATTCGTGAAATTTCCTCACTACTCCATGGTCTCCACTTCCCACGGTCAACTGTTATTTACCATTAATTTATAACAAAGTGGAAGCAATTGGGAAAAACAGCAACTCAAAATCCACGTAAATTCACAGAGCAGGGTCAGCGCATGCTGAGGTGTGCAGAAGTCGCCAATTTTCTGCAGAGTCAATAGCTACAGACCTCCAAACTTCGTGTGGCCTTCACATTAGCTCAAGAACAGTGCATCATGGAATGGGTTTCCATGGCCGAACAGCTGCATCCAAGTCTTACATCACCAAGTGCAATGTAAAGCGTCAGATGCAGTGGTGTAAAGCACGCCACCACTGGACTCTAGAGCAGTGGAGACGTGTTCTCTGGAGTGACCAATAACTCTTCTCTGTCTGGCAATCCCATGGGTCTGGGTTTGGCGGTTGCCCCTTAGTTCCAGTGAAAGGAACTATGCTTCAGCCTACCAAGACATTTTGGACAATTTCATGCTCCCAACTTTGTGGGAACAATTTGGAGAAGGCCACTTCCTGTTCCAACATGACTGCGCACCAGTGCACAAAGCAAGGTCCATAAAAGACATGGATGAACGAGTTCGGTGTGGAGGAACTTGACTAGGCTGCACAGAGTCCTAACCTCAACCCGATAGAACACCTTTGGGATGAATTAGAACGGAGCTGCGAGCCAGACCTTCTCGTCCAACATCAGTGCCTGACCTCACAAATGCACTTCTAGAAGAATGGTCCAAAATAAGCACACTTATGGAAAACTGCAGGTGAAAAATAGCCTTTTGGCTAACTCTGGCATATTGACAGAAATGTTCATTAATATGCACTGTCCCTGTAAATAAATAAATAAAGAAAGAAATAAAGAAAGAAAGAAAGAAAGAAAGAAAGAAAGAAAGAAAGAAAGAAAGAAAGAAAGAAAGAAAGAAAGAAAGAAAGAAAGAAAGAAAGAAAGAAAGAAAGAAAGAAAGAAAGAAAGAAAGCCTTGTGGAAAGCCTTCCCAGAAGAGTTGAAGCTGTTATAGCTGCAACGGGTGGGCCAACTCCATATTAAACCCTACGGATTAAGAATGGGATGTCATTAAAGTTCATGTGCATGTAAAGGTAGCTGTCCCAAAACTTTTGGCAATATGTGTATAGTGAACGATATCAAACAAAGATTTGCTAATTTTTTACATGACCAACCCAGACAAAACATAATTTCAAAATACTAATAAAGGTAATAAAACAGTCACGTTGTTACATTACAGTGTTAAGTTCTCCATAAAATGACTTACCGCTGTAACAGCTGGATTTTGTGCCGCTTACAACGATGGCCGCCAAACGTTGTCAGAGCAGAGCACAAGAAAAAAAAAACTAAATCACAATCTACAGACAATCTCTAAACAACATACAGTCATATAACACAGATATTTCTTAAACATGTACAGAATCAAAGATTAATCTTAACATTTTGACACTTTTTATTGTTGTTTAAAGCTAATGTATATATCTTTACAAACTTTAATTCAGCAATTCCACAAGAAAATTGCTTCTGTGTTTACTCTGACTGTAAAGATGCTTAACGTTGTATTGTTTAAAACAAATGACACATAACTTCATTTGAAATGCAAAAGAGCAATGCAAATAAATAAATTATACCTGCTTTGGGTAAAGTGTTTCAAGATGTTGGGGTCAGAAGTGTCAAGCATAAATCAATAAATTACAGCTGAAAGCACAAAGACTCTCTCTGTTTTAACATTGGACAATCACTTATGCCAACTCTCAAACTGTTTTCTTTATCTCACTGAAGCAGCACAACTCATTTGTACACCCTGGGGCTGAACAAAGGAAGTCTGATTTATATTTTTCTCAGGCTGCATGATACAATGACAGCCTACAAGAGGGCTGAATTTCACTCTCGCTGGACCCAGTACAGGAAATTACCCTAAATCCCTCTGAAGCCCCAGAGTTCAGACACATTTCACATGTACAATACTGTCTGTTCACACCTCGCCCCTCTTAGAGGGATGTCTTGACAAAACAGACGTACTATTGGAAACGGTCGCACGGGGCAACTCAAGATACACACGAGGCGGTAAATTACCAGTCCGGGCAGATCACGACAGGCCGAGTGATGATAATCTCTCAACATTCACATTCATCTGTCACCTGCCATGTTCTATATGAAGCATGCAATCCCTAACATAGATAAATAAATACGTAATAGTACTAATAAAATAGATACATGTATCAATTACTAATAATTATTGGAATTATTAATAATTTCTTATTTTGAAATCCCTAACAGAGATAAAGGAATACCTAACAGTAATAAAATAGATAAATGTATCGATTACTAATCATTATTGGAGTTATTAATAAGAAAACCTAATAGTACAAATAAAATAGAGAAATATATAAATTACTAATAATTGTTGGAGTTATTAATAATTTCTTGTTATGTTTATATTTGTATTATTATATTATATGATTATAAGGATAAGTGGTTTGGAGAATGGATGGATGGATATCATCTTTTATTTTAAGTTATTAGTGCTGTTATAACTAAAACAACTAAAAATTAAATACAAATAAATTAAAGCTAAATAGAAATATTAAAAAACTAAAGCTAATAACAAGTGTAATTTTATTATCACAAGTTTGTATATCATATTTTAAACCTCATAGCATAAGTTTTAGCAATTTTGTTTTGTTTTTGTCATTTGTAATAGTAATGTATTTAAAATATATATTTTTTTATGGATTATTTTAAATGTATTTATAATGTATTAAATAAATATATTTAATAGTTATTTAATTAATTAATAAATGAATAAACAATGTAATGTAATAATTTCTTCCTCACATCTTACAAACCAAATATCATGGTATTTTAATGATGCATGAGATACTTACCATGGTATTATCTTGGTGCGAATAGTTTTATATATATATAGTTTTAATACCATGCTATGTTTCTGTTATTCTGTTATCTGTTTATTGATGTTTAAAGAGGATTGACAAATAGTCTTTTCATGGACTGATTTTCTACCTGCCATCCAAGTGGAGTATTTGATTTATATGTGTGGTATGAAATATGAGGCTCATCATGTGGTTTCATGTGTTTGTGTCAAGCTTTGGAGGATTAAATGATTCAGGCGTCTGACACATATCCTAATGTTCCTGTTGGTAATGTATTTGCCTCTTGACAGGCATTACATCTAAATATTCCCCTCCGTTTTCCCTGGCTCAGTGCAAATAACTCAACATCACTGTCATCCCAACTTTGTGCGTATTTTCGTGGTGTTTCAGCTAGAATAACACTGTAATTAGGGCCTGATGTCACTGCTTTTATTCTGGCTGGTGCTACCATGTTGTATGTCCGTCTGGTGATTCGCTGCATGTGTGAGTCTTTGATGTGGTGCTTGTGTCGTGTTTGCTAACATACTGCCCTGATCATGTTATTTCTTGTGTGGTTGCCGAATGACAGTTTCATTTTATTTATTTTTTCACTTTGCGCTTTTGTGTGGTATGTTTTTGAAAATTTCTCTATTTCTTCACTATATTAACACTATATTAATTTCCTTACACCTCATTTGCTTTCTACAAAAATCTCAAGACTGCTTGAGACCAGGCCAATGTAATGAACATGTTTTCAAGCTTACAATGAGCAATTTACCTGATAAAAATTATTTTGTGAAGTAAATAAAAATGAATGTAATTTCTACATGAAAAGTTAGTTCAGACAAGAAGGAAAAAAAGTGCATTAAGTACCCAATTCAAGCTTGTATAAATTAAAGCGTAAATATCAAATTAAAACTACTCAACTTTTCTGATACTGGTGTTTCCATTATGCACTGGGGTTTGAATAAATAATAAGGTGGATTTTCCAGCTGTATTTACACTGTTTTATCACTGGTTTTGTTGTTAGGTTTAATAACTTTTGTGACATTTTGAGTTCCTTTTCTACTCAAAATGACACATTCATCCTACTCAAAAAAGATCCATTGAATGTTACGTCACTGTATTATGTACCAAGTATTGAGATTTCTGTGTTCGGGTGGGTAGTGAGTTTATGTAGATATGGTATTATTCACTGTATTTACTGTATTATTTACTTGTGTTTCTAAGTAAAGCATACACTTTATTATAGGCTACTTGGTTTAATTCAGGGTTATATTGTTTGAGTAAAAAGTATTGCAAAGGAAACTTTAACAAAGTAGAAATTACTTTGTTAAAGTAATTGACCTTTTACTGGCCAAGTTAAAATTGCTTATTTTCTTTGTTCATTTATTTTTATTTTTACTTGTTCAACTTATTTAAGAAGAGTTTACTTAATTCCATATGTAAAATTTACTTAAACAACATGCATGCAAAAACATGCACAAAATAAATAAAAAAATAATAATTCAGTGTACTTTTTTGTATATGTGTATCTCAGTAGACAGTATCTCAGTATCAGTATGTGTTTGGAATGAGATTTTACAGCTTACTGTATACTGAACAGGATATCCCGTGAAAAAAAAAGAAGTGTCCTGCAAATCTTACAAGTAATAATATTAACTAAAGACAGTATGACTATACGCTTAACACCCTTAAGTTCACTTTTAAAAATTTCACTTTGTAATAATTTAAAATTAAAAAGAGTGTCAACGCTTCATTTTACAGTGTCCTTGTTAAACATGTTACATGCATTTACCATAGTAATAACAGTAAATTAAGCATAATTACATGCAACTAACCCTTAACCAAACCTTAGTACCCTAACTCTATAGCATGTTGTTAATTATATACTTAAATATATAATTACAATGTAACAAAAACTCCTTAAAATAAAATGTAACAAAAAAAAACATATTCAAGTTTTACTTTAAAGTACATTTTAAATTGTTATCTTTTAATAATCTGTTGCCGTGCTTATGTCGTCACTTATTTTGATTTAACTAACTAATTAAATTAACTACTAAGACAATAATTAAACTGTAGTGTGTTACACTTAAAGTGTCACATCTTACAGTAGATTTGGCAGTACACTTTAACCATAGTTCAAAGACATAATTAAAAATTACAAAAGATGTACTTTAGTCCTACTGTGGGTCAAAATTTATTTTAATTGCATTTAGTAATTAATTGTCAAAAAAAAGTACATTTAGTTCACACTTCTGTATATTATTTTAAAGTATACTGTAAAAAAAAATTGCTGCCTTAAACTTTTAAGTACTTAAATTAAACTGACTTAAATAATGAGTTGAATCTTGTTTAACTTATAAAAAAAGCTGAAATTACATTATTTCTGTATAAAGTAGCCTACTTGTTTACACAACAACGATATACTAAAAACTGAAAAGTTTTTCTTTTGTTATTTTGAAAAGTTTCATGTACAGACAACAGCATTATTAAAACGATCCCTGTTAACGGGGATCAGCATAAACTGCTGCATGCCAGACCAGTAGATGTCACTTTGTAAAGAAACAACGCAGCTATAGACTGAACACTAACAGTATATTCACAAAAAAGTCAAGTCAAGTCAACTTTATTTATAAAGCGCTTTTTACAATGCAGATTGTTTCAAAGCAGCTTCACAGTCTTAAACAGGAAAATAATGCTACAGATTTTTATTCGGCCGTACAGCCGCTCCGGAGAAAACGGTGCTGTCATCTAGCTCATTTCAATTATCATACAGTGACAATGTGGGCATTAGATCAGTAATTTAGTTTATATGGTTAATTTAGTTTACCAATTAGATTTATTTCGATATTTAGTTGAAAATGTAGTGTCCCCAACTGAGCAAGCCAAGCCAAAGGCGACAGTGGCAAGGAAACCAAAACTCTATCAGGTAGCCTAATGGAGAAAAATAAACTTTGGGAGAAACCAGGCTCAGTCGGGGTGCCAGTTCTCCTGTGGCCAATTAACAAACAGTGTATGATTATTATTCGGGCAACTTTAAAGGTCAGGGGTCATATTAGATCGGAATATTTCGAATGATCGGACGCAACACGCCGGAGACGGGTTTATTGAGAATGACGTATCGATTAACCAATTATTAAATTGCCATATTCAAAAGATCTGAGTCATCACGCCAGAGACGGGTTTATTGAGGATGACGTATTGATTAACCAATTATTAAATTGCAATATTCGAAAGATCTGAGTCATCACGCCGGAGACGGGTTTATTGAAGATGCCGCACAAAACCTGCACAGTATAAACAATATCAGTAGAGCTATGGAAGTTTGATATTCCCAACCTAACAAGTCTTTTCCACACTGTCCGTCACATTTACTGTCATCTTCATCCTAATGGTGGAATTACACAACTGCACGTCTTTTAATGAAGCGCATAATGCATCCTCAACGTCTGTACAAAACAATTAAGCCACTGTTCAATCTGGCCACCATTTAACAAGCTTCATAAGGCAAACATATGTAACCAGGCATTCGGTTACAGCCATTTCAAGGCTTTGTCAAGCTGTAGTTACTCATGTGAAACTTTATGCCTAACCACGACTTGATTTGCGGTGATGCAGTGAAATGCACATAACACCAGCATTTCAGAGAACGTTTCATTCTGTTGAGACCTTGAACACTGAGGGTAACAGATTTAGTGCTGCATTACCAGAGATGGAGTTAAGGAGAGGTGAGCCCTCATGATAGCATGTTTCTCTGCATATGGACGACTAATGAGTTCCAGCTGTGCGTGCCAGTGTCTCAGATTAACCTATTATAACTTTCATACTTTCATACGCACAGCCCTACTGGATTAAAATACGGCACTTTAAGACGCACAAGATGACCCTAATTTAGTTCCATCTTCATTATTTTGCTCAACGGTACAGTGTGTGCGTGTGCGCATATGCGTGTGTGTGTGTGTGTTTGTGTGTTTTTCCATTGCATTCCAAAGAGGTGAGCAGCCTGGAAACTTAACTACCTCCAACAAGTTTTTTTTCCTTCTGTTGTTGTAATTGTGGGAAGTGATTATTGTAAACACACGCACACTCACTTACAGTGCCCCATATGAATGTACACCACCACATCAGGAGAAAACGGCAACCAGATGTGCTGTTAGTAGAATGACCAGAGGAAATACAGACTATTAAAGGTAGAGTGAAAAGATGTGCAATATTAAGTGATGCGTAAGTGCACGGCAAAACATTACATTTCATATACATTATATACCCAAAGTTTTAAATTAACTATATACACCGATCGGGCATAACATTATGACCTATTATCCTCCTTTTGCTGCCAAAACAGCCCTGACCCGTCGAGGCATGGACTCCACTGTCAGTGGCCCTGAAGGTGTGCTGTGGCACCAAGATGTTAGCAGCAGATCCTTTAAGTCCTGTAAGTTATGAGGTGGGGCCTCCATAGATCGGACTTATTTGTTCAGCACATCCCACAGGAATTTGGAGGCCAAGTCAACACCTCAAACTCCACACGGACCACCTTCGCTCCCCACGTGCATCAATGAGCCTTGGCCGCCCATGACCCTGTCGCTGGTTCACCACTGTTCCTTCCTTGGACCACTTTTGATAGATACTGACCACTGAAGACTTGGAACACCCCACAAGAGCTGGCGTTTTGGAGATGCTCTGACCCAGTCGTCTAGCCATCACAATTTGGCCAGACCCACTTTATATTAGGTGGTCTTATGTACTAACATTTAAATTAATAATTTGGGTAACACTTTACAATAAGGATATATTAGTTAACATTAGTTAATGCATTAGTTAACATGTACTAACCATGAACAACACCTCTGTTCAGCATTAGTTAATCTTTGTTAACATTAGTTAATATAAATACAGCTGTTCGTGGTTCTCTTACGAGAGGTTCTCTCGTATTGCGTAAGTTCCTTACGCTACGGGAAAGTATTCTTTCTTCGAGATTTCTGAAAAACCCAAAATTATCCTTAATTTTGTAACATTGTCAACGCAGTGCGGCAGCCTGGCAGACCATAGCAGGCTATTCCAGCGTGCTATTGGCTGCTCTGCTGGCAACTGCAGCAGCCTATCGGTGAGCCCGCGTGACGTGGCGACCAATGAGGGCGCTTCGCGCCCACCTGGCTTCATTTGCCTACAGGTGGGGCGTGGCCACGTGTATATAAGCGGGGCTCACGGGCTGCATATTCGATTTTCTTTTATTCAGCGAAGCCCTTCGCATCGCTGGATCTGGAACCCGCCGCCGTTGAACGTGCAGACGAGCAAGCAGAGGACAGCGCCTGAAGAAGCCGGCAGCATCGCGCCACCTTCAGCCATCCGTGCCTGCTCTGCTATCCGGCAGCATTATATCCTTTCATTGCACGTGTTCTCGCCGTTGCGTCACACGTTTCATAAAAGAGCACGAGC
The DNA here is from genome assembly GCF_949357685.1 of Gobio gobio. Taxonomy (NCBI): domain Eukaryota; kingdom Metazoa; phylum Chordata; class Actinopteri; order Cypriniformes; family Gobionidae; genus Gobio; species Gobio gobio. Next base: position 14,723,407 of record NC_137109.1, on the reverse strand, counting down.
GTTTTTATCAAAACGCCTCGTTCCACCTGCGGCTCGTGCCACGTGCAGCTCAGCACCAGAGACCGCCATGTGTCTGCGCTCTCTGTCTGGGCCGTGACCACGCCGCCGCCGCACTCCTCGCGGGCGATTGCCCCGAGTGCGAGGAACTCTCTATGTCGACCCTGCGGGCTCGACTCGAGCAGTTTTATGATGACATCACTCCGCTGTTCCCCCCCTCTGTTCAAGCCGCGCCACCGCGCCGCTTATAAGGGATGGTTGAAATGAACGGTCTCGGAGCGAGCCTCCTCCCCCTCTGTTCAAGCCGCGCCACCGCGCCGCTTGCGAGGGATGGTAGAAATGAACAGTCTCGGAGCGAGCCTCCTCCCCCTCTGTTCAAGCCGCGCCACCGCGCCGCTTGCAAGGGATGGTAGAAATGAACGGTCTCGGAGCGAGCCTCTTCCCCCTCTGTTCAAGCCGCGCCACCGCGCCGCTTGCAAGGGATGGTAGAAATGAACGGTCTCGGAGCGAGCCTCTTCCCCCTCTGTTCAAGCCGCGCCACCGCGCCGCTTGCAAGGGATGGTAGAAATGAACGGTCTCGGAGCGAGCCTCCTCCCCCCTCTGTTCATGCCGCGCTAATGCGCCGCTTACATACAAGGGATGGCAGAAACGGACGGTCCTGCAGCTCTCTTTACGTTACAAGAGAGCTGTTCCACCCTCGCGCACATTTCTCAGTCCCCTCATGAGTTCAGGCGACTGGAATTGTTCATATTGCTGTACACGAGCCTGTTAAGACACGCACGCCAGCGAACAAACGCCGTCATGAGACATGACGCTGACATATGCTCTCCAACGAACCCGCACTCCCCCCTGTTGGACCGCGCAGATTGCGCCGTTCGCAAGGAATGAGAGTGCGCACGGTCACGAGCATGTTCAGCGCGCGTGTGCGCGCCGCACTCACCAGAAAATTAACAGAGGGTGTTTTCGTCCCGCTGTGGCCGGACGAACCGCCTTTCTCTAGCATTTCTCAGCCCCCTCTCCAGTTCAGGCGGCTGGAAATATTACTATTGCAGTAACGAGCCTGTCTTTTATGCACGCACGACTGCCAATAAGCACGAGGACGTACTGCCGTATGCTCGCGCTAACTGAACGCTATTGTGTCCCTCCCGGTAGCACAGCGGCAAAATCAGCGGCTGAAACGCCGGAGACCCGAGTTCGAGCCCAGCTCTCGCGGCAGATAAAAATGTTTACTGTCCGCTTCCCCGGGCTCGCGGCCAGCTTTTCTTACATACAGAAAGCTAACTTGCACCACGTGGCGCTCGAGTATTTTTGGGCGTCTATACATAAGGAGAGAATAGACGGTTAAGTCCCGCTGCGGCCGGACCACCGTTAAAACTCTGTTTTCCTGTCAGTCCCCACTCCTGTGGCTACTGCAGATGTTTTCCACACAGCCTACGAGCCGGCGGACTCGCCCTCTCGTCTGTTTCCAACTGAAGCCCCTCCAAAGTCCTCCTAGCAGAAGGGGGAAGTGACGGTTAAGTCCCGCCGTGGCCGGACCACCGTCAAAACTCTTCTTCCTGTCAGCCCCCACTCCTGTGGCTGCTGCAGATGGCTCTCATGCAGCCAACGAGCCGGCAAAACTGCCCTCTCGCCTGTCTACAACCGCCGTTTTACGACGAACCAGAGAAATCACGAAGTTGCTTTTATTTCTGGTTGCACGGCTCACGCCGTATGTGTTTTCAAATGCAGTAAACGTGCCCACTTTTGTGTTCACCCCTGCACCCAAGCACCACAAATCCCGTGTCTCTCACTCACATAAAGCGGCCACCGGCCGCTCGAGTGCTAGAGTTAGGTCACGTGTCCGCTTATTTGCGCCCACGCCTAATCACCACACGCGCTGTCACACAGCCACTCTTAACCGGTCATGTTCCACGCGTAAGAGTTGTGCCCGCTCAAACGCGCTCACACATTTTTGCGAACATTCTGCCCCCGGCGCCATGCGCCGCGCCACACACCATTTGTTCTCCGCCCAAGGTGGCCGGAACGACGAGTGTAGGGCCACACACAAGCCACTCCCCGCTCGAAGCGGCAGAGATACAGTGTGTAAGGCGGCCAGCCATCGAGAGCGATCGGCTGGCCCACAGCACAGAGAGCGCGCGCACGGCGCCCGCCCCTCCTATACAGGCCGTCAAACCCGCGAAGCGCGGCGTTTTGAGCCCGGAGGCCGTTCTATCCCGTGTGGCACACGCGAGAGCGTAGGAAGCCATTCCAGGTGTATCAGAATGGGTGCTGAAAACAGTGAAGCACGGCTACACTCTGCAGTTCGCTCGCCACCCTCCGCGCTTCTGTGCGCGTACAGAGACGAGAGTGAGCGAGGAAGTAGCACATCTACTTCGAGCAGAAATAGCCACGCTGCTGTGCAAAGGGGCTATAGAACCGGTTCCCCATTCTATGAGCGAGTCAGGCTTTTACAGCCGGTATTTTCTCGTGCCAAAAAGGGATGGGTCGCTCAGACCGATTCTGGATCTGAGGCGTCTGAACAAAGCTCTTATGAGAAGATCGTTCAAGATGCTCACGACCAAGCAGATCCTCGCGCATACTCGCCCGAGAGACTGGCTAATCTCCCTAGATTTGAAAGATGCATATTTTCAAATCAAGATAACGCCACGTCACAGGCCATTCTTACGATTCGCCTTCGACGGCCAGGCTTATCAATACACCGTCCTTCCGTTCGGCCTGTCACTAGCACCCCGTACATTTACGAAGTGCATGGACGCGGCCCTCGCTCCTCTGAGAAAAAGAGGGATGCGAGTGTTGAACTATCTGGACGATTGGCTCATCCTGGTGCAGTCAGAGGCCGAGCTCCTCGCCCACAGGGCAATGCTGCTCAGCCATCTGGACAGCCTGGGGCTCACGGTCAATTGGACCAAGAGCTCATTAGTGCCCACGCAATCAACCTCATTTCTGGGTTTGAATCTGGACACTGTGGCAATGTCAGCCCGCCTGTCACCCCAACGCGCGCGCCAAGTTCAGCGCATGGCTGAGTACTTCCGGCCGGGCAAAATCGCACCTCTCAAGCTCTTTCAGAGGATGCTGGAACGTATGGCCTCAGCTGCAGCTGTGCTCCAGCTGGGCTTAATGCGCATGCGCCCGCTGCAATGCTGGTTAAACGCCCGAGTGCCTCACAGAGCCTGGGCGTCCGGAGGCTTCAGGATCAGAGTGACTCAGAGCTGTGTTTCAGCCTAGAGCCCTGGTTAGTAGCCGACTGGTACCAGAGGGGAGTGACGATGGGAGCCATCTCACACCGCAAGGTCATCTCGACGGACGCCTCCACCACGGGTTGGGGCGCCGTTTTCGAGGGCAGATCAGCCTCGGGCCTCTGGTCGAGCGACGAAAAACTCCTACACATAAACTGTTTGGAGATGATAGCGGTAGAGAACGCGCTCAAGCAGTTTCTCCCGCTTATACGAGGACACCACGTGTTGGTCCGGTCGGACAATACCACAGTGGTGTCCTACGTGAACCGGCAGGGCGGTGTCAGGTCCAGGTGTCTGGGCAATCTGACAGAACGCCTGCTCGTGTGGGCAGACAGCTCGCTGCGCTCGCTGAGAGCTGCGCACATACCGGGCCACCTCAATGTGGGCCCGGACAAGCTGTCCAGGGGCCTCATTCTCTCAGGAGAATGGTCCCTGCACCCCCAGACAGTCCAGCTGGTATGGCGCCTATTCGGCAGAGCGGAGCTTGACCTCTTTGCAACAAAAGAGAACGCCCGCTGCCCGACGTTTCTGTCCAAAAGCGAGGATGCGCTGTCCCAACCTTGGCCCAGCCTCCCGCTGTATGCTTTCCCGCCGATTTCCCTATTGCCCCAGGTCATAGCGAAAATCAGGGAGACGCGCCGCCCGGTGCTCCTTATAGCGCCGCGCTGGGAGAACCAGATTTGGTACCCAGAGCTGGTGAAGCTGTCGCACTCACCCCCCTGGCCAGTTCCGCTGAGAGCAGACCTCCTCTCTCAAGCAGGAGGGTCAGTTTGGCATCCCCATCCAGAGCGATGGTCTCTGCATGTATGGGTGACCAACGGATACCCGTTGACCTGCCCGAAGGGGTTATGAACACGATTTCACACTCTAGAGCCCCCTCGACGAGGCGGTTATATAGTTCTAAGTGGTCGGTGTTCACTGAGTGGTGTGTTTCCAAGGGATTGGACCCACAGCAATGTGGGGTCCAGCGGGTGCTCTCCTTCCTCCAAGAGCTTTTGGAACTGGGCAGGTCCCCTTCCACGCTCAAAGTGTATGTGGCGGCTATAGCAGCGTTCGCTCAGACGACGCTAGGTAGCACGCTAGGAAGGAACGAGCTCATCATCCGTTTCCTCAGAGGAGCCAGACGGATGAATCCCCCGCGGCCCCCTTTGGTTCCTATATGGGATCTGGCCTTGGTCCTAGAGGCCCTGAAGGCTCATCCCTTTGAACCGCTCGAGACTGTGGAACCAAGGTTCCTTTCGCTAAAAACCGCGTTCCTGATAGCTCTGGTTTCAGTGAAACGCGTGGGGGATCTACACGCGCTCTCAGTGAGCCCGACGTGTATGGAGTTCGGTCCTAATGACTCTAAGGTCATTCTCAGACCGAGGCATGGTTATGTCCCCAAAGCGATCGGCACTCCCTTCAGGGCGCAGATTATCTCCCTCTCGGCTCTGCCAGCATCCGACGAGGGGGACGGTGGCAATATCCTCTGCCCTGTCAGGGCATTGAGGGTTTATGTCACACGCTCCGCCGCCTTCAGGCGTTCTGAGCAGCTATTTGTTTCGTTTGGAGGGCGCGCTAAAGGTCTCGCCTCCTCGAAACAGACCCTGTCCAGGTGGATAGTGGACGCGATTGCAACTGCATACGCTTCCAAACACCTGCAGTGCCCGCTAGGTGTCAGAGCACACTCCACCAGAGGCATAGCCTCTTCGTGGGCTTGGGCCAGAGGGATTTCCATCCACGATATCTGTATGGCGGCAGGCTGGGCCTCCCCGTCTACGTTCGTGAGATTTTACAATCTGGAAGTTCCTGCCTTACAGGCGAAAGTGTTATCAGTTCAATAGGGCTGTTGGTTCTGCCCAGTGATTCTGCGCAGACATAGCTCACATACTGGTAGTAAGTTCGGTACTAGGCTCATGTGAATTTGAAGGAGACCGGCGGTGCCGTTCCCTCATTTACGAGACGAGCTGTTGTGAGTTTGAAGGTGACCGGCGGTGCCGTTACCTCACTCATATAACAAGATATTGTGAATTTGAAGGCGACTGGCGTTGCCGTTCCCTCATTCATGAGACAAGGTGTGGTGAATTTGAAGGAGACCGGCAGGTGCCGTTCCCTCATTCATTGGACAGGGTGTTGTAACCACCTGTTGTAACCACCCGTCAGTTCAAATGAAGTGTCCGTATATGTGGTGGCCCGTTTCCTTTACCGGCCACCCTGCCCGAGCAGTGTTTTTTCCCCGGTTCCCTGGGATACATATGCTGTATGCGAGGCGCGCACGGCGTTGACAATATGTTCCCGTAGCGTAAGGAACTTACGCAATACGAGAGAACCTCTCGTAAGAGAACGATACTCGGTTACTTAACGTAACCTCGGTTCTCTCTAGAAGAGGGAACGAGTATTGCGTTCCTTGCCGTGCGCCCCGCGGGCTTTTACGCTTCAGAACTACGAAAACCGAATATGCAGCCCGTGAGCCCCGCTTATATACACGTGGCCACGCCCCACCTGTAGGCAAATGAAGCCAGGTGGGCGCGAAGCGCCCTCATTGGTCGCCACGTCACGCGGGCTCACCGATAGGCTGCTGCAGTTGCCAGCAGAGCAGCCAATAGCACGCTGGAATAGCCTGCTATGGTCTGCCAGGCTGCCGCACTGCGTTGACAATGTTACAAAATTAAGGATAATTTTGGGTTTTTCAGAAATCTCGAAGAAAGAATACTTTCCCGTAGCGTAAGGAACTTACGCAATACTCGTTCCCTCTTCTAGAGAGAACCGAGGTTACGTTAAGTAACCGAGTATCGTTTGTTCATGTTAGTTCACAGTGCATTAACTAATGTTAACAAGATTTTAATAATGCATTAGTAAATGTTAAAATCAACATAAATATAGATAAATAAATGCTTTATAAGCGCAGTTCATTATCTGTTCATGTTAACTAATGTAGTTAACTAATGTTATAACTAATGAACCTTATTGTAAAGTGTTACCATAATTTGAAACAATGCACGTATTGTGTACATGTTTTTACATTGTACTTACATTTAAAAAAATACCTGCATGTAATTACATCTAATTAAATGTATAATATTGACACTTCCCTTACACCTAACCCTACCCTTAAACCTATATACCACCACACATGTCCCTAACTTTACCCGTACCCCACCTTAATATCAGCAAAAGTATTTTACAATACAATATGAACACAATAAGTACATTGTACTTAATTTTTGATGTGAGTACAAAGTAGTTAAGGCCACCTAATATAATATGCCTAATATAAAGTGGGACCATTTGGCACTTGTAAAACTTGCTCAAATTCTTACGCTTGCCCATTTTTCCTGCTTCTAACACAGCAACCTTGAGGACAAAATGTTCACTTGCACACGGCACCCACTAACAGGTGCCGTGATGAAGAGATAATCAGTGTTATTCACTTCACCTGTCAGTGGTCATAATATTATGCCAGTGTATATATACAGTGGGAAGAAAAAGTATGTGAGCCGCTTGCAGAATCTGTGAAAATGGGAATAATTTAAACTTAATAAGAGGGATCATACAAAATGCATGTTATTTTCTATTTACTTTAATATTTTACATAAAAAAATGTTTACATGTAGTCCACAAGACAAAAAAAAAACTGCTGAATTTATTAAAATGACCCTGATCAAAAGTTTATGAACTATTGATTCTTAGTACTGTGTGTCATTACCTGGATGATCCATGGCTGTTTTTTTGTTTTGTGAATTTTATTCAGCCGTATATCCGTTCCAGAGAAAATGGTGATGTCATCTAGCTCATTTCAATTATCATACAGTGACAATGTGGGCATTAGATCAGTAATTAGATCAGTAATTTAGTTTATATGGTTAATTTAGTTTACTAATTAGATATTAATAAATAATTAAATAATTATTAATATATTATTAATTAAATAATTTGGATATTTAGTTGAAAAATGTATTGTCCCCAACTGAGCAAGCCAAGCCAAAGGCGACAGTGGCAAGGAAACCAAAACCCCATTAGGTGACCTAATGGAGAAAAATAAACCTTGGGAAAAAACAGGCTCAGTCGGGGTGCCGGTTCTCCTCTGGCCAATTAACAAACAGTGTATGATTATTATTCTGGCAACTTTACAGGTCAGAGTTCATAATAGATCGGAATATTCGAAGATCGGAGGCAACACGCCGGAGACGGGTTTATTGAGGATGACATATCGATTTAATAATTATTAAATAGGAATATTCGAACGATCGGAGTCATCAACGTTTATTGAGGATGCCGTGCCGTAATTTCAGGGGGAGTCTAATTGACTGTCAAGAACAGTCAAACAATGAATTTAAACACTGAAATGTTATTTAACAACTACAAATTTTTTGTTATTTAACAACTAAAACGTTTAAAAACATTGTTCAAGACTCAAAAATATGCATTACATCAGTTTTGAAAAGATTTAAAAAAAAACGTTTCTTGAAGCTTTATTTGTCAATGACCCATATGCAAATCCTTAAACATAAGTATGAAAAATAGGGACATAAGAAACATCATTATTAACGTAACTGTTGGTTTAAATGTGATAAAACTACAGGCCACCTGCAACTGCGGTTTAAAAAACATTTGACTGTCATGCTGCCATGTTCCCTTGAGACATTAACTTTCCTAAACAAATCAAAGACAAACGTTTAAGGAGCTGTACTCAGCTTAATTGTGCCATCTTTCTCAGCAGCTTATGTAACATGCCAGATATGACACATTGGAACAATCTCTACTGTCTTTTGAGGCCCTCAAGCTATAACCGTCTCTTCTTTCACTGCACACTTTACGCTGTCACACCCTTATTAATAAATGTTTAAAAGTTTGAATACAAGTTTATTCAAGTGTGCTAATAGTATACTTCTTTTAAACACTTTATACTTAATACTTTCAGCCTACTTTTTATGTACTTCTCAGAAATATACTTAAAAGTGCACTTAATTAAACTTGACTTACAGGAAGGTCTAAGTATAGTTGGACTCAATCTTTTGATCTTATACTTAAAAGTATAATTAAGTATTCTAGGTATACTTGGCTTCTAATTGTTCAATCTTTTGATTGAGTAGCCTATTCAAAAATTTTTTCACATAGTTTTACATACTGTCTTATAAACTTATATTGTTTGAAAATATGGATTTATAAAGAAAACAGATGTGTTCCTAATTCTGAGTATAAAAATTCAGATACTCAGAATTAGGAACGTATCTGTTTTTACGTTGTACGTGTACATGGGAATTTAGTTTAAATCTACTTCCCCACCACTGATCCATGTTTTCACTGTTCTTCTGAAATAGTAGGCCTAAAGAATCTGTATCAAAACATATGGTTTAAACAAGCGATTGAAGATTGCTTACGCAAATGTAAAATAACATGATCATCAAACAGCATGTAAATCAAAACTGTCTAATGTTGAAATGTCAAACCAGGAAGGGTTAACGACTATGAAGCTGTGGGGGTGTTGATGGACTTGATCTACTCCATCTGTGTTTTGTTGATTATTCTGAATCTGTTATTTTCTCAGGTTTTTGTTTAAAATTTTGCTTTTTTTAAAATTAAACTTACCCACATTCAAGTGTTGATAAAAAAGGATGCATGAAATGTTTTTAAAATAGAAAGAGTTAAAGGTATATTTCAATTTTAAAAAATGTATACTTAAATAGGAACATAGTAGTATACTTAAAGTAAAATATTAAAGGAAATATTATATAAATAATAAACTATAAGTATGATGTTATGTTCCTTAAAGAAAACTTAGTACTTGCAGTATAAAACTAAACTAGAAATCGCCAACTTTCTGCAGAGTCAATAGCTACAGACCTCCAAACTTCGTGTGGCCTTCAGATTAGCTCAAGAACAGTGTGTAGAGAGCTTCATGGAATGGGTTTCCATGGCCAAGCAGCTCATCCAAGCCTTACATCACCAAGTGCAATGCAAAGCGTGGGATGCAGTGGTGTAAAGCACGCTGTCCAGGACTCTAGAGCAGTGGAGACGTGTTCTCTGGAGTGACCAATCACACTTCTCTGTCTGGCAATCTGATGGACGAGTCTGGGTTTGGCTGTTGCCCCTTAGTTCCAGTGAAAGGAACTCTTAATGCTTCAGCATACCAAGACATTTTGGACAATTTCATGGTCCCAACTTTGTGGGAACAGTTTGGGGATGGCCCCTTACTGTTTCAACATGTGCACAACCTGCACCAGTGCAGAAAGCAAGGTCAATAAAGACATGGATGAGTGAGTTTGGTGTGGAGGAAATTGACTAGCCTGCTCAGAGTCCTGACCTCAACACAATTTCAACCTTTGGGATGAATTAGAGCGGAGACTGTGAGACAGGCCTTCTCGTCCAACATCAGTGCCTGACCTCACAAATGCACTTCTATAAGAACGGTAAAAAATTCCCATAAACAAACTCCTTGTGGAAAGCCTTCCCAGAAGATCTGAAGCTGTTTTAGCTGCAAAGGGCCAACACCATATTAAACCCGACAGATTAAGAATAGGATATCATTAAAGTTCATGTGCATGTAAAGACAGGCATCCCAAAACTTTTGGCAATATAGAGTATTAGTATACCTATAAGTTAACTTGTAGTTGCAGTATAAATTAAACACTGTTTAATTGTAAACTTGTTGTTTACTCAAAGTTTACTACTGTTACACAAAGTATATTTAAAGGTATACTTTTACACACTAAAAAGTGGGCCAATTTAGTCCCATGAAGTATAGAAACAGTACACTTACAGGTATACTTATTACATAAAGTATACTTACAAATCTACTGGAACTTTAGTAAAGTATAGGCTACTTAATAAAATTAACTTGAAGTACTTGTTTTCCATAAGGCCAGCTCTTCAGATGTTGCTAAAGTGTTCATATTCTACTCCACTGTATGCAGCTATTAGATTTATGAGGATTTTTTTTTAGACAATATAAAATACTTTGAGTACCTGGAGGCGTTTGATATTTGAAGGTGCTGGAACCCATTTAACTCTTGTGGTTTTCCATAAGTAATAAGAGCTGTGGGACTGCAGCGGCTGCAGCATAATTTAAATGCACAGCAACTGTAAATATTCCTCATTTACTTGCTGTTCTACGGGGCATTATGGCTAGTTTATGTTATGTTTCAGTAGATTATCTTATACACTAGCTGTGAGGCCAGAAAACAGATCAGGCAGTGACTAACGTTTGCCAAGTCAATCATCACTGTTACTATTGTTCATACTGGTTGTCCTTAAGGGTTTGTTCTCATTTTTTAAGGGGATAGTTCACCAAAAACTTCTGTCATTACTCAATTCCATTGAGTTAAATTCCCATACAACAGAAATGTAGGCTACCGGTATATATTATAGTGTATTGCTACTATATTACTATACTACTACCGGTATTATACATTTATATATATATATATATATATATATATATATATATATATATATATATATATATATATATATATATATATATATATATATATATACACAAATATATATATTAGGGGTGTAACGGTACACAAAACTGACGGTTCGGTACGTACCTCGGTTTTGAAGCCACGGTTCGGTATGAGTTCGGTACAGCAGTTTTACAAAATTGCTTTTTATTTATTTTTATTAAACAGTGATTTACTGGAAAAAAAGTGTCTATCCTTAAATTAATTCAATTATTAAATTATAACTAAACATTTATTGAAGATATTGCTGTAAACTATATAGGGAGCCCTTACTTGCACATTACTATTCAAGTTTAACAACAGAGCCCAAACTATTTGCCTAAATTCAGTTGCTATTTATTTTTAGGTATAATAATCAACACTCAAATAACATAGTACACAAACATGTAAACTTCACATAAGGCAGTTTTTGCAATAACTTCTAAATCTAATAATAAAATAGTTTTTTATCCAATTCGTTGTTGAAATATAGGCTAATAAATTATACACAGTGTCTGTCATTTTCATGACAGGTTTATTTAAACATACATGAAATAATCAAGACATCACTAACAGGTTAAGTAGAATATAATGAATATTATGTATAAATGTATTATGAATATTATATAAATATATGCACTATATTTAGTGAATAAAATTCCGTGGACACTGAATGACTGCCTGAGGTAAATGTGATGCTACATGACATTGTTTAGTTTACAAGCAGTTATATTGAGGTCTTTCCGCCGTTGATTCAAGATTTCAAGATTCAAGAGTTTTATTTGTCACATACACAGTTATATACACAATATACAACTGGCAGTGAAATGTAAACAGGTCCGCTCCATGGACAGTGCAAATAACAGTTACAAGAAATTAAATAGAAATAGAATAAAATTAGAATAAAAAGTATTAACATAAGTAGAATTATAAATAAATCAAGTAAAAGATAAAAATAGGAAATAAGATAAAAAAAAATATAAAAAATATGTGGATATGATAAGTGAGATAAACTGTAGACTTAAAAATAAGTGGTTAACATAAAATATATAATATGTATATATAAAGAAGTATAATGTGCAAGGTTTATTACAGGTTGTTACGCAGTAACAATAGGAACGTAAAGTGCAGTGCAATTGCAGTATGTGGATGTTAATGTTAAAAAACTGTATGTTTATGTGTGTGCGGGGGTGAAGTGAAGTCACGTGACTGAGTTCAGGAGTCTGATGGCCTGGGGGAAGAAACTCCTCCTGAATCTTTCAGTCTTTGCCATCAGGCTACGGAAGCGCTTACCAGATGGCAGCAGGGTGAAGTGAGAGTTTGCAGGGTGATTAATGTCTCTGATGATTTTAGTAGCTCTACCTCTGCAGCGTTTGGTGTAGATGTCCTGCAGAGACGGGAGAGCTGAGCCTGAGATGCGCTCGGATAAGCGCACCACTCTTTGCAGGGCTTTGCAGTCGTGACTGGTGCTGTTCCCGTACCACGCTGTGATGCACTGAGTCAGGACACTTTCTATCGCCCCTCGATAGAAAGTTTTCAGGATGGCTGGTGAAACCCTGAATTTCCTCAGCTGGCGCAGGTGGTACAGTCTTTGCCTGGCTTTTTTCACCTGTGTCTGGATGTGTGTAGTCCAGGTCAGATCCTCGGAGATGTTCACACCCAGGTATTTGAAGCTGCTCACTCTCTCTACCGGTGTCCCGCTGATCATGAGAGGGGAGTATGACCGATGCTGTCTCTTCCTGAAGTCCACAATCAGTTCTTTGGTCTTGTTAACATTCAGAGAGAGACAGTTGTCCTGGCACCATGATGTCAGTTGCTCCACTTCGTCCAAGTATGCCGTCTCATTGTTGTTGGAGATGAGACCCAGGACAACAGTATCATCAGCAAACTTGATGATCGAGGTGGAGCTGTGTGTGGACAAACAGTCATGGGTGTAGAGAGAGTAGAGCAGGGGACTCAGCACACAGCCCTGTGGAGCTCCAACACTCAGGGTGATGGAGGTGGAGGTGAACTGGCCTACTCTCACCGCCTGGGGTCTGCCAGTGAGGAAATCTTCAATCCAGAGGCAGAGAGAAGAATTCAGGCCTAGATCCAGGAGTTTGTGTGTTAGCTTAATGGGAACTATGGTGTTAAAGGCTGAGCTATAGTCAATAAATAGCAGCCTGACATAGTTCCCACTTTTGCTGTCGATGTGAGTGAGGCAGGAGTGAAGGACGTGAGAAATGGCATCTTCAGTCGATCTATTGGGACGATAGGCAAACTGAAGAGGGTCCAAAGTGTCAGGAATGGAGGAGCAAATGTTGTTTTTAATGAGTCTCTCAAAGACCTTCATGACTAAAGATGTGAGAGCCACTGGACGATAGTCATTTAGGCAAGAGGGTTTACTGATCTTAGGTACAGGGATGATGGAGGATCGTTTGAAGGAGGTGGGGACAACAGATGTAGCAAGGGACTCGTTAAATATGGATGTAAAGAGCCCTGCGAGCTGATCAGCACAGGACCGCAGAACACGACCTGAAATACCATCCGGCCCAGCAGCTTTCCTGACATCCACACGTTTGAGTGCCCTCCGAACCTCGTCCTCCGAGACAGAGATCACGTGACCGTTGCTGCTCTGAGGGACTCTCTCTGACGCGTCACTCGCCGGAGTCGCGCTGCCGCGATTACCATCAAAGCGAGCGTAGAAAGAGTTTAACTCGTTCACCAGTAACGGATCAGCTCTCACCTCTGCAGAGGATTTAGTTCCAAAAGCACAGATGGTTCTCAGTCCCTGCCACATCCGCCGGGAGTCGTTGAGTTGGAAATGAGATTCCACTCGGTCTTTATAGCGGAGTTTTGCGGCTTTAACGGCGCGCCGGAGGGCGTAACATGAAGCTTTGTACTCCCTCATATCCCCCGTTAGGAGACCGGCATTGTAAGCGGTGGTGCGCGAGTTTACTGCAGTGCGAATTGAACTGTCCACCCACGGTTTCTGATTAGGGAAGGACGTTATAGTTATTGTTTGTGTGGCTTGCTCTGTCAGTGTGTTAATAAAGCAGAGCGCCACTTCTGTGAACTCGCTGACGTCTTCAGAACTCGCGCGGAACATGTCCCAGTCGACGTCATCAAGAGCTGCCTGTAGCGTGATCTCTGAATGGGATGACCAGCGTTTGACTTCCCTCCTCACCGGGGGCTCTTGAACGAGCCTTTGTTTATATTCCGGTGTGAGGAAAATGGCGGCATGGTCCGATTTGCCAAAAGCTGGCTGTGAACGAGCTTTGTAGGCGTTCTTAAACGGAGAGTAGCAATGATCCAGTGTGTTTGCTCCTCGTGTGGGACAGGAGACATGCTGGTGAAAGTTTGGCAATACTTTCTTTAGGTTTGCTTTGTTAAAATCACCCGCGACGATGAAAGCAGCGTCGGGGTGTTTGTTTATGAAGCCGCTGGTCACATCATGGAAACACTGGTTGAGCGATTACACCACATATGATACGTGACAGTAATGTCTCAACATACCTTCAGATGTTCATTCATGTTTATTCTTTAGGAAGAGATGATCAAGCATTCACAGATGATCGCGTTCACGCGCGCACGCCGCGTGGCCGCTTGAACTGTGATCAGTGACTGATCAGTCACGCCACATTAAAGAGCATCAAAACAGCATTTATCGTTTGTATTTCGTGATAAAATGGATTTTACAAATACTTAATATGTTCGTGTGGGAACTCGGATTGAAGTGTGTTCCGCGCTTAAAACAAGCCTACTGTTAACTGTTAAAGACTGTATTCGGAAACCGTTCGGTACACGCGTGCACCGAACCGAAAGCCCTGTACCGAAACGGTTCGGTACGAATACGTGTACTGTTACACCCCTAATATATATATTTTTTTAATTTATTTTTTTATTAACAAAACAGTCTTGCTCAAAAGTTTACACACCCCTAGCAGAATCTGCATGCATAATTTTAACAAAATAAGAGGGATCATACAAAATGCATTCTTTTTTAATTTAGTATAAGATATTGTACATAGCCAAAAAACCCCCCTGAAATTTATAAAAATGACCCGTTCAAAAGTTTCTGTGATTCTTAATTCGGTGTCATTACCTGGATGATCCACGGCTGCTTTTTTGTTTTGTAATGGTTGTTCATGAGTCTCTTTGTCCTGACCAGTTAAACTGCCCAACGACAGTAGGCAGGAGACCTCCGTTGAATGTGCTTGACCTTTGAGCCCCCAGATGGCACTGCATGAGAAACCATCATGCTACGGTGTTAAATGAAGCCAAATGTGCTCAGGAGTACTTTGGAAGACCGTTTTCACTTAACACAGTCTGATGCTGCATCAAGAAATACAACTTCAATCTCTGTAACGCAAGGAGAAGCTATACATCTGATCAATGCAGAGATGCTGCCGAGTTCTCTCATCTCAGATGGTCTAAAAGACAGTGGAAATGTGTGCTGTGGTCAGATGAGTCCATGTTTCAGCTTGTTTTTGGAAAAAACGGACATTGAGTTCTCAGTCCTTAAATGAAAGGGACCATCCAGACTTTCATCAGCAACATGTGGAAAAGCAAACATCTGTCATATACCATGGGTTTTGGCTTGCTTAGTTTGGGACACTTTCCATTCATATTCAACAAAATGATTGACCTGCCTGCATTGACACCATTGAATGAGAACTGAACTGAGCTGGACAATGACATCACTGTTTTCTCCAGAGCGGCTGTATAGATAAATTAACAAATTAATACCTTTTTTACAATAGAAATGAACCACCGCTGAACTTTTAACTGTAAAGCTGCTTTGAAACAATCTGTATTGTAAAAAGTGCTATATAAATAAAGGTGACTTAACTTGACGCGGGTGCTTTGCATGTGTGTGAAGGTACCATTGACATGGAGGTGTATATTGGGATTGAACAGAGACATAAACTGCAATAAAAATGATGACAACCTTTCTGGGAAGCAAGACAATGTCAGGCCTCATTGTGCACATGCTAAAACATCGTATAAGGGATGTGTTTGACTGCCTGCCTGCAGTCCAGATCTGTCTCTTTTTGAAAATGTACAGCCCATCATGAAACGGAGAATCAGACAATGATGACCAAAGACTATTGAGCAGATATCAGGCAAGACTGGGTAAATAAATCCACTTGCAAATGATAAAAAAGTGTAATTAAAAAGAAAAGTGATGTGACACGGTGGTAAACATGCCTCTGTCCCAACTTTTCTGGAGTGTGTTGCAGCCATCAAAAAAAAAATTATATTTACAAAATACTATTAAGTTGGTCAGTGAAAGCATTGGAAATATTTTCTTTGTACATTTGTCAATTAAATAAAGGTTCAAGAGAATTAACAAATCACAGATTTGTTAAAAAGCGCTTATTGTTAATGATATAATTACAGATAATAATCTCGATGTGCTGTTTGACAGAAACCTGGCTAAAACCTGACGACTACATTACTTTAAATGAGTCCACAATTAGATTATTGTTATAAACACGAGCCGCGTCTGAAAGGTAAAGGGGGAGGGGTTGCTGTAATTTATAATAATATCTTCAGTATTACTCAGAAGTCTAGTTTCAAATATAATTCCTTCGAAGTTTTGGTGCTTTATGTAAAGTTATGTAGTGTACATGATAAAACCCGTTTAACATTTGTGTTAGCTACTGTATACAGGCCACCAGGGCACAATACAGACTTTATCAAAGAATTTGCTGATTTTCTATCAGAGTTAGTATTGGCCGTAGATAAATGACTAATTGTTAGTGATTTTAATATCCATGTAGACAACGACGCATTGGGATTAGCATTTAAAGACATTCTAAACTCTATTGGAGTTAGGCAACATGTGTCAGGACCCACTCATCGCCATAATCATACTTTAGACCTAATATTGTCACATGGAATAAATGTTGATACCGTTGAAATTCTGCAGCAGAGCGATGACATCTCAGATCATTACCTAGTATCATGTATACTTAATTTAGCTAAGGCTGCAAAGCCGCCCCCTCGTTTAAAAAATGGCAGGACAATCACTGCCGCCACTAAAGATTGCTTTTTAAATAATCTTCCTCATCAGTATCATCTCCTCAGCATCCCAGATAGCTTAGAAGAACTCGATGTTGCAACAGAAACTATTGACTCTCTCTTTTCCAGCACTTTAAACACAGTTGCTCCCCTGCGCTTAAAGAAGATTAAAGAAAAAAGTCCAACGCCGTGGTACAATGAGCACACTCGGGCCCTTAAAACAGTAGCCAGAAAAATGGAGCGCAGCTGGAAGAAAACAAAACAAGAGGTCTTTCGTAATTTGTGGAAAGAGCGCATGATCGCATTCAGAAAGGCCGTAAAAACTGCTAGATCTGCTTATTTCTCGACTCTCTTTAGCCCTATTCGCATGGGATTAGTATTATCTGTGGATCTCGTGTGATTTAGAAATTACTCCCCCACATCTGAATTTTGCGTGGCGCATTCGCACGGGATAAGCAAGCCTGTGATTTTACTCTAATTTACTGACTATCTCCCGGATATGATGTCAAGACTTGTAAATATTTTTTCGTTATAGATATAGCTGTATGAAATTATAAACAGTCGTATCGATATCATTTTGATTGTTTTATAGTAATAAAAATTATTTAGTTCAGTTAGAGAACAGACGCTACAATTAAAAACTTAACTGAGCAATATATTAACAATATACGGCGGAAGATTCAGTTTCAAAGCTAAATGTAAAAGCGCTCATTTAAGCGAGTTTGTCATTGTACTGTTCTGTTTTTGTGTTTTTCATTTAGAATAATGTTAAACACACCATTCAAGCAATTTACTCCCAAATTGCCCATTCTAAAGTCAAAGTATAATCTGCGCGGCCGCACAGGAATTCATAACGTTGCGCATTATATGCAGACTAGCGCCATTCTTTGTGAATGATAAAGATAAAAATGCGCACAGGACACAAAAACCTTACAAAAATTATATACGATCCGCCTAATCCCGGCCAAATCACAGAGATGCCGATTCGCACGGGACTAATATTATCACAGGATCTAGGTATTCGGCGAAATATGGTAGGTAATTTGCGGGGGAATTTTTACTTTACAAATTACAGACATGGCCGATTCACACGGGATTAAGATCACAGACATTCTCTGCAATTATTACAAATCACCAGAGGTCCCCAGATAATACTTATCCCGTGCAAATAGGGCTTTAGAAGAAAACAAACACAACCATAGGTATTTATTCGATACAATGGCTAAATTAAACAAAAATAAAGCTTCAACTTCTGATGTTTGTAAACAGCAAAGCAGTAATGACTTTATGAACTTCTTTACATGTAAGATTGATAATATTAGGAAGAAATTTTTAACCATGCAGCCGTCTACTACAGTTTCACATCAGACCGAGCATTGTAGTGTCACTGAGGAACAATTACACTCATTCACTGCTATGAGAAGAAGAATTGGCTAAACTCGTTAAATCATCAAAATCAACAACATGTATGCTCGACCCTGTACCTACTAGGCTATTAAAAGAGATGCTACCAGAGGTCATAGATCCTCTTCTTAATATAATTAATTCATCCTTGTCATTAGGATATGTACCGAAAACTTTTAAGTTGGCTATTATCAAACCACTTAATAAAAAACCACAACTTGATCCTACAGAATTAGTCAATTACAGGCCAATCTCAAATCTATCCATTCTGTCAAAAATACTTGAAAAGGCAGTGTCTTCACAATTATGCTCCTTTTTAGAAAGAAATGGTATCTGGGAGGATTTCCAGTCAGGATTTAGACCGTATCATAGTACTGAGACTGCTCTCATCAGAGTTACAAATGATTTACTCTTATCATCCGATCGTGGCTGTATCTCTCTATTAGTGTTACTCGATCTTAGTGCTGCATTCGATACTATCGACCACAACATTCTTTTGAATAGACTTGAAAATGATGTAGGCATTAGTGGAATTGCATTGGCATGGTTTAAATCAGACCTATCTGACCGTTATCAGTTTGTAGCAGTAAATGAAGAGATGTCACACCGATCACAAGTTCAGTATGGAGTACCGCAGGGCTCAGTGACCGTTGCTTTTCACCCTGTAGATGCTACCACTGGGAGATATAATAGGAAGATAGGAAGCATGGCGATAGTTTTCATTGATATGCTGATAATACTCAGCTCTATATTTCTTCACGCCCTGACGAAACTTACCAATTCACAAGATTAATGGAATGCATAGCTGATATAAAAAAATTGGATGACCAGTAATTTCCTGCAACTCAATTCAGAAAAAAAGTTTTTTTTAAATATTGGACAAAAAAGCTTCACAAGTAGTAACCTAGAACAGTGTTTCCCAACCTTTTTTCAGTCATGGCACCCTTTGAAAATGTTCTCCATTCTGTGGCACCCCCTCGCATACGTTACGCTAGGGGTGTAACGGTACAGATTGCTCATGGTTTGGTTTGTATCACGGTTTTAGGTTCACGGTTTCAGTACGGTTCAGTATTTGCTATGTTCAGGGGAAAAAAAGACTACTGTCAAATAAAAATAAAGAAAATAATAAGAACAAATAATTTAAATATAAGCAGCAGCACAAATAAATACTAGAGCAAAGATACTAATAAAATAAACTATGTTTTTCAGGTTTTTCAGGTACGTCTA
Source organism: Gobio gobio (assembly GCF_949357685.1). Classification (NCBI taxonomy): domain Eukaryota; kingdom Metazoa; phylum Chordata; class Actinopteri; order Cypriniformes; family Gobionidae; genus Gobio; species Gobio gobio. The sequence continues at coordinate 14,704,113 of NC_137109.1, read as the reverse complement.
ACATTAGCTTTCAGGTACAGAAATTGATCAAATGTAAAATAACATTACATATTTGAGTGTATAAATTAAAGATTAATCCTATTAAACTTACAAAAGCTCAATCAAGAGCAGTCAGTGATGTCCTTGTCTTTGGCTGTTTGACATTAAACAGACAGCAGTAAAGGCTACTGCCCCTTTAAGACCTAATGCTCAGATATGCGTCGTCTTTCTCGACTGTATAAAGTTTACTTAAGGCATATACAGACTATGTCTGCTAGAATACTCAAGATGGACATGTTGACATAATTTTTGTGTGAGTTTGTCCGTTCAAGAGCAAGACTTGAAAGAGAACTCAATATTTGCGCGCTGTGAGACGTGTGCGCGCTTTCGGATGAGTGCACAAGGAGACAAATTTTCTCACAGTGTGCGCGACTTCTCATTCGCGTATTCTGGCACTACACCCGGGTGATGACGGCGAAAATGACTGGTCATATTCGAACATCCGGCTGCACTCGCATGCATTGAACAAAGTTTACAATGAGAGAATTATTTGAAAAATGTGAAAAAAGTTTTTTTTTAATTATTTGAAGGACTTTTACACGGCACCCCTGCTCTCGTCAGGCGGCACCCCGGTTGGGAAACACTGACCTAGAATACTGTCTAACACTTGATGGCTGCTCTGTCAAGTCTTCGTCGTCAGTGAGGAACCTGGGTGTGCTCTTTGATACCAATCTTTCGTTTGAAAGCCACGTTTCTAGCATCTGTAAAATTGCATTCTACCATCTTAAAAATATATCTACATTACGGCGCATGCTCTCAATGCAACATGCTGAACAGTTAGTTAATGCGTTCATGACCTCAAGGCTAGATTATTGTAATGCTCCACTGGGTGGTTGCCTTGCTTGCTTAATAAACAAACTCCAGCTAGTCCAAAACGCAGCAGCTCAAGTTCTTACTAGAACCAGGAAGTATGACCATATTAGCCCAGTTCTGTCAACACTGCACTGGCTCCCTATTAAACATCGCATATATTTTAAAATCTTGCTTATTACTTACAAAGCACTAAATGGTTTAGCTCCCCAGTACTTGAGCGAGCTCTTAACACATTATACTCCATCATGTCTACTGTGGTCTCAAAATTCTGGCCAGTTAATAATACCTTGAATATCGAAATCAACGGCAGGCGGTCGATCCTTTTCCTATTTAGCACCTAAACTCTGGAACAGTCTTTCTAGTATTGTTCGGGAAGCAGACATGCTCTGTCAGTTTAAATCTAGACTAAAAACACATCTATTTACTATGGCATACACATAAAACACTTTTTCAATTACAACCCCAAATCAGAAAAAGTTGGGACAGTATGGAAAACACACACAAAAAAAAAAGTGATTTCTAAATTTATTTTAACTTGTATTTCATTGGTAACAGTGCTGAAAAGTACATAGAGTACATTTTTTGCGTTTTCCATACTGTCCCAACTTTTTCTGATTTGGGGTTGTAAATGATTGTTAGGCTGCATTAACTAGGTCAGCCGGAACCGGGAACACTTCCCATAACACCTGATGTACTCGTTACATCATCAGAAGAATGGCATCTACGCTAATGTTAGTCTCTCAGTTTTATCCCGAGGTCTACTGCAGTCAGCCGGATCCGGGCCATATCAAGTTCAGCTGGTGGACCTGCACCCAGACAAGACCAACGCATGACCCTGAAGTGTCTGCAGAGACCGTGTCATAATTAGACTCCCCCTGTGAGTAATTGACTCAGATTGTTCGAATATTCCTCTTTAATAATTGTTAAATCGCTTTATGTCATCCTCAATAAACCCGTCTCCGGCGTGTTGCCTCCGATCTTTCGAATATTGCACTTTAATAATTGTTTCATCAATACAGCATCCTCAATAAACCCGTCTCCGGCATGATAACTCCGATATTTCGATTATTCCTATTTAATAATTGTTTAATCGACACATCATCCTCAATAAACCCGTCTCCGGCGTGTTGCCCCAGATCTTTCGAAGATTCCGATCTATTATGACCTCTGACCTGTAAAGTTGTCAGAATAATAATCATACGCTGCTTGTTAATTGGCCAGAGGAGAACTAGCACCCCGATTGAGCCTGGTTTCTCCCAAGGTTTATTTTTCTCCATTAGGTCACCTGATGGGGTTTTGGTTTCCTTGCCACTGTCGCCTCTGGCTTGGCTTGCTCAGTTGGGGACACTACATTTTTCAACTAAATATCCAAATAAATCTAATTATTAAACAAAATTAACCATATAAACTAAATTACTGATCTAAAGCCCACATTGACACTGTATGATAATTGAAATGAACTGATGACATCACCATTTTCTCCAGAACGGCTATACGGCTGAATAAAATTATGTTGCATTATTTTCCTGTTTAACATTGTGAAGCTGCTTTGAAACAATCTGCATTGTTAAAAGCACTATATAAATAAAGTTGACTTAACAGATTCTGGATTTGATTGTATTTTACAAAATGTGCTAACTTTTCTGGAAATGGGGTTGTATGCTCTCGCCAGAAAATAAGGACAAAATCAGATTGTAAGGACAAAAAACATTAATATTAAACTTCTATTTGTGCAACATGAATGATGCCTCATTCAGTTTGTTGAGAAAACCGTGTGCTTTTACTTTTTTTTTATATAAAGGATTAATTTACGATTATTTTGCCTGTTGGATAATAAAACATGCAGAAAAATCTAACATACTTACATTGAAGACAGAACTCTGATGGGCCAGGGGCTGTATTGCAGAAAGCTAACTCAGAATCCTGTATAGCATCCATGATAATTTAACTGAGGAAATTTAACTTTAAAAAAAATCTTAAATCAAGAATTAAAATAGAAAGTTTCTATAATACAGTCCCAGAAAATCATGAATTTAGGATAGGATCTAGTGAGTTAGTAGCAGCAAGTTCTAAACAGGCCTAGTTTGCTCATTTTGACCTTATCTAGTACAGTAAGAAAATATATCCATCCATTTGTTTGGATGAACCCAAGATTTGATTAGATGTGTCTCACGACTTCATCTTTGAAGATGATAAAAAAGATACGAGAGAAAAACCCAAACAAACTCAAGCCACATTATCAGATGCATCATTTTAATCAATGAGAACAAGATTTAAACACCTCAGTACAATGGCATCAGTGTGAAATCAAGAGAATCAGAGGAGAAACATGTGGCAGAGAACATATTGAATGTGATTAACAGCACATGCTGCTGACACAATGCGAGTCATGTGCAAAATGGCATATTAAAATTCACACTCACAAACCGTTCAACGAGGGTCTGTGATTAATTGCTACGATACATTGGAACATTTATGGAAACAAGAGCACAGATGTTCATTGTTCATTGAGAAGCAGCGTTAATGCACTGCGGCATTATAAGAAAGTCAGTTACAGGTCAGCGCTGCAGTGTGTTCATTGCTCAACTACAGGCCTGGATGTTGATTACTTTAATAGGCCTGATGTATTTTTCCTGAAAGTATCTGGTAAAAATAGCAGAGCTTTGTGACATATAAAAATGTTTTGAGATGTGATTAGCCATTTTGCTGTTGGACTGGAGTGTATGTCATGGAGGGGGTCCCTGGGAGGACACAGAGCCGTATTTGTAGGCCGAGGGCAGTTTGAACACAGGCGTCGCCCATGGTGAATTTCTGTGGTAGGCCACATTATGGGATGGACTCATCACAGGCTCCCGTGGACCACTGGAGAATTCCCTACTGCAAGAGATACGTCTCATGTTACTCTGGGCATCCATGCTAAGATAGAATAGTTTTCCAAGATACAAAACAGTGGAGTCATTCTTTAGTGGAAGAAATACCTGACAGTGGCGCTGAATGGCACTGAATGGTTACCCATAGAGCTCTGACTTGATGCCATGTGAGGAACTGGACCTAAAAGGAGGAGACCATTCATTGTAGAACAAAGTATACAGCTAGATCATATAAATGGGTTTTTGATATGATTGTGAAATGAGTGCTGCTTCTGAGAGGTCAGAAGTACTATCCAGTCTTCTCAGAGGAGTCCAAAAAAAAAAAAGAGGTGGCTGATATATTTGCCCAAAAACTGGGAAAGTGTAATTGTCATTATTATCAAAACCAAAGGCTATTTAAAGTAGTACTGTAAATCTGTATACATTATTTTAGCCTTTAACTGCATTTAGGGTATTAAAATATTGATACATGTGAATATCACAATATTATTTTTGGCGATACTGTATCGATTCTCAAAAACATTTTATCTATATTTTATCACACAAGATAAAAATTATTATAATTAGTATTGCCATGATTTAAAATGCAGTAAATGGTTAAACATGTCTTTGTCTTACATGGACTTGTTGATATAAAAACTGCTTTGTCTCAAAATTGTCATTGTGTGACTGTCTCAAGCATGGTTCAATAATTGACAACTTTTATAAATTATAACGAAAAGCATACATATGTTAATAAATACCTCAGGCATAATCTTTTTTTCTAATTTAGTAAATGTCAAGTCTATATGCCATATATTTCTAAAAGTATAGGAACTTGATACATTTTGTCACTGAAAACCATGTCCTCCGGTGTGACACCATATCCTGATTTTAAATCGGGCATTTCCACTGACAACTTTAATTAGTTGAAGGACCCAATTTAAAGTCATGTTACTGTGAAGCCCATGACATCTGCACATGGTAAGATTGTGTCTCAGAATTGTTAATATTGTTAACTTTTTTGGAATTTTTTGAAAGTGTTAATTTCTGCTGTCCTTTGGTGCAACACCCCTATATTCTTAATTCTTTCTGTCATACCATAGGACCCATTTCAGTGAAACAGTGAAATAATTGACAAAGTTAGTGACCCCTTATATTTTCTAAAAAATCAGACTTTACATAATATGCATTTTTCTTCAAAAGTGGTGTTTAAAAAAAAAAAATGTTCCTGCTTATTTGTCAACTACCCATTTATTTATTTGTTTACATCCTAGATTCGTATCAGTGGCTTTGTGTTTGGTTTAAACTCGACTGTTAGATGGCAGTGTTATCTCTGTGATGTAAATTGTGATGCGGAGAAGCACAAAGGTGCATTGCTAGCATTAGTATTAACAAACCCAGCTAACAAGATGACAGAGTTAAACCACAGGGCTTGAAGTATTCCGGCACCGTGCCGGATCTCCGGCGGCGTTTGGCTACGGAGAAAAATTCTATAAATAAAAAACTGTTGATATCACGTTCGAGTTCATGAGTTCGCCTACCAATGGTTTGAGAGTAACACGCAGAGTCATCTGGCATTGGTGTTGACGTCACCAATCAGCGATCAACAGGCAGACGCGCTCATTCATGACTGAAGGGATTTTAGAGCGATGTCTTGTCGCTGTATATTCAAGTGATCGCAATGCTAGCTAAAGTGATATAAATATACAGTTGTATCTGCATAAAGAAGTTGTATCTGTATTAGAGTAAAGAGTAGGAGAGTGATCCAGCGTGGATTACACCGAAAACATAACCAACTCTGAGAGCACAGTTGAATGGCTTTAATGACGAATAAGTGACTATGACTCCTGTCCGTCATCGTGCGCACACTGACCAGGACATCTGCAAGTTTTAAACCGTAGACTGCACTGTACTCATCCCCCACAGCTGCTGAAAGAGGCTTCAATCTACGATTATTCAGTTTTGACTGATCAATGCATGACGCATTTTGGCAGTGGTGTGTGAATTAACGTGTGTGAAACAGTTTCTTAGCCATAATTTTATTTTTGAAGGGTCCCATCTAAAAAATAGGGGACTGCTATATATTTTATATATATATATATATATATATATATATATATATATATATATATATATATATATATATATATTATATATATTAGGGATGCAACAATACCACGGCAAGTCCACGGTTCAATACATACAGTCAGGAAAATAAGTATTTGAACACCCTGCTATTTTGCAAGTTCTCCCACTTGGAAATCATGGAGGGGTCTGAAATTGTCATCGTAGGTGCATGTCCACTGTGAGAGACATAATCTAAAAAAAAAAAAAAATCCAGAAATCACAATGTATGATTTTTGAACTATTTATTTGTATGATACAGATGCAAATAATTTTTTGAACACCTGTCTATTTGCTAGAATTCTGACCCTCAAAGACCTGTTAGTCTGCCTTTAAAATGTCCACCTCCACTCCATTTATTATCCTAAATTAGATGCACCTGTTTGAGGTCGTTAGCTGCATAAAGACACCTGTCCACCCCATACAATCAGTAAGAATTCAACTACTAACATGGCCAAGACCAAAGAGCTATCCAAAGACACTAGAGACATAATTGTAGACCTCCACAAGGCTGGAAAGGGCTACGGGGAAATTGCCAAGCAGCTTGGTGAAAAAAGGTCCACTGTTGGAGCAATCATTAGAAAATGGAAGAAGCTAAACATGACTGCCAATCTCCCTCGGACTGGGGCTCCATGCAAGATCTCACCTCGTGGGGTCTCAATGATCCTAAGAAAGGTGAGAAATCAGCCCAGAACTACACGGGAGGAGCTGGTCAATGACCTGAAAAGAGCTGGGACCACCGTTTCCAAGGTTACTGTTGGTAATACACTAAGACGTCATGGTTTGAAATCATGCATGGCATGGAAGGTTCCCCTGCTTAAACCAGCACATGTCCAGGCCCGTCTTAAGTTTGCCAGTGACCATTTGGATGATCCAGAGGAGTCATGGGAGAAAGTCATGAGGTCAGATGAGACCAAAATAGAACTTTTTGGTCATAATTCCACTAAATGTGTTTGGAGGAAGAAGAATGATGAGTACCATCCCAAGAACACCATCCCTACTGTGAAGCATGGGGGTGGTAGCATCATGCTTTGGGGGTGTTTTTCTGCACATGGGACAGGGCGACTGCACTGTATTAAGGAGAGGATGACCGGGGCCATGTATTGCGAGATTTTGGGGAACAACCTCCTTCCCTCAGTTAGAGCATTGGAGATGGGTCGAGGCTGGGTCTTCCAACATGACAATGACCCGAAGCACACAGCTAGGATAACCAAGGAGTGGCTCTGTAAGAAGCATATCAAGGTTCTGGCGTGGCCTAGCCAGTCTCCAGACCTAAACCCAATAGAGAATCTTTGGAGGGGGCTCAAACTCCGTGTTTCTCAGTGACAGGCCAGAAACCTGACTGATCTAGAGAAGATCTATGTGGATGAGTGGGCCAAAATCCCTCCTGCAGTGTGTGCAAACCTGGTGAAAAACTACAGGAAACGTTTGACCTCTGTAATTGCAAACAAAGGCTACTGTACCAAATATTAACATTGATTTTGTCAGGTGTTCAAATACTTATTTGCAGCTGTATCATACAAATAAATAGTTACAAAATCAAACAATGTGATTTCTGGATTTTTTTTTTTTAGATTATGTCTCTCACAGTGGACATGCACCTACAATGACAATTTAAGACCCCTCCAAGTGGGAGAACTTGCAAAATAGCAGGGTGTTCAGATACTTATTTTCCTCACTGTACCTCGGTTTTTAACCACGGTTTTCGGTTTGGTTTGGTTCTGATGGCTTGTCACAACAGTTTTTTTTCTATTCTATTCTTAAGCGACAGGAACAGCAAGAGGTTAAGGAGAAAAAAAGACTATTTTTTATTGCAATACTCTTTCTTTATTTTACTTAAAAGAACTGAAAAACCTTACTTAAACTTAAAACTTTACTTAAAAACCACAGTAATCCTAAAAACCACAGTAATCCTAATAACTACTATTGATTTAGTATTTAATAATGTATAAGTGATATATAATTGTTCATGAAGGCTGGAAATGAAAATCAACTTATATTCAGGTGTGCAGAATTATTAGGCATGTTTTCTTTTACAGATAAATTGAGCCAAAAAAGAGATTTAACTCCGACTGAAAAGTCAAAAAGTATTAAATGCCCATGAGAAGGATGCAATACTAATGCAATACTAGACATTGCAGTTAAGGCATGACCATTGGACAGTGAAATGCTCGTTGGGCCAGCAGGATCTGACAAAAACAGGTGGTGAAGAAAAGACACCTGTTAACTGCAAAAGAATTAAGAATTAAGGTGAAGAATTAAGGGTGAAACCATCAGGAACCCTTTAGTCTCCAGCGCCACCATTTTCCAAAGCTGCAACCTACCTGGAGTCTCCAGAAGTGCAAAGTGTCAGGATGTCAGAGACTTCAGTTAGGTAAAGAATCCTAAAAAATGACCCCCACTAGATAAGAATCACAAGCTGAAGTGTTGTAAAATACATGAAGAAGGTTTTTTATAGGCTTTATGGACAGATAGAGAGTGACTCTTGAAGGACCAGCACCACATCCTCTAGTACCACTGTTTGAATCTGGCAGTACGTTTTGGGAGTTCATTTTAGTCCATCCTGAAGTCCGTTTTGCAGAGATGGACTAAAAATGAACTCCCAAAACGTACTGCCAGATTCTGGAAGATGAGTTCTTCAAACAGTGGTACTAGAGGATGTGGTGCTGGTCCTTCAAGAGTCACTCTCAACAATTTGTTGATATTGGAGAAACTGCTCTCCCCCAAGACCGTATCCCTGGACTAGTGTTTTAAATGATGCAAATCCGTTATTTGGAAACAAATGATGGAGGTGAGTAATTCCTTTGTGTTGCCATGATGGAAAATTGACTGGTTTATTGCACAATAGGAAATCAGGGTTGAACCAGATGGGGGTGTGTCTACATGGTGTTAGTGGTGAATTTGTAATTTTGGTTACTTTCCACCAGGCTGTCAGAGTTGATGCAATTGTAATATTATTGAAATAGTGCATTTTCTTTATTGATTTTGGTAGGAAGGCGAGGTCTGAAACAGAAGTATTTTTGCATTGATTTTTTTCCAGTTCCATCCATAAATTATTGTGATTGTTTTTGTGAGTCAATTTATATAAATATTGTAGCTGGTTAGCTAAAAAGTAATAATGAAAATTTGGAGCTTCTAGGCCGCCTTGTGACTTAGCTCTTTACAATTTTTCCAGAGATATTTTTGGTGTTTTATTCTTCCAATAGAAGTGAGAGGTTAATGAATTTAGTGATTTGAACCTTTTATCGGTGGGTGTTGTTGGGAGCATTGAGAACAGATAGCTGACTTGTGGTAGAGTTCTCATTTTAACTGTAGCAATGCGGCCGATAAGTGATAGTGGTAGGTTAGTCCAGCGTTTTAAATCATCTTTAATCTTTCTAAAAAGTGGGGTATAGTTGAGAGATTAAACAACTCTGACAGTCTGGGGGAAATGTTGATACCCAAGTATGTAATGTTGCCAGTATGGAGTGGAAGAGAAGAAATATATGCTGTAGAATCCCAGGCATCCTCAGAAAGTGGTAATATAGTTGATTTATTCCAGTTTATTGTGTAATCTGAAATTTTGGAAACATTATTAATAATTTTAAAGGTTTCTTCTAGTGACTTGTAGGGGTTTTGTAAACATAACAATAAATCATCTGCATAGAGACAAATCTTATGCTGTGTATTGATGTATTGAATACCTTGGATATTATTGTTTTGTCGTATTGCTGCTGCGAGTGGTTCTATAAATATGGCAAATAAAGAAGGAGAGAGTGGGCATCCTTGTCTGGTCCCTCTGTGAAGTGTAAAATTTTGTGATGTGATCCTGTTTGTGATTATTGTGGCCCACGGTGAAGTATATAATATTTTTATCCAATTGATGAATGACTCTCCAAAGCCGAATCTGTGTAAAGTGCTGAGAAGAAATGTCTAGTTAACTTTGTCAAATGCTTTTTCTGCGTCAAGTGATACAATTATAGTTTTGGTTTGTTTTTGTTGAGCGAGGTTAATTAGGTTGAATAGTCGACGTATATTATCTGAAGCATTTCTGTGTTTAATAAAACCTGTTTGATCATGGTTAATTAACATCGGATAACTGTTTCTATTCTGGTAGCTAAAGCTTTGGTAATGATTTTTAAATCTGTGTTTATTAATGAGAGAGGGCGGTCACTGGAAGGGAGCATTGGGTCCTTGTTTGGTTTTAGCAATAGTGTCTGTATTCATATGTGTGGGTATTGTGGATGTAGCTTTGACTTCTGTGATTACTCTGAGGAAAAATGGAGATAAAGTTGGCCAGAAGTGTTTATAGAATTCGGCTGGTAGTCCATCAGGTCCAGGTGATTTGTTATTTGGCATTTTATCTAGTGCTTTATGGAGTTCATCATGAGTGAGGGGTGTATCTAATACAGTTGCCTGTTCTTTTGATATTGTTGGTAGTTTTAGTTTGTTTAGAAAATGATCTATTTGTGTTACATCTGGATTATGATTTGAAGAATATAATTTTTGGTAAAAAGTTCGGAATACATTATTGATTTCTTGTGGGTTCTGGGTTATTTTGCCTGTTTCATTGAGTATTGATGGAATGATTGCCTTTTCTTGCTTACGTTTTAGTTGATTTGCTAGATATTTGCCCATCTTGTTGTAATATTGGTATTGTTTGTATTTGAGTTGTTGGATAATGAACTGTGTTTTTTGGTTTATGATGCCATCGAGTTCAGCTTTAAGGTGGTTTAGTTCTCTTAGTATTTGTTCACTGGGGTTGGTAGTGTAGGTATCTGTAAGGTGTTTAATTCTCTGTTCTTAGTTATCTTCTCATTTTTGTTGTTGTTTTTTCCTAAATGATGAATATGATATTATTTTCCCTGTAATTACTGCTTTACCTGTTTCCATTAATAATAATGGTGAAATCCCTGGGGAGTCATTCATTTCCAGAAAGAATGCCCACTCTTTCTTAATAAAACTGTCAAAATCAGAGTCTTGAAGTAGTGAGGTATTGAAGCGCCATCTGTTGGGGGGTTTAACGGAGGATTTAATATTAAACTTGATTGAAATGGGAGCGTGATCACTGATTATGATTGGATGAATTGAAGTTTCTGTTACATGCTGGGTTAGTGAATTACTGATAAGAAAAAGGTCAATTTGAGAAAAAGATTGGTGAAAAGGAGAAAAATAAGTATATTTTCTGAGTGAGGGATTATTCATTCTCCAACTATTGCCAAGTCCAAAGGTAGTCATATATTGTTTTATTGTTTCTGTAGATTGCCATGTTCTTGTATTGGATGAATTTGATCGGTCCATTTGTGGGTTAATAACAGTATTAAAGTCTCCAGCGATAATACAATTATTTGTGTCAGGTAATAGTGAGAAAAAACTATGAAAGAAAGATGGGTCATCATTGTTTGGTCCATAGATATTAGCTAGTGTGTATGTTATATGGTTAATAGATACATTGATGAGGATAAATGTCCCTTCCGGATCAATAACAGATGTGTTAAGTATTAGTGGGATATTTTTCTTGATTAATATTGAAACTCCTCGTTGTTTAGTATTGTATGGCAGTGTTTCCCAACCTTTTTTCAGTCATGGCACCCTTTGAAAATTTTCTCCATTTTGTGGCACCCCCTTGCATACGTTACGCTAGGGGTGTAACGGTACAGATTGCTCACGGTTCGGTTTGTATCACGGTTTTAGGTTCACTGTTTTGGTACGGTTCAGTATTTGCTATGTTCAGGGAAAAAAGGACTACTGTCAAATAAAAATAAAGAAAATAATAAGAACAAATAATTTAAATACAAGCAGCAGCACAAATAAATACTATTGAGCAAAGATAGGCCTACTAACAAAATAAACTATGCTTTTCAGGTTTTTCAGGTACGTCTAACCTTAGTTTTCAGGTACAGAAATTGATCAAATGTAAAATAACATTGCATATTTGACAGATTATTCCTATTAAACTTACAAAAGCTATTCAATCAAGAGCAGTGAGTGATGTCCTTGCCTTTTGTTTACATTTACATTTTTATGCATTTGGCAGACGCTTTTATCCAAAGCGACTTACATTGCATTCAAGGTACACACATTTTACATTTGGTCAGTTCTTGCTTTCCCTGGGAATCGAACCCATGACCTCGGCGTTGCTAGCACCATGCTCTACTGTTTGAGCTACAGGAAAGCCATTTTGCATTTTGTTGTTTGACATTAAACAGACAGCAGTAAAGGCTACTGCCCCTTTAAGACCTAATGCATGGATATGCGTCGTCTTTCTCGACTGTATAAAGTTTACTTAAGGCATATACAGACTATGTCTGCTAGAATACTCATCAAGATGGACATGTTGACATACTTTTTGTGTGAGTTTGTCCGTTCAAAAGCAAGGCTTGAAAGAGAACTCAATATTTGCGCGCTGTGAGACGTGTGCGCGCTTTCGGATGAGTGCACAGAGACAAATTTTCATACAGCGCGCGCAACTTCTCAATTGCATCTTCTGGCACTACACCCGGGTGATGATGGCGAAAATGACTGGTCATATTCGAACATACGGCAGCACTCGCATGCATTGAACAATGTTTACAAAAATTAGAAAAATATATATCTATATTTGAAGGACTTATATGGCACCCCTGCTCTCGTCAGACGGCATCCCGGTTGGGAAACACTGTTGTATAGTGACGAGAATATGTATTCAAATTGATTAAATGTAAGAGTTCCAAGTTCTGATTTTGATAAGTGTGTTTCCTGTAGAAATTATATATCTGCCCTCAATTTCATTAGATGATTCATTATTTTAGTCCTTTTTGCCTGGGTCCGGAAGCACCGCACATTCCATGATACCATTGTAAGTGTTTGCATGATTGTTGTTTAAATGTCTAGAAAGAAGTGATAATGATAATGATAATAATAATAATAATAATAAATATAGCTGCAAGCAGCAATACCGGGGCCAAGCGCAAAGAAGAAGACAAGCCATGCCAAAATATGCTGGCAATGTCAGATCAACTGCAGCAATGAGCAATTAAAGACCTATTAAGGTGATTTTAGGCAAAATAGCTGTAAAATTATAAATACAGTCAATAATAATGATTTAATGATTTATCACTTTCAACCAATAGGTGGCACGGTTACGAAATTGATGTGGTGTGGTCTGAATAAGGGAACAATGACACATGCAAAGATTGGTGTCAATATATAAAAGCAGGGTGTCAATATAGTGTCAATATGTCATTGCGGAGATATAGCCTCAAGAGGCCTTTTCATTATAAGTATGGACCACATGGCGGTGCTGTTTTGAAACCTTTTAAGTAGCTTAAAGGCATGGTGCTGATGGCACATACCAAGTTTTGTAATGATATACCAATTCATTTGTAAAGCGTAGCATTTTATATCATAAGACTGAATGGAAGTCAATGGGAATTTCATGTTTTGTTCTATTATACAATAATGAACCAAGTGGCACAATCCTACCATTTTTTTAATGTGTCCTCGGAGTGAGCATGTCTGTGTCAATTTTGGTGAAAATATCTTGTTTCGTTTTGGAGTTATATACATTTATATGAAAAAACACATGAAAAATGATTGACACCTGACTTTGATTGGATTTTACACCCCCTTACTATCAATATTTTAACATTTCGGTATTAGTAAATAGCTATCGACCTATGTTTTCGAACTTCTGACGCTGGTTTTTTGTATCTCCGGACCAGTAGGTGGCACTGCGCCGAAACGCTGCATGTTGCCTCAAGTCATGCTTGTGATGACATGTACCAAGTTTGGTTTGAATACAATAAAGCGTTGCGGAGCCTTATGAGTGTTTTCGCAAGCTTTACGTAAAATTTTTTCGCACATTTATCAAAAAGGATTTGACGAATCAACTTGATTTGCAAGATTTTTTGTCAGCATGGTCTGAAGATGATCTGGTTCAATTTGTGCAAATCGGATGAACCGTCTAGGACGAGTTCTCAAAAGTAGGTTTTCCGGAAAATTCAATATGGCGGGAACATTTTTATGACGGAAAATGATGTCATATGGTGCAATCGAATCGTCTTGAGCCAAGGAATCAGAGGAATTTTGTTTCTAGCCCTTATGGTTCAAAAGTTATTAGCATAAACATGAGTCAGATTTTGGACTGATGGTGGCGCTAGAGGGATTTAGTTAGACACTCCAAATTTGCTATGGTGACTTTTCAGACTGTCCTCTATGAGTGTGCCAAATATCACAACTTTTTACCATCCGGTTCTATGGGCTGCCATAGACTTCAATGGCGGAAGAAACGGAGGAATAATAATAATAATAGGAACGGGAACGGTTTCAATAGGTGCCTTCGCACCTTCGGTGCTTGGCCCCTAATAATAGGAACGGGAACAGTTTCAATAGGTGCCTTCTCACCTTCGGTGCTTGGCCCCTAATAATAATAATAATATCTAGAATGTACATTTCCTGAAGAAAATGTGAGTGGTGCTTGCCGTGGCAAAACTCGACACCCGGATGCTACTGGGATGCAAAAAAGCCAAGCAACATGTCTGTAGGATGTTCTGGGGCTGAGATATAAGTCTTGGTAAACGGTTGCTAGGGTACTCTGTTTGGTTGCTATGGAGTGGCTTGGCAGCATCCAATGATGATACTGCTTGTCAGTATGAATGATATAAACCAACCCCCATGTCTGTATGATGTTCTGAGGCAGAGATCTTGGTAAACGGTTGCTAGGGTACTCTGTTTGGTTGCTATGGAGTGGCTTGGCAGCATCCAATGATGATACTGCTTGTCAGTATGAATGATATAAACCAACCCCCATGCCTCTATGATGTTCTGATATAAAGATATAGGTGTTGGTAAACGGTTGCTAGGGTATTTTGTTTAGTTGCTATGGAGTGGCTTGGCAGCATCCAATGATGATACTGCTTGTCAATATGAATGATATAAACCAACCCCCATGTTTCTATGATGTTCTGATGCAGAGATATAGGTCTTGGTAAACGGTTGCTAGGGTACTCTGTTTGGATGCTATGGAGTGGCTTGGCAGCATCCAATGATGATACTCCTAAGGCTGCTTGTCAGTACGAACGAAATAAACCAACCCTCATGTCTCTATGATGTTCTCAGGCAGAGAGATAGGTCTTGCTAAACGGTTGCTAGGGTACTCTGTTTGGTTGCTCTGGAGTGGCTTGGCAGCATCCAATGATGATACTGCTTGTCAGTATGAATATTATAAACCAACCCCCATGTCTCTATGATGTTCTGGGGCTGAGATATAGGTCTAGGTAAACGGTTGCTAGGGTACTCTGTTTGGTTGCTAGGGAGTGGCTTGGCAGCATCCAATGATGATACTGCTTGTCAGTATGAATGATATAAACCAACCCCCATGTCTGTATGATGTTCTGATGCAGAGATATAGGTCTTGGTAAACGGTTGCTAGGGTACTCTGTTTGGTTACTATGGAGTGGCTTGGCAGCATCCGATGATGATACTTCAAAGGCTGCTTGTCAGTATGAATGATATAAACCAACCCCCATGCCTCTAAGACATTCAGATGTGGAGATATCCCTCTGTGGATTTGGGTTGCTAGGGTGCTTTATAATGGTTGCTAGGGCGTGGCTAGGAAGTGTTGAAGGTGATTTGTGATTGGCTGTTGATGCCCGAGTCAAACAAACCCACCCTCATGTTTCTATGACACCTCTATCAAAAGATATCCCTTTGATCTCATTCAATGGAAGTCTATGGGATCAGTTGCTAGGGAGCTCTAAATCGAGCCCACCCCCTTGTCTCTGAGACACTGTGAGCCAGAGCTATGGTCAATACAAAATCCCATAGTAAGAGAAACACATGAGTTTAATGGGACGTCCTTCTCCATTATAAGTCAATGGGGCAAATTTGGGCAGCTCCTGCACCCCAGGGGTACAACTCACACCTTATTGCGATGTGTCTTCTTACAGGGCCTGCCAGCCTCTTCAAATGTGGTGACCTAAGAGTTTCTACGAAATCCTCGCTCGGAGCTATGAGGGGTCAAAGTTTTCGCAATGTTAAATCCCATTGACTTTTCTGCAACTTTTTCGCCCCAGGGGCGAACATCGCACCCCCGATCCCTTAGAAAAGATATAGCACACAGATATAGAGAGAGGAAAAAACACATTCAAAAAGTACAGTAATCTGGATAGGGATGGTGTGTTTATGAACATGTCAAAGTGTAAAGTATGAGTGGGGCGTGTAGATAATACATATAAACAAGTACAGTATGACATGGTGATATGAAGTAAACAGATACATAAGAGTTGGTGGATTAAGGTCCACATATATGCGTTAAAGAACGGGGAGAGGGTGGTGCATCGTATCCATATGTAATATGATTGTTCGATGTTACATGGTAAATTAAAAGAGCCATGGAGTAATGTTGGAGTCACGGTAATGTGGTGACCTAAGAGTTTCTACGAAATCCTCGCTCGGAGCTATGAGGGGTCAAAGTTTTCGCAATGTTAAATCCCATTGACTTTTCTGCAACTTTTTCGCCCCTGGGGCGAACATCGCACCCCCGATCCCTTAGAAAAGATATAGCACACCATTACCGAATATGCCGCACGATTTGATGCCTCATTCGTGGGTCTGTGAAAAAAAATGTGGGAGTGCGCGCCGAAAAAGCGTCCGGAAGAATAATAATAAACCATTCCTGGGTGAGATAGTAATAGTGATGCCTTGCTACACAAGAGAGAAAGAGAGAGAGGGAGAGAGGGAGAGAGAGAGAGAGAGAGAGAGAGAGAGAGAGAGAGAGAGAGAGAGAGAGAGAGAGAGAGAGAGAGAGAGAGAGAGAGAGAGAGAGAGAGAGAGAGAGAGAGAGAGAGAGAGAGAGAGAGAGAGAGGGAGGAAAAAACACATTCAAAAAGTACAGTAATCTGGATAGGGATGGTGTGTTTATGAACATGTCTAAGTGTAAAGTATGAGTGGGGCGTGTAGATAATACATATAAACAAGTACAGTATGACATGGTTATATGAAGTAAACAGATACATAAGAGTTGGTGGATTAAGGTCCACATATATGCGTTAAAGAACGGGGAGAGGGTGGTGCATCGTATCCATATGTAATATGATTGTTCGATGTTACATGGTAAATTAAAAGAGCCATGGAGTAATGTTGGAGTCACGGTAGAGCTGCCCTTCGATGTAAAGTTTTCGCACGTTTATTGTTTTGTCTGTGTCTTTTCATGATGGGGTAGAGGACTTTGCGCCAGTCGTTTATTTCACGTGGGAATTGGTCGTTTAATCTGTAGTTGGTGACTTTCAGTTATTTTCCTTTGCTTTTGATGAGTTCTTTGTGTTTGTAATGTTCCAGTTTGGCGATGATCCGTCGAGGAGCTTTATTTGAACGTGCTCCGAGACAATGAACTCTGTGAAAGGTGATTTGGTTTATAGTGTCCGGTGGGAGTTGGAGTTGAGTTTTCATGAAGTCTCTGATAGATGCCTCGGGATTGTCAGACGGATGTTCAGCAATGCCAGAAAAAATCAGGTTGTCTCGCATGCTTCTAGTTTGTCCAGAATGGTTTCTTTCATTATTTTGTTTTCTTTTATGACCGTGTCCATCTTTTTGGTGAGTGATTCCACATTGGTTTGGAGGGAGTTATTAGATTGTTCTAGTTTTTCAATATGTGTGTATGCAAATTTCAGGCTTGATCGAAGTTCTTTTATTTCATTATGTAGCGTAACCAGTAAATCCAGTTGGCTGTTAACGGAAGTGAGTACACTGACCTCGATTTCTGTAGTTTGTAAATCGCTGGTGTCGGTAGATGACGTTGCGTTATGGTCGTATCCATTTTGAAGTGGTTGAAGAGGTGATCGATGTATTTCTCTAAGTCCGTTAGTTTATCCAGTGTACAAGGAGTGTGATGCCGCGGTATCCGGTATTTTATCCAAAATACTGTTAATACAGTTGATACAGTAAGTGCAGTTAGTACAGTTCTCTCAGTGAGCACGTGTCGCCATGTAGAATCTCACCCTCTCTGCGTGAAATCTCGCGTTACTCAGCGCCCATCCCCTTTACTCAGCGCCCATCCCCTGTGTTTTAACAAAGAAGCAGCTGTGAGCACGCGGTCTCGCTGATGTGTGCCGTGATCGCCAACACGAGCGTCCTCTTCGTTCTCCGGTCTTCTAACGACTCTCTCTCGCTTCCTGTTTATACCCGCGATGCGGGGTGGAGCGCGAGATGCAAATCTCACACGCCAATGGCCCATTGGCCCGTGCTCTATATCTCGAAGCTGATAGGGGCTCCCTGAAGTGATCCCAATTCGTCGGTCACGTTCGACGTACTGAAACGTTTTTACTTAACGTTGTCGTCTGTATGCAAAAAAAAGGAACCAAAACGACTCAACAAAAAAGTAGATGACACTATGCGCCAATATGCACGTGCATGACATCACAGTTTCTGTACCTTACACAGAGACTATAATGGTATTGTTTTCAAAATTGTGCATAATGATAATAATAATAACAACGAGAGAGAGAGAGAGAGAGAGAGAGAGAGAGAGAGAGAGAGAGAGAGAGAGAGAGAGAGAGAGAGAGAGAGAGAGAGAGAGAGAGAGAGAGAGAGAGAGAGAGAGAGAGAGAGAGAGAGAGAGAGAGAGAGAGAGAGAGAGAGAGAGAGAGAGAGAGAGAGAGAAAAACAGTTTGAAACAGTTTTCAAAAGTTTGCATTTTCAGGCACCAAAACGCCACAGACCCTTTTCACATTTACGGGTTTCTCGGAGAGGAAGTCGTCATAGTTGGGTTGCTCAAATAGCAAAAGAAAAACTCCACAATCATGATTTCACAACTTTCAAAAAGAGGGAAAAAATAGAGTGAGATTGAAAACAGCAGTGAAAAGAGAAAGATGTTCATTTTTACAATCACTCCCATAGACGCTGTATTAGAAACACCCTCACAGCAGCGGTAACTTGTTTTTTTTGTAATTTGATGCAAAAGTAATATTATACAGTATTAGTGTTATAAATGTCCGTGATTTTTTTTTTAATGAAAATACACAAAAAAATGCAGGATTTACGATATTGATGACCGTTAAAACACGTCATCACAGTCTGTGAAAAGGGTCTATTGTCGTATAAATGAGCGGCCAAAACGCACAAAAAGTTTTCCGTTTTTAGTTGAAAATGGTGATTCTTTAGGTCAGAATTATTGGGGAGGAAAGGTCTCTGATCTCTTGTCAGGTGTTCTCCAAATTCATCAGGCAGGAATTAGGAGAAGACTCTGAGCGGTTATCTTGGTAAAAGGAGGTTGCAAAAAGTATTTAATAAACGGGAGCCAATAATTATGGCCAATGTGTTTTGGAGAAGAGCATTTATTTCATACCCCCCACTTTAAATAATTTTACTTCAATGAAAGTTTAGATTTTTGCAAATTATTTGAATGCAAGATCAAAAGGATAAACAATGAAGATTTATTTTTACAGCCATATTTGACCATATTTACAAGGGTTGACTTGATTATAAAGAAAAAAAAAACTTTCTTGTACTTGTATAATTGAAAAATAAATAAATTGTATAATCTCTATTTATATTTCCTTTGTAAAATTTAGACATAATTTTTGTAAAAAAAAAATTGTAATAGTATCTTATCGTAGCCTGGTGTGGCCATACTCAATTCTAGTCAGAATTTGAGTCTGGTACCGCTCCATTGAGCTTTTATTATGGGGCGTGTTTCAACCGAGCCAGGAAAGACCTCAATTGGATAGACCCACAACCAATCAGAGCAACGGAGCGACGCGTAACGTTAGTTGTCAAATGTCAACAGAATTCAACTGCACTGTGTTGCCAAGTCCGTGTTTTTCTCCATGTCCGCGGGTTGAAGCGACCCCAATTATGTGATTATATAAACCCAGGAATGCGAATTTTAGCAGGCAACCTTGCCAAAATAACATTTTGCCAACCAAACGCCATTTTTTTCCGGAGAACACCCCGGAAAGTTATTGTTTTGGGCTATAGTTTTGAGTAGCAATTGTGCGCGACATTGCAAAAACACTTGGAAACCCTGTCTGCACGCACGCTGGATTAAGTAACGTTACAAGAAAAAAGATGAGTGTAAACAATCTTTGCCAGTAATAAAATTATTTAAGGATACACAGAGTACTTACCAACACGATCAACGTTTCTGAGAGAAATAGTGAAGGTGAATGCATATACGAACAAGTTCTCCGTTTAGGATAAGAGCAAATTCAACCCAAGAGCCTTCGATGACGTGGATGATTACGTTACTGTTTATCATCTGTCCATCATCGTCTAAAGCCCGCCCTGACAATTTCATTGGTCCGAACAGTTTCTGTTCGGGCATAATTACTCCTCTATGGAGCGAGTCCAGACCGAATTGCCCGAGCAAAAAAAAATTGTGGGCGGGGCTAAATTCGGCTGGCATCCAGGCTAATCTTATCGTGCAGTCTGATATACTTATGAATGTTACTGTACAAACATATTTGTTATGCTATTGAGGTATCTGTATTTTTAAATCAACTGAGTTTACTTTATTGGATGTAATATAATAAATAATAAATAAAATTATATAAATGGAATCAGGTGTGCTATTGTCTTACGACACTGATGACGATGTGAATTGAAAATGTTTTGTGTTTGCATTTGGCCTCTAAATAAAGTATTTTGTTGTAAGAAATTGTCTACTATTACGTGTGTTCCTCTCCGTGTTAAACTTTGATATGTTTTTTGAGTTTACACACCATAGAATACTGAAGAAGTTATTCAACTTCTTCAGTATTCTATGGCTTTTTGGCTGCTTTTGATTTTTAGCTAGTTTTGTAATGATGAAAATATATTTTTACTGGGGTTTTAGTTTTTATTTCAGCTAATGAAAATGTTTTATTAACAATTATAATACTAGGTTGATTGTTATGTGCTGTGTAAAGTGTTTTTTTATGGTTAAATGTATATAGTAAAAGTTGGTTATTGCATTGGCCACAACCAGCTGTTGCTTTTCAGTTACTGGCTAGAATATCTATATCAGTGCATCTTTAACGTATGCAAAACCAAAAACGGCAATGATGAATATCCGAAAACAGCTCTGACAAACCTATGCGGCAGTTCTGCGGTGAGCTTCTGAGACAAATCCTACTCAAGACGTCTGGCTAGATGGAGAAACAGAGGTATAGAATCGCAAAGTCATGACAGAGTTTTATATCTTCTACAGAAAACCACACAAGGATAAGTATGCAGAAAAATAGAGTGTTTACTTTGTGAGAGAGCCCCCTGCTGTCGATTTTTATGCTATCAGCTCTAAGAAAGAACAACCAAACTAATGTTACAATCACAAGCAAGACTTTTAAGTGATTAAAGCACAGAATATCTTGGAAAACAGACATGATAGATACTATTTCATAGACGTTGGCATGGGATGTTGATGATTTTTCAAGATATACACCGATCAGGCATAACATTATGACCACTGACAGGTGACGTGAATAGCATTGATTATCTCTTTACCACAGCACCTGTTAGTGGGTGGGATATATTAGGCAGCTAGTGAACATTTAGCAAAAAGTGCAGCTCTTGTGGGGTGTTCCCGGTCTGCAGTGGTCAGTATCTATCAAAAGTGGTCCAAGGAAGGAACAGTGGTGAACAGGCGACAGGGTCATGGATCATTGATGCACGTGGGGAGTGAAGGCTGGCCTGTGTGGTTGCTCAAGAAGTTAATGCTGGTTCTGATAGAAAGGTGTCAGAATACACAGTGCATCGCAGTTTGTTGCGTATGGGACTGCATAGCCGGAGACCAGTCAGGGTGCCCATGATGACCCCTGTCCACTGCCGACAGCACCAACAGTGGGCACGTAAGCATCAGAACTGGACAACGGAGCAATGAAAGAAGGTGGCCAGGTCTGATGAATCACGTTTTCTTTTACATCACGTTGATGGCCAGTTGCGTGTGTGTCACTTTCCTAGGGAACACATCGCACCAGGATGCACTATGGGAAGAAGGCAAGCCGGCGGAAGCAGTGTGATGCTTTGGGCAATGTTCTGCTGGGAAACCTTGAGTCCTGCCATCCATGTGGATGTTACTTTGACACGTACCACCTACCTAAGCATTGTTGCAGACCATGTACACCCTTTCATGGAAACAGTATTCCCTGGTGGCTGTGGCCTCTTTCAGCAGGATAATGTGCCCTGCCACAAAGCAAAAATGGTTCAGGAATGGTTTGAGGAGCACAACAACGAGTTTGAGGTGTTGACTTTGTCTCCAAATTCCCCAGATCTCAATCCAATCGAGCATCTGTGGGATGTGCAGAACAAACAAGTCCAATCTTACAGGACATCTGCTGCTTACATATTGGTGCCAGATACCACAGCACACCTTCAGAGGTCTAGAGGAGTCCATGACTGTCAGGGCTGTTTTGGCAGCAAAATGGGGACCAACACAATATTAGGAAGGTGATCATAATGTTATGCCTGATCGGTGTAGAATATAATTAAAATCAGGTATACATTTCTCTGTCGTGTCAGTTTTGTTTTGAACTGTTAATTATAAAAACAGTTAAAGGGTTAGTTCACCCAAAAATGAAAATTCTGTCATTAATTACTTACCCTCATGTCGTTCGACACCCGTAAGACCTCCGTTCATCTTCGGAACAGAAATGAAGATATTTTAGTTGAAATCTGATGGCTCTGAAAGGCCTCCATTGGCACAATGGCACGGTTCACTCTCAAGACCCTTAAAAGGTACTAAAGACGTCGTTACAAAGTCCATCTCACTACAGTGATTCTAAAATAACTATGAATCGGCGATAATAGTTTTTGTGTGCAAAAAAACCCTAAATAACGACTTACATAGTGATGACGATTTCAAAACAAGGCATCATGAAGCTTCGAAGCATCAGCGAGTCGATTCAGCGGTTTAAATCGCCAAATTTCAGCAGTTTGGCGGTTTGACACGCGATCCGAATCATGAATCGGCTCGCTGATTCATAACGCTTCGAAGCTTCATGATGCCTTGTTTTGAAATCGTCATCACTATGTAAGTCGTTATTCAGGGTTTTTTTGCACACAAAAACTATTATCGCCGATTCATAAAGTTATTTTAGAACCACTGTAGTGAGATGGACTTTGTAACGACGTCTTTAGTACCTTTTAAGGGTCTTGAGAGTGAACCGTGCCATTGTGCCAATGGAGGCCTTTCAGAGCCATCAGATTTCAACTAAAATATCTTCATTTCTGCTCCGAAGATGAACGAAGGTCTTACGGGTGTCGAACGACATGAGGGTAAGTAATTAATGACAGAATTTTCATTTTTGGGTGAACTAACCCTTTAAAATGTTAATGGTCCGGTTTCACAGACAGGGCTTAGATTAAGCCAGAATTAGGCCATAGTTGAATTAGGACATTTAAGTAGATTTTATAAACATGTCTTAGAAAAAACATTACAGGTGTGCATCTTGAGACAAAACAGTGGTACGGACATATTTTAAGATATGTCAGTGCAAGTTTCTTTCACTTAAAACAGCACAAACATTTTAGTCTGGGACTAGGCTTAAGCCTTGTCTGTGAAACCAGGGGAATAAATTAAATATAAAAAAAATATTATAAAACTATGTGAAATGAGAAACTAAAGAACTCAGTTTAAAACTTCCCGATCATATACTCACAGGTTAGCAAAGGATGAGGATCGTGACATTGAGAGAGGAGAAGAATAGGGAACTTTTGTCATTGAAGAAGCTGAAATAAACAAAGAAACCTCTCTTTGAAATGATATAATAACAACTCACAAAACAAAAAAAACACCTGATCTATTTCTTAAATTACCAGAGCTAAAATATCTTAAACTGTAACAGTTTGGACAATCTGTTCATCTTACTGATCTAAAGAGAGCTAAAAAACAAGCTAGAACGCACCTGGTCTTTGACTTGCTGACTGTAAATCTCGGTTGGACTGTAATGCCAGTCTTGAACTGGAATGATTTCAATGGCAAATGATGCATTAATAAAGTACATGTGTTAAAGGTGTTTTCTTCTTCAGCTCTTCTATTTCTATATCCATACAATATCATATGTTGTTTTTCATTAGAAGGATACATGACATATTTACAGGGCAAATAAATAGTATTAGCTGTCAGATATTATAATGTACAGTAATATAAAGTAATGTAACAGTATATAATAGTATACTTTTTATGTTTCTTTATTGTTTTCAGTTGTAAAATAATTTCAAATGTAATTTATTCTTGTGAAGCAAAGCTGAATTTTCAGCAGCTATTACTCCAGTCTTCAGTGTAACATTGATATTTTTTTTTTGAATAATATTGTTTGGATTTACTGATGAATAGAAAGTTTGGTAACACTTAAAGGTAGGGTAGGCAATTTCAGAGAGGCAAGCAATAGCTCCTCACTCGAAACCTCAAAGCCACACCTCCAAAACAAATTAACAAATTAAGTCAAGTCAAGTCAACTATATTTGTATAGCACTTTTTACAATGCAGATTGTTTCAAAGCAGTTTCACAGTGTTAAACAGGAAAATAATGCAACAGAATTTTATTCGGCCATACAGCCGCTCCGGAGAAAACGGTCATGTCATCAGCTCATTTCAATTATAATACAGTGATAATGTGGGCATTAGATCAGTAATTAGATCAGTTATTTAGTTTATATGGTTAATTTAGTTTACTAATTAGATTTATTTGGATATTTAGTTGAAAACGTCTCGGTTACGACTGTAACCTTAGTTCCCTGAATAGTAGGGCTGCACGATATTGGAAAAAAATTACATTGCAATATTTTTTTCCCAACGATATATATTGCGATATTGAGAGCCATCAATCCAGGCTAAAGTCAATAAATACCATTCCATGATATTAATAATTTCACCAATAAGCAAGCTTCATTACAAGTGACAAAAAGGTCACTTAATATTTTATTCCAAAATTAGAACATCTCTATAAACACAAAAGCAGAACACATTTTTAAATAAAATAGCAGCTTTACACCAACCCCCCTAATTGGTTTACAACAATATAACTTAAAATAAATATATTTTTTATAAAACAACTTATAAGCATTTTGGTTCACAATCTTTTAAGTCAACTTTTCTTAGCCAAAGTGCCAAAGTAAAACAGTGTTGGTGTTGGTCATCATAATCATGGCTAAATATATGAAATAAACAA
Source organism: Gobio gobio (assembly GCF_949357685.1). NCBI lineage: Eukaryota > Metazoa > Chordata > Actinopteri > Cypriniformes > Gobionidae > Gobio > Gobio gobio. Next base: position 14,679,182 of record NC_137109.1, on the reverse strand, counting down.
AATGAAATAAAACTTTAATATATTTTGTATTAAATCTTCTAAACAGATTAGAGAACATATTCCTGTAAACAGAAAAGCCGAACACATTTAAACAGCAGCTTTACAACACCAACCCCCGATTGGTTCATAACATAACTTAAAATAAATATATTTTTTATAAAACAACTTAAAAACAAAAGATTGTGAACCAAAATGCTTATAAGTAAAATTTTCTTAGCAAAAGTGCCAAAGTAAAACAGTGTTGGTCATCATCATAATCATGGCTAAACAAAATTAAATAAAACTTCTAAACTGAGTATTCTTTAGCATGATCATCATGATTATGCATGCTTATGTATGCTGTATGCTTAGCTTACTCAAGGTTTTTAGCTAAGAACACAAGTCTATCAACCTTTGCAGGCTTGAGACAGGTTCGTTGGCAAGTGACGATGTTGCCACTAGTACTGAAAGGTCTCTCTGACGGCGAGCTTGTTGCAGGAATACACAGGTATTTGCGGGCAAGTCTGGTGAGACGAGGAAAGCTTAGTTTGTGTATTTTCCACCATGCAAGTGGATCCTCCTCTTTGTCTATTGGAGGTGTTATAGCAGGTAGGTGTTTAACTCTGCTTCTCTTTGTATTCGTCATAAAGAGCTTTGTGGTGCCGTTTTAAGTGATCAGACAAATTGGTGGCACTCCATGCAAAGTAACTTTACCTCTTTTTGGTCAACATCCTCCTTTTTGTAGCCGAAATAGTCCCAAATAGATGATTTCGACTTTCTTTTTGGTACGAAATCATTTTTTTGCAGCGGATCCTCTTCATCGCTCATTTTTAGCTGTGAATGTTGGCTGTGAGCGGTGAGCAACGGCACAGCGAACCGATCACTGTGCATGCAGCAACAAGCCATACAACAAACTCGTGTTTACTGTGTGCTACCCTGGTGCTACCGTTCTCTTGGGCTACTACCCTTCACAATGAAACACCACCCAAAGGAGTGTGGTAAGCTGCTAAGGCCGCCACATACACCTTTAATCTGGAGGGGGCTAGCACAGCGGAGAACCTCTCCTGCAGGAACTCCAGCACCGCGCTCGCAGGGCAGTTAACTGGATCCCACAGGCGATCTCTAAACCATAAGGTGAAGAGTCTCCACTTCAAAGTGTACAGTTTCCTCGTGGAGGGAGCTCTAGAGTGTAGAATGGTCTCAACAACCTCGGTTAGTGCTAGGATCAGCCAGTCGTCTATGAAGTTTAGAATGCAAATCCCCTGCATGCGCAAGGGGACTAACGCAGCGTCCACACACTTCGTGAACGTGTGTGGTGAAAGTGCTAGACCGAAGGGAAGCACCCGATATTGGTACGCTTCTCCCCTGAAAGGATGGAGACATGGTAATAAGCATCTTTGAGATCTATCGTGTCAGACCAGTCCTCGGACCTGACTTGAGACACAAACTGTTTGAGTGTAAGCATCCTGAACTTAAACTTTGCCACAGAGCGGTTCAGGACGCAGAGATCTAAGATCGAGCGCAGCCCTCCATACTTCTTCGGCACGATGAAGTAACGGCTGTAAAAGCCTGACTCTCTGTCTGGTAGGGGAACCCTCTCTATAGCCTCCTTTCGCAGCAGAGTCTGTACTTCCTGAGCCATAATCAGAGCCTGCTCGGGGCCTACCACCGTGGGCAGAACTCTGTTGAAACTGGGTGGACGACATCTGAACTGAATGGCGTACCCCTTCCTTATAAACTGCAGGACCCACCGAGATATATTTGGCAAATTCTCCCACTCCGCCAAAAAATCTACTAAGGGTACCAGCCCCTCGAGGCTGGCCTCTGATGTACTCTGCACCGCGAGTACAGTGCCCTGAAACGGCGAACCGGCAGGGAATGACTGACTCGACAGTGCCACTTCCCTCCTCGGAGGGCGCGAGCCATCCTCGGATGACCCGCGAGGGCTCTCCACGCCCCGGCACTCAGGCAGGGTTGGTGGATAGACCTACGGGTACCGTGTGCTGAGGTAAACACCGCCGGAGGGGACCACCCTCACAGTCCCAGCGTCACAGGCGTCAGGACTTCTTCCACGCAGCCTTCCTCGAGATAATGACTGGCTCAAGTTAACTGCACCTGCGAGCGCCGCCCACCGGCCGACCCCTGCAGGGGTTGGCGTGTAGCGACGCTCACCTTTTGCTGCACCCTGTGTGAGGAGCTAGTACTTGGCGTCTGCTGCTCCCGCCCAGCAGCAGACGAGGCCTGGGTTTTACGAGGGAGGAACTGCTTTAGTGCCACAGATTGTTTCTTTGCCTCCTGGAACCTCTCGGTAACAGTGGTGACGGCGTCACCGAACAGGCCTCCAGGAGACAGCGGCGCATCAAGCAAAAAACTTTTGTCCCTCTCCTTAATCTCAGTGAGATTGAGCCATAAATGCCTCTCGAACGGCCCACACATCTGGCCGTCTCTTTGGTGGCACTGAGAGCGAGATCAGCGGAAGATCGGAGCTCATTAATGACGTCTGCCCCTGATCTCCTGGCTCTCACCCAGGTCCTTCAGCAGGTCAGCCTGGTATGCCTGCACTATAGCCATTGTGTGCAGATATGCGGCGGCCTGACCTGCTGCCGAGTACGCTTTGCCCACTAAGGAAGATGTAGTTTTAAGGGGCTTAGTGGGCAAAGATGGAGCTTTAATGGTCGATGCCGACTCGGGAGAGAGATGGCTCGCAAGCGTCTCTTCCACCCTCGGCACCGCACCATAACCATGTTTCCTCAGTGAAGACATGGGCCACTTCCACGATCTCGACACCTCAGTGTGGAGATCCGTGAAGAACGGCAAGCTTGGAGACTGAGCAGAGCGGGCTGGAAGGAAGCGCTCATCAAGTCTGCTTTTAATAGACGAGCGCTCCTGCTGTTCCTTTGGCCAGTCGATGTTTAATCTGGCCACAGCTCTACTCAACACTTCCATAAGCTCCTCACTAGCGGGGGATTGAAGTGGCGAGTCTTCAACCCCCGCGTCGATACTGCAGATATCCACCTCCTCGGAGGAAGACAACTGCAGCACAGAGGCCGCCCCCCGGGCGGGAGAAACCGCAGCACGAGCTCCCGAACCCAGAGAAGCGGCACTGGATCTGGCGGGTGAAGGCTGAGATAGGGCTGGGCCCGTCTCAAATCGACTGCCGCTCTGCTTCAGCAACAGCGGGGCCAGTGCCGCAAGGAGTGCGAACCGAGACGCCCTCCTCGAAGAGCGCCTGGCGGGATCGCAGCACGCGGAGAGGCAGCGCCTCACAATGCTCACAGCCGGCACCCTCGAGCGCCGACTGGCCGTGCTGTTCACCCAAACAAACAACACACATCAAGTGTGTATCCCCGCTCGTAATGTAGCGTGAGCAGGGAGGAACACACTGTCTGAAATGCTGTTCGCTCACCATATTATCTCTCTGCTGTGTAATATCAGTGTGAGTGCAAACTTGAATGAGAAAATAACAAAGTCTGAACTCAGACACAAACACAGAGCTTGGACAGACAATGACACAGAGTGCTTGTTGAAGGCAACAGAAGCTAAAGGCGTGTGTTTGCCAGTATGCTTTATAGTTTCCGGGTCTATGACGTCAACCGCCTATGACGTTCCGTCTCTCTATTGGACTGATGACATACATGCTTCACGACGCAATCACGCAGAGGCGTTCTCAAAGCAGTGACGCAGCGCAAGTTCCCTTGAAGGGGAATTTAGTGTCCCTAACTGAGAAAGCCAAGCCAAAGGCACACAGCTAGAGCAAAGTCTGCAATGAGTCTGAGTTAAATTACCTCATGTCTTAAAGCCAAACATTCAGCCTAATCAGCACTCAAACGCATGCATAACGCTTTCCACAGCGCACCGGTAAACGTAATGATTATGAGTGTGTTGTGAAAAAAACAGAAGGAGACTGTCTAAACATTTTAAAGGTCCCATGGCATGAAATTTTCATTTTATGAGGTTTTTTAAGGAGTTCCCCTAGCCTGTATATGGTCCCCAAGTGGCTAGAAATTTTGATAGGTGTAAACCGAGTTCTGGGTGTCCTGCTCTGCCTTTGAAAAAATTAGAGCTCAGACGAGCTGATCTGGAATCTTCCCTGTATGCCGTCATACGGGCAACGGTTACCTCCCCTTCCTCTACTTTGCCCGCCCAGAGAATTTGGAGAAAATGGATTCCGTTTATCAGTCGCGACGTCAGCACAGGCTTTACAAACAGACTTTTACAATATGGATTCGACAGCACCGCCACAAACAGTGAGTAACAGTTTTCATTAATGCCTGATCTGTGATCAGTGATTTCTGATGTGTAGCTAATCTTTCAAGCTCACGCAGACTTTCTTTCTAAATCGTTTAATACTGTCAGTCCCGCCGCTGGCCCTCTTGGTGCCCTAAGCGTAATGCATCAGTGAATCAAGCCAGTGACTAAAACAATCAACTTTACATCGTTTCCGTTAGTAGCATGAAACAAATGTTATTTCAATTTTGATTAGATGCTAGATTAGCGATCAAAGAACACTCTCTTTATAATGTTCGGATCTGTCAATCACATGTCACAAGTGTATCTGCACACTTTCCCAAAATGTCGTTATAATGAATGACTTGTGTTTATTCAGAACTCTCAAATACAAACAAAATAAACTTACGCTCTCAACAACTCGGTACAATATACTTTTCTCAGCTATCTTTCTCCAGCTCTAAGGTCTCTCTGGTCCGTCTCTCTCTCTCTGGCAGCGCTTGCAGACCTCGCTAAACCACGCCCCCTCCGCCACATTATCTAATACTCATTTCAAATGCAAAGATGTCAGCCAATCACAACAGTGGGCGTTTTCACTGAAGTCTCACATCAGACTAGTGTGCCTTGAAACAGAGCATTCAAGCCAGAGGGCTAATATCAGTATAGAAAAAATGCTTTTTATTTCTAAATTATGACATTTTTTTATGTAAAAACCATACTAACAATATAAGTACACCTCAGGAAACATTATAAAATAATAAAAACAATCCATGCCATGGGACCTTTAATAATTTATTGATTATGTTTTCTGTGTTTTCGGCTGCAGAGAATAGAGACTTTAAGCAACAGTTGCTGATGGAACGGCAACGGCGACCGGAAGTAAACTCTTAACTAGTTTTGCGTAGCCACACCTTCAGACTGATGGCAGAAGGTCTGGACTCTATCGCAGCTTTCATTGGTCAAGGACTGGCCAAGAGGACGTTTGACTGACATGTAACGCAACCAATCACAGTTAGTTTTGTTCCGCGTCATGTTTAGGGGCGTGAAAATGTAAAGTCGATGCTACTGCAATAACAGACCGCCATGCATCTATAAATTATTAATTCAAGACCGCTGTGCAAGTTTACTGCAACAATGGGTAAGGGTTAGGACTTTACATACTTTTGAAAATCCAGCGTTTAGTTGATCCTGGTAAGCGCTCATTGTCACAGTTGTAAACACGACGGCGTTCTTCCATGAGGGAGTTTGGCGTCACGGCATTTGTTTCCAGGCGGATTGTTAAAGAATGCAACACACACCGTCTCGCGGACATCCTGTAGAATTCAACCAATCTGATGACGATTTCTAAAGTCCTGAAGTGTTTCCAGATAAGTGTGCCATATGCATCAGGCTGAGACTAACTGTTAACTGCCATAGCCAAAGAATGTAAAAATCACTAAGCAACAATTAAGAGGACAGCGTAATGGATCATTTATTCATCTAACAAAATACAAAAAAAAAGTAATTTTAAAAAAGCAAGAAAATGGTTGCTTTTGGCATTCAATTATATACAGATACAATTAAAATGCCACATAACTATAAAATATAACACTTACTTATCTAATATGTCACATATTTAGCGACTACGGCAAATCAACTGTTCTCCCGTAGTAGACGGTTGCTGTAGAACGTCACAAAGTAGCAGTTAAAGACGAGCATGCGCAATATAACGCCAGAATGCCATTGCCGTTCCATCAGCAGCTGTTGGTTAAAGTACTTATTAAAGGTGCACTGTGTAAAGTTTAGCAGCATCTAAAAAAGCTAATTGCAACCGCCCTCCACTCACCCCTGACTTTCGAAGCACATAGAGAAGCTACAGTGGCTGACACAGGACCAAGATGTCATGGTCTGGGACAGCAGAGAGTAGCTAGCGCTCTGTAGAGCAGTTTGTCCGTTTAGGGCTACTGTAGAAACTGCACAGAATGGTGACTTCACTGTAAGGGGACCCGCAGTGTATGTAGATAAAATGGCTCATTCTAAGGTAATAAAAACATAACAGTTCATTATGTAAGGTCTTTATACACCACTGAAAACATAGTATTAGGGTTGGGAACCGAGAACCGGTTCTTATGCAGAACCGAAACTGATTTTTGAAAAATACCAGAACCGCGCAAAATTCCTGTTTCGATTCCGAAAACGGTTCTGGTGCAATGTGTGTGCGAAGCGCTGGAAGCGTATCCTTTAATAGCGAGTGACAGCCAGTGTTGCCAAGTCCGTGGTTTTCCCGCTTTCCCGTTTTCCACCGTTGCCGCGGGCTGTGTTTCATGTCCGCGGGTTGAAGCGACCCCAATTATGTGATATTTAGCCCCGGAAATGCGAATTTTACCGGAGAAGCCCCCCTGAAACGCGATTGGGCTTGTTTTGGGCTAGTTTTGAGTAGCAATTGTGCGGGTTTTGTAGTGAAAACCTGGCAACCCTGGCTCACCTCATCATGAATATTAATTACGTTGCCTGCCACTTCCAGGAGTGCAACGCAGTTCAGCACTGAAAGCCCTCGCGCTACACATTTACGGTTTTGCGTCAGATATTTTCTCGTTGACCACCAGCATGGCGAAGAGAAAGTCACAAGTATGGATTCATTTCCAAAGAATGAATGATAATGAAGCAAAATGTAACACATGTGAAAAGTTAATAACATGCAAAGGAGGCTGCACTAGCAATTTGACAAAACATTTGCTACAGCACAGAGTGCCACAGGGCTTATACCAGATTTATAGTGAAAGGCCTATATATATATATTTATATATATTTGTCAACCGTTGAGTCACCATGGTTTAGCTAAGCGTTTAGGCACAATGACCTTTGTAATGCTGAATTGCAATTTATTATTTACAAGTTCACTGAATAACTGAATTACTATTAAATTAATATACAACTAATTAATAAATATAACTAATAAATATAATTTATAACTTGGTTTTATTCAGAGACAGAGAGATAAAATGTAACAAGACAATTTCAGAGGTGTTCATTTGAAAAAAAAATGTGTTGCAAGCATGGTTTAATTAATACTGTAATATATGGATAGTACAGGACTTTTTTGACATTGCCAACCTGTAAATTAATTTTAGAGCAAGTAATAAACACAAAATGGATTGTTTGAGTTGCGTATTGTGCCTTTTTCCTTTACCACTAGTTGTTTAATAATTTTAATGGAACCGGAATCGGAACCGGAATCGTTAGGCGGAACCGGAACCAGAACCGGAACCGGAAAATTTCTCACGATTCCCAACCCTACATAGTATATTATATCGTATTTCTGTTTATTGTATACTACACACTGCACCTTTAAGTCAACGATGCTGACTCGTTATCTCTGCAGTAGTGGACACGCCTATATGCACGTTTAAAACGGATTAAATCATCTGAGAATATTTATTTTCCATTTGAATTTGTTAGTTTAAAAGTAGACATTTCAAGCTTTCTATAGATATATTTCTTATGTCCGTGAGACAAGTATACGCTGAGTTTAATTTTTGCGACCTGCTCAAGTTCACTGAGACTGAGACAAAAAGCGCATCCTGTTTGTTGTTTTTTATTTTACAAAAGCACAACATTTTCTTGCTATTGTGAGTTTACACAAATAAAAGTAGACCCTTTATAGTTTGCATTATTCTTATCTGTATGACCAAAATGAAGGAGTATTTTAAGTTAAATTAAAAAAGTGATTGCACCGGCACCTGTATGTTACTCTCTCCACACAAGCATGGATATACACCCAATAATAGCGCACATTTATCTAGATTAACCTTAGAGTGAGCAAACTTGTAAAGTTGTTACTACTTACATGTTCCAAGACATTTTTGTCAGGGCCACTATCGTCAAAGATGATTGACAGTTAGCATACAGCCTAGCATGGATAAGAGCAGGGAGAGCAGCGATAACCCCCTTAGGGTAAACAGAACAGAACCATCATAATGTATTGTGGATATCATTAATGTCAATATGTAAAGTGCAACATAATTTGGGAATTTAGTCTGATTCAAGGGGAATCAGAATACCAAATCCTGACTAGACGAGAGGAGGAGCTGGGGATGGAGGAGGGTAAATGAGCTCTGGAGAAACGCGATAGCTGCTGATAGTACTGAAGGAGCTTGTGTATGTATGCGGTGATAGACATCATATTCCTATAGGTAGATGTTAGATCAGCTGACAGTCAGCTGATGCGAGCTTGACTAACGTGACCTGCCAGAACTGATATCTGAGGTCAATGAATTATAGGCAAATGTTTGGATTTCCTGTTCTTTTTTTGTTCTGCGACTAACAGATACAATTTTGGTTGACCAAACCTCTTCTTACTGTATAATAGTGGACTATTATGGGGCAGCCCTAAATTACAGTTATGACATGCCATGAACGCAGCATAACCTCATTGTTTTTTTGATCAGGAGGAACTGTAAAACATGGCTGTTGTTGGTCTTTGGTGCTCTGTGAATGTCTGTCTACAACTCTGCATAGCCATGCGGAACGCACTGATGACGTGTGATGTCTGCGTGAGCAGGTGCACGGAGGTATAGAAATACATATGTTGACAGGCAGGTAGGACATCCTATCATTGCATTTGGAACGAATGCAATGATTGGACGAACATTTTCTGGTCCTGAGACTTCCAAAGAATATATGTGCATTTAGACCACTTGAATTATTGATTGCTATCAGGATGTGAATAGAGTTTCGACCAGTATAACAAAAAGTGTTTATGAAAAACATTGCCTACCCTACCTTTAAAGGATTACTTCACTTCAAAATGAAAATTTCCTGATAATTTACTCACCCCCATCTCATCCAAGATGTTCATGTCTTTCTTTCTTCAGTCGAAAAGAAATTACGTTTTTTTGAGGAAAACATGGATTTTTCTCCACATAATGGACTTCAATGGCAACCAACAGGGTGAAGCCAAATCAATGCAGTTTCAAAGGGCTTCAGAGGGCTCTGCATGATCCCAGCTGAGGAATAGGGTCTTATCAAGCGAAACAATCGGTCATTTAAAAAAAAAAATTAAAATGTATATACTTTTTAACCACAAATGCTCGACTTCGTTGTTCTGCATTTGCACGACGTATGACGTCATCACGTCCAAACAAAACAACAACAAAATGTCAGCCTCTTACATTGTTGACGCAGTGTAAACAGTGCAGCACTTCCAGAACGCCGGCTTATCATTGGCCGACGCTGTTCACGTCAGCACCACAACGCATGCGCACGAGTCGTTCTGCCGTAGAACTACGAAACACTGCGCACTGTTTACACTGTCAACAGCGTAAGAGTCTGCCACAGACTAGAAGAAATTGTTGAATAAAGTCATTATTTTTGTTTGTTTTTGTGCACAAAAATGATTCTTGTCAAGTCAACTTTATTCATATAGCGCTTTTTACAATGCAGATTGTTTCAAAGCAGCTTCACAGTGTTAACCCCCTCGAGTCGGCGGTCGCAACGCCGCGATCGGCTCTCTTTTTTTCTTATCAGTGCCAAAGAGACTCAAATAACTGTCGTTTTTTATCGTTTAGGCAAGTGTTATACATCATTATAATCTGTTAAGTTTCTTCTTTTTTTGTGTGTACAGTCACAATAAAAACAAATTGTTGTGCTTTTTGCAAATTAAAGAAAACACACATGATGCGCGATCTGCAGCCTCTTTGTAAATGATGTCTAATCTGATTCTCTTCAGAAAATGACCTGTAGCTTAGTGAAAACTTATCACAAAAATATGAGACATATGTCTAAAGAAACGTTGAAATGTCAGGTTTTAAATAAATTAAATCAAAACGAAAACAAATATTCTGTGTTTATGTAATCTGTGTGTAAAGTGGGAGATTTCAGTCGACTCATTATCTGACTCATTATCCGCTTATGCAGCCACGCCCATGGAGCACGCGCTCTTTGAGATTAAAATACAGGCGATCCGCGTCAACGCCCACACATCAACTCATACAAACCGATCAAGTGAAGCGCTATAGTTCAGATACATCATCAGATACATTGTTTCCCTCATGGAAAGCTGTTCATGTTCTGTCCAGAGGATTCAGGGCTGATTGTGGTAGGCTACGTTTATTCTGTTAGCATCTGTGAATATTAAACACAAATGCACGCATGTCTCATAAATGAACTGAAGCTCGAAATGATATTTGAGTATTGTGTGTATCTGATCGTTTACAAAATCAAATGATTCCAAAAATGTTTGCCATTGAAATGACTGGGGAAAAGATTATGATGTGTTTATTGTTAAAGAGCCTAGTGTCACATCAATAAAGCTTTTATTCGCAAATGTCTGCTCAGATGCTATAAATATAGTGCCAGTCAAACGTATTTTGCTTCATATTGATGTTTAAATATTATACCGTAATGTTATTGTTTTAATTTAATATCAAAGTTTGTCAGAAATGATTCTGGAGTTTTGTTTTGTAGAAAGTGAATTTGTTTTGTTTTGTAGAAAGTCAATTGCTTTCTTTTAAAGTGAATTTCGTTTTGTATAAATTGTGTCTTAATTTTAATCAATGTTTTAATATATTTGATATAATATAACAGACTGGTATAATAAATATATTGGTATATTTGATACCAATATAGCAGACAATAGCCTCAGCGCTGGTGATCATGCATTGCACGCGTGTCTCATAAATGAACTGAAGCTCCAAATGATATTTGAGTATTGTGTGTATGATAGTTTACAAAATCAAATGATTCATAAAATGTTTGCCATTGAAATGACTGGGAAAAGTGTCCCAATCAACCTGAATTCACCCAATACTATTCAAAATTATAATTGCATTGCATCATGTTGTTTTAAATCCCAAATAACATTCATCATTACCAATTATTCAGTTATTTGTATTTGTTGAATACTGAATTGGGTTCAGTGTCACAATATTACTGTTTTTTTTTAAGCATGACACTTCTTTCAAACACATTTCTGATTTAAATCTTGTTTCTTGTTTTGGCAGATAATTTAGCTTGCTTTAAGTAAAAACTCACTTCATTTAGATTTTTCCCCCAGAAAACTTTTTTTTTTTTTTTTTTTAGTTTTTTTTGCTGTTTGTTTTACTGTTACTGTACTTATCTAGTAAACCTAAAATCTAGTACCTGAAGCTCATTGATTATGCAGCTCATTATGCAGGCCATTATGCATTCTTTGTCTCTCAGCTGTGAATCACAGCATTATTCATGGTTCGTTCACGCCTCCTTGCATACTGGGTTAGTAAAGAAAAAGTGTTTTACAAATTGTAAATTAATGTATTGTTTTATGTGAATGAGTAGGCTCAATGATTCTCACATTAGTTTAAAGCAAAAACTCTAGACAAATACACCCAATTATCTCAAAGGGCTTGTGAACACATATCTATTGTGTTTTGAAGCCTTAATTTTAAAACAAATGTTTTACTTTTTTCAAATATCATGCATAAACATTATTCCCTCAAAAATACAAGCATGTACATACATGTTGCTCACATATTATGGTAGCCCAGTTTGTGCTGAATACAGTGTAATTACACTTTTGCCATTAACGTGTTTATAAGCAACTGAAAAAAGCACAAATGTAAAGGCCTGTACACACCGGGACGAATATCGCACGCGCTTATCCCCAGCGTTTTTCGTGACGTTTTTCGGCACGTCTTGAGTGTTCACACCCAAGCGATTTTCACTGGCGATGCGCCGAGTGAACGTGCACATTCAGTAGATGCGCTCCCGGTACACAAGGTGGTGCTGCGGCACTTACGCTTCTGACACTCACTTGTCACACAGAAGAAGAGGAGAGACAGTATTTACGTGCTTGCCAAAACCACAGATATATTATGTCTATGGCAAAACCATTCACACACTTTTTGCTAACTGGCAAGCAGCATTAGCAGCTCCTCTTCTTCTTTGTCTACTTACTACTTCTTCTTCGTATCAATGTGTGCTCGGCAAGACCGATTTTGTGCTTGAGCGCCACCCAGTCGTGTTTTACTGTCACTTCAGCAGCTCCAGGCACGTGAACAAAAGCGCTGATCTCATTGGTCGGCCAGTTTTTAACGCGGTGCGTCAAAATAAAAAAACGAACCCGGGGCGTTTTTTTTAAAATGACGCTTTTACGCCTGGCGTTTTACGCGTCGGTGTGAACACTCACATTGGCGCCCATTGTTTAGTCACGAGGCGTTAAACGTCGGCGATAAACGCGCGCGAAAATCGTCCCGGTGTGAACAGGCCTTAAGAGCATGTCAAAACTTCTAAAGGGCCCCAAAACAGCTCAGACTCCTAGGGTTAATGACAGAATTTTCATTTTTGGGTGAACTAACCCTTTAATGTGTGTAATATTGTTTGACCAATTCGTATGAAAGCATATATTCCTGTTAATAGGTGCCACAAAAGCAAAATTAAATGCTTTGTGGTTAAATATTGTAAAACACAGAGATTTCCAAATAGGGTGAATACTATTTATAGGCCCTGTATTCAACTCAATTAATCTATTTAGAGATTCATGTACAATTACCTTTGATTTTGAACAGTCATCTCTAACTTTGATATGTAGGCATTCTGTTCTGAAATTTTCCTGCACAAAAATAGAACTCAATACATAAGGCAAAAGTGCAAAAAAGAAATGGCTGTACTAATGCAATACTCATCCTTACTTGGACATATTCTGCATCTCTTGTTGAATTTTCAGTCCATCCTCCTTCATTCTCTCAATCTGTGCTTAGAGTGTTGTGTGACATTAATTTGATTCAGTAAAAACAAGTCATGTTAAGGACAGGATGCTCTCACCTTTTGCTGATAGTGGGCCAGTAATCGCTTGTGGTGTCTGGCCTGGAATTGCAAGACCTACAAAGCATAATAAATATGTCTTTGTAAGCGCTACTGCTGCATGCCTGATCAACATATCTGTAATCATATTCATTTTATGTACACAATCACCATGCTTATCTCTGAGGAGTACTTGACTGCAACTGCATTGATATCTGAGAAAAGTTCCTGAACCCCTGAGCTGCTCTATGAAGACAATACGCAGATTAGCGACATTTCATTAATATTAATCTCAATGACATAAAAAACCCTCTTGTATCTTACCTTATCAGACAGTGGAGAGATTTGACACTTTGCTTTGCAAATGAAACACACACCTTGATTTCCTTAAGGGGAAACAAACACAGACCGCTCTCAATACTATATTATTCCCAGCAGAGGGCAGCATATTCACACATTTAATTCATGATCTCACTGATAAAACATTAATTCTGAGATTTTGATACTTTATTACTGCAATTCTATACAAAATAGGCAGACAATTAAACTAGGAATAATTATAATTCACATCCAGTGTTATAAAACCTAAGAGCAGCTACAGTTATTTGTAAAAGCAGCACCATTATGCCATCTTTAAATCTGAACATATTTAATGTTAGTTGAGCGCGGTTACCTCTCTGAAAGCAAACGTTACAGATGACGTGGCCGCAGTTTGTGACAGCCAGCTGACGCTCGGGACCAGGTGACATGAAGCACGAGTTACAGCATATCCAGTGAGACATTATTCTGTTTGAGTACAACAACATCATTATGGTTGTGTGTTAAAACCGCTAAAAGTGAGTTTATCCAGCACATGAACTGAAGGCTTGTCTATCATGCCCAAAACTGCTGTTTTACTGTATGCCAAAAATGTTGTATTCACCTGTTATGCCCGAAACTATGAAACACCATTACTTCACATCAGAAGAAAAATCATAACCCTGGTTTCACAGACAAGACTTGATTAAGCCATGAGTAGGCCTTAGTTAAATTAGGACATTTTGAATACGGAAGGCGGTCCGCCGGAAGCTAGATCTTTTACTTTATAACGTGTTAAATATGGATATTTTTCTTACACAAACCCATCGATTCGCTTCAGAAGGCCTTTATTAACCCCCGGAGCCGTGTGGAGCACTTTTATAATGGATTGATGCACTTTTTTGGGGTTCAAATTTTGGGCTGCCATTCACTGCCACTATAAAGCTCGGAAGAGCCAGGACATTTTTGTAATATAACTCTTGATTGTATTCGTCTGAAAGAAGAATGTCATATACACCTAAGATGACTTGAGGGTGAGAAAATTATGGGATAATTTTAATTTTTGGGTGAACTATCCCTTTAAGAAGCTTTTACATGTATTTGAGAAAGAAAGAAAAAACATTACTGGCCTGCATCTTGAGACAAAACAAAAAAGTTGCTTTCAGTTAATACAGCTCAAACATGCATTTTAGTCTGGGACTAGGCATAAGCCTTGTCTGTGAAACCAGGCAACAGTATGCTAATATAATTATGAGATTAAAAGCACAACATTTTGAGATTTAAAAAAAAGATTATGATGTATAATTCGACTTTTAGTCAATTATGACTTTAAGACATAATTTCGACTTGGTATGTCAATTTCGATTTAGTTTGTAATAAGCATGACGTAGTATGCGTCATGTTTAATATGTAATAATCATGACTCGTCTTGAGTCTTGTATTTTCATTTCACTAAAGCATGATTTTATACTTATATGGCGCAAATGGGCTTCCATACACACTAGGTAGGCTGGTCACTAGGTTGTGTTAATACTAGGTTGTGGTCACACAGCCTGTGTTAATAAGATCACACATCGTACGTTATTTCTTAGCAAACCAATCGAGTATCACCTCGAGTGTTTCATTAATCCAGTTCAAAGCAGTGTTTAATATTACAAACTGTGTGCTCTATTTGTCAGAAACTAACTAATTATTGACTGAAAAAATACGAATTGATTAAATGTACAACAAACGGGAAGGGGGGTGAAATAAAAATAAATTAAACTAATGAGCATGCAGAATTGCAGATGTAACGTTATAGCGTTTGAGCTAACAAATAATGTATATAACGTTAATTCCCCTGAGGACTTCGCGAAAGTTCACCAGTGCTGTGGACACTAAATCTGAAAAGTAACGTTAAACAAACAAAACAAAAACACATACCTGTATCTTCCTTTACTCGTTATGCAGATTATTGTCAATAGTGTGTATGCTAAAATGTAGGTTTGCTAGTTTATCTGACACAGCTGATTTTGCGATGCTTTTCGGAACGATAACGTCACTGTACGGAAATCGCGCTTTCAGAAATTGACCACTGCGACCGTAGTTTCCGGTTATTATGATTATGTAAATCATACTTATTAAATTGTTATATTACAAAATGTAGGCTATTGTTCTGCTATTGTATTTTCATTTCAGTACCATTTTTTTCAAAATAACGTAATAGATAATGTTTTAGACAGAGATGTATTTTTGCTGACTGCAGTAGGCTATTTAATTTCACTTTGAACATAAGTTGCACGTTGGGGCTAAAGTAACACAACAATACAAGCTAGATTTTTGTGTTACTCTTTTTTTTATTAAATATACCTGACTATTTCCTTGTTAATATGTTCCTGCAAACATATTTTGTCCTTTATCTTTGCAAAAAAAAAAATGTAATTACATTTTCATTTTAAATGTCAGTTTCATCAAATGTTTCAAATGTAAACCGACAGTACTGCTGCGTTCCAGGCAGGTTTTTGAGCCCGTAAATTACAACTTCAAACCACGACTCACGACTTTGTAGTGTTCCAGGCAAAGTCAAGCCAAACTGCCTGAGCGCAAGGAATTGTGTGGTAGTTTGATGTAAACAAAGCGTGGCGGGGACCGTACGCTCATTTACAATCATTTCTATCGCCAAAGGTGCTTACTCCTTGCTTATTTGAGGGAAACGGAGGAGAAAAACAGCACAGGCGGCAAGAAAGGCTGTTATACCTTTTATTTTAGGTTATTTGTATATTTGTTTCATAAACACTGCATCCGTAGGGGGCTGCCATTGTTGCTTCGCGGGCTATGTGACGTCAAAACTCGTAACTGGGAGTACATCGATCTAGTACGAGTTCACGGGTGGGAAGTCATGGGTTTGACTGCCGTTCCAGTCCACTTTCACGGGTAGAAGGTTGGAAAAAACACGGGTTACGCGTTGCCTGGAACGCGGCATAAGTACAAACTTTAATTGTTTAGAATATTTTTTTTTTATTGGCAATGTCACATCATTTTATATATATATATATATATATATATATATATATATATATATATATATGACCTTACCGTGGGAAACGATGTCGAAATTGCGTGATATTTGACAGCTCTATCAAGGGTTGCGTTCTGAACGTGTTGTCATAACTGGAATCAAATGTAGTCAGGGCTCTGAGAAAATCGCCCGCGTTACTTTCTCCCCGGTTTTCCCCTAGTAGGCTAATAGTTACCATATTAATAGTTTATGGATGAATTTATAAAATATTCTTAGTTGAAAAGTTAAATAAAACAGAGATATTTAATAAGTAGCTGTTATAATATGAATTTATTAAACCCAGTACAGTCTTTAAACAATTGTTTACTCTCAAATGAGATAATTTCAGCTTCACATCAAAATGTTTTAAACAATGTAGAATTATTGAAACACAGTCATTTCATAAAGCTAAACCAACTTCTTTTCAATGAGAAAGTCTTTGAGGTTTTTCATTTGCCAGATTCCAACAGAGAGGAGTATTGACGTCTGAATAATGGCCCACCACAAAACGTTTCCATTCGTTTCCTCACTCATTTGGCGAAACTTCTCCTCACGTTCCTGGTTACAGTAAAATAAACATACAAATTGCATATAATCACTGAGTAGTACACCTTGGAAAACATGGACAGATGACACTGGTTCTTATTCAGATTCTGGAATTAATATGGTAACATTTAGTTGTCAGGCCATCCTACTGCCTGTGTTTGGTTACCCTTTGGAAATTTTGCTGTCTGCTAATGTAACGCATCTGGTCAATGAGATGTTGCAGGTTGTACTCCATTGCTTTCATTGTGTCCTTTGCCTTGGCAGCATTAGGATCAATGGTATGTTCGCCCATCTGGACATCTAAATGGACTTTCTGTGCATAAAGAGAAAAGTAAAAGCCCCTAGCAGACATTTTAAGCAGGTCAAATTCAACATGTGAGGCCACAGCATCTCAACTCACCAGACGTTCACCAGCGAACACGGAGAACCTGGTGGAGTTGGATTGCATGCACACAAAATGTTGACCCGAAGCATGAGATGTAAAGGTAAATTTTCCATATCTCCCAAAGCGTTTTAACAAGACCACCTGCGTATGACAGAGCGCATAGTCATAGTTAACAGTTTTTAAAATGTTCAGTTATGTCATGAGTACATGAAGAGTTGAATGCTTCATACCGCATGGTTAGGGTCTCTCACAGTCACTGTCAAACCAAGGTGTGGAGTATTGCCGCCCTTATTTTCATCCCAGTACTCTAGCAGAAAGACACCTGAAGGGAGAAACCATTAGTCAGTGATACTGTAGTCCTGTCCTTATTACAATATTTGGTAACACTTTGGAATACTGTTCCGTTATTAATGAATAACTACACAGGAACAAGTGAGTAATGCAGTATTAACACTCTAGTAACTAACTAAAAGAAACTGATTAATACATTTGTAAGTAATAGTGCTTAGTCTAATGTGGAAGTTCACTATTAGCTAATCAGTGGGCTAACTACTATTTTTTTCATACCTCCCAAACTACTATATACACAAAACTTACAAAAACTTAAAAAGTTTACAATGACTTCAGTCATTACTAGAGATTTATTGTGTTTTCACTTTAGAACTGATCCAAATAATTTGTAATTCTTTCTGAAGGATTTAGTAACACTTGATTCATTACTAGTGGGTTACTATGATCTTCACTTTAGAATTAATTATACATCATGCATTATTCGTGTTAATTATGAACCTGTTGTAGTTCTTAGTAGTCCTCTGAGAGTTATGAAAAAAATAGTAGTTACTGATTAGCTGATAGTGAACTGCCACATTCAACTGAGCAGTATTACTTAATTCGGTAATCAGAGTTTCTTGTTAGTTAATAGTAGTTATCAAAATGATAATATTACGTTTCTCATTTGTTCCTGTGTAGTTATTCATTAATGAAGGAACAGTATTCTAAAGTGTTACCCAATATTTTTACAGTCCACTAGGACATGTAGCCTCTTTTTATATACTTTTAATACAGGGAGCACTCCATGACCCACAAAGCTAAATTCCCTATTAATTGTTCAAATCTTGCTAGAATAAGGCGTTAATAATAATGCCACATATTGTGTATGTGGTGTTTAGTATCCTAACATCAATAGCAGTATGGGCAATACTGTAAACATTTACAAAAAATATCACACTATAATATTGAGGAATATTAAAGTGCCCCTTTTAACCTACTTTTACCCCTAGAAGTCTGAGCTCTTTTGGGGCCATTTAGAAGTTATGCTCTGACATTTGAGCTTTTTTCCGTTGCTTATAAACATATTAATGGCAAAAGTGTAATTACACTGTATCAGCACAAACTGGGCTACCATAATATCTAAGCAACATGTATGTGTATATGCTTGTATTTTTGAGAGAATAATGTTTATGCATGTTTTTTGAAAAATAAAAAAGTTTTAAAATTAAGGCCTCAAAACACACAATAGATATATAAGACTTTTGACTAATGGGTGTTGTTGCCTAGAGTTTTTGCTTCAAACTGATGTAAAAATCATTGAGCCTACATATTCACATAAAACAATACACTGATTTAAAATTTGTAAGACACTTTTTCTTTACAAAGCCAGTATGCGAGGAGGCGTGAAATATCATGAATAATGCTGGGTATCACACCTGAGAGACAAAAGACCTGCATAATGGGCCGCATAATGACCTGCATAATGAATGAGCTTCAGGTATGTGACCGAGAGGGAGCAACAGGACAAAGGAAATATATATTTTTTGTAGTTTATTTAGAATGTAGTCAACAAAGGCCTGTTATATTTTAAATGATCAAAAGATTTGACTACACTGCAAAAAATGCTCTTCATATTTAGTATTTTTTCTTGTTTCCAGTCCAAATATTTAAAATTCTTAAATCAAGATTCATTTACTAGATAAGTACAATTTTCTGGGGGGAAATAATATAAATTAAGTGAGCTTTTGCTTAAAACAAGCTAAATTATCTGCCACAACAATTTATGATTTATTAAATCATAATTTATGATTTATTAAACCAATTTATTAAAACACAACAATTTATGATATTAAAACCATGTTTTTACTCCAAACTTACTTTATATCAAGTCAAATGCAGACATAAAATATATAATTTTACAATATTCTGCATAATGATAAAAGCTATGTCAAATAGCATTGCATTATAAATATAATATATACACCCAACATGGTATAAAGAACACAGATAAACCATATAATGTCGCGATTGTGTGTTTATTGTCTTCAAACGTGTCTATGTTATAGCGATCTCAGGATGCTTTGTTTATGTCAGGGAGTTCCTGGAATGTCACATGTTATATATCTTCTTCTTCTGTACCATACATGGACTATATGTGCACGGAGCGCCCTCCGGCTGACACTATGAACTGAAACACAGCACATCAGAGTATCCAGCGCTCACAATGATCTGCGCAGTTTGGGTAAAGATTGAATAAATAATACTTCTCTGTATAGAAATTTTACACAGACATATGAGAATCTATCAATATTTCTCCACGTGCACACTTTTCAACTAAAAGCCCTGAGGGATGTTAGCCTGGTTAAAACCAGACCATTCTCAGTAGTAACTGAGTTATGGTCTGGCAAAGCTTCATAGACAAATCATTTCCAAAGGGGCGTCACCAACGGGCGTCGCTCAAATGCCTCTGGGCGCTATTGGAAAGCCCTGAAAACCAATCAAATGAAGGAGATGATGTATGCAGAGCGACGGAGAAACATCTGAGACTCTGGCCGTCTCTCAATATGCGTTCTTGTCTGTACTTGTGTTCTCAAATAGGAAATGTCCCTGGTTTCCATTTCAGAAATCTGGTCACCTTACCTAAACCACATATTAATGTTTAATTATTTTTAAAATGTAAACGAAAAGAGGCAGGGTGTTTTATACTTTGTTTTATTATAAATATATAAGAGAATCAATGTAGGCCTAACTACGCGTTGCCTGAACCACATTTGTGTGACTAATATGTTTAAGTTTTTTTTCTAATGAAATGAGGCAGTGGTGTTTTATGACATATTTCGTACGCAAATTTCTGACTTGTGTCCTTGACTTACCAAGTTTGACTCCGGAGAACGAACTCCCGAGGACGGGAGGACACTAGTCCGGTACTCTGCTAATGGACAAGCAGCGTTCTTGACAGTATCACTCAGTATATGTATTTGTATATTTTAGGCTACAATAAAACAAAATAATGATATTTTAAATATTAAACATATTATAGCCACACAAATGTAGTGCAGGCAATGCATATCATCTTCAATGCATGTATATAACAAAACAAAATATTAAAAAAACCTGGCCTCTTTTTGTTTACATTAAAAAATAAAAACATGTAATATGTTTGCATAATATAGGCTATGATTATCACTGTAATAAAATGAGATATGACATAAAACAAAACCCAGTCTCTTTTTGTTAAATGTTGGTTTAATGCGTGATCAATATCCATTATAAAAGTATAAGTAAAAGGTATAAGAAGCTATACAATACATAAAGCAATTCAGTCAAAGAAAGTCATCGCTAGGAGACTACAACGGTAAAGTTTAATAGCTTACAAATATAAAGTTATGAAACTTCACTCTGCCCTCAGACAAAACGATCTATCAGGGAACAAATTATAAATGAATGAGAGCAAAGATCAGCCGTTACATATACACAAGACAAATCATATCTTCACATCAGAGCCAGCGGCAGGTGGCAGAAGGACTGGCCGAGGAAAGGCGCCTCTCGTTGGGGTTGAGCGATTGAACGCCGCTGATCCACTGGAGCTCACAACTCCGAAAACAGCAGATCAAATTTTCAAAAGGCGCTCTCTTTATAAATAAACCACAGATTTGAGCTTTAAACAACTACATTCTCGCCTGAAAAGGACTTAAAACTATATTTTGTGAAACATTAACACTACTAGAGGGCTCTCGCTAAGACAAGCAAGCTGGTATATCAGACTTTTGCCGAATCCAGTCGGTAAGACAGTGATAACATCTTTTTTAGATATGAAGGCTTCTTTGCTCGGATTTTAACAGAAAGGAAAAGTTTAAATCGCTTAAAACAGCCGCGATAGCTGATTTCGAACGAGTGATGTTCCACGGCTGCATCCATCTTTGTAGTGTACAGAATCTGCTTCACCGTCGTTGCGCTGTCGTCATCGTGTAAAGCCCGCCCCAACGTTTCTGATTGGTGCCGCGATTTCGAGGGATTAGAAATGGGCTTGAATGGGCTCTTTGCCAGACTACTTGCAGAGCAAATCTAAATTTGCCGGAAGTTGTCTGGGTTTTCCCAGGCTAGAGGGATGTTGTTTTGTCCCGAGTCTTCATGACGAGCATAGAGGAGTTTTTTATCAATGAGAGCAGCTGACGCTCATATTACAATCAAAAGGTACCGACGCCGGTTTTCATATTCATAACTCCTGACACATATTAACAAATTCACTATAAGTCACTATAAGACTTTGAGAATAAAACAGAGTTAAAAAATGGAAGCTTGAGTCTTAGATCTTTTTAATGATGTATAGTTTGTCAAGGTAATTACTTACATCTGACAATAATTTTGAGCTAATTTAAACAAAGAAAGCGTCCTCGCGCAGGTTTTTGCATTTAATATTCACAGATGCTAACAGAATAAACTTAGCATACCTTACTCTCAGCTGCTGAATACGTTGCTCTAAGAAATGAACAGCTTTTCATGAGGTTAATTATTCCAGAATTATTTCTCAACGCGTCTCAAAATGATGTAGCTGAAGTAGGCTATAGCACTACTTGATGTGTTTATTTGAGTTGATGTAGCGCTTTCCTGTAGCTCAAACAGTAGAGTGTGGCGCTAGCAATGCCAAGGTCATGGGTTTGATCCCTGGAAAGCAAGAACTGACAAAAATGTAAAATGTGTACCTTGAAAGCAATGTAAGTTGCTTTGGATAAAAGCGTCTGCCAAATGCATAAATGTAAAATGTAAATGATGTAGGCGTATTTTAATCTCAAAGAATGCGTGCTACGTGGGTGTGGTCGCATTAGCGGATAATGAGACGACAGACATGTCTCTCTTTTCAAACAGATTACATAAACACAGAATGTTTGTTTTTGATTTGGTTTACATTATTTAAAACTTATATTTATTTTTTACTAAATTTCAACGTTTCTTTAGACATATGTCTCATGTGATAAGTTTTCACTAAGCTACAGGTCATTTTCTGAAGACAATCAGTTTAGACATCATTGAGAGAGAGGCTGCAGATCGAGCATTATGTTTGTTTTCTTTATTTAGCACAAAAAAAAGCACAACATTTTGTTTTTATTGTGACTGTACACAAAAAACAATTATCATATCTGAAATTCAGCTCATATCTGTCAGGGTTTGGTACATGAAAAGGGAGCGAGGACTCAAATGCCAATTAAGATGGGATTTATTGGGTACAAAATAAAACAAATACAAACAAAACAACCACAAGGGTAAAATCAAACTAGAAATACTTAAATACAAGGAGCAAGAACAAGGAGCAGGAACAGAGAACAAACGACATCCGACATAAGACAACGATCAAGCACGGGACTGCAGACACGCGTAGATTATAAAGGGTGACAAATCAGGCAGGTAATGGGGAAGAACAGGTGGGCCAAATTAACCAATAATCAGATAACAAGAGGGGTGGGGTCAAGACAGAAGACAGGAGCACACATGACACAGAAATTAACCAAAACACCACATGTGCTAAACCAGACCAGACAGACATGTGACATTACCCCCTCCTTAAGAAGCGGCTACCAGACGCTCCACCAGGGGACCAGGGAGGGACGGGAGGGATAGACCAGGGTGGGACACAAAGTTTGGGAGACCTGGCCGGCACACACCATTCAGGGGGCCAAGGCGGCAACCTCGATTCCAGGGGCTAGGATGGCGCACACAGTTCAGGGTGCCAGGGCGGAGCACACAGTCCAGGAGGCCAGGGCGGCCCACACAGTTCAGGAGGCCAGGGCAGACCACACAGTTCAGGAGGCCAGGGCGGTCCACACCGTTCAGGAGGCCAGTCCTCTCTGAACTCGTAACAGGAAGCGGAGTCCTCTCTAAACTTTTAACAGGAAGCAGAGTCCTCTCTGGACTCGTAACAGGAAGCAGAGTCCTCTCTGGACTTGGTACACGGGACGGAGCCCTCTCTGGACTCGGTGCATGAGCTGGAGCCATCTCTGGACGCTGGTCAGTGGCTGGCCACCGCAGAGCAAGACGTCTGGGCGGCGTGGGCAGAGCAAGACGTCTGGACGAAGCGGGCAGAGCAAGACGCTGGGGCGGCGCAGGTAGGGCTAGACGCCTGTGCGGCGCGTGCAGGGCTTGATGCCTGGGCGGCGCAGGCAGGGCTAGACACCTGGGTGGCGCGTCTGGGACGGTAGCCACCTCCGGGATGGTCTCTGGGCTTGGGAACACTGGACTCGGGACCACCGACCTCGGGATCACTGGACCTGGGACCACCAGACTCGGGACCACTGAATTTGGGACCACCGGACTCGGGATCACCGGACCTGTTCCCGTGAGCACCAAGACTCATATGCTGTATTTCAACAGAAACTGCATAGGTGACTGGCACAGGCCAGAACAAAATTGTTGAATGAAGTCGTTATTTTGGTTTGTCGCTTCATAAAATTAAGGTTGAACCACTGGAGTCACATGGACTATTTTAACTATGTTTTTAATACCTTTATGGTGTTAATTAAATAACTGTCTATGGAGGGATCTGAGAGCTCACGGATTTCATCAAAAGTATCTTCATTTATGTTCTGAAGATTAACGAAGGTCTTACGGGTTTGGAACGACATGAGGGTGAGGAATTAATGACAGAATTTTCATTTTTGGGTTAACTATCCCACTATCACTTGATACACAGTGAAACGAACTGTAACAATGGTGTTGGTTTTACTGTGCCAATTCGAGCCTGAGTCCTCATCCTTTGGAAGTGCTTTAGAGTGGATTTGCTTACGCAACACAGAAAAATAGCATCTTCTCAAATTGTCAACAACACAAACCAAACTCTTCCAGGCCTCAGCTACAATTACAGTGTTTAAGGTCGGGTCAAAGTAGATGTTGTTCACGGACAGCCAATGAAAATCATAGACTGCCATTATGCAAATTTGTTACGAACCTAGGCCGTTTCTCAATATGCGTTCTTGTCTGTACTTGTGTTCTCGTGGACTTGTGAAACGTCAAAAGTCACTGCCCAAGTACTGTTCCAATTCAAAGTTCACATCGGGTTCACATCTAGCCACTCAAGCACAGTTCAAATCCCCGGATGTGTCCTTGATCTGCCACTTTTATCGAGGTTGCATCGAGAAGAGACTTGTGTGGACTTCAGACAGACCGGTATCCCAGAATGCACCTCGCACCAACGGACGCAACGATCAGTAATGCCCCCAACACCCCCGCATGATAAGCCGTTACTTGGTCGCGCGCGAGCCTCTACTGCTAAGAACGTAACCGAGAACAGAGCGACATTATCATCAAATACCAAAAGAAACATTTTTGCTTTCAACGTAGTAACATACTAACTATTCATGTTAAATTAAAGTAATACTGTTTGCATGTGCTTTATAACAGAGCCTCAACGGGGTGCAGCATTGTTTTGTCACTTGCAACACATGCAGAATACACATACTTTCTGCTTAAAATAAGCCTACAATGCAAAACAAGACCAATTTAGGATAGTAAGAGTTATTTTCAAGCACAAGCAATAAAACATTTGAAGTAAAAAATTATTTTTTATTTATTACTTACATAGTAATATAAACTTTAAAATTAAAATATTAAATACAATTACAAAATGTTAAAATATTTGTTAAATAGTTTTATTTATCATATTTATTTTTTATTTTTGTAATGTGTTTTTGTTAAGTCATGTTATAATATTGTTTTGAACTGCTTGTTATTTACAATGGTTACTATTAACTATTTTCATTGTTTGTTTGTTTGGTTTTTTTGCAGGTGCGTTGAATTGTACAACCCCAAATCAGAAAAAGTTGGGACAGTATGGAAACCCCCCCAAAAAAAAAAGAAGTGATTTCTAAATTTACTTTGACTTGTATTTCATTGCAGACAATATGAACACAAAATATTTCATGTTTTGTCTGGTCAACTTCATGTCATTTGTAAATATGCATCCTTTCCTGTCATTCAGACCTGCAACACATTTCAAATAAAGTTGGGACAGGAGCAATTTAGGGCTAGTAATGAGGTAAAATGGTTAAATAATGATGTGATTTGAAACAGGTGATGTCAACAGGTGATTGTAATTATGATTTGGTACAAAAGCAGCATCCAAGAAAGGTCTAATCCTTTAGGAGCAAAGATGGGCCGAGGATCGCCAGTTTGCCAACAAATACGTGAGAAAATTATTGAAATGTTTAAAAACAATGTTCCTCAAAGAAAGATAGGAAGAGATTTGGATATTTCACATTCAACAGTGCATAACATAATTAAAAGATTCAAGGAATCTGGAGGAATTTCAGTGCGTAAAGGACAAGGGCGTAAGCCTAAGCTGAACAACCATGATCTCCGATCCCTCAGGCGGCACTGCATCAAGAATCGTCATTCATCTATAAGCGATATCACCACATGGGCTCAGGACTACTTTGGCAAACCTTTGTCAAGTACCACAATACGTAGTTACATCCACAAATGCCAGTTAAAACTGTACTGTGCCAAAAGGAAGCCCTATGTTAACAGTGTCCAGAAGCGCCGTCGACTTCTCTGGGCTCGGAGGCATCTGGGATGGACCATCTCACAGTGGAAACGTGTACTGTGGTCAGATGAATCAGTATTTGAGGTATTTTTTGGGAGGAATGGACGCCGTGTGCTCCGGACCAAAGAAGAAAAGGATCATCCAGACTGTTACCAGCAACAAGTCCAAAAGCCAGGGTCTGTCATGGTATGGGGTTGTGTCAGTGCCCTTGGCAAAGGTAACTTGCACTTCTGTGAAGGCACCATTAATGCTGAAAAGTACATAGAGATTTTGGAGCATAATATTCTGCCTTCAAGAAGACATCATTTCCAGGGACGTCCATGCATATTTCAACAAGACAATGCAAAACCACATTCTGCACACATTACAAAGTCCTGGCTGCGGAGGAAGAGGGTACGGGTACTTGACTGGCCTGCCTGCAGTCCCGACCTGTCTCCAATAGAGAATGTGTTTGAAGCGAAAAATGCGACAATGAAGACCCCGTACTGTTGCCCCCCTTAAGACTTGTTTGCAGGAAGAATGGGACAAAATTACACCTGAAACACTTCATCACTTGGTGTCTTCAGTCCCTAAACGTCTTTTAAGTGTTGTGAAAAGGAATGGCAACATTACAAAGTGGTAAATGCTTTACTGTCCCAACTTTTTTTTAAATGTGTTGCAGGTCTGAATGACAGGAAAGGATGCATATTTACAAATGACATGAAGTTGACCAGACAAAACATGCAATATTTTGTGTTCATATTGTCTGCAATGAAATACAAGTCAAAGTAAATTTAGAAATCACTTCTTTTTTTTTTTTTTTGCATTTTCCGTATTTTCCGTTTTCCTGTCCCAACTTTTTCTGATTTGGGGTTGTATTAAATCCACATAAAAATCCTAATAATCAAACTAAATCATAATAATTATTAATGTTAATAATAATATAGGGAGCCCACAACAACAACAAACAAACAAACAAACAAAAAAACATAAAAAATTGTATTGTCCCTGTTTTTTAATTAGAAGATAATAACAAATGAGATTTTAGTGATATTTTGACCACTCAAATAGGAAATGTCCCCGGTTTCCATTTCAGAAATCTGGTCACCTTACCTAAACAACATATTAATGTTTAATATAGGCCAATTATTTTTTAAATCTAAACGAAAAGAGGCAGGGTTGTGTTTTATACTTTGTTTTGTTATAAATATATAAGATAATCAATGTTGCCTGAACAACATTTGTGTGTCTAATATGTTTGAGTTTATTTATTTTTTTTATGAAAAGAGGCAGTGGTGTTTTATGACATATTTCGTTTTATTGTAGCCTAAAATATAAGTTTCTCAATAAGTCTGAACTACCAAGGACGCAAGTCAGAAGTTCCCGTACTTGGTATTGAGAAACGGCCCTACAAAGGACTGAGTATGAAGTAAGACTGGGATTAGTGATGACTCGTTTCAGGCAGTTCAGAATCAGCTCTCTGCTTTGTGAGACAACAACCCTATCGTGCACTTTGATCTTTGAAATTTTACAGACCTTTTACATTCACAAACAGTTACAACATGCCACATGAAAGGTCACATCCGAGTATAATAGCATAATAGGGGCACTTTAAAGGAGGGGTGAAACACTCAGTTTCATTCAATCTCATGTCAATCTTGAGTACCTATAGAGTAGTATTGCATCCTTCATATCTCCGAAAAGTCTTTAGTTTTATTATATTTATAAAAGAAAGATACATTGTACCGAGTCTTTCCGGAAAAAAACAATCGTGTGTATCGTGTGAACTGTACCTTGTTTATAAACCATCGTCGCCGAAATTCAGGGAACAAACAAAAACACTTGCACAACTCCGTTGCTGCTCCGGAAAAACAAACTCCATCCACTGTCACATTAACGCTGGGTTCTTTGGGAAGCTGTGCAGGGTTGTTGCCCTGACAACCAAAAACACACTTCTTTGGTGACATTGTTGATTTTGTGAAGTCCTGTGACTGCAATGCAGCCGGCTTCCCTAAAGCAGAGCAAAGCGCGTTAATGGGCGAGCATTTGCTCTCTCGCTCTAGTCGCGCGTGCGCCATTCCGGGAGAAGAGCCCGTACAAGGACATTCCACTCTTGCTGACGTCAGATAGACCCATACTCAAAAAAAACTTTCCGAAACTGATGAGAAACCGGAAGGAGTATTTCTTTTTTGGCACAGAAATACTCCATCAAACGTCCAACTTTTTTAAAAAACTTTGTCCATGATTAGCATGGAAATACAGGTCTTTAACAGTGTAAAAAGCTCAGTATGCATGAAACAGCATTTCACCCCCCCTTAAAGGAAATCATTATGCAGGCCGTAATGTTACTGTACACTGCAAAAAATGCTTTTCTTACTTAGTATTTTTGTCTTGTTTTCAGTCCAAATATCTAAAAAATCTTACATTAAGAAGCATTTACTAGACAAGCAAAAGTTTTTGTCTTGTTTTGGGGGGAAATAACTCAAAATTAAGAGAGTTTTTGCTTAAAATAAGCAAAATAATCTGCCAATGGGGTAAGCAAAATAATCTTGTTTTCTGTTTGAATTAAGATTATTTTGCTTACCCCATTGGCAGATTATTTTGCTTATTTTAAGCAAAAACTCACTTCATTTTGAGTTATTTCCCCCCAAAACAAGACAATCATTTTTATTTGGCTAGTAAATGATTCTTGTTTTGAGAATTTTTAGATGTTTGGACCAGAAACAAGACAAAAATACTAAGTAAGAAAAGCTTTTTTTGCAGTGTATGCAGTTGAATGGGCCAAAGGTCTGAAGATTTCACAATCATATTCCTTGCCCTTGTAAAACATATTGTTTTATTTAATTACGTATGAATATAAAGTTGGGACTTTTTAAATTAAACTATTAAATAATGCTGTGTTTATATAAGTGTCTCTGACCTGTGACCTGTTTTTGTCTAGATAAGAGTAGACCAGATGTAACACATTATTCAGGCTACTTAATATTAAATATAGTCAGTTACATGCAGATATTTGCTATTGAATCTTCACTGACCTGTCACAAGTGTGTCCTCTGGAATCTCCTCGATGATACACTTTTCCTCCTGTTCCCCTAAATCAAAATACATTGCCGGAGCCAAAATTACAAAACTGGCTAGCAGCAGGCCTGTTAGCCTAACATTCACTGCAGTAAAACAATTCATTTTAAAGTAGGAAAGCTAGAAGGAACATTAACAGCTAGCTAAGAAAACTAGTAAAGCTTTATGTGCACAGCAGGTTTAGTGTGTGAAATCTGCAGCTGCTGTTTGTAGACTCATGTTTAAACAAGGTAAAAGGAAAGTTCTCACTGATAAGACCAGCGAGAAACCTAAATATCTTGATATAAATAGTCAATATATTACCTGCCTTGCTTTATTAAGATTAAAAGTTTAATAGATAATAATTGTTTGAAGACATTGGACACCTAAGTCCATCTATATTTTACATATGAACTACATGTCCAAATACTTGGACAATTTATAGCGCAGTTATTATCTTATTTAGAAAAATACAAAAAAAATGTCCACACAAACATGAAAATTCAGAGGAAATGCTTTTTTTATTTTATTGTATTTACAGTTTTATGTACAGTTTTGCAATTAATGTACAGATATCATCCACTGATGCAACATAAAACAGTATTTTTACTGATGAATTTTATCTTATCTATTGAGCTTGATGATGTTTTTTTTTCCACCAGAGAGCTTCAGACTCTATGAACAGTGCATGAGGACAGTGTGTGAAAGTCACAGCAAATTCAGTTATTAAACTGCTATTAGGGCAAATACCAGTATTGTAAAAAAGTATTTTTGCAGGTGACATCTGCAGTTCCTCATAACTAACTAATATGTGGCCTTGTCTTTTTCATTTCCATGTTTAAGCTTGTGAACTCACCCACTACATCATAGCCTCACAGAAAGCAGTCTTTCCCCTTAAAACGTTTTAAAGCTGTTAACCAGTTGATTTGTCCCTGTGTATGAGTTCCTCATCATGTCCTCTTATATTCACACACAGTTATCAGGGATACAGAGCTTCTTTTCCTCTAGAAGTGGACAAGCAGCCCCATTGTTTGCAGGATGCATGTGAATATAGCGGGTTCTGTGCTTTACCCCTTTCTCACCACACTGACCCTTACAAAGACCCCAAGGTGACCAGACAGACACCTCACAGTCCAGAGGGGTATCTGTAGGGGAAAAAAGAGATGTTGATTACCATGAGAACTGGGTAAAAATAGTTGTAGGCTACTTGTTAATATAATAGTTTACATAATATATAAAATCAATAAAATCAAATAATAAAAAATCACCCTCAAAATGTATGCACTATTCCTTTTAATAAGGCTAAGCAACCAGAACACATGAGAAATCAAGTTGATGGTGAATTTGTATGCTTTGAATCATACAAAAACAGATTTTAGAAAAAGTCTGCATGAAGGTCCATCGCTACCTAACAGTCAGCGGGGTGTAATGAATGAGATTGTTTGAATTCATATCAATTTGCCTTCAGTTTGACCAAGGTAAAATAGTTAAAAACTGCCTTTCGATTTTGTAGGGCTAAGCATAAAATAGATTCATGAAACATAGATATAATTCTATTTATAGTCATATTATTTATGAAGAAGAGTAAGAAAATGAAAAGTTGCCTGAACACTAAATACATTTTTTACCTCTAAGATTTTTTCCCACCCCATATCTTGATTTAATCTGTGATTTTAATTAACGTCAGACAACAAAAGTAATATCTTTAAATGTTGTTGAAATAATTGTTTGTCTAGACTAGAGAGATCTGATTCACTGATGCTTTCCAGAAATCCCGACCTTGTAAAAAGTTGATATGTATCACAGACTGGGACTTTTGTACAAGTAGAAAAACAGAAGGATGGAATAAAAGGACACATTTCACTTCCATGACAAACACTTCCTGAGTGCTGAGTGGCAGAAAACTTTTAAACGGGTTGGCCTCCATTATCTTGTTAGCAGTTTGTTGTGTTGGTTACCATGGGAATGGATAAACCTTTCTACAGCCCGTGATTCAATAACCACAAGTTCTCTCTATATATGTGCAGTGTTTCCTCGAAAACAGAATACATGCATATAAGATTCAAACATTCAAGTATATCAACTCTTTTTTTTTTTTGCATAAATAATGGGAAGACTTTCTGAGCATTAGAACATACACATCACAATTCATTTTATAAACAATTCCCAGTGCTTACTTATTAAAGATCCGTCTATTTCATTCCCGCTTGGAATCTGATTGGACTGGGTTGGCTGAATGGGTAAGCTGAAGATCTGGTTGTTCTTGATCTTAGTTAGGGAGACTTTGGCTATTGGGGGAAGCTTCTTCAGTCTGGGATAGTAGAAGGAGTTTGCAGGGTGGCTTGGAAATGATGAGGTTATCTGTTGAGAAGAAGACACATCTGTAATGAGATCCATAACAAGACTGCTAAATAAAGGTGGTTAGGGGGTCTAGAAGGTGGTCCGGTTTGCTGGTTTTAGAGAGGATTTATTTGATCACTGGCAGACCAACTAAACCAGCTTAAACCAGCTAAAGCAACCAAACCACTTGGATGGTTCCCAAAGTGAGTTTACCCTGCTGCACAAACATATCTAAACCTAGCCTTAAATGTTTTGCTGGTCTCAACTCGTCTCCAAGGCTGGTCAGGCTGGTCTGTTAGCTGAGGAATTTTGGAAACTTTTTAGTTGGTCAGGTTGGGAGGGCAGCTTAAAAGCTTTTTTTTTTTCATGGAAAGTATTACATATTTTCTTGGGTAATCTCCTTTTAGACATTACCTGAAGGACCTTGTCTTGAGGAATGGTCTCAAAGTTTGGTGAGGAGAAGGTGAAACCACTGTCTGTGCCGGCATCATAGGGGTAAAGATCTAGGCTTATGTTGCCTTTCCAGTGATCGCCCTCACACAAGTTCAGACTGTCTATTCCAACAAACCAGTCAGGACTTGGCACAATACGGACAATGAAGGACAGCTGCAAAACAAGAAGACCATTAGTGTTCGGTTGCTCTGTGGTTTTAGCTTGCTCATTAGCCTGCATGAGCTGTCACTGGCTTGTTTTCATTTGGAAAGTTTTATTTACAATTCTCTCTATAATATTTTATATGGAATACCTGGGAGGTCAATGAAGTATGTGCATGTAGAGAGCTAGTTAAAAAAGAATGCTGTAAGAATACAGTATGAAAGTGTCCACATCTTCTGACTGAAAACATATGCGGTTTAAAAATAAACACCTAAAACAACAGTTTAAACCAGCCTAAGTAGTCTTGGAAAACCACTTTACCAATAAGATAAAGCAGCTAAACACTGGTTTATCTAGGCAGGGAGACAGACTAGACCATGTTCTAGTCTGTCTCCCTGCCTAGATAAACCAGTGTTTAGCTGCTTTATCTTATTGGTAAAGTGGTTTTCCAACTGGACCAGCAATACAGCATGGCCAGGCTGGGGGACCAGAGTAGGCTGGTTACAGCTAGCAAAACAATTGGGTTTAATAATCAATTTTTAATGTCAAACGGTGTGATTTGCATAAAAACGCATTATATAGGTCATGATTTGGTTCAGAAAAGGGGCTCACTCTTGTCCTCGCTTTAACCTATTGCAATGCACAGTGTACTTACTAAAGAGTGTCTTGCATAGACCTCAAATTCTGTGGTTGCCTGGCCGGTTCCTCCAAGCACACCAGGCGCTGAGAAGAGGCCATAGACGCTCTGGATCCGTTCCCCAGCTGCCTCCACTTCCTTTATCAGGGTCCAAGCCTCTCCTCTCTCAGAGAACTCTCTCACCCCATTACTGGCATACTCGTTCCTTTGCCAGATGTGATAGTCTGTGCTGTGAGTTACTCCTAAAATGAAAATGATTTTAATACAGTTTTCGATGTGTGCTTCTGCTTTAGTGCATAACTACTCAGGTACTGCCATCACTGTCTTTCACGGGCCCATATAGGAACAGTGTGTACATTTTACAGTGCCTTGCAGGGGGTTGGACTTTTTTTTTTAAAAGGAAAAGACTTTTTACAAGAAAATTTTTAGGCGTAATTTGTTGGGGGTCAACCCAGATTGTTTTAGCATCCCTATAGCAGAGTTAACCAAATGCTATCTATTTTCAAAATTGCAGTATTGAAAAACACTATATATATATATATATATATATATATATATATATATATATATATATATATATATATATATATATATATATATATATATATATATATATATATTGTACATAAATCTATAAGAAACTGATCAATAATTATAGTATTCAAAAATCCAATAATGATCAGTGAGCAGCGATACTGAAAATATGCACCATGGCTAATTTTCAATACTTACTAAAACGATACTCGGTTACTTAATGTAACCTCGGTTCCCTCTAGAAGAGGGAACGAGTATTGCGTAAGTTCCTTACGCTACGGGAAAGTATTCTTTCTTCGAGATTTCTGAAAAACCCAAAATTATCCTTAATTTTGTAACATTGTCAACGCAGTGCGGCAGCCTGGCAGACCATAGCAGGCTATTCCAGCGTGCTATTGGCTGCTCTGCTGGCAACTGCAGCAGCCTATCGGTGAGCCCGCGTGACGTGGCGACCAATGGCCTCACCTGGCTTCATTTGCCTACAGGTGAGGCGTGGCCACGTGTATATAAGCAGGGCTCACGGGCTGCATATTCGGTTTTCGTAGTTCTGAAGCGTAAAAGCCCGCGGGGCGCACGGCAAGGAACGCAATACTCGTTCCCTCTTCTAGAGAGAACCGAGGTTACATTAAGTAACTGAGTATCGTTCTCTTACGAGAGGTTCTCTCGTATTGCGTAAGTTCCTTACGCTACGGGAACATATTGTCAACGCCGTGCGCGCCTCGCATACAGCATATGTATCCCAGGGAACCGGGGAAAAAACACTGCTCGGGCAGGGTGGCCAGTAAAGAAAACGGGCCACCACATATACAGACACTTCATTCGAACTGACGGGTGGTTACGACGGATGGTTACAACACCCTGTCCCATGAATGAGGGAACGGCACCTGCCGGTCTCCTTCAAATTCACCACACCTTGTCTCATGAATGAGGGAGCGGCAACGCCGGTCGCCTTCAAATTCACAATATCTTGTTATATGAGTGAGGTAACGGCACCGCCGGTCACCTTCAAACTCACAACAGCTCGTCTCGTAAATGAGGGAACGGCACCGTCGGTCTCCTTCAAATTCACATGAGCCTAGTACCGAACTTACTACCAGTATGTGAGCTATGTCTGCGCAGAACCACTGGGCAGAACCAACAGCCCTATTGAACTGATAACACTTTCGCCTGTAAGGCAGGAACTTCCAGATTGTAAAATCTCACAAACGTAGACGGGGAGGCCCAGCCTGCCGCCATACAGATATCGTGGATGGAAATCCCTCTGGCCCAAGCCCACGAAGAGGCCATGCCTCTGGTGGAGTGTGCTCTGACACCTAGCGGGCACTGCAGGTGTTTGGAAGCGTATGCAGTTGCAATCGCGTCCACTATCCACCTGGACAGGGTCTGTTTCGAGGAGGCGAGACCCTTAGTGCGCCCACCAAACGAAACAAATAGCTGCTCAGAACGC
Organism: Gobio gobio; assembly: GCF_949357685.1. Lineage (NCBI taxonomy): Eukaryota > Metazoa > Chordata > Actinopteri > Cypriniformes > Gobionidae > Gobio > Gobio gobio. The sequence goes on along the minus strand of NC_137109.1, from coordinate 14,644,563 downwards.
CTGAAGGCGGCGGAGCGTGTGACATAAACCCTCAATGCCCTGACAGGGCAGAGGATATTGCCACCGTCCCCCTCATCGGATGCTGGCAGAGCCGAGAGGGAGATAATCTGCGCCCTGAAGGGAGTGCCGATCGCTTTGGGGACATAACCATGCCTCGGTCTGAGAATGACCTTAGAGTCATTAGGACCGAACTCCATACACGTCGGGCTCACTGAGAGCGCGTGTAGATCCCCCACGCGTTTCACTGAAGCCAGAGCTATCAGAAACGCGGTTTTTAGCGAAAGGAACCTTGGTTCCACAGTCTCGAGCGGTTCAAAGGGATGAGCCTTCAGGGCCTCTAGGACCAAGGCCAGATCCCATATAGGAACCGACGGGGGCCGTGGGGGATTCATCCGTCTGGCTCCTCTGAGGAAACAGATGATGAGCTCGTTCCTTCCTAGCGTGCTACCTAGCGTCGTCTGAGCGAACGCTGCTATAGCCGCCACATACACTTTGAGCGTGGAAGGGGACCTGCCCAATTCCAAAAGCTCTTGGAGGAAGGAGAGCACCCGCTGGACCCCACATTGCTGTGGGTCCAATCCCTTGGAAACACACCACTTAGTGAACACCGACCACTTAGAACTATATAACCGCCTCGTCGAGGGGGCTCTAGAGTGTGAAATCGTGTTCATAACCCCTTCGGGCAGGTCAACGGGTATCCGTTGGTCACCCATACATGCAGAGACCATCGCTCTGGATGGGGATGCCAAACTGACCCTCCTGCTTGAGAGAGAAGGTCTGCTCTCAGCGGAACTGGCCAGGGGGGTGAGTGCGACAGCTTCACCAGCTCTTGGTACCAAATCTGGTTCTCCCAGCGCGGTGCTATAAGGAGCACCGGGCGGCGCGTTTCCCTGATTTTCGCTATGACCTGGGGCAATAGGGAAATCGGCGGGAAAGCATACAGCGGGAGGCTGGGCCAAGTTTGGGACAGCGCATCCTCGCTTTTGGACAGAAACGTCGGGCAGCGGGCGTTCTCTTTTGTTGCAAAGAGGTCGAGCTCCGCTCTGCCGAACAGGCGCCATACCACCTGGACTGTCTGGGGGTGCAGGGACCATTCTCCTGGGAGAATGAGGCCCCTGGACAGCTTGTCCGGGCCCACATTGAGGTGGCCCGGCACGTGCGCAGCTCTCAGCGAGCGCAGCGAGCTGTGTGCCCACACGAGCAGGCGTTCTGTCAGATTGCCCAGACATCTGGACCTGACACCGCCCTGCCGGTTCACGTAGGACACCACTGTGGTATTGTCCGACCGGACCAACACGTGGTGTCCTCGTATAAGCGGGAGAAACTGCCTGAGCGCGTTCTCTACCGCTATCATCTCCAAACAGTTTATGTGTAGGAGTTTTTCCTCGCTCGACCAAAGGCCCGAGGCTGATCTGCCCTCGAAAACGGCGCCCCAACCCGTGGTGGAGGCGTCCGTCGAGATGACCTTGCGGTGTGAGATGGCTCCCATCGTCACTCCCCTCTGGTACCAGTCGGCTACTAACCAGGGCTCTAGGGCTGACACGCAGCCCTGAGTCACTCTGATCCTGAAGCCTCCGGACGCCCAGGCTCTGTGAGGCACTCGGGCGTTTAACCAGCATTGCAGCGGGCGCATGCGCATTAAGCCCAGCTGGAGCACAGCTGCAGCTGAGGCCATACGTCCCAGCATCCTCTGAAAAAGCTTGAGAGGTGTGATTTTGCCCGGCCGGAAGTACGCAGCCATGCGCCGAACTTGGCGCGCGCGTTGGGGTGACAGGCGGGCTGACATTGCCACAGTGTCCAGATTCAAACCCAGAAATGAGGTTGATTGCGTGGGCACTAATGAGCTCTTGGTCCAATTGACCGTGAGCCCTAGGCTGTCCAGATGGCTGAGCAGCATTGCCCTGTGGGCGAGGAGCTCGGCCTCCGACTGCGCCAGGATGAGCCAATCGTCCAGATAGTTCAATACTCGCATCCCTCGATTTCTCAGAGGAGCGAGGGCCGCGTCCATGCACTTCGTAAATGTACGGGGTGCTAGTGACAGGCCGAACGGAAGGACGGTGTATTGATAAGCCTGGCCGTCGAAGGCGAATCGTAAGAATGGCCTGTGACCTCTGGCCTGTGGCGTTATCTTGATTTGAAAATATGCATCTTTCAAATCTAGGGAGATTAGCCAGTCTCTCGGGCGAATATGCGCGAGGATCTGCTTGGTCGTGAGCATCTTGAACGATCTTTTCATAAGAGCTTTGTTCAGACGCCTAAGATCCAGAATCGGTCTGAGCGACCCATCCCTTTTTGGCACGAGAAAATACCGGCTGTAAAAGCCTGACTCGCTCATAGAATGGGGAACCGGTTCTATAGCCCCTTTGCACAGCAGCGTGGCTATTTCTGCTCGAAGTAGATGTGCTACTTCCTCGCTCACTCTCGTCTCTGTACGCGCACAGAAGCGCGGAGGGCGGCGAGCGAACTGCAGAGTGTAGCCGTGCTTCACTGTTTTCAGCACCCATTCTGATACACCTGGAATGGCTTCCCACGCTCTCGCGTGCGCCACACGGGATAGAATGGCCTCCGGGCTCGAAACGCCGCGCTTCGCGGGTTTGATGGCCTGTATAGGAGGGGCGGGCGAGCGCATGTGGTGGTTAGTCGTGGACGCAAACAAGCGGACACGTGACCTAACTCTAGCACTCGAGCGGCCGGTGGCCGCTTTATGTGAGTGGGGGACACGGGGTTTATAGTGCTTTTGAGCAGGGGTGAACACAGAAAAGTGGGCACATTTACTGCATTTGAAACACATACGGCGTGAGCCGTGCAACCAGAAATAATGCAACTTTTGTGATTTCTCTGGTTCGCCGTAAAAACGGCAGTTATTGACAGGCGAGAAGGCGTTTTTGCCGGCTCGTTGGCTGCGTGAAATCCATCTGCAGCAGCCACAGTGGTGGGGGCTGACAGGAAAGAGAGTTTTGACGGTGGTCCGGCCGCGGCGGGACTTAACCGTCGTTTCTTGCCTCTGGCTAGGAGGACTTTGGAGGCTCGGGCTTCAGCGCGATCCTAGGCCGGGGGCCCCGAGGTGGAGGCGGCTTACCACGGCTGGAAGAGCGCGATCTGGGGCGGCCGCTCGGTCTTCGCTGAGACGAAGGGGGCCGCGCTGGGCGCTGCGTGGAGCTCGTTGCTGGCTGGTCATGAGGACGGCGAGCAACGGAGCTATTGCTAGCGCCGGGGCGTCGAGGCAGGAAAAGGTTCATGGCCTGCGTCGTTTTCTGCACTTCGGAGAAACGGTCGACGATCCCCTTGACCGCTGGTCCGAAGAGCCCAGACGGAGAGAGCGGGGCATTTAGGAAGGCCGCGCGCTCTGTTTCTCGCATGTCCGCGAGCGTGAGCCAGAGGTGGCGCTCAGCTACCGTGAGGGAGGCCATAGAGCGTCCGAGGGCCTGTGCTGCGGTCTTGGTGGCGCGAAGGGAGAGATCCGTCGCGCTTCGCAAATCCGTGATTAACTCAGCGTCACAGCTTTTCTCGTCCAGGTCGCGGAGGAGATTAGCTTGGAGGATTTGCAGCACGGCCATAGAGTGCAGAGCAGACGCAGCTTGACCGGAGGCAGCGAAAGCGCGGCCGATCAGCGATGACGTCACTCTGCAGGCCTTAGACGGGAGGGCAGCCTTTGAGCGCCAACCGGAAGGCGGGCAAAGGTGCGCTGCGACCGCCTCTTCCACCGGAGGGATAGCGTTGTAGCCTTCCTCAGCCGCGCCGTCAACTTGTGAGAGCGTCGAAGAAGCCTGAGACGAGACCCTCGCGGAGAATGGCGCGTTCCAGGACTTTGCGAGCTCCTCGTGAAGCTCTGGCAGAAAAGGTGCAGTCCTGGAGGTGGGCGCACGGCGGCGACTGTTTAGGAAGCATCCGTCAAGTCGGTTCGGCGCTGCCACCTTGGGCGGGGCCCATTCGAGGCCTAGCTGCTCGACAGCCCGGGTGAGAAGGCGCAAAAGTTCGGCGTCCTCACCCGCTCGAGAGCGTCCGGAGCCCCGGACTGAAGAGGTCGCGGAAGACCAGTCCTCGCTGTCGGAAGCCATGATGGAGCAGCTGTCGGCGCGTTCCGCGGCCGCATCCGCCTCATCCCCGGAGGCGGCAACAGAAATGGCGGCCTGGGGTGGGGGCGGGGAAGGCGAGAGTGAAGCGGGCGGGAAAGGTTCCGGCGAGCTTCTCTCGGCGAACTCCGGAGTCCGCTGCGAGCGGCGCTTCTTTCTGCGCGGCGTAGCAGGGACTGGAGGGATATCATCGTCGAACAGGACGAGTCGAGCCCGCAGGGTCGACATCGTCAGTTCTTTGCACTCCTGGCATCCGCCGGCGAGAAGTGCGGCGGCGGCGTGATCACGGCCCAGGCAGAGAGCGCAGATCACATGGCGGTCCCCGGAGCTGAGCTGCGCTGCGCGTGACACGAGCCGCAGGTGGAACGAGACATTTTGCATCAAACGCTCGGCTCTTTTTGTGAAAAGTGTGACGCAGCGGCGACAACACTTGAGCGTAAAGGATATGGGCTGCCGGATAGCAGAGCAGGCACGGATGGCTGAAGGTGGCGCGATGCTGCCGGCTTCCTCAGGTGCTGTCCTCTGCTTGCTTGTCTGCGCGGTCACGGCGGCGGGTTCCAGATCCAGCGATGCGAAGGGCTTCGCTGAAGAAAAGAAAATCGAATATGCAGCCCTGCTTATATACACGTGGCCACGCCTCACCTGTAGGCAAATGAAGCCAGGTGGGCGCGAAGCGCCCTCATTGGTCGCCACGTCACGCGGGCTCACCGATAGGCTGCTGCAGTTGCCAGCAGAGCAGCCAATAGCACGCTGGAATAGCCTGCTATGGTCTGCCAGGCTGCCGCACTGCGTTGACAATGTTACAAAATTAAGGATAATTTTGGGTTTTTCAGAAATCTCGAAGAAAGAATACTTTCCCGTAGCGTAAGGAACTTACGCAATACGAGAGAACCTCTCGTAAGAGAACCCTGAAATTCTTATCAAGGTTCTTTATTGGCAAAGGGATAGTTTACCCAAAAATGCGAATTCTGTAATTAATTCCTCACCCTCATGCCGTTCCAAACCTGTAAAACCTTTGTTCATCTTCGGAACACAAATTAAGTCAATTTGATGGAATCCGAGAGCTCTCTGATCCCTCCATAGACAGTTATTTAATGTGACTCCAGTGGTTCAACCTTAATTTAATGAAGCAACGAGAATATTTTTTGTGCGAAAAAACAAACAAAAATAATGACTTTATTCAACAATTTAGTTCTGGCTGTTTACGTTGCAGCTCCCGCGCATGCATCATGGTGCTCACGTGAACAGCATCGTCTGCCATAGATCTCAAGAGCGCTGCACTGTATTTACATTGGAAACACTGGTTTAGGACACTTACACAGGCTAGACCGAAATTGTTGAATAAAGTTGTTATTTTTGTTTGTTTTTGCGCACAAAAAGTATTCTTGTCGCTTCATAAAATTAAGGTTTAACCACTGGAGTCACATGGACTATTTTAACAATGTTTTTACTATCTTTCTGTAAAGTGTTCATTAAATAACTGTCTATGGAGGGGCCAGAGAGCTCTCGGATTTCATAAAAAATGTCTTAAAGGGATAGTTCACCCAAAAATGAAAATTCTGGCATCATTTACTCACCCTCAAGTTGTTCCAAACCTGCATGAGTTTCTTTGTTCTGCTGAACACAAAATAAGATAGAGTGAAGAATGTTTGTAACCAAACAGATAGAGCAACTATTGACTACCATAGTAGGAAAAAAAATACTATGGTAGTCAATAGTTGCTCTCTCTGCTTTGTTACAAACATTCTTAACTCTATCTTCTTTTGTGTTCAGCAGAACAAAGAAACTCATACAGGTTTGGGACAACTTGAGGGTGAGTAAATGATAACAGAATGTTCATTTTTGGGTGAACTATCCCTTTAATTTGTGTTCTGAAGATGAACGAAGGTCTTACGGGTTTGGAACGACATGAGGGTGAGGAATTAATGACAGAATTTTCATTTTTGGGTAAACTAACCCTTTAACATCCATGGAACCTTTCCATTGCACTGAAGCTTCTCTCTAGTGGAGGTTCTTTAGATCATTAAAATGTTCTTCACACTTTTAAGAACTTTTCACTGAAAGGTTCTTTGGGGTTCTTCTCTGACATTGCTGCAAAAACCAGCGGAACCTTTTTTGGAATTGGAAACTTTATTTTTTAAGAATGAATATCACCTTTGTTTTTGACTTTTTGATTAACGTCATAATTGCTAGGTAAAACCCCCTTTGGGTGAACACATGGGCCATTGCACTCATTACAATCCAAAAAGTGTGACAACAAATGTAGAACATTTTGAAAGCAATAATGGTTACTACTACCCTCTTCTTACATACAGTAAAGATCAGCCCACTCACCAATGATGGGGGACCACTGAGCAGGCGGCCTGTACAGAGGGTAGTGTTTGGGGAAGGCAGTCTGAGTCCACTGGCCGGTAAACGTCAGTCTGTACTTGGCTGTAGACGGCGCCGTGCATAAGCTGTCCACGTCGACCGGCATTGCAGGGACTCCACTCAGCAGGGCCAGAGTCACGGTAAGCCACTGCATCCAGTAGTTCACTTTCAGAGATGTCATCTTTTCCATGCTGGTTCTGTGAAGGAACAATGCGAAAGATGTGGATACATGCCACACCCAGGTTTGGACGCTTTGGCTCACTCTTTCAATGCTAAAATAAGTGATAAACATGGGAATTAAGCAATTTACATAAGCTGCCTCTGTGAGTGATTTGATATTACTGTGTCTACACTGACTAAGAAGGAAGGAATCTAGGTCAGAATAACTGAATTCACTCTGTGTTTCCAGGCATTTTTACATGGCATTTTCAGCAAAAGCAGGATTGGCAGTGAAATTACATTGTTGAAATTGGTTAAGTTATACTCAATATAATCTTGTATAAATACTTTTTAAAAAATCACCTCGTTAAAATAAATTATTATAATTTAATTGTTACAATTTATATTATTATTACATTCATGATTCAATGTAATGCACCATTTAGACATTAATAGAATCAATTTATATGTAGTAATGTGTTTTTGTTTCTTCTGCTCTAAAAAAGATTTGAATTTATTGTAATTTAAGCAGAAGCAATTCAAAATCATCATGAAGCATGAATGAAACAAGTTAAAGAAAGCACTTACAGGGTTTGGAGAGACAGATGAGGTTTCCTGCAGAAGAGTTGAATGGAGGTCACCTGAGCCCAGGCATTCAGAGGAAGACTGCAAGATGACTGTGTGTCTTCCAGCTATTTATGCGTTTCCAGCAGTCCCCACTGTCTAACAATATCAATAACCTCATGACCCCTCCCAGGCGTAGCGTAGAGCTCTCCACACTCAACATTACATCTCCATGTGGGATTTCCCCTTTGGTCTCGGCAAACGAGTCACTGTTTGTAACAAAAGGTTCACACATTTTTTCCTCTCCCAACCAGAGATGCACAGAGAAAGCAGCATTATGAAGCTCCTGAGGGTTTCACAGTCAGTTGAGGAGGAGTATTTGATTGTGGAAAAAGACTTGGCTGGTGGCTCAACAGCTTGAAGGCACCCGGCAAGCCGAAAGCTAACTGATCCTGCCTGCAGCCAGTAATTGCTTCCACATGCTCATGTTTTGCCCTTCACCCTTCTCAAATTCTCCCCAGTTTCTTGACACTTAATTTGCTGAGAGCTGTTTGGATGTTGTTTTGTGCAAACCGGTTCCATTTCTGGAAGCTTGCTTTAAAAGTTTTTAATATTCCTCTGTTGTAAATTGGGCCTTGGCCCAAATGGATTGCGACATCTAATGTGTTTGACATGTGTTTTATGTCTGTCTCAATCTTGGGTCAGTTTCTGTCAACCATCCCTCATTGTTCATTTGAGTTGTCTTACATTTGGTCGCAATGGACTAACTGAAATATTAATAGAAACTACAGAGAGAGTCAGAAAGTGTGTTAAAATGAGTTTGGATTGATTACACAAATGGGTTCATTTAACAATACCTTTAAGGAAGTAATAAATATGAGAGTATCTTTAAAGGCCAAAATGTAGGTCATCATTTGCAAAAACCTAAGATTTAGGTCTCACTCAGTCCTAGGGCCCTATTTTAACGATCTGAAACGCAAGTGTCAAAGCGCGAAGCGCAAGTAACTTTGTGGGCGGGTCTCGGCGCTGTTGCTATTTTCCCGGCGGGATAAATGGCTCTTGCGCCCGGCGCAAATCTAAAATGGGTTGGTCTGAAGTAGCTTCATTATTCATAGGTGTGGTTTGGGCGTAACGTGAATAAACCAATCCGAGCGTCATCCAACATTCCCTTTAAAAGCAGGTGCGCAAGTTCCATTATGGATTGCTATTATTATGGCGTATTTACCAGGCGCACGCCAGGAGCGGTTCACAGCCGAGGAGACTGATGTTCTTGTAAGAGCAGTAAAAGACAGAGAAGTGAAGTTGTAATGTTGTACATTATGGTAAAGGTGATTTCACAGTCTTTTTTTTTTCAGTCTTTCAGTTTTTTCAGTTTTTCAGTCGATTTTTGTTCCTGGTTCTTGACGGACAAACCAATTTGTCAGATGTCCTTATATACATATATGTCTTGCCACTATTGGGCAAACAGGTCTTATCCTTAATTATTACAATTAGCCTGAATCATTTGTAAGCTAGATTTATGCCTATTTTTTCACATCTTCGTGGCACACCACAATGATTTCCGTCATCTCATGTGTTAATATTTTTTTAGTGTAACAATTTATGATTTGCAAAAATAACTGTTGCATCTGTGTAGATTACATGAGCAAAGTGTATGCGCGTTGTGCACGCTATACATTATGGTCAAGCATGCGCCCTTAAAATAGCATAATGAACAACGCGCAACGCGCCACTGACTTTAGACTAGGTTTTTTCTGGTCAGTGGCGCAATTGTTTAATGGAACAGCAAAATAGCACCAGGGATTGTTTGCGCCGGAACACGCCTCCTTTTTTGCGCTGAACCGCCCAGGGAGCGCAAGTTCATTCACTAGTTTAGCGACGTGCTTCTGTGGAGGGAAAAGCGCGCTTTGCGCGGGTGCAAAATAGGCATACCTGTCAAGTTTTGGATTTGAAAATAAGGGACATTTTTCGGCGCCCACCGCAAGCAGTCCCACCACCCCAACCAAGCTCCAGTATCCCTTACATTTTAAGACAGGTGTTATAGCCCAAATGAAAACACAAAAGGTTATATATGATGAGCATTTATTTAAAGGCTTATTTGCATATTTTCTGTTCATTAAACATTGCTTGTTACATTTTATTTTCATTCCACACATTCTTTTCATTTCATATTGCTTTTCTTTTACAGTTTTTCTTTTCATTTCACATAACTTTTCTTTACTCTTTTAGTGAGTTATTGTACAAATCTGTTGCAGACTTTGCATTCTTTAAGACTGTTTTGGAAGGAGTGTATTTGTGGGCTGGGCCAGAGTGGTTCATTTTACATGAGAGTAGAGCACAAACTGTTCTGTTGTCTAATGTCATCCTATTCTCTGTAACAATCTTTCGTACCATAAATACCCTTTCTGAACTTGCATTGCTATGGGCAGGGCTCGACATGAACGCTTGTTGAGTGAAAAATAATTTTACTTGCCCAACGGACAAGTATCCTGAGTAAAATGTCAAAACAAAAAATAACTAGGGAATCACCAAAGTGCAATAATGATTCTGCATTCAGTTAGTGTAAGTGGCGATCGGTAGTGGATAATATAAAACGAACTGACATGGTTGTGCTGTTGAGGCTCGTGCGAAAACAAATGAGCGCCGCTCATACAAAGAAACTCAGTTAACATACACGGTTAAAATGGTGAAGTTATTATATTTATAACATATGATACAGTTAAGCAACATCACACTAACAAGAGTGTTGTTTTCCTGAATACCATCACGACTGGAAATGACACTGATTTCATATGCCAGTTCCATAAACAATTAATTAACATTAAGTCACTTACATTTTATAATTAAATCCGCTGTCCCATTGATCACGGTATTGACAATAGGGTTTTTTTTGTTGTTGTTGTTGGCAGGAGTGCCTTAATCCGTCTCTATCGTTACGTCCATCATCCGTGTCTGTTTTTTTTTTTTTCCCCGCGTTGTCACTCGTCATCTGACCTCACACACTAGCCTTGCGACAACTGACACCTATACTGTAGGCTACTGCAAATGACAGTTATCGCGAGGCTAGTTACAGAGCTCAGATTGGAAATGTTTTAGTTTTTTTACTCCGGTATTATTGTTTTTTAATAACGCAGGTTAAAATACGGGAGATTTACAGGAAAATACTAATACGGGAGGACGGCGGGAAAGAAGGGTAAAATACGGGACTTTCCCGGCCAAAACGGGATACTTGACAGGTATGAAAATAGGAATGACACATGCGTCGGTGTACAAAGTCAATTGCGCTGGGTGCAAGATAGGGCCCCTAATGTCTTTACCAAGTGCAATTGTGAGACAGGACAATGAAATTGATGAGCATAAATACATTCTAATTTATAACTTGAGGGGTTTTATTTTGACATGAACAAATATTTAATTTAAAGCTACACTGTGTGATATTTTCCCCCATCTAGTGGTGAAAAGGTATATGACCATCCAGTGAATTTTAGTTTCTGTTCCTCTCAATTCCGATTTCGTTTCAACTCCTACGGTGGCCGATTTAGTCCAAGATTAACATGGCTTCCAGTTCGACCTCGTCCACATTCGACACGGTGCCTGTGGGAAATTCTGTGCGCAGTGGGATGGTTGGAACTCAACTGGCCTAATTATTCGGCTAGAAAGAACTGCAGCTAATCCAGAGTGAACTTTGAGGATAGTAATGTTTATTCAGTCATCCAATTGCAAGGCATAAACAGGTTTGCGTGGATATGTACATAAATGTGGTTTCTGTGAGAGAACAAATAAGGATGGTAAATATACATACACAGTTAAGAACTGTATAACTATACTTATAAGTTACATTTGTATAATGTAACCGTAAACCAGAGCTTATTGTACCATATATAGGCGCTAAATGCAGCTGCATTAAATGCGCCACTTTAACGTTAGCACTGCCATGCGCTCTGTATAACTACCGATCAGACCTGATACATATTTCCATCAACATACATTACAAGCAAATATTTTCTATAAACGAATAAACATTGTTGATAACAAAATAACTGAATGATTATTCAAATAGGTGAGCATTACGCTATTGTATGTTGACACAAAAATACTTCTGAGGTGAAATCAACTGAATTACGTGATGACACACTCTGAAACACATCTACAATGACAATAACTATTATTACTTACGGAGTTATTAACGCACAGAAATACCACACAAGGAAAAACAGACTTTTGAGGAATAAACAAGCCAGGAAAACTCCGTATAACTCTGTTACTGGACGCCGCTGAGATGAAAACTCTCTGCACATGCGTGAGGCAGGGAATTTTGTACAGTGCCATCGAGTATTAAAACCGGTTAAAACGCGAAAGGCGAAGCTTGAATTTACGGGTATGTCCCTCTTTGGCTAATGTACTTTCAAGATGGAGGGGCAACATGGCGACCACCGTTAGATCCCATTACCTTATGTATTTTCAATGGCATATTATAAACTTACGAGAATACTTTATTACTTGAAAGAAGTAAATATACATTAATGAGCACATATATTTTTGAAAGAACTAAGTGTTTTTAGCTAAGAATAGACAAAAAAAGTTACACAGTGTAGCTTTAACAGCTGAAATGCTTTGCGACCAGTATTTATTCTTGTCATTAATCCAGTAATTCTGTTATTGTTGCAAGGGTATTAGTATGAATATGAACTTTTTCCCCCTGAAAATGTGGTATAAATTATTTATAAAGTTGGTTTAGACAAAATGTGTCTACAAACGGCTACTCACATCCTACAATTACTACATTTGTTTGGTTTTGGCAGCCATATAAGACTCCTTTCCAAAAATTTCTTTGAGAGTTTAAAAAGACCATGGGTTGTAAGCAATGATTGCATTGATGAGGGAAAGACATATCAAGTCAAGTCAAATTTATTTATATAGCACTTTTAAAAATAGCAACATTGTTTCAAAACAGTTTTAAAGAAAATCATGATGTTAATATTTATAATATCTTAATATCTTCATGCCATAGTCGCATTTAGCAGATTAGAGCTGTGCAATAAGGCAGTTTACATTTTTTGGATGATACAAGCAAATCAAGTAGTTGGGATTTGCTATATAGTATATTTCACCCTATGTGTATGTAGCTAAAGTTGGACATCCTTGTATATCCAACTTATATACTATATAGCAATTCTCAGTCACACAGCTGTTTATATATATTTCTTTACATGAGTATACTGAATGTATGCCGGTGAAGTAGGATGTCATCCAAATCATTGAATTCAAGTGTTCCAATCAGGTGTATAAAACCAAGCACCTAGGCATGCAGACTGCTTCAACAAACATTTGTGAAAGAATGAGTCGCTCTCAGGAGCTCAGTGAATTCAAGTGTGGTACCGAGATTGGTTGCCACCTGTGCAATAAGTCCATTCGTGAAATTTCCTCATTACTAAATATTTCACAGTCAACTGTTAGTGGTATTATAACAAAGTGGAAACAACTGAGAACAACAGCAACTCAGCCACAAAGTGGTAGGCCATGTAAAATGCTGAGGCGCACAGTGCGCAGAAGTCGCCAACTTTCTGCCTTCAATAGCTACAGATCTCCAAACTTTGTGTGGCCTTCAGATGAGCTCAAGAACAGTGCGTAGAGAGCTTCATGGAATGGGTTTCCATGGCCGAACAGCTGCATCCAAGCCTTACATCACCAAGTGCAATGCAAAGCATCGGATGCAGTGGTGTAAAGCACGCCACCACTGGACTCTAGAGCAGTGGAGACGTGTTCTTGGAGTGACCAATCACGCTTCTCTGTCTGACAATCCAATGGACGAGTCTGGGTTTGGCAGTTGCCAGGAGAACGTTACTTACCTGACTGCATTGTGCCGAGTGTAAAGTTTGGTGGAGGGAGGATTATGGTGTGGTGTTATTTTTCAGAGGTTGGGCTTGGCCCCTTAATTCCAGTGAAAGGAACTCTTAATGCTTCAGCATACCAAGACATTTTGGACAATTTCATGCTCCCAACTTTGTGGGAACAGTTTGGGAATGGCCTCTTCCTGTTCCAACATGACTGCGCACCAGTGCACAAAGCAAGGTCCATAAAGACATGAATGAGTGAGTTTGGTGTGGAGGAACTTGACTGGCCTGCACAGAGTCCTGACCTCAACCCAATAGAACACCTTTCGGATGAATTAGAGCGGAGAGTGCGAGCCAGGCTTTCTCGTCCAACATCAGTGCCTGACCTCACAAAAGCACTTCTAGAAGAATGGTAAAAAATTCCCATAAACACACTCCTAAACCTTATGGAAAGCCTTCCCAGAAAAGTTGAAGCTGTTATAGCTGCAAAGGGTGGGCCAACTCCATATTAAGAATGGGGTGTCATTAAAGTTCATGTGCATGTAAAGGCAGGCGTCCCAAAACCTTTGGCAATATAGTGTATTTGATATTGTTGACATGTTTCAACGATATTACAATCAAGCAGTTGAGATAGTTGTTATATACTGCTTAATGTGAGTGTACTGTATATATCGATATACTTATAGTAGATGTATCATTTGTTATTAATTAATTAAAGCTGCAGTCCGTAACTTTTTGCATTTTAGCGGTTAATGAACAGAACTGCATCATATTTGATCATATCGACAACACTTAAAGAGCACCTATCATGGAATTTTGAAATTTACCTTTCATGTAGTGTGTAACATAGATCTAAGTGAACAAAAACATCCTGTGATAGCTTGAAATATGACAGTGCACCGTATATATAGTTATTTTCTTTCAAAAGTAAGAGTCGACTCGGAGTCATTTTTAAGAATCGTTAGAAGACCGAAGCTTTTTCTCTGACTAGATGACGTCAACTTGTCAAGTTATTTGAATACGATACGCCCACTTATTGCGCTCCAAGACGCCAGTGAAAACTAGAAAACATCATGGCGACGAGACGCTGTGTTCTGAAGTGCCACTCAAAAGCAAACTTCTTTCATCTGCCCAAGGATGAGCATTTGAAGACTAAGTGGCTTGAAGACAAACCATACATCGTCGCGATTGTGTGTTTATTAGTCGTCAAATGTATGTTTCGCGATCTCAGGAAGCTTTTATTATGGACTTCTATTATGGCACATGGTTCTTCTTCGTCTGTCTGTACCATACATGGACTACATGTGCACAGAGCGCCCTCCGGCTGCCAGTATGAATTGAAAACAACACATAAGAGACTCAATCGCTCATGATTAGGCTATAACTGCCCATTTTGAGGAAGTATTGAATAAAAAATACTCCTCTGTTTAGAAATTTGACACAGACATATGAGAATCTATCAATATGTCTCCTCATCTGCACACTTTTGAACTAAAAGCCCTGAGGGATGTTGATTTGTCGCGAGTCTTCGTGAGGAGAATAGAGGAGTTTTTTTATGAATGAGATCAGCTGAGGCTCATATTACAATCAAACAGTACCGACGCGGTTTTCATATTCATAACTCCTGACACATATTAACAAATTACTGTCACTATAAGACTTTGATGGGCGTTCCGTTTCCGAAAATATCTGCACAGACTAAACCAATCACAACTGACTGGGTCATCGGACCAATCACCGCAGATTAGCGTCACGTAAAGGCGGGGTTTTGAAAAGTGAATCACTAAAGGAATCATTTGAGAATCGCTGTCAAAACAGGTAAAAATAAATGCATATTTTAAGAAAACTAAAGTCTTTTTTGTCATTGCATGCATGCAAAACTGTTGTTGGGGACTTCTAAAACAATATTTGGAACATTTTAAATGCCATGATAGGTGCTCTTTAAGCAGTTTAAGAGAGGAGTCAGCTGAAAGAAGTCATGCCATTGTCACTACAGCCACCACCCGTGACAGCCATATGCATAACATATTGTACATAGTACATCTTTAGTCCCCTATAGCACAAAGGGGCCTCAGCGAGCTCTGTGGGGGGTCATGTCATATTTTGAAAAGTTGAGCAATGAGCATTAAATATAAGTCCTTAACTTTTTCTGTTCAAAAATTACAAAATGTATATAATGAGCGAGTTCATCATGAATCCATTTTCCAGTCCGTGTTTTTGTCTTATCCTGAACCACTTTGGTACACCTATAAGTGTTTACATTGGGACTATTTTACACTGGTTCGGATCGCTGCCGCTGCGGAGTAGCCCAGTACCTGCATGACTCGTCATAGACATACACAGAGAGAAGTAGTTCCGGCTACAATGTTCTTCTGAAAGACGCATTATTCTGTTAATAAACGCAAGTTTATTATCGCTCGCTATAGCGCCAAAAGCCTCACAAATAACATGCAAGTATTGAAGTCACAGACAGAAGTCATTTAGTAATAGCCTATATTCTTTTCTTTTTTTTTTACCTACACACCAGTGTGAATACTGATATTTTTGTTGATATATTTTGTTCAAATAGGGCCAATTTATAGGTTACTCCTAGGCTTACGTTTTTTTAATTTCAAAGGGCCTACTAAAGTTTTTGTATTATAGGCTATTATTTGTGCATAAACATATCTGGTTATAGTAAATATTCCGTTTGTTTGAAAACAACACCAACATTTTCATCCTTGCTGCAGGCTTACAAGAGCAATAATATCATTAAATGTGAAGGGGGGCCCTAAGATAATTTCTTGGGAAAAAGGGGGTCTCAGACAAAAAAAGGTTGGGAACCACTGCCCTATAGTGTGCAAGATAAAAGCAACTGTGGCAAGAAACAAAAACCTTGGATAATAGAGAAAAAACTAACTTTGGAAGAAACCAGTCAACACCAGGGGGCCAGTTCTCATCTAGCTATACATTCAAAATATAATTACGTAAGTTGATATGTTATTATTGAACTGCAAGATTAAGTTGTGGGAGTCTTTGAGGTCCATCCAGGATTGAAAAATAGAGTGCAGGTAGATCACTGGACTAGTTCACAATCCATTGGAATCCAGAGCATTAATTGCATTACTAAATGTACCTTTTTTCTTTAAAGGCACTTTAATGTGCAACTTTTACAAAGTACTCAAGTATTTTGAGGACTACTACTAATGCTAACATTTCATATTAGTGCTTTATACAAAGTGACCTAGTGACCACCCAGGTTTGTTGTTCTGCTTTCAGGTTTTCATGAAGACTGCTGGCCTCTTTTTTGTTTATTTCTTCCAAGTAAATAGTCAGTAAATTTGTCGTTTTGGGAACTATTGTGTTTGAAACAAATATGTAACCAATAAAGACCGTTCAGATTGGCAAGAATGGTTATGAAACCATGCGCCAGTTCCAAAAATTGTGCTTTTAACTAGGTCATATTATTTTTCTTGGAAAAGATACCTGAATATATGACAAAACGGAAAATTTGTTTACAGAGGAACCAATGCAAGTCTTTACTGAAGCCTGGACATAGTAATTAGTGAAATACATCATATCCCACAATATGATTTAAAGTGTCACTGCACTTAAAAATGTTTTTCAGTTCACTGTACCTATAGGCCCTGTTAGGTCTTCCTGATGCATGATATCTCTTATAAAACAAGAGGTCTGCTGTTGACCCGTAAAGTGAAACTTTCCTGTTATTCCCATTCACAATTCCCAGTGTGACCATCTACTCATAGACCGGAGGTATAAAGAGCATGAAATACCGGGTCCTTCCTAAAGGCAGATTTATTTTCCAGCTTGGTGGCATTTCGCAGTGAACTTGAGCCACTACCTTGATATTTAGTCTTTGGCATGACTTATGGTGCAAAATCCATTTTCTGGGTTATGAAATTGTGACACAATATGAACAATGTCAGCTAGTAAAATATAACTATTTTGTAAGTCTGTTAAAATAATTATTATATTCTCACCAGCTACTTTATATGGTACACCTGTTCAACTGCTCGTTAATGCAAATATTTAATCAGCCAATCACATGGCATCATCTCAATGCATTTAGGCCTGTAGACATGGTCAAGACAATCTGCTGAAGTTGAGCTGAGCACGAGAAAGAGGATGAAAGGTGATTTAAGTGACTTTGAACGTGGCATGGTTTTTGGTAGTGATGGCGAAGTGAAGCTTTCTGAACCAGTGAAGCTTTCAGCACAAAATAACGGTAAGCCCCTCCCATCGAAAGCCGATGAGCCAATGGCAGTTGAGTATCAGTCGCGCTGGGATCGGTACTCGGACATCTTCAGGTGTCAACGCCATAGAGATACATTGGAAAATCCAAAGCTCTCATCGGTTTGATGGTGTTTATGCTACAAAAATGGTAAACGTCGTGCCTGAGGTACTGTAACACTGATTCCAGGTATCCTGAGAGGATTTTCTGGTTGTCATACTCTCATTAAGTTACGATTAAAGTTAGTAATTCCCTGCTAATGTACAAACTGACTAACTATAACTAACTGTTCCCATGCAACGGTGTAATGTTAGGTCAGAAACACGAAGGTCTACATCAGTGCATCTCTCCATATTAAACTGATTAAATGTGAATTTATGTAATCTTACCCTGTTATCATCTGCGATCGTAACAAAGATGCTTCTCCCGTTTGCATTGAGATCTGTAAACCATCGCTTCCAAATTAATCTCTCACCATATTTATTTTATTTCTGTGAGTTTAGATATGTTTAAAGGTCCGCAATATCTGTCCTACTAAGGAGGACTCCTATTTTGACGGGTGTTATAGTCCACGGGTAGTAAAGGGAGAGCTCGCTCGCAGTTTATCGGAGTTGTTTTGCAGATACAAAGTTCACCAGTTATTAACTGCACCCCCGAAAAGCATAAGGTCTGTGTATATGTTTGTTTACTGTGAGTGTTTTTGTGTAATTTGCTGTGTATGTTAATGGTAATGCCACCGAGAGAGGGCTAGAGAGAGAGAGTTTGTGAATGCGCACTTCTTATGCTTTGTTTGTTCAGCTCTTACGATGATTTTTTGGAGTGAAAAAGGATGTAATAAACTTGATAAACCATCAGTAAAGTTTGGCCATTATTCTGACAGGGTATACGCTAGATTATGTGTCCAAAAACCTCTGGGGATAAGGTTTTCACACTGACAGCTGTGCATTGTAAGATATAGCAACTCCGTTTGTTTGTCCGAGTAAGCAACAGTAACTAAGGGAGGCGGGGCTTACCGATAGGTCAATTGTATCAGAAAAGGTTCATTACTCGAACCTCGATGAGGACCTCTGCTGGTGAAAGTGAGAGAAAGCGCTGTGTCGCAAAATGTTTTGCAACCATTATCTTAGAAGCAAAAAATAATTAATGGATAGATGAATGAATGAATGAATGAATCAATCAATAAATCAAACAATCAATCAATTAAATACATGACAACAATCTGTTCCATTGCATACTCCTAGTAACTCAAACCAATAAGGATAACATTTTGTATTGTGAATGTGGACATTTTTCCTGTTTGTGAACAAAAAACAATTGAATAAAGAAATTACACTAAATAAATGCAGCTGCATGCACACACACACACACACACACACACACACACACACACACATATATATATATATATCTCCAACATAAGAGAGACCAGCAGTAGTAATCTGTTGCAATCCTCCACTGAGTCAGAGTAGGGCACTGGATTTTCCATGGGACTGGTGCTGGGAACAACATTGACGGACAAAGAAGGTGGTGGTGGCTGGATGGAGGAAGAGGAATTGGTCCCAGCAGCTTCTGAGCAAGATGGAGAGTGAGCAGTCTGCAAAGATTGTTCACCAATTCCTTGATTTCGTTCCGGAGCATTGGTGGATAATAACCCCGCTGAGGTCAAGGTGTTGTCCTGGTCTTCTGTCACAATATTCAGAGGCAGAGACAGAAGATGAACTCAAATGCGAGGTTTATTGAAAGGTTGGTGAGAAGACAGGAATACAGGTGAGTAAAAAGGTGAATGTGGAATCAAGGATACACTTGTGACAGTTGTGACAGTCTTTGGGCCCTATCTTGCACCCAGCGCAATTGACTTTGTACACCGACGCATGTGTCATTCCTATTTTGCACCCGCGCAAAGCGCGCTTTTCCCTCCACAGAAGCACGTAGCTAAACTAGTGAATGAACTTGCGCTACCTGGGCGGTTCAGCGCAAAAAAGGAGGCGTGTTCCGGCGCAAACAATCCCTGGTGCTATTTTGCTGTTCCATTAAACAATTGCGCCACTGACCAGAAAAAACCTAGTCTAAAGTCAGTGGCGCGTTGCGCGTTGTTCATTATGCTATTTTAAGGGCGCATGCTTGACCATAATGTATAGTGTGCACAACGCGCATACACTTTGCTTATGTAATCTACACAGATGCAACAGTTATTTTTGCAAATCATAAATTGTTACACTAAAAAATATTAACACATGAGATGACGGAAATCATTGTGGTGTGCCACGAAGATGTGAAAAAATAGGCATAAATCTAGCTTACAAATTATTCAGGCTAATTGTAGTCTAATAATTAAGGATAAGACCTGTTTGCCCAATAGTGGCAACTTCTGGCAAGACATATATGTATATAAGGACATCTAACAAATTGGTTTGTCCGTCAAGAACCAGGAAAAAAAATCGGTGAGGGTGGACGCAGCGATGTCCTCTGCTGGCGTCAGGTCCTGAGTAGAGGCAGATCCACCTCCCGTTACACGGCGTGCCCGATTGATGCTGGCAAGCTTGGACTTTCCCCGTCTTCTGATGTCATTGTAGCGCTTGCGGCACTGGTGCGACGTCCTGGGGATGCCAGCTGATGAAACAATTGTGGCTATTTCCTCCCACGCCTGTTTAACCGACGCTATTTTGGGTGGGTTTCTCCCATCCCCATACAACACAACTTCTCTGTCTTTCACTGCTCTTACAAGCACATCAGTCTCCTCGGCTGTGAACCGCTCCTGGCGTGCGCCTGGTAATACGCCATAATAATAGCAATCCATAATGGAACTTGCGCACCTGCTTTTACAGGGAATGTTGGATGACGCTCTGATTGGTTTATTCACGTTACGCCCAAACCACACCTATGAATAATGAAGCTACTTCAGACCAACCCATTTTAGATTTGCGCCGGGCGCAAGAGCCATTTATCCCGCCGGGAAAATAGCAACAGCGCCGAGACCCGCCCACAAAGTTACTTGCGCTTCGCGCTTTGACACTTGCGTTTCAGATCGTTAAAATAGGGCCCTTTGTGTTTGCAGATACTGACGGACAACTGAAAATATAATAGTCACTGGAGATAAACACTGCAGAACAGACAATGGAGGCACACAGGTAGGTAATCCACATGTAAGATATACAGTAGTCTGAAAGTCTTCAGCCTTGTTTATACTCGACGCGTCCGCAAGAGCGTGAGGGTGCGCACGGCAAAAATGACATCAACGCGGAGTGGGCGGTCGTGTCGTGCGTGTTGGGTGCGCAAGAACCCATTTCGCCTGGTGGTGTGCAAGCGCATTTTTTGTAACAGTGTGCTCGCGAAGATGAACGAGTTCTAGGCGAATCTAGCCGAGCCGAGCATGACGTCCCATCACACCGGCACCCAGTTTGCACAAACAAATGAGGTGCTTATCCCAGATAGCAGACCAACACTGAATCATCGTTGAATCAATGTTAATGCATCAACTAAAATATCATTGAATCAATGTTGAAATTTAACATTGATTTTTCCTCAGGTTTGCACCCTGAAATAATGTTATTTCAATTATGAAAAATAGATGAAGATGGGCTTAAAATCTATATTTTTTCAACTACAATTAAATCACTTATTTAACACTGAATCAACATTGAATCAATGTTAATGCATTAATTAAATTATCATTGAAACAATGTTGATATTTAACATTGATTTTTCATCAGGTTTGCACCTTGAAATAATGTTATTTCAACAATGAAAAATAGATCAAGATGGCCATAAAATCTATATTTTTTCAACTTTAATTAAATCACTTATTTAACACTGAATCAACAAAGAAACACTATAAAATCAATCTTGCTTTATGTACAGCAGGATTCTATGCCAGTTAATTTTCATGTTATATATTCAATATTCATTGATATAATTTTGTATCAAAAAGTCACTCAAAGTAAACAACATCCTTCAGTTTACATGCAAATGTATTTATTTATAAATCACACATTGACTTAAAACAATTACATCAGAATTTATAACACAAGTGAAAAACATGACAACCTGAATCTGCAAAATGGAAGTAAATACAAATGGAAACTCACCAATAAAGACAGAAATGGGACAGTAGTACTGAAAGAAAAAAAGTGGAAGAAAGCCCAAGCCTTTCAAGGGCGTAACGGAGTCATTTTAACACCGTCCCAGCAAAGATACACTCTGATGCCTCCTTTTTATCAGCATTCACTTGTAATGCACCTAAAACAACAAAGATGTTAGTAAATATTTGGAAATGTGACTAATTATACATCACAAATGTACTACAAAATGAAGTGAAACTTGAAATGTGATCAAAATATTTACATTCCAGTAAAAACACACAGAATTTAAATTCAAGACTATTTAATGAATTTGACTTTCCCCTTAAAAGCACCTGCAGACACACAGGAGGAATGAATGGAAAAGCAAAGTGAAAATATCTTCAATTATCTATCTGGTTTTATCTAATATTAATACTGTATTTAATAGTAAATAAACAAATAAAGTGTGGAAGTTAAACAAGTAAGTTAATAATCAAGTAGCTAAATTAATACAAGAGGAGCTGGAAAGGCTACACAGTGGTTTGGAAGAGATTATCCATTTTACAACACGAACTGGAGGCGCAGCAGTTTTCTAAATTTCTGCAGTTTGATATAGCTGCCTACAGAACTTAAAGTTCTCACTCTTCTTTCATTTTCTTTCTTGCTGCATTAAAGATTAAATTGGAATTCTGGAATTCTGGTCGGCCCTCGTGAGCTAATCTCACAGGCACAGAGCTATGAACTGATTGTCCTATTTCCCCTCACACGCAACAGGGCAATCAGTTCATAGCTCTGCTTCAGCTGTGCGTAACCTGCACGAGGGGCGACCAGAATTACTGACATGCCAGAAATTAATCCGACCGTCTCTCGTTTCTCCCTGTACACGGGACAAATATGGGATGATTTTACTATCAAAATGATTTATAAATACATGCACAATTGACCTATCGGTAAGCCCTGCCCCCCTTAGTTACTGTTGCTAACTCGGACAAACAAACGAAGTTGCTAACAGTCTTACAATGACAGCTGTCAGTGTGAAAACCTTATCCCAAGTTGTTTTTGGACACAGAATGTAGCGGACCCTGTCTGAATGATGGCCAAACTTTACTGATGGTTTATGAAGTTTATTACATTGTTTTTCAAAGAGTTGAACAAACAAAGCAGAAGTACTCATTAACGTCTCATTCACAAACTCTCTCTCCGTTGCATTATCATTAACATACACAGCAAATTATACAAAAACACTCATACAACTAGTAACAGTAAACAAACATATACAGACCGTATGCCTTTTCAGGGGTGCTAATAAACTGTAAACTTTGTATCTGAAAACAACTCCGATAAACTGCGAGTGCGAGCTCTCCCTTTCAATACCCGACTACAATACCCATCAAAATAGGAGTCCTCCTTAGTAAGATAATGCAGACCTTAAACATATCTAAACAGAAATATAAAAAATATATACAAAAACCTGTGTTTGTGTGCTTTTGACCTAAACTGTTAACGTTACATGACGTGAGAACAGTTAGTTATTTCGGTTTGTATGTTAGCAGGGACTCACTAACTTTAATCGTAACTTAATGAGAGTATGACAACCAGAAAATCCTCTCAGGATACCTGGAATAAGAGTTACGGTCCCAGGCACATCGTTTTACCATTTTTGTAGCATAAACACCATCAAACCGATGAGAACTTCGGATTTTCCAATGTTTCTCTATGGCACTGAAACCTAAAGATGTCCGAGTTCCGGTCCCAGCGCAACTGATACTCAACTGCCATTGGCTCATTTGCGTTCGAGGGGCGGGGCTTACTGATAGGTCAATTATCCATGAACTTGATACATTTTGTAGATATTTTCACTGTCCACAAACAAACGCCTTTCAACTTGTGTGTGCTAAATACAGAATTACATGAATGTGCAGCATTTTGTACAAATAGAGTGTGAATGCATACATAATTGTGAATGCAAAACTTCGATTTTGTATTAATGTTGGTCAGAATCTGTGCGTGCAACGAGTAAGATGTACTTTGGTGGGTCCGGTGCCGCATGCATTTATTGACTCGTTTGTGAGTCGATCCTATTGTCTCAAAATCCAAATGAATAAAATAGGATCAACTCACAAACGAGGCAATGAATGTAATGCATGCGCAGCACCGGATACACAAATGCACATCTTACTCGTTGCACGCACAGATGAATCATTTTGATTCTAAAGTCATGCGAACACTTCACAACAAACGACGCACGACAAAGATGAAAATCGGCCCGACCCAAATAAGAGTTGCACGAGTCAGAATTCGGCTCGAAATCGGACGAAAATCGCACTGTGTATGCCCAGTTTAAGAAATAAAGATTAATAAAAAAATATGATAGGGTTTGGTGAAAAACAAACTGAAATTCAATGTATTTAAGAATACCTTGGACGTTGGTTGTGTACGGAGGGCATTCACGTGACTTTATTAACATCGCAGTTCACTCTGACTCGCCCAGGAGAAGCACACAAGTTGTAAGAAAGAAAGATAAATAAAAACACGTAATGAAAATTGAGATTAATTGTATTAATCTTTTTGTACTTTCCTATAAAAAACACTGTTGCTGTCCTGTCTCTTTCGTACTTGAAGTCTGTTAGGTGGCGGTAATGCACCTTCAGATCAGAAGATGCATTACCGCCACCTACTGGATTGGATTGTGGCGCATTCGATCGGTGGGGGAAAATATTCTAAATTCTTTATTAACCCTGTATTCTTTAGATAAATAATTAAATGTAAGTAAATTATAGAAGATTTTTTAAATAATAATGATAATAATAGCCTACATTTTATAAATTTTAAAACAGGCTATGATTTATCAGGCAAGTGATTTATGATTTATTTTAATTTCATCAAGGACCGAGATGTCGCCCGGCATGGCACAGCCGGGGCCCCACTCTGGAGCCAGGCCCAGGGTTGGGGCTTGTATGCGAGCACCTGGTGGCCGGGCCTCCCCCCATGGAGCCGGGCTCAGCTCGAAGGAGTGACGTGGGGCCGCCCTCCTGTGGGCTCACCACCTGCAGGAGGGAGCGTAAGGGGCCGGTGCATAGTGGATCGGGCGACAGTCGAAGGCGAGGCCCCCGACAACCTGATCTCTGGACACGGAATCTGGCTTTAGGGACGTGGAATGTCACCTCGTTGGCGAGGAAGGAGCCGGAGCTTGTGCGGGAGGTCGAGAGGTACCGACTAGAGATAGTTGGGCTCACCTCCACGCACAGCTTGGGCTTTGGAACCACACTTCTTGAGAGAGGCTGGACTCTCTACCACTCTGGAGTTGCCCATGGTGAGAGGCGGAGAGCTGGAGTGGGTTTGCTTATAGCCCCCCAGCTCAGCCGCCATGTGTTGGAGTTCACCCCGGTGAACGAGAGGGTCGCTTCCCTGCACTTTCGAGTCGGGGATAGGTCTCTCACTGTCGTTTGTGCCTACGGCCCAAATGGCAGTGCGGAGTACCCGGCCCTCTTGGAGTCCGGGAGGGGTGCTGGAAAGTGCTCCGACTGGAGACTCCGTCGTTCTACTGGGGGACTTCAACGCCCACGTGGGCAGTGACAGTGACACCTGGAGGGAAAGTTTGGCCGAGCCCCCTGTCAGAGAGATCATCAACTCCGACCTCCGGCGGAGCTTCGACTGGATCCCGAGGGAGTCTGGAGATATTTAGTCTGAGTGGACCATGTTCTCCACCTCCATGGTCGATGCGGCCGCTCGGAGCTGTGGCCGTAAGGTCTCTGGTGCCTGTCGAGGCGGCAATTCCCGAACCTGGTGGTGGACACCGGAAGTAAGGGATGCCGTCAAGCTGAAGAAGGAGTGCTATCGGGCCTGGCTGGCTTTTGGGACTCCGGAGGCAGCTGACAGGTACCAGCAGGCCAAGCGGACTGCAGCCCGGGTAGTCGTGGAGGCAAAAAATCGGGCCTGGGAGGAGTTTGGTGAGGCCATGGAGAAAGACTATCGGTTGGCCTCGAAGAGATTCTGGCAAACCGTTCGATACCTCAGGAGGGGAAAGCAGTGCCCTACCAACACTGTTTACAGTGGAGATGGGCACCTGTTGATCTCAACTGGGGATATCATCGGGGCGGTGGAAGGAATACTTCGAGGATTTCCTCAATCCCACCGACATGTCTTCCATTGAGGAAGCAGTGGCTGAGGACTCGGAGGTGGACTTGTCCATCACCCGGGCTAAAGTCATCAAGGTGGTTAAAAAGCTCCTCGGTGGCAAGGCACAGGGGGTGGATGAGATCCGCCCTGAGTACCTCAAGTCTCTGGATGTTGTGGGGCTGTCTTTGCTGACACGCCTCTGCGACATCGCATGGCGGTTGGGGACAGTACCTCTGGACTGGCAGACCGGGGGGGTGGTTTCTCTTTTCAAGAAGAGGGACCGGAGAGTGTGTTCCAACTATAGGGGGATCACACTTCCTGCGGCATCCTGTGGAGGGTGCTCTGGGAGTATGGGGTCGGCGGCCCCCTGCTCAGGGCTGTTCGGTCCCTGTACAACTGGAGTAAGAGCTTGGTTCGCATTGCCAGCAGTAAGTCAGACCTGTTCCCGTTGCATGTTGGACTCCGGCAGGGCTGCCCTTTGTCACCGGTTCTGTTCATAATTTTTATGGACAGAATTTCTAGGCGCAGCCAAGGGCCGGAGAGTGTCTGGTTTGGGGACCATACGATTTCGTCGCTGCTTTTTGCGGATGATGTTAACGTGTTGGCCTCCTCAGACCAGGACCTGGGTGCACTGGGGCGGTTTGCAGCTGAGTGTAAAGCAGCTGGGATGAGAATCAGCACCTCCAAGTCCGAGGCCATGGTTCTCAGTTGGAAAAGGGTGAATTGCCCACTTCAGGTTGGTGGAGAGTTCAGGTATCTTGTTCAGGGGTCTTGTTCACGAGTGAGGGAAGGATGGAACAGGAGATTGACAGACGGATCGGTGCAGCTTCTGCAGTAATGCGGTCGCTGTACCGGTCTGTCGTGGTAAAGAAGGAGCTGAGCTGTAAGGCAAAGCTCTCGATTTACCGGTCGATCTACGTTCCTACTCTCACCTATGGTCATGAGCTGTGGGTCATGACCGAAAGGACAAGATCCCGGATACAGGCGCCGAAATTAGCTTTCTCCGTAGGGTGGCCGGGCGCTCCCTTAAAGATGGTGAGAAGCTCGGTCACTCGGGAGGAGCTCAGAGTAGAGCCGTTGCTCCTCCACATCGAGTGGAGCCAGCTGAGGTGGCTCGGGCATCTATTTCGGATGCCTCCTGGACGCCTTCCCAGGGAGGTGTTCCAGGCACGTCCCACCGGGAGGAGGCCCCGGGGAAGACCTAGGACACGCTGGAGGAATTATGTCTCCCGGCTGGCCTGGTAACGCCTCGGGGTTCCCCCGGAAGAGCTGGAGGAAGGGGCTAGGGAGAGGGAAGTCTGGGCGTCTCTGCTTAGACTGCTTAGCCTCAACAAATAGGTAAAAACAAATTAAATTTTGTATTATATTATACACTATATAAACCATCATCATTGAGTATATTTCAAATAATAATAAAATGAATGATGAATTTGATTTTACTTATTTTGGCAATAAAATTTAAATATCCCCATTGACCAAAAAGTAAACATCCATATTGACTGACCACCCCCCTGTATCTGCATGAAATGGTCTGGTCCTGCCTTAGCGCACTCATCAGTAGCTGCGTTTCCATTACAGATTTGCACAACACTTTTGCAATATTTTCTAAAAGTCGATCAAAAATATTACGAAATGATGGAGTTTCCATTAACTAATGTTATGTTACTAAAACTATTTTTTTTTTCTCTCGTGATGTCATTCCAAAAATTATGCCATGTATTTTGTTAGGTTTATATCCAAGGCATCGCACACCATTATTATTAATGGAAGGAGACGAGTGTGTTATCCAAGCATTGATGAATTAATGTTTGAGTTTGATGGTGGTAATTCAAAGGTTTTTTTTACCACTTTGTTATTTTGCCTCGGAATTTCGTTTGTTGGAAATATAAACTGAATTTAGAAATGCTTCTGAAATGAAAAACTTTGCGTTTAATCAACAAAATATATTTTTGAAATGAAGACAGTGTTTGGAGTGGAGTGCAAAATAATCAGTTCCCTGAGTCCACGGCCTTTGCTGTTATTGTGAGTCTACACAAATAAAAGAAGACAGTTTATAGTTCATAATTATATCTTGCACTTTTCTGTATGGCTAAAAATGACGTAGTATTGTGAGTTTTTTCCACTGTCATAAAGGAAAAAATCAATTCGAAGGCGCCGACAACTTCGCCGGCCATGGGTTAAAGAAAACGCAGCCTATTTAGTTTCATAGTTAGGCTATTTACCATTTAACAAACAATTAGGAAATATAGCAGTCAATCGTGACATGGAGGCATCAGCGACATTAATAGCATTGCATGTGAACTGGAGCGCGTCTCACAGACACAAGAAATATGTCGCTTGAAATGTCTACTTTTAAACGAAACAATTCAAAATGAAAAGAAATAGGCTACTCTCTGATTATGTAATAAAATGTGCATTTCTCTCTTGGTGCGTCCACTACTGCGGAGATGGCGAGTCAGCACCGTCAGCCGACATGACACAGAAAACTCTAGAGTTTATTAATAAACAATTAAAATGTCTCCTTGCTATTTTTGACACATTCATAATCAATACTTTTGCCGGTTCTTTGTGGCAAGCTTAATGCGTGCGCTTGAGTGGGGATAATAATAGCCTATTATATCGGTAGCATACTCATTACGGTAATATATTAATATATTAGCCTACATAAACGCTCAGGTTTAGTTAGTCAACGAATGGCTTAAATGAACAACTAGGCCTACTATTATATAAAAAAAACTTTAGTCGGGGACAGCCCTACTTATTTCACATATTTTTGAACCAATGTCACAATGTGCATTCTGGGATGAGCGAGCAGCGCTGAGCGGAATGAGCAAGCTCGAGGTCAGTATTAGATTTTGGATAGCTAGCTTGGCTTAGTTGGGGGCCCAACCTCATATTCTTTCATAGGGCCCAAAATCGCTAGCGGCGCCCCTGACCACAAGAATTAAGGACTCTGTGACAGTCATTATATATCCCTCTGCATGTGCTGTAGCTAGCCGAAAACATTAGAGGATTGGAGATGTTTTCCATTATGGAGGAGATTTTAAAAGTAATTAAAACATTAATATTAACAATATGCCTAATAATAATCAACTGGTTTGTCCCATTGAGTTCAATTTATGGTAGTAGTTCTTTGTTAATCCACACACTTGTTGGTATAGATTCATCCTTTGAGGATAATGAATGTGCTCACATTTCACAGAAATGTACCCAATTGGTTTGGATTTGCTTTAACACGTTGAATGATGGGACAGATAGATTGAGTAAGCCTCACCAGTGGAGAATTAAGCTGACCAAAAATCAACATAGATTCAATGTTTGTCTTTTCAACACTGAAAAGCATGGAATTATCAACATTGATCCAATATTGGTCAGGTGGGACCACCGAGGACGATGGCCGCACACTAGAGGAGCTCCTAAAGCCCGTTGATTAATGTTCTGAATTTTGAGACATACACTTCAATTGTGGTCATAATTTTGGCACCCTTTGTCGACTTTGAGGTTTCATAAGGACTGCAGCCTTCGAAAAATGGCAAGTAATAACAAAGCAAACTTTTTCAAGGAAGCT
Source organism: Gobio gobio (assembly GCF_949357685.1). Lineage (NCBI taxonomy): Eukaryota > Metazoa > Chordata > Actinopteri > Cypriniformes > Gobionidae > Gobio > Gobio gobio. The sequence continues at coordinate 14,615,587 of NC_137109.1, read as the reverse complement.
ACCAGGAGGAAGAAGCAAGCTAGCATTAGCCTCGCCCCGGCCCAGACCCTGGAGCTAGAGCCACATGAAAGCAAACCTGAGACTGATGACGCCCCTCCAGCGGCAACAGAGGAGAGCACAGGGAGCGACGATAGCAAAAAAGACATTTTAGAAGAAATAAAGAAAATGAATGCTACTCTTCAGGCAGTGGCAAAATATGTCACCACTATTAAAGACACAACTAAAGACCTAAAAGACTCAGTGGAAGATATAAAAGTGAGGATCGGAGAGGCGGAACAGCATATATCAGACATTGAAGATGCTAGTGCGCTTACTGAGGCAAAAGTGGACAAATGCGAGGAGAGGCTGGAGGTGTTGTGGTCACGCGTGGAGGACCTTGAAAACCGCAGTAGAAGAAACAATGTACGGATTATCGAACTTAAAGAAGGTGTGGAGGAACCTGGAAAAGTGGATCAATATGTGACAAAGATTCTGGATAAAGCATTTGAGCTTTCTGGAAGTGAATTTGAAATTGAACGTGCGCATCGTTCCCCTATACCAATGCCGGACCCTAATGAACCTCCCAGGGCGATACTTGTCCGCTTTCTACGTTCATCTGCCAGGGAGAAAGTAATACGAGTGGCCAGAGAGAAACGGGGTATCGACTGGGAAGGCGCTAAACTTTCCTTCTTTGAAGATGTCACGAGGGAGTTGGCGGAGAAGAGAAAAGCGTTCAACCCAGCGAAAAAGCGTCTTCGAGAGCTACAAGTGAAGCATAGGCTGGCTTATCCTGCAACACTTATGTTTATGTGGAACGGACAAAAGAAAACATTCAAAGAAGGAAAGAAGGCTGAGAAATTTCTGCAGGAGTCGACTTAGAGGAGTGCGGGACTTAATGTAACATATGGAGAAATGTTTGTCAATCGAAAACTATAAGGTAACAAACAATGGGTATAATGGGACTGCATGGTTTGTGCTGCTGTCGGACATCTAATGTGTCTCACGGACCAAGTAAAGTTTAGTGACTCGAGCTATAGTTAGTTCGGGCTGGGTAGAATGGGAAGGAGGGGAGGTGGGGGTCGCTTAGCAACGTGGTTCTGGGTTTCTATGCAAATAAGGGTGTTCATTTTGTTCATGTTTTATTTTTCTAAGACAGCTAGTGTGAATGGGCCAGATATGTTTTGAAATATTGAGTGCCTATATATATATATATATATATATATATTTGAGTTGTGTAATGTTTTTGGCTTTGGCCAGGGTTGTAAAGCGCACGAGGAATGTCCCTCCACTTTCTTTTTATTTATTTATTTATTTATTTATTTATTTATTTATTTATTTATTTATTTATTTATTTATTTATTTATTTATTTATTTATTTTTAGATAAAGATGAATATGTATATTCAAATATTGAGGGAGTCCCTCAAGGTAGTGTGATCAGTCCTATTTTATTCAATATTATGATTAATGACAGGTATGACAGTATGTTAATAATAAAATTCAGGAAGAAATTAAAAAAGTTGAACATTTGTCTTATAAATGGGGTTCTCTATCATAGGTTCACTCGACGCTGCGTCACTTTATGACGTAATGGGAATGCCCTCTGGGTGTGCCGATTGTCTGAAGCCCTTATAGAATCACGGCAATTCATTGGCTGATGGCGCGGGCGCCGCCCCGACGCTCTGAAGTTGCCACATTATACTGGCGCGCGCGCCATCTGCTCCTCAGATTTCTCTGCCTTCACGAAGCAGCCATTTCATGCCCTTCGGTTTCGGTTTTTCTGGCCCAAATATCTTAGATTTCATTCGACCTTTATCACCTGCACTTCAGCGAATGCGGATAGTGGAACATTGTTCTCCTTGCAGTGAAGTGTCATGGATTTTCGTCGTTGCCCACCGCCGTGCACTCCCTTCATCGCGATTGAAGACCCCCACAGTAAGTGTGTCAAATGTCTGGGGTTTTCACACGTGCGCAAGGCGGTTCAGGGGTTTCAGGCCGCTCCAGAGGCCACGCAGGCCTCTCTTGGATCCGCAACCTGGGGTTCGGATGTAGAACTCGAGGATGTGGAGTGTGAGCAGACGGGCCTCGCCCTTTCTCTCCCTCTCTCCCCCGAGCACGTGCGCGGGACTCCGCCCGTCGAATTTTTGCAGGACTACCTGTATCCCAGCCTGGAGGCACAAGACGCGGTTACCTTCGGACTGGATGATGTTGTGTTCACCGCAGTGTCTGACTCTGAGGATTTTGGGCCTGCCTTTAATGACGACGCTCTCCCGCCTAGCGGCCAGGAAGCGTGGCCTTCAGCGGCTTACGCGGAAGTCGTCGTGCTGTTGCGCTCTAGCGGAGGAAGCTGCCATTTTTCAGCGATCTGCACAGCGAGATATCCAGATCCTGGAAGCAGCCGTTCTCAGCCCGCCTAACTAACGCGGCAGCCACTGACTTCACCAACCTCGTGGGTTTTGTGGAGCAGGGCTATTCCGCCATTCCTGCAGTTGAGGATACGCTGGCCACTCACCTCGCTCCTTCTTCAGCTTCCTCGTGGAAGTCCCGCCCCCTTCTTCCCACTAAACCGTGTAGGACCACTTCCGCCCTTATCTGTAAATCCTACATGGCAGCTGGCCAGGCTGGCATGGCCCTTCATACCATGGCTATTCTCCAGGCCTATCAGGCGGACGTACTTAAAGAAATGGACGAGGGCGCCGGTTTCACAGTCTGGTTTGTTCGGGGAGGCGGTCAACATGGTGGTTGAAAAGTTTAGAGTTGCTAAATCTCAGTCTGCCGCCTTTAAGCAGTTCATGCCTAGGAGAGCGAGGGACTCTCCTAACCCCTCCCCCTCTCAGTCCAGAGAGCGCCCTTCTCACAGAAGGGAGTTTACCAGTAGGAGGAGCGACCAAGGTCATCCCCCACCCACCACGGTCTGGGGAGCTCGTGGTCGCCCGTTTCCCCGCCAACGTCCTCACAGTTGCATCGACCCAAAGCGGCCCAGCAAACTTCTGCTCCGGCCACTTCGAGTCGCTCCTGACCCTCCGGTCAGAAAAAGGAGAGCTTCAGCTCACGTCCGAGGCTGGGTCAGACCGCGCAAGCGTTTCTGCCCGCCTCTCACCAGCTCTTCTTATCCAGCTCTGTTACTTTCGCCACCCAGCGTGCTTCGGAATCCAGAACTGGCCCGACCCACACCTTTTCCGATGCTGAAGGAGGGAGACGCATTTTTCTTTCTCCCCTCACGTCTGATTGGCTCACCATCCGCCGCTCGTTCAGATGGAGACACATTCGGTCTTCTCCGGGAATCAGAGCGGCCCAGTCTTCCCACTCTGGCTGTGATATCTCCCACTCCGCAGGACGCCACGTGGTCTCCTTCCCGGATGGCCACACCTTCCTTCGAGGTTCAGCTTAACACCCTATCGCAGGTATGTCCACCGCACCTCAACACCCCACTCCCTCTGTCACATTTCTCCCAGGAGTGGAAGCATCTGCCAGGGATATCATCCTGGGTCCTCCGCACAATTAAGTCAGGTTACACACTTCAGTTCTGCCGCAACCCCCCTCGATTCAACGGGGTCACTCAAACTGTAGTAAACAGCGCCTCAGAGGCTTCTGTTCTACAACAGGAACTTACTTCTCCTAAAGGGGGCAATAGAGGAGGTTCCGTTAGCAGAAGAGAAATGTGGCTTCTTCAGCCGCTATTTCCTGGTTCCGAAGAAGGACGGCGGATTGTGTCCCATTTTGGACCTTCGTCGTCTGAACTTCGCCCTCTACAGAGGGAAGTTCAAGATGCTAACACTCAAAGCTATCTTGTCACAGATACGTGCGGAGGACTGGTTCGTTACGATAGACCTGAAAGATGCTTATTTCCATATTCAGGTCGTCAGACGACACAGGAAGTTTCTCAGGTTCGCCTTCAAAGGGAGGGCTCCTTCCCTTCGGCCTTGCCTTGGCACCGAGGACGTTCACGAAGTGTATGGATGCTGCTCTGGCCCCGCTGAGGTTCCAGGGCATCCGTATTCTCAATTACCTGGAGTTGGCGACTCACCACAGAGATATCGTTCTTCAGCACGTTCAGTCTCTTGGTTTGAGAGTGAACACCGACAAGAACATTCTCACCCCGGCTCAGCAGACCACCTTCTTAGGTGTTCATATGGATTCCGTTCCGATGCAGGCCCGTTTGGCTCGGATTTCCAGTATTGTAACATGCTTGGCCCGCTTCAGGCTCGGCCATCATGTTTCTGTGGGTATGTGTCGCAGGCTCCTGGGTCTCATGGCTGCAGCTTCCCCGGTGCTTCCCCTGGGACTGCTCCACATGAGACCCTTCCTTTGGTGGATGAAACGCTCAGGGGCTCAGTCAACAGGATCGGCCCTTCGCCTATTGAAGGTGTCGCGCGGCTGCTTCCGCACCCTATCAGTATGGCGGGACCCTCTCTTTCTTCGGAAGGGGGTCAATATGGGTGCTGTTTTTCATCGCCAAATGGTCACGACGGATGCCTCTCTAACCGGCTGGGGTGCGGTATTCGAGGGCAGACCGGCATGCGGGGTCTGGGAAGGGGAAGTTCTCTCCTGGCACATAAATTGCCTGGAGCTGAGAGCTGTGTCCCTGGCCCTTCAGCACTTTCTCCCCTCCCTCATTGTCTCCTCCTGTTGTCTCAGGACAAACTTTTGTCCCTGAGAGCAGTCCATGTACCCGGAGTCTTGAACCTCGCAGCAGATTACCTGTCGAGGCAGGAGCTCAGGTCGGGAGACTGGATGCTGAACCCTCAAACTGTATCTCAGATTTGGGAAGTGTTCGGCAAAGCAGAGGTGGACCTCTTTGCCACGAAGGAGTCGTCCCAGTGCCGACTCTGGTTTTCTCTGAGCTCTCCGGCCCCATTGGGGATAGATGCGTTCGCGCATCTATGGCCCAATCTGAAACTCTATGCGTTCCCGCCCATCAAACTGATTCCGGCGGTTCTGTGCAGAGTGAGAGAGAGTGGGGTCAGCCTCCTGCTGGTGGCTCCACGCTGGCCATCCCAGACTTGGTTCTCGGAGATGGTTTTCCTCCTGGACCCCCCCCCCCCCCCCCTCCCGGGATAGAGGACCTATTGTCCAAGATTCAGGGCAGGATTTGGCATCCTCACCCCGGAAATTTGGAAGTTGTGGGTATGGCCCATCAAGGGCCAGTAGCGCTGGACACTGGTCTTCCTGCCGATGTTCAGGAGACCATTGCGAGTGCGAGAGCCTTTGAGTCATGGTGTTCGTCCCATGCGGTAGATCCAGTCAACTGTTGGGGTTCGGCGCCTGAGGCCAGCACGCTCCCCTGGTATTCCCTCTTGGGACCTCTCAGTTGTCCTTGAGGGGCTAACAAAGGCTCCCTTTGAGCCCTTGGAGTCAGCTCTGGAATGGATTCTGACTCTCAAGGTTGCTCTTATGTTAGCTTTATCCTCCTTGAAGCGAGTGGGCGACCTACAGTCTCTCTCTGTTAATGGGACCTGTATGGATTTTGCTCCTGGCCTAGTCAAGGTTACCTTAAGACCTAGGCCAAGTTATGTGCCCAAGGTGTGCTCTTCACTCTTTTCACCCCCCTCCTTTTCACTCGGAGGAGGACGAGAAGCTTCATCTGCTCTGCCCTGTTCGAGCATTGAAGTGCTATGTAGACCGGTCTGACGGTTGGAGGAAATCTAACCAGCTCTTGGTGTGCTAAGGATTTCCCATTGGGTGACGGAGGCTATTTCGCTGGCTTATGAGGTGCGTGGTATACCTTCACCTCTTAGCATTAGGGCGCATTCTACCAGAAGTGTGGCTTCCTCTCAAGCGCTTTTTAGAGGGGCTCTTCTGGAGGATATTTGTGTTACACTTTTGTGAGATTCTATAGCTTGGATCTCGACATGGCTCCGGGTTCGCATGTCCTATCTGCTTAACCTGACCATGCAGATTTTCTGGTATTCTTTGAGCCAGATATGCCAGCGCTTTAGCTTGGCGTGTGTGGTATATCGTTCCCATTATCTCATAAAGTGACGCAGCGTCGAGTGAACCTATGAAAGAGAACGTCTCAGGTTACTTGCGTAACCTGTGTTCTCTGAGTAGGGAACGAGACGCTGCGTTCGCTGCCAAGCTCCTCGCGCTGCTGACAGGCCTTCCTTTTCGGCAGAGAAATCTGAGGAGCAGATGGCGCGCACGCCAGTATAATGTGGCGACGTCAGAGCGTCGGGGCGGCGCACGCGCCATCAGCCAATGAATTGGCGTGATTCTATAAGGGCTTCAGACAATCTGCACACCCAGAGGGCGTTCCCATTACGTCATAAAGTGACGAAGAGCGTCTTGTTCCCTACTCAGAGAACATAACCTATGTAACCTGAGACGTTTTTAAATTTCACAAACAAAATCATGTTATATGTTATTTACAAAAAAGAAAACTAAGTTTGAAACAAGATTGTCATTATATAATGAAACTATAGAAAAAGTCAAAGAATTTAAGTATTTGGGATTATGGTTGGATGAAAAGTATTTATGGAGGAAGCATATTGAAAATACTGAAACAAGACGGAATAAACTATAATCTCCAGCATATTGGTTACGATTACAGGATGATAACCACTTTACATCATCAGTGATTAAAAATGTTGGGAATATGAGAAATATGTAGGTAAAGGTTTTGGTTGGAACATAGGTAAGAAAACTGAAGAATGTGGTATAAATACATTTTATTTTATAACAGAAAATGTGGTAACACTTTATTTTGATGGTCCCTTTTGAACATTCTGTTGACTATAAGTAACTTTGCTACTACATGTCAACTAACTCTCACTAGAGTATTAGTAGACCGTCTGCTTAATATCTGCTAACTCTTTATTGTGATGGTCCTCCAACAGACATTACACTGACTATAAGTAACTTTGCAACTACATGTCAACTTTTTCTAACCCTAACCCTACCAGTCTACTAATACATTACTAATACTCTAGTGAGAGTTAGTAGACATGTAGGTGCAACGCTACTTATAGTCAACAGAATGTTCAAAAGGGACCATCAAAATAAAGTGTAACCGAAAATGTCATAAGTAGAATTCCACCATGGATATTCCCAGAACCTATGGTTAATTTAGACCTAATCAAAAAGAAAATTGAATGGTTGGAGAATGGGCAGGAAAATATTTGTAACTTAGTTCAAGAATTCATGAAAAACAAATTTTATGGACATTTAGAAATGTATACAGATGGTTCTAAAGATCCTGGTAATGGGCATGTAGGTGTGGGTATTGCTATTCCAGAATTCAAAGTAAGATTAAATAAAAGAATATCAAATCATGGGCCCTATTTTAACGATCTGAAACGCAAGTGTCAAAGCGCGAAGCCCAAGTAACTTTGTGGGCGGATCTCGACACTGTTGCTATTTTCCCGGCGGGATAAATGGCTCTTGCGCCCGGCGCAAATCTAAAATGGGTTGGTCTGAAGTAGCTTCATTATTCATAGGTGTGGTTTGGGCGTAACGTGAATAAACCAATCAGAGCGTCATCCAACATTCCCTGTAAAAGCAGGTGCGCAAGTTCCATTATGGATTGCTATTATTATGGCGTATTACCAGGCGCACGCCAGGAGCGGTTCACAGCTGAGGAGACTGATGTTCTTGTAAGAGCAGTGAAAGACAGAGAAGTTGTGTTGTATGGGGATGGGAGAAACCCACCCAAAATAGCGTTGGTTAAACAGGCGTGGGAGGAAATAGCCACAATTGTTTCATCCGCTGGCATCCCCAGGACGTCGCACCAGTGCCGCAAGCGCTACAATGACATCAGAAGACGGGGAAAGTCCAAGCTTGCCAGCATCAATCGGGCACGCCGTGTAACGGGAGGTGGATCTGCCTCTACTCAGGACCTGACGCCAGCAGAGGACATCGCTGCGTCCACCCTCACCGATTTTTTTTCCTGGTTCTTGACGGACAAACCAATTTGTTAGATGTCCTTATATACATATATGTCTTGCCAGAAGTTGCCACTATTGGGCAAACAGGTCTCCTTAATTATTAGACTACAATTAGCCTGAATAATTTGTAAGCTAGATTTATGCCTATTTTTTCACATCTTCGTGGCACACCACAATGATTTCCGTCATCTCATGTGTTAATATTTTTTAGTGTAACAATTTATGATTTGCAAAAATAACTGTTGCATCTGTGTAGATTACATGAGCAAAGTGCATGCGCGTTGTGCACGCTATACATTATGGTCAAGCATGCGCCCTTAAAATAGCATAATGAACAACGCGCAACGCGCCACTGACTTTAGACTAGGTTTTTTCTGGTCAGTGGCGCAATTGTTTAATGGAACAGCAAAATAGCACCAGGGATTGTTTGCGCCGGAACACGCCTTCTTTTTTGCGCTGAACCGCCCAGGTAGCGCAAGTTCATTCACTAGTTTAGCGACGTGCTTCTGTGGAGGGAAAAGCGCGCTTTGCGCGGGTGCAAAATAGAAATGACACATGCGTCGGTGTACAAAGTCAATTGCGCTGGGTGCAAGATAGGGCCCCATGTGTCTATATATACAGCTGAACTAGTTGCAGTATATTTGGGTTTACAATGGGTAATTTATTCGGATTCAGCAGCAATATTACATATGGCGCTTTTCCATTACCAGTACCAGCTCGTCTCGGCTCGCTTTTCACTCCGTTTTCCATTGCAGATAGTACCTCCACAAATAGTACCTGGTCGTCATAGCGACGCCACAGGAAACTGCCGTGACGTAATCTTCTACGCGACACACACCCGCTACCCACACACACAGGACAATGGAGGAAATCGAGTGTATCCTTTTTTGATCCTCGGGATGTGGCTGTTTCTCACAGCAAGAAGACAAACATTATTTCAGGAGAGGCTGAGGGCAGCAAAACAAAACACTGCTGACAAAAACAGGAGAGTTTGGGAATTACTACAGAGTTCAGACTACGAGACGAATCTGGTTGTTCAAAGCTGACGCAAGAGACGGTAAGTTATGTTAACGTAGCTAACGTTTGCATATGTGTAAATACTATACTATTTACAAAGTATTTGATCAACTTTATAGCTACCAGTATTACGTACTAAAATGTGTATGCTTTTTGTTTCAGATCTGTTTCGCTTTGCATAGACTGTCTGTTTGGGCTTTCAACCGAGCTACCGAGTGGTGGGATGTTATTGTTCCCGGTTTCACAAACGTGCAGTGGATTCAGAACTTCAGAATGTCCGAAGAAACATTTATATACTTGTGCAACAAACTGTGTCCAGTGATGGAGAGACAGGACACAAGCTTCCGCAAATGTGTTCCTCTAAAGAAGAGAGTGGCCATCGCACTATGGAAGCTTGCGACCGGTTCAGAGTACAGAACTGTCGGCCATCTTTTCGGAGTTAGCATAACAACGGTTTGTCGGTGTGTTCAAGAGTTCACTGCTGCTGCAGAAACGTTGTTGGTTCCCGAACAAATTTGTTTCCCAGACCAGGAGAAGTTTGAAGAAATGGCTGCCTACAGTGAGAACCAATGGGGGCTCCCGCAGTGTGTCGGTGCTATTGATGGATCACACATACCGATTTTGGCACCACAGGAGTACCACTGTGGCTATTTCAACCATAAAGGCTGGCACTCCATCATCCTTCAAGGTGTTGTAGATGGAAAAGGACTGTTCTAGAATGTGTGTGCAGGACTGCCTGGCAGCTTGCATGATGCTCGTGTTTTAAGACTGTCCACATTGTTGGAGTTGGCCAGCAGAGGCAACCACTTTCCAGCTTACACCAGGAATATTGGTGGGGTGAATGTTGCCTACTACATCCTGGGAGATTCTGCCTATCCCCTGCAGAACGAAAAAAAGTAATAAAAAAAAAAGTACCTGGAAGCAGGTACAGGTACAACTTTTGTGTAGTGGAAAGGCGCCAATAGTCTTATTACTAGTAAAACAACTAAAGATTATATTTTAATAGAAATTTACTCAATATTGTTAAATTTAGAAAGATTGCAAATTAATGTTCAGTTTTGTTGGATTCCAGCACATATAGGAACCTTAGGGAATGAAGAAGCTGATAAATTAGCAAAAAATGCATTAAATAAATCTGATAAAATAGACATTCCTCTTGGAAAAAATGAAGGTAAATCGTTCATTAAAAATAAAATTGATAAACAGTGGCAAAAAATTTGGGATTCAGATAATAAAGGAAGAGAATATTACAGAATTCAAAAATCTATTAAAAATTAGATAATTTAATGGTAGAAACAGAAGAGAGGAAATAATATTTACAAGACTAAGGTTAGGACATACTAGACTTAACAATACGTTATTTCTTATGAATAAAATAATGACTGAATAAAATAAAGAAAATAATGATAAGTGTGAGGTATGTGATTGCAAAGAGAATGTAGAACATGTTTTAATAAATTTGAAAAAATTGAATGAAGAAAGAGAAAACTTTAAAGAATGTATTATTAAATTAGGGAGGGAATGGGATATTAAAGGTATTCTAGGTATAGAAAATTCCCAAAGTGAAGTTATTGAAGTTTTAATGAAGTTTATGCATGAAACTGGAGTAGGTAGAAGAATTTAAGAAGTTATAAATAAAGCCATGATTTTACACACTCCAATATAGTAGGTGGCGATATGCACCTTTAACGCTGGTCTGTAACTCGCCATTAAACTAAAAGAAGAAGAAGAAAATGCGGAAGTGATCGTGCATAGAGTCTATTATGTGATATTTAGCCCCGGGAATGCGAATTTTAGTAGGCAACCATGCCAAAAAAACACATATTTTACCCCCCAAATGTGATTTTTACAGGAGAAGCCCCCCTGGAACGCGATTGGGCTTGTTTTGGGCTAGTTTTGAGTAGCAATTGGGTGGGTTTTGTTGTAAAAACCTGGCAACCCTGGTTGCCGTTGGAGTGGCTCACAGGCGCGGCTTCTAATCTGCTACAGGACTGCTTCGGTCAGTCCATTAATGGCGTTACATGGATCATTTTACATCTGTTAAAATCTTATTTTGGACGAATTTTGATTGTGGGATGTCGACTGAGAACGGAAAAACATGAATACGAACAGACATTTAAGTTACCAATGGCGGACAACAGACGGCAAAAGGTAAATGCCTTCATTTTTTCCTACTGTCACATCAAAATATAGTGCACGTGATATGCTAATCGCGATTAACTTACATATTCTGTTTCTGTGCTTTGTTATGTTGTTAAATAGGTTAGATAGTTAGATAGTTAGATAGGGTTTGGCGTTATGACGATGATAGTGACTATCACCCTATTGTTAGAGATTTTGCAGTTAACGTTACCTTTTTTATTGCGGAATGTGAATATATATACTGAATATATACTGTACTACTATACTACTTAAAGTTTTTGACATTTTGACAAAGAAACATACATGAATGTAGAATATGAGCGGGACATGCATGTGTTAAAATTAGCCGCCTCTCTCAGACAGCATGCTTTCCCGAAATCAATTATCTTTCTGTAAAATGCACACAATTATCTCAGAAACCCTGTCATGTGAGGTATTCACTTGATTTAAACAGTCAGTTATGTCTGAAGTAAAGTTAAACAGTTCAAGTTAACGTGGAGAAACCCGGATGCGACTCACCTCGCTGAGTTCTGGATTGAAGCCTGCCGTCGACACGCACCCAGCGGAATTCTGCAGCCTGAGGACGTCGGATTCTCTGCCTTCAGCCTGCCTTCCAGCTGTGCCATCCGGCACATATCCTTTATATACCAATCCGTGTGTTTGCCGTTGCTACACACTCACGAAAATAGCCGAGACGTTGTTGCAAATGTCTCGTTCCTGCGCCTCGTGTAGAGGTTTTCTTCCGGACGAGGATCGGCACATCATCTGCGTCTCATGTCTCGGACGAGACCACGCGCAGGCCGCACTCAACCAGGGCGGCTGCCCGGAGTGCGACGAACTGGCGCTGCAGACCCTTTGGGCTTGGCTCGCCAGTTTCGATCCGAATCCCGTCCCTTGCTCTCAACATCTCGAGCCGCGTAAGAAGAAACACTGTGACCAGAGGCCCCCGGGGCGCTCTAACGAGCACCGGTCATTTCCCCGCGTGCCTCGTCATCGCCTGTCATGTTCGCCGAGGATATATATATATCGCCTTCAGGATTATTCGGTCCCTCTGTGGTTGGGTTCACAGAACGCTTCACGAGGCACAAAAGGCCTCACAGGCAATGAGACATTTCCTGCCCAAGCGTTCCAGCTCCTCTGCTAGCCGTCACGCTAAGGCTGGACCAGCCCAGCCCACCAAGGCGGCGCCACCAGCTCACCAGCCTCGCACGGCTTCTAAGCCCGGATAGCGTTCCCGCTCTACGGGCCGCAGCAGACCGCCGGAGCGTCGAGGTCCCCGACCCAGCAATGTGTCGAAACCTGAGTTTTTTTTCTCTGTAGGCAGTGTGCCAGCATTAAAGCATGTACCCCTACACTCAATCACTCCCCCATGTTCCCCAGCCCCCTGCACTATCCTCACAGTCAACGAGCCCGTACTCAAACGCGCTCCCCTGTACACAAGCACCAATATTCTATGTCCCCCGGCCCCCTGCACTCAGGCAGCGGGAAACAATTCTCTCCCAGTCAGAGAGCCCGTGAACAAACGCGCTCTGGTGAACGTCACTTTAACACAACATTATCGGGCCACTGAGTCCCTGTTACTCAGTGACTCGCCCCACAAATTAATTCAGCCCCTGGCTTCGAAGGCCGAGGCCTGGCAGGCCATTCCCGGCATTTCAAAATGGGTGTTGAACACAATAGAACAAGGTTACTCGCTACAGTTTGCACGCAGACCATCGCACTTTCGCGCCGTGGTAGAGACAACGGTGAGAAGCGACACGTGTTTCAAACCGAAATATCAAAACTGTTAATGAAGGAGCGGTGGAAGCCGTACACCCCTCACAGAGCGAGTCAGGCTGTTACAGTCGTTACTTCCTTGTACCAAAAAAGGTTTCAGGCCCATTCTAGATCTCAGACATCTAAACAAGGCCCTTATGAAGCGCCCGTTCAAAATGTTGAAAATGAAACAAATCCTCGCGCACATTTGCCCGGGAGATTGTTTTTTCACTGTAGATCTAGAGGATGCCTATTTCCACATACAAATAGCCCCCCATCACAGGCCATTCTTGAGATTCGCCTTCGAGGGGAAAGTTTACCAATACAGGTTGCTACCCTTTGGTCTATCTCTGGCTCCCCGCACATTTACAAAGTGCATGGCGCTAACCCCGCTGAGGCTTCGGGGAATGAGAATTCTCAACTATCTCGACGACTGGCTCATAATAGCTCAGTCAGAGATACAGTTATTAAACCACAGATCTTGGCTTCTCAACCATTTGAAATGCTTGGGCCTCAGAATTAATGTGGCAAAGAGCTCATTGTCTCCCACACAGAACGTTTCGTTTCTGGAAACAGTGTTAGACTCACTACAGATGAACGCGCGACTGACGTCACAGTGCGCGCTCTCTGTTCGGAACCGAGTGGTTTCCCTCAGGTCCGGTGCATACACTCCTCTCAAACACTTTCAGAGGATGTTGGGTCTCATGGCCTCGGCGGCGCCAGTCCTCAGACTAGGTCTGTTACACATGCGCCCTCTACAGCGCTGGCTGAATCGCCGCGTTCCAGCTCACGCATGGCTCTCGGGCCGATTACAGATCAAGGTAGACCACAGCTGTGTGTTGGCTCTGGCTCCTTGGAAAAATCCTGTCTGGTATCAGATGGGCGTGAGTTTGGGCACTGTTACGAAGTGGAAAGTTATCTCGACAGATGCATCCAACCTAAGTTGGGGAGCCCTTCACGAGGGCAGGCCAGTCTCCGGTCTCTGGTCAGACTCGGAAAAGAGCCTTCACATAAACTGTCTAGAGATGAAAGTGGTCACGCTATCGCTAAGAGCTTTCCTTCCGTACATAAAGCATCACCATGTCCTGATCCGAACGGACAGCAGGTCAGTGGTAGCCTATATAAATCGCCAGGGCGGTCTAAGATCTATTGGTCTACACACAATGGCGGAAAGAGTCCTAATATGGGCGGAGCACAACCTGAGCTCGCTGAGAGCGACTCATGTGCCAGGCATTCTGAATTTGGGTCCGGACATGCTGTCCAGAGGCAAAGTGTCCCCAGCAGAGTGGTCTATTCACCCACAAATGATTCAGACAATTTGGGGCATGTTTGGAGAGGCAAAAGTGGATATTTTCGCCTCGCAAGACAATGCTCAATGCCTAATTTCTCCAAGCGTTGGCCCACGAATGACCCAATCTTCCTCTTTATGCTTTTCCCCCAATCTCAATGTTACCTCAGGTCATAGAGAGGATCAGGGAGAGCAAATGTGCTGTGCTTTTAATAGCCCCGCTCTGGAGATATCAACCATGGTTCTCACTGCTAAGTCGGATGTCAGATACAGCACCGTGGCCAATTCCGCTGAGGAGAGACCTCCTCATGCAGGCGAAACGGCAGATCTGGCATCCCCGTCCCGATCTATGGGCGCTTCATGTCTGGCCCATCAACGGGTACATGAGAACCTCTCTGAAAGGGTATTAAACACTATTTCTGAAGCTAGAGCCCCCGCGACCAGGCGGCTCTATTCAGGCAAATGGTCAGTCTTTTCAGACTGGTGTAAAGCACAAAGCCTGACCCCACATAATTGTGAAGTGTCAGAAGTGCTCACTTTTTTACAAGAGCTACTGGACGCGGGTCGTTCCCCCTCCACCCTCAAAGTTTATGTGGCTGCTATAGCAGCGTATCACATTCAAGTGAATGGACTGTCACTGGGGAAGAACGATCTTATCGTGCGCTTCCTCAAAGGGGCTATAAGGCTTCACCCACCTCGCCCCCCTTCAGTCCCTATATGGGACCTCTCCACGGTCCTGGATGCTATGACATTCGAGCCTCTGCATTCGGTGAGCTTAAAGCTCCAATCACTCAAGACCGCTTTTCTGCTAGCGATCGCATCAGTTAAGCGAGTGGGTGATCTGCACGCGCTCTCAGTGAGCGCCTCTCTGGAATTTAGGCCAAACAACTCTAAAGTCGTCCTCAAACCAACCCTTATGAAAGGAAAATATATTTACCAATATATTACTTGAAATATATTATAATATATTGTTAATATATTGATGGTACATATATACAATATATGTAATATATTGCAGTATATTGCAAAATATACAAATGATTGCCGCTTTCAATATATTGCAATATATTGGAAAATATAAATATTAAATCCCATATATGGGAATATATCGCCTAATGTATTACATGATATTTTCCAATATACTGCAATATATTTTTGTTTCGTAAGGGAAGACATGGATATGTACCTAAAGTGCTTTCAACTTCGTTCAGAGCACAGGTCATTTCACTTTCAGCACTCGTTAGATGAGGAAGATGCTAATTTGCTCTGTTCTGTCAGAGCGCTGAGAATATACATAGAGCGTTCTGCTGCTTTCAGGCAAACTGAACAGCTCTTTGTGTGCTTTGGCGGCCGCACAAAATCAGACCTTGTCACGATGGATAGTGGATGCTAAAACGCTGGCTTATGAGTCTAAAGATCTCAGCTGCCCTATAGGCATCAAAGCCCATTCTACTAGAGGCATGGCCTCGTCGTGGGCTTGGTCTACTGGCATTTCTCTGAATGACATCTGTCCGGCGGCAGGCTGGGGCTCCCCGTCCACTTTTATCAGGTTTTATAATTTGTAATACATATTAACCCCTTACGGCCCGACAGTCTGGTCTGGGTTAAGTATTTGTATAAGTCATAAGCACATTCCTTACATGACTCGAATTGTCTGGTCATTCAATATTCTTTGGCCCGACTATGTCTGGTCTATACATATATATATATATATATATATATATATATATATATATATATATATATATATATATATATATATATATATATATATATATATATATATATACTACACGTATCTCTGCGTGTTATTCTCATTAAATAGCCCGACTCAGGTCTGGCTCATATTGGGGGTAAAAGAGCTGCTCGTGGTGCCAAAGCCGAAAGTGGAGATGATCATGGAGCTAGCCCACAGTCATCCGATGGCCGGCCACCTGGGGACCGCCAACACCGTCCAGCGCATGCGGGACCGTTTCCACTGGCCGGGCTTGGATGGAGATGTGAAGCGGTTCTGCCAAGCCTGTCCGACTTGCCAGCAGACCGCACCACGAGCTCCTCCCCCCAGTCCACTCATCCCGCTTCCCATCATCGGGGTACCTTTCGAGCGGATTGGAATGGACCTGGTGGGGCCGTTGCCTAAGTCTGCCCAAGGACACAAACACATTCTGGTGATCGTCGACTATGCCACCCGGTATCCAGAGGCACTTCCCCTTCAAAAGGCAACGGCAAACAACATCGCCATTCTGGATGTGGCCTGCGAAGCCTGGGAGCAGCAGCTCTCCGCTCTGCCATCGAGCATGTAAAGGAAATGCGTGAGCGGATCGAGAGGGTCATGCCATTAGTCCGGGAACACCTCACGAAGGTGCAGCAGTCCCAACAGCGGCTGTACGACCGGGCCGCTCAGCCACGAGAGTTCCAGCCGGGCGACAGGGTCATGGTGTTGGTCCCCACCTCGGCGTGCAAGTTCCTCGCGACCTGGCAAGGTCCGTTCACTGTCGAGCAAGTGGGTCCTGTTAACTACCGATTGCGCCAGCCGAGTAGGCGGTGGGTGGGGACCCGGGATCAGCTTGCCGCCCTGGCCTCTGTCGCACCCCCGGTGGTGGACGTCGGAGACCAGCTGTCCGCCACCCAGAAGACGGAGCTGAACCATCTGGTCCGTCAGTTCTCTGATGTGTTCTCCCCACGTCCCGGGCAGACCAACTCATCATGAGGCAGCGGCCCTATCGGGTCCCCGAGGCTCGGAGACAAGCCATTGAGGATGAGATTGGTGAGATGCTCAAGTTAGGGGTAATCGAACCATCGCGCAGTGCCTGGTCCAGCCCCATCGTCATGGTACCGAAGCCGGATGGCACCCTCCGCTTCTGCAATGACTTCCGCCGGCTCAAGGAGGTCTCGGAGTTCGATGGCTACCCGATGCCCCGTTTCGACTAGCTACTGGAACGTCTGGGGAGGGCCCGGTACATATCAACACTCGATCTCACCAAAGGATACTGGCAAGATCACCTGACAGACTCCGCCAAGGAGAAAACGGTCTTCTCTACTCCCAGTGGGCATTGGCAATACCGGACCCTCCCCTTCGGCCTGCACGGGGCACCCGCTACGTTTCAGAGGATGATGGACATCCTTCTTCGTCCCCACCAAGCGTATGCGGCGGCCTACCTCGACGACGTGGTCATCCACTCCGAGACCTGGCAGGACCACCTGGAGCGGCTGCGGAGGGTGCTTCTGGAACTCCGGCGGGCTGGCCTGACCGCCAACCCCCGGAAATGCCATCTCGCCCTCACCGAGGCTCAGTACCTGGGTTTCCGGGTGGGTAGGGGGCTGATCCAACACCCAGAAGAAGAAGATCGACGCCATTCTGTCAGCTCCTCGCCCAGAGACCAAAACCTTTTTGGTTTCCTTAGCATCTTTTTTGGACCTTAGCATCTCCCCTGACAGACCTGACCAGGAAGGGGCAGCCGGAGAAGGTGAAATGGGACAGCACCCTGGATAGGACCTTCCGGGACATCAAGGCGGCCCTGACCACGGAAACGGTCTTGAGGGCGCCCGACTTCAAGTCCTCTCCCAGGTCCGGGAGGGTGAGGAGCACCCCGTCACCTACATCAGCCGTAAGCTGACCCCAGCCGAAACCAGATATGCAGCGGTGGAGAAGGAAGCCCTGGCCATCAAGTGGGCAGTCCTGGAGCTCCGCTACTATCTGCTGGGACGCCGCTTCACTCTGATGACGGATCACACCCCACTCCAATGGATGGCCCGCGCTAAGGACACCAACGCCAGAGTGACGCGGTGGTTCCTAGCGCTCCAGGACTTCTACTTCACGGTGGAACATCGGGACTCCAACGCCGACGGACTCTCCAGGCTGTGGTGAGCTTATGCAGGTCTGTCAGGGCGCACTCCCCACCCACCCCTGTGTTCCCCAGTGTATGTTACTAACTGTTCCTACAGGACCAGCACGACGCTTAGGGGGGAGGAGTGTGACAAGTCTCCCGAGCTCTCATCAGCGTCGTCCTGGAAACAAACACGGATCACATACCGTATATTCTATCCCCCTTCACTGCCCCTGCCCCTAAACCTACCCATCACAGGAGACATTCATATACATTTTGTCCCCATAACATAGGGATTACCAGTCCACACACACACACACACACACACACACACACACACACACACACACACACACACACAACAAATGAATATTAATTTGTTTGATAAAACATTAATATTAATTATCAACCTACTGACAGAGACATGGACTTGCAAAACATACTCACCAGGTCCATACAAAAACTTCACAGTAGATCCAAAATCCTGGTTTTCCTATAATTCTTCAGAGTCCAAGGATGGTGGTTTCCTTTCCTCTCTGTCGAACGAGTGTACATGAGCACTCAACACGGACCATCACAGCTGTAGGCGATCAACGCACACAATAAAGCACAGCACTTTGGAACCCAACACTCCATGCAACGAAGCGCTAACTTTTCTCTCTCTCTCTCACCCAGACAGCAGCCTGTGACGCTCTGGCCACACCGCCACACTGACGTCACTGCAAGTCTCACGGTACCACGGGAGAAGGAAGCACAGCGCACCAGCACCTTTGTCATTCAACGTTTGTTCACTTTTGCACAATAAAACCACCCCCCGGGGGTTTTTCACCAGTCGCAGTGTTGTGTGATTCTTCACCCTGCCACAGTATGTAGAATAATATGGTCATAATCTCCATCCCTACTGTCAGCTAGTTTTAAGATCAAGCTTGTCATAAAATGTAAAGGAGTTTTGGAATGAGTAATCTGAGAACACTGTCATGTACACTCGTTCGTGTGTGTGTGTGTGTGTGTGTGTGTGTGTGTGTGTGTGTGTGTGTGTGTGTGTGTGTGTGTGTGTGTGTGTGTGTGTGTGTGTGTGTGTGTTTCTTCCCCCCTCATGATCCAGAAGTTTTGGGATCCATGATCCTGAAGAATTAAGGACAATTTTTACAGATGTTGACCCTGAATGTGTAAAGGGTAATCTTAAAAATGTTGTAATTATTTTAATGTCCTCTATTTTACTTACTTTTATTGGCATTACATATATTATTCATGATTTATTTGGCAGGTTGCAAGATGTATTTTATTTTGTGAGACGGAGGAAGTATTCTTTGGCTCAGTCTGAAAAGGCCCAGAAAAGAAACACTATGAAGAACATCACAAAGAACCGTCAGAGAAAGAGACGTGTAAGTTAAGAAACCGGTTAAGCTTTTTTTCCCCCAGAATGTTACTATACTCCTCTCTGAGTTTTAGTGGTTAAATTACTGTCATGTTTTGCAGTTGCTGGAGACCAGGTCCAGGGTTGCACAAACCAACACAGAAAGGGACCTGTGGAAGACCGCACCTATAGAACTGATGTCTGAAGACAGTGACGGCGCTACACCGGGGCTAGGGGGGGCTACAGCCCCGTCAGAATTTTGAATAGCCCCGGTTTAGCCCCCCCAAGCAGTTGAGAATCAGATGGACCATATTTTGATAAAGAATACAGAGTGCAGGTAGGAAACCCTGTCTCTGATGGGGTCCAAAAGGAGAAAAGAAAGAGGAGTCAGAGAGAGAAATGCCCTTATCGAAGGCCATTAGGCTACAGACATGTAGCTACACACAGTGCTGCTGCTCCCACCATGCGCATCACACGCTGTGCGTAGGGCACCACAAGAAAATGCTCTCTCTACCTAAGTGACTCTAAGTGATCACGCTTAGGGCATCAAACAGCCAGCGGCAGGACTGTGTACACACCTTAATCTAACTAAATCTAATCTAATCCGTTAATATAACAACGACGAAGTGACTCCGCAGGATTTGTGACGCACAATGCGCATTAATGGGGCACTTACTGATGACCATTGTCGTTATTGTGAGCGTGTACACAAATAAAAGTAGACAATCTATAATTTATAATTATGTCTCACAAGCACATTTATCTGTATGGCCAAAAATGACGGAGTATTGTGAGTTATTCCCGCTATCATTAGGCAAAAAATCCATCAGAACGTGCCGCCGCCTTCGTCGACCAGAGGGTTAAAGAAAACGTATAGCCTATTTAGTTTCATATTTATGTTTAAATAGTAGCCTATATTATAGTTCCCTGCATTTCTGCCCGAGCCCGACGGGCCCTGACTTTTTTACGCCCCTAGGGCCGGGCTTCGGGCCAATTTTCCCATCATACCTCAAACGCGGGCCGGGCTTCGGGCCTTTTTAGTCTTCTCCTTCATTTTATATTTTAGACATTCAATAATTAAAAGAAACAATGAGATATGCTGCGCTGGTGGAAACAACATGAGACCATGATATCGCGAGTCCGCTACTGTCAAGACCGGCTCGCACAGTGTTTAGAGGACGGCGCTATGCAACACGCATCGCCGCAAATGAGTAAAGCAAGCCAACACGCAAACTGCCGCAAGTGAAACTGAAAATAAGCTAAGTCTTAGATGCTCAAAAACACAACCATCTTCATTAAAACTAATGAGACTAAAGGCACTTACTAGTGTTTAGGTCGCTCATTCTCATAATGCGGTCTTTGATGTTGAAATGAGCTGATGAATAAAATGCTAATATCGGTTGCTTTCGTTGACATGAACTCCGTTAAATGTGCATATAGCACGGGAATTGAAGATCGGATTTATATTCATTTCGCGGAGAGGTAGGTAAGACAACCAGCATGTTTTTTTGTGTATTATTTGTTTAGATTGTGTAGCCCGTTTCGTTTGCGCGCGCTGTTGCGATCTGCCGGCCTCATCTTGTCAAAAATGCCTTTTTACTGTGATGGTGGTGATAGTAGGCTAAACGTTTAAACGATGCTTTAAGTGTTTTATATGGATTTTATAAGCAAGACAAGTCAAGTGTTGATTTCAGAGGCTAAAGCGTTGGGTTAACTCACTGTTGGCCGCTGGCCGCTTGGTCATCACTTTAAATAACAAAAACTTTAATTTAACAAACAACAAAATGCTTCAAACATTTGTCTAAATTAACTTAACAAAGAAACTAAACGAAATATAGCCTTACTACTTTGACAAGTGTTGATTTGAGAGGCTAAAGCGTTGGGTTAACTCACTGTCGGCCGCTGGCCGCTTGGTTGTCACTTTAAAGAACAAAAACTTTAATTTAACAAGCAACAAAATCTTCAAACATTTGTCTAAATTAACTTAACAAAGAAACGAAACGAAATATAGCCTAACTACTTTGACAAGTGTTGATTTGAGAGGCTAAAGCGTTGGGTTAACTCACTGTCGGCCGCTGGCCGCTTGGTCGTCACTTTAAAGGGTAACTAAACCCCTGCTCAGAGCTTAACTCCACCCACTGGCAATTTTCAAAAAATGCTGGAAAAGTGGGCAGAGCCCGGCGGACACAGAGGGGACGAACCGAGGGCTGGGCTGAGCGGAGGGTGTGCACCTGAGACCCGCAGGGACGGGTTGATTGACAGCTGTCAGACTCGCGAGTCGCGAAGATGGAGAATGACTGGAGTGACGCCAGCTTTGCAACAGAGCGGTCATTTCTCCTACCTTCACCTGAAGTGGAGGAGGGTGGATTGTCTGTAGACATAAACCCGGAGCCTTATCAATGCGAGCCGCTGCTCAAACTGCGTTAACTCCCGATGCCGACGATGCTAGTGAAGCAGCCGCGCAAGAGAACCGACCTAATCTATCTGCGTCCGCGGCAACCACTTGCGTGTCAGGGTTTGAAAGCGCGTCTCATGTATGAAAATTATCTGTACACATGACGGGCGGCAATAAAATCGCAAGAAAAGCCTGACGTGTACTGACAACTTCATTATTTAACCGTATTTTCTTCAATACAATGTTAAAACATGTGTCAAGTGAGTTTCATTCATAATGTTTCCACTTCATGTAATATGACAGTTCATACTGGAGTGAAGCCGTTCTCATCATGTGATTGGGGGAAACATTTCTGAGGGCGTGGTGAGCTCGTGCCAGGGGCGCGGATAGTGAGCCGTTGGAGGTACCATCCTACGTCACGATGTACCACAACGTCCAATAGGAAAATTCAACTGCAGTAGCCACCGTTCAACCTTAGGAGGGCAGCACTTTGGCGGTTTTACACCATATTTTATAGAATTAAAACACTTTATACTCAAATGTCAAAACATTTACTCGAATCAATGAACAGCATTAATAAAGCCCCAGTATTACAGATCATTAACTAAAAAAAGTTGGTTTAGGGTTTAGTTACCCTTTAAAGAACAAAAACTACAAAATGCTTCAAACATTTGTCTAAATTAACTTAATAAAGAAACAAAACGAAATATAACTACTTTGACATTAAAAACAAAACTGAACTATTTTAATGGCTGCAACTAATGTTTAATAGGGAGGATAAAAAAAGACATGGGCTCCAGTCGGACTCAGGCTAATAATTTTGATGAGCTGTCGGACACTGGCTAGGGCCTCAGCGTCTCGGGCCAGGGCCGGGCTAGGGCCTAGTTTTGAGGCCCGTGCAGGGCTCTACTATATGTAATTTTTTTTCTTATTTCATCTATGTTAAAAAGTGAACAGCTTGAGCAAGATCACTACATCATAAGACATATCGTCCCCTTGGAATTATAAGGTTCTATCTGACATTTTTGTCAAAATTGAGTTATTCACATATTGTTATTCTGTGACAACTTCTTTACATTATGTGATGTTATTTTTAAGTTGTGTACATTTTGGAACTTTTTATTTAGAAAATAAAAAGGTTCTTTCTACACAGTCGAAAGGAATGCAAAATACTGTAAAGTTCAATATCTCAAAACCAGTCAGAATGCAGATAGAATCTTATAATTCCAAGGTGGCGATATCATAAGATGCCCAATATGTTGGGGGACATGGATCATACATGATTTTGACTTCATTACGTTTTGTTTTCCAGAAAGCCTTTCTTTAAAGTGAATTTCGTTTTGTTTAAATTGTATCTTTACTTTAATCAATAAAGAAGCAAACCAACCAAGAACATCGGGAATGGATTGACGTGCGTAACGAAACCTGCCTGTTTCCGCGGCCTTTAAGACTGAAACGATAGGCATCTTTCTGTTTTTAATAGCCTACATTTCTTATAGATCATATTTGTTGTGTGTTTTTTTTAATAAGTGTGCAGCACATATTCACATAGGCTATTCATCTAAACGCAATCGCACTGCAAACAATTTTCTTCTTACTTAGTATTTTTGTCTTGTTTCTAGTCTAAATATCTAAACATTCTTAAATCAAGATGCATTTACTAGACAAGTAAAATGACAAAATATATTTTTTCTTGTTTTCAAAATTTTGTTTTTGCTTAAAACAAGCTAAATTATCTGCCAATGGTCTTTCACCTTTGCAAGTAAAATCTATTTTGTTGAATATGCCTATTTTTTGACCATAATAATTTTAAACTACACTTCTGATGAATGTGGTGTGTACCATAGCTGCTTTTATAAAAAAAAAAAAAAAAAAAAAAAATGACAATTTCTTTATGAAGCTCTGACGTCATGAATACTGATTATTTTCTTAGCACCCCCGCATATTGGTCTAGCCCCCCCTTAGCACCGGTAGAGAAAAAATTCTGGCGCTGTGCATGTCTGAAGATGATGCTGTTGTTGATGGAAGGCCAGTCTGGATGGTTAGGCTAGGTACTACAAACCAGACTAGGCTGACCCACGCTACGCGTCACATCACCAGCCAATCATGCCAGTTTGAAAAAATGTTCAAAACTCAAACAACATTGTGTTAGAGTTGAATTGTGTCACAATTCCTTTATATTTATAATTATAATTTTAACATTGAATTGTTCCATTTTATATTTTCTTTATTCCTATGTTTATATACTTATACTTTTATTGGTTCCCATATTTACATATATTTACATATATAGAATATTTACATATATTTTATATACAGTTTCTAAAAAATAGATGTCTTTGTCTCGTTTTATATTGTATACTTTGTATATTTGTTCCTTTTTAGATACCCATGTTGCTTTTGATCTCCACGTTTTGTATTGTTGTTCCTTTTACGTCGCCTTGCTTTAGATACATTTTGTTCACTTATCTTTTCCCCATTCCTTTTAATGTATATTTATAAGGCTCTTTGTTCTTTTTACTTGGTTATATTGGTTACTTTGAATATTTGTGTATTTTATATATACTTTTTTTTGTCTTGTAAATTTATTGTTCTCATTTTATATTGTTTATATATATTGTTATATATATATATTATATATATTGTTTGTCTATTCCTTTTTTTAGATGTTCCTTTTAATGTACACTGTATATTTTATTACTTTACATCTCTGTCCTTTAAATGCATTTTAGTCACTTTTTTTGTTTCTCCCATTCTGTTTTCATGGTTGTTTATAATGCTCTTAGGAATGTTTTATATACCTTTTTAATAAATATTTCAGACTTTCTTAAATTGTTTTGTGTGTATTTTTCTTTTTTTGGGGGGAGGGGGGTTATGATTTTATATATATATATATATATATATATATATATATATATATATATATATATATATATATATATATATATATATAAGGGAAATCTGCATAGCTGGCCTATAACCAATCAAGTCCCTATGTCAAGTCAAGTCAAGTCAACTTTATTTATATAGCGCTTTTAACAATGCAGCTTTACAGTGTTAAACAGGAAAATAATGCAGCATAATTTTATTCAGCCGTCTAGCCATTCTGGAGAAAAAATGTCATCAGTTCAGTTTACAGTTTAGATCAGTAATTAGTGCAGTAATTTAGTTTATATGGTTAATTTAGTTTAATAATTAGATTTATTTTGATATTTAGTTGAAAATTGTAGAAAAATGTTGTGTCCCCAACTGAGCACGCCAAGCCAGAGGCAACAGTGGCAAGGAAACCAAAACCCCATCAGGTGACCTAATGGAGAAAAATAAACCTTGGGAGAAACCAGGCTCAGTCGGGGTGCCAGTTCTCCTCTGGCCAATTAACAAACAGCGTATGATTATTATTCTGGAAACTTTACAGGTCAGAGGTCATAATAGATCGGAATATTCGAAGGATCGGAGGCAACACGCCGGAGACGGGTTTATTGAGGATGACATATCGATTTAAGTATTATTAAATTGTAATATTCGAACAATCGGAGTCATCACGCCGGAGACGGGTTTATTGAGGATGCCGTGTCGACGATGCAATTTCAGGGGAGTCTAATTGACACAGTCTCTGCAGACACTTCAGGGTCCTGCGTTGGTCATGTCTGGGCGCAGGTCCACCATCTGATCTG
This sequence comes from Gobio gobio, assembly GCF_949357685.1. Classification (NCBI taxonomy): domain Eukaryota; kingdom Metazoa; phylum Chordata; class Actinopteri; order Cypriniformes; family Gobionidae; genus Gobio; species Gobio gobio. Next base: position 14,590,271 of record NC_137109.1, on the reverse strand, counting down.
GATAACGCCCGGATCCGGCTGACTGCAGTAAACCTCGGGATGAAACAGAGAGACTATCATTAGTGTAGATGCCCTTCTTCTGATGATGTAACGAGTACATCAGATGTTTTAATGGAAGTGTTCCCGGTTCCGGCTGACCTAGTTAATGCAGCCTAACAATCATTTAATTGAAAAAGTGTTTTATGTGTATGCCATAGTAAAGAGATGTGTTTTTAGTCTAGATTTAAACTGACAGAGTGTGTCTGCTTCCCGTACAATGTTAGGAAGACTATTCCAGAGTTTAGGTGCTAAATAGGAAAAGGATCGACCGCCTGCAGTTGATTTGGATATTCTCGGTATTATCAACTGGCCAGAATTTTGAGACCGCAGTAGACGTGATGGAGTATAATATGTTAAGAGCTCGCTCAAGTATTGGGGAGCTAAACCATTTAGTGCTTTGTAAGTAATAAGCAAGATTTTAAAATGTATGCGATGTTTAATAGGCAGCCAGTGCAGTGTTGACAGAACTGGGCTAATATGGTCATACTTCCTGGTTCTGGTAAGAACTCGAGCTGCTGCGTTTTGGACCAGTTGGAGGTTATTTATTAAGCGAGCAGGGCAACCACCAAGTAGAGCATTACAATAATCTAACCTTGAGGTCATGAACGCATTAACTAACTGTTCAGCATTTTGCATTGAGAGCATGTGCCGTAATTTAGATATATTTTTAAGATGGTAGAATGCAGTTTTACAGATGCTAGAAAAGTGGCTTTCAAACGAAAGATTGGTATCAAAGAGCACACCCAGGTTCCTCACTGACGACGAGGACTTGACAGAGCAGCCATCAAGTGTTAGACAGTATTCTATGTTACTACTTGTGGAGCTTTTTTGTCCAATAATTAAAAATTCATTTTTTTCTGAATTGAGTTGCAGGAAATGACTGGTCATCCAATGTTTTATATCAGCTATGCATTCCGTTAATCTTGTGAATTGGTACGTTTCTTCAGGGCGTGAAGAAATATAAAGCTGAGTATCGTCAGCATAACAATGAAAACTAACGCCATGCTTCCTAATGATATCTCCCAGTGGTAGCAGGGTGAAGAGCAGCGGTCCTAGCACTGAGCCCTGCGGTACTCCATACCGAACTTGTGATCGGTGTGACATCTCTTCATTTACTGCTACAAACTGATAACGGTCACATAGGTATGATTTAAACCATGACAAAGCAATTCCACTAATACCTACATCATTTTCGAGTCTATTCAAAAGAATTTTGTGGTCGATAGGATCAAATGCAGCGCTAAGATCGAGTAACACTAATAGAGAGATACAGCCACGATCGGATGATAAGAGTAAATCATTTGTGACTCTGATGAGAGCAGTCTCAGTACTATGATACGGTCTAAATCCTGACTGGAAATCCTCACAGATACCATTTCTTTCTAAAAAGGAACATAATTGTGAAGACACTGCCTTTTCAAGTATTTCTGACAGAAAGGGTAGATTTGAGATTGGTCCATAATTTACTAATTCTGTAGGATCACGTTGTGGTTTTTTAATAAGTGGTTTAATAATAGCCAACTTAAAAGTTTTCGGTACATATCCTAATGACAAAGATGAATTAATGAAGAGGATCTATGACCTCTGGTAGCTTCTCTTTTAATAGCCTAGTCGGTATAGGGTCGAGCATACATGTTGTTGATTTTGATGATTTAACGAGTTTAGCCAATTCTTCTTCTCCTATAGCAGTGAATGAGTGTAATTATTCCTCAGTGACACTACAATGCTCTGTCTGATGTGATACTGTAGTAGACGGCTGCATGGTTAAAATTTTCTTCCTAATATTATCAATCTTACATGTAAAGAAGTTCATAAAGTCATTACTGCTGTGCTGTTTACAAACATCAGAAGTTGAAGCTTTATTTTTGGTTAAATTAGCCACTGTATCGAATAAATACCTAGGGTTGTGTTTGTTTTCTTCCAAGAGAGTCGAGAAATAAGCAGATCTAGCAGTTTTTACGGCCTTTCTGTATGCGATCATGTGCTTCCACAAAGTACGAAAGACCTCTAGTTTTGTTTTCTTCCAGCTGCGCTCCATTTTTCTGGCTGCTGTTTTAAGGGCCCGAGTGTGCTCGTTGTACCACGGCGTTGGACTATTTTCTTTAATCTTCTTTAAGCGCAGGGGAGCAACTGTGTCTAAAGTACTGGAAAAGAGAGAGTCAATAGTTTCTGTTGCAACATCAAGTTCTTCTAAGCTATCTGGGATGCTGAGGAGATGATACTGATGAGGAAGATTATTTAAAAAGCAATCTTTAGTGGCGGCAGTGATTGTCCTGCCATTTTTGAAGCGAGGGGACGGCTTTGCAGCCTTAGCTAAATTAAGTATACATGATACTAGGTAATGATCTGAGATGTCATCGCTCTGCTGCAGAATTTCAACGGTATCAACATTTATTCCATGTGACAATATTAGGTCTAAATTATGATTATGACGATGAGTGGGTCCTGACATGTGTTGCCTAACTCCAATAGAGTTTAGAATGTCTTTAAATGCTAATCCCAATGCATCTTTTTCGTTGTCTAGATGGATATTAAAATCACCAACAATTAGTAATTTATCTACGGCCAGTACTAACTCTTTTAGAAGATCAGCAAATTCTTTGATAAAGTCCTGGTGCCCTGGTGCCCTAATGCCCTGGTGGCCTGTATACAGTAGCTAACACAAATGTTAAACGGGGTTTATCATGTACACTACATAACGTTACATAAAGCACCAAAACTTCGAAGGAATTATATTTGAAACTAGACTTCTGAATAATACTGAAGATATTATTATAAATTACAGAAACCCCTCCCCCTTTACCTTTCAGGCGCGGCTCATGTTTCTAACAATAATCTTGGGGGGTGGACTCATTTAATGTAGTTGTCAGGTTTTAGCCAGGTTTCTGTCAAACACAGCACATCTAAATTAGTATCTGTAATGATATCATTAACAGTAAGCGCTTTTGGGGAAATGGATCGAATATTCAGCAACCCAAGCTTTATCAATTGTTCATCTGTATTATATCTGTTGTTTATTTGTTGGACATCAATTCAATTTTTACTGTTGAATGGTTTTGATGTTTTTTTGTATTTACTAATTCGGGGAACAGACACAGTCTCTATATGATAATATCTAGGTGAAAGAGTCTCTATGTGCTGGGATTTATCTGACTCCGGTGTTATAAACTACATCTCTGACGTTTATAACAAACCAAACAGTTTGAAAATCGGTAGAAAATTTAGTAAGTTATGGTTATTTAAAAAGTGCAAGCACCCATGAAAACAATGTTACGAGTGGGCGAGCTGCCTGTGACAAGATGGCCGCCAGGTGCGGACATCGACCTCCATTGGCCAGCCGCGCGGACGAGACATCTAGCCTTTATTATGGATATCTATGGTGAGCACACTCAGACAAGGAACAGGTGAGCACACAATTAGTTAGTTAATGAGGACTAGACAAGGACTAAACAAGGGGGCGTGGTAACAGGAAACAAGGAGGCAGGACACAAGGAGCACATGGCAAACACAAACCAAGGCCCTGTACCAGATGGCACACTTCATGTACACTTTTGGTCTTGTGGACTTACAATGGCCGCTGCGTGCACGTGTCCGTTAAGTCCACGAGACTGCTGGGTGTCCCATTTGTCATGTTAGGTCTCAGAAGTGTCCTCGCGAGCACCCCTTTGAGGTCGATATGCGCCCTCGATGCGCACTTCTGCCGAGTAAATAGCTAAAGGTAGGCTATAAACGGACTATACCATGGTCCCACGATTTCTTAATTTTTTTTTATTGTAAACAAGAATGAAGTTACAAACAAACTACAACAATACAATAGACACGAGTACTACACATAATATTAGAATATTATCTTGACATGAAATAACATTAACAACAGATATAGAGGCTGTGTTATTGCATACAGGTTGACTATAGATATGAATGAAATGACAGAAATTAAATGACGAGAATAAAATAAATGACAGGAGTGAAGAAACAGAAGGGGGGGGCGGGATTGGGGGGGGGGGGGGGGGGGGGTTGGGGGTTGAGTATGGATGGTGGATCTGGTAATGTGGAAGTGGTGGCCTTGCTGGGTTGGGGGGGGGGGGGGGTTAATGAGGATGTGGGAATGTCCGTGTGTTAGTGTGTGTGTGTGTGGGTGTATATAAGGAGAAATGCTGGCTTATTGTTGGGCCGGGGTGATGGAAGCTAGATCACATAGGATGGTTACAGAGGGAAAAAGAAAGAAAAAAAAAAGACCACACAAAAACTAGTTATTTTCTTTACATAGGATAAAAATAAGTGTAATAAAAAAAAATCGAAATAATTGATTGACTGACTGACTGATTAAGCAGACTGTCTGGGCACTCATACATAGCCACAGTGCCCCCCGGTCCCCGCACAAGGTATACCATGGTGAGGCGGCAGAGGGAAGGCCCTGTGCGCCATCCGGCCCCCAGGCCCCCAGCACACAACCCCCCCACGAACTACCACACCCCGACCCCAGAGCCAGTACTCAACCCACCACTCTCGTCCTATGTATGAGTGTGAATGGCTAACTTGTGGGCTTTCTCTAATGTAATGCTTTAAAAGAAGTGGATATGCAGGGTGAATATCTACCCATATTCCCCCCTGCACAACGCACTCCCCCTATGTATTAGTGGATATATGCTTTCTCTGGAATTTATAGGGTTAGGGTTAGGGTTAGGTCCCACGATTTCAACGTCACCATCACTAAGCTTCTGACAACTCTTCCAGTTTTTATCTAAAAACATTTTCCCAGAACGTTTGAGTTAGAATAGTTTATAAGAGCACAGTTATGAGCATAATAAAGCTGTAAAAGCGGACTGAGTTTACCTCTTCACCATGATGACGTTTAATCTCATCGACAGCCTCTGTAGTCCCATTTAGCCACTTGTTAGGAGCCGCCTTTGTCAAGATACGTAACAGCTTAAAAAAATCACAAGTGGGGTAATACTGATGTATTATGCTGTAGAATAAAACGTGAAAGTGTCTTGGGCTTGTGTTCACCACAGACCTTATTTCAGCAATTTAACCCATTCAAAAAAAAACATTGACTTCGGTACGAGGGAAACGGAAGTGCTAAAATGCTAACTTGCTTCCGCATTTTGGCCTACAAAGTGATGTCATACCTGCACCACTCTATTGAAGCCCTATTCTGAAATTATCGTACATTATGGGATTTTTTTCATTATTGATTGTACATCGTACAGAGCTCAAAATTATCATACGAATTATCATTATATACGAATATAATTATCGTGAAGAACTATATAAAATCGCATGTTGGTAAAATGTCAACATTTGAACATTTATTGTATTTTTTTCATTTGATTCATTAGATTATTTGAGTAAATTGAAACACAATACTTACATTTTAAAGCGTAATCTGGGAGTATCTCCAAAAAAAATTGTCATCACTGGCACGCAATAAATCCTGGCAGTGAAGGAGTCTTCGAATTGGATAGCCTTCGTTGTGCTGCAGTGACGCAATCAGTCACCTTTAGTGTCGCTGTTTTATGTTCTTTTTTACTTCTTTTTAAATTTTTTATATTGTTTGCAAAATGCAAGTTTTGAAGTCAGTAAAACTTCTGAATTGACTGCCAGCAGGGTCTCCTGTAGTGTCTTGCTCTGGCCATGTCCCCACAGGAATGCAAAAAATATTTGTTGTAATTTCCATTCACCAGTATATAAATTTACCGAACTATGACGACTTCCACTTCTGAGAACCCCAGAAATGTGAAAAGGGTACCGTCTATTGTAAGTAAGCCACCTACTGCCAGTTGGTGGCACTTTGACCATGACTCAAAATAGCCAAATTGATATGATCAGCCTCCGTGACCAAACATATAGCTCAAGTAATGATTTTGATTTAATTTGAAAATTAAACACTAAAGTTATTAGTGAATATTTAAATTTGCTAATATAAAACATCCTAGGTTTGGGTGGATGCTAGCACACTGGGTCCTAATTAGTTAGATTTCAGACCAATTTGGTTTGGAAAAATGTTTTCTCTGTGCTTTATTCTCCATGAGCTGTTACCTTTGTAACATTGTGACCTGATTATAACCTTTAATAGTTATTTGTCTGTCGCTCATTAATCTCTTTGTCTACTCTAGACTTTCTTTTATGGAACCTCACTGGATGGATCAGCTACTAGTGGAAAGTCTGAGTCTTCCTGAAGTACAGAGCACATAATTTGCTCTGATTGGAGCCAGAAATACTTTTCTACTCAGGCTTTGCTTTCAAACAAAACTTATGTTAAATCATTATTGGGGCACTTAATAACATAATTATCATGTAATACAGTTGGGTGAGGGGAATTGCAGTTGCTCTGCTCAGCTTGATGCTTTGGATTATTTTGCAAACATTTTCTTTGGCAGAGAAAAAACAACTGATATTTTTTGTGTGATATTGCTTCGTTGAATACTCATTACCTTTACTGTTGAAAAACAATTAACACAATGATGATTCCATCAAAGTGCTGGAGATTCATCATCATTTTTCTGGAAAATCATTACATTTTTGAATTTTACCCAAAAGTCTTTTCTTCTTGGTTCTTTGTTTTGGACAGGTAAAAGTTACATGTGGAGGAGTAATCACACATTTTTATTTTCTTCATCCTCAGTAGCCATCATTAAAATCTTGGAAACTCAAAGTGAATTTTAAGCACTGGTTCGAGGTTGGGCCTTAAATGTTGTGTTTTCATGCAAACTCCTCTAGGCACAATATTATAGCCAAATTATATTTACATTAATTATATCCCAATATAAGCTATTTTTATTTCTGTTATGTTAAATCTAACCTTATTAAAAACCTTATTAAAACCTTACATTACTTCACATCTCATTACTTGAGACTTGATTCACTCAATGGTCAAGACCTGAGACTCACATTTGTAATGTGCATGTCAAGGATTTAGGCCAACACAACCTTTTAGTTTCATCCTGCTTAATCTCCATCATAAAAAGGGACACTTTATTAAAGAAGGGCAAGGATGTTTTCGAATCAAATTCACCTTGTCTGTCAATGATAGAAACAGTGATTTGGCATTCGTTTGCTAAGTAGAATTTAAAGAGGCTGTTAAAAATGTGAACGCGGTCCAGTCGAGTTTAGCCAAATGTGACAAATGTGTGTTCTTTGCTTTTACTTCAATTTTTGAAAAGGTGACTTTAAACGACCTTGGAAAGTCATGTGCTAATGTTTATTCCAAAATGTTTTGGAAAGGAAATTGGGAAAAATATTAGACATTGTCTGAAGGATAGAAGATTCATGCCATGTGAATCTATCCCTGTTATTCTTTCACACATGTATGATTATCAACATTCCAGATGATGTTGTAATTCTTGAATCCATACAGTAGGTAAGTTTAAGATAAAGATAAAGAGCTGGTTTTCACGTTGTCTATTTTTTAAGTATAGTCTTTGTTTTTGCAAGGATTTTGGATGAAGGCGTGTTAGTGAAACAGAAAAAAGGTTTTCTCTAAAGCACTGAGACATGCTGTTGTAACAGTTACCCTCTTACAGGTGTGTGAACTTCTTCATCCTGTCCTCTGGAGGGCAACAAAGAGAGGAAATGGTCTGAAGGTTTCCAGTAACATAGAGCATAGAGGAGAAGTTTACAAGGGTGTAATCTAGAACCCGGAAAGCGTACCTTCCATAGGGGCAGCCATTGCTAATCATCACCTGCAGTTAGCATTCCATTGACTCCCATTCATTTTTGTGTCACTAGTGATGGCCAAATTAAGCGTTTCGAAGCATTATTGCTTTCTGATACAATTGTGTCGAAAATGGATCATTACTCGAAGCTTCATTCAGATAGAAATTGCAGCACCATCTCCTGGTGAAGTAAATGTAATGCAACAAAGCTGACAACCATAAAATGCAAGTAGGCTTATATGTTAACGCCCCGTTTATTACGTGTTTACCGAGGCGATCAAAGCTGAAACAGTGTTAGTGCTGTGAAACTCATTTATGTAGGTGAATTTTACAAATACTGATGAATTTCATGTGTTCACCTTGATAATAAAACATTAAGCATGATGTGTGTGTGTGTGTGTGTGTGTGTGTGTGTGTGTGTGTGTGTGTGTGTGTGTGTGTGTGTGTGTGTGTGTGTGTGTGTGTGTGTGTGTGTGTGTGTGTGTGTGTGTGTGTGTGTGTGTGTGTGTGTGTGTGTGTGTGTGTGTGTGTGTGTGTGTGTGTGTGTGTGTGTAATTATTTCTTTAGACAAGGACAGAAGATCAGACCAGCTTAAAAAAAGTTGGAAACCATCACAGAAATTCTAATGGTTTCTATTAAAATACCAATAGGAACCATTGGCTTTTACCATTTAAACCACTACATAATTCTTTTTTGTAGAGTGTTTGGGACATATTCCATTAGGATTTAATGCCCCCACCAATAGAACCCAACACATATCAGTAGAGACCCACAGAGACCACTATAATTCCCATTACAACCAATACAATTCCCATGAAAACCATTAAATCCAATAGAATTTCTGTAATGGTTTATATAGTTTTTTTAGCAGGGCAGTATCATGTGTGAAATCGTTATCTTGTTTAGCTGTGGGACGCAGAACTCTATAACTTGTTAACTGGTGGGACTGATATTTTTGTATGTTGAAAAGGATGTGTGTAACTGGTTGTACTTGTATAATGTAGCAGAGGGTTTTTGAAGTTTCTGTCTTTGATGCGTGTTTTTATGTAACAATGTTCATATGTTCTCTAATTAATAATAAAAATAAATAAAAATATGGCAGAGGGTGACACTGAAATAAACTCAATCCACTCTCCTCAACAATAACGCCAATCCAAACACTGACTACTACAACCCACGGTGTTGCCATGGTTTGGCTTCACTTTTATAAGAAATTCAGCTGCCAGGTTTCAAATCTGTCAACACTGGATTGGGCTGTCGAAGCAGTCAGGTGGTTCACTACAGGAGTGAACCAGTGTGTTTGCTTCAGACGTAATTTTCACGTGACTAATGACGTAATGATACAAGCTCTGAAGCAGTGGTTCATTGCAAGGACCGTTCGAGTTTGAAGCAAGCTTCGGAGCGTCGGTGTCAGACGTAACATCACTATGTGTCATTTTGACAGCGAATAACTTTGCATCTTAGGCGTTTAAAGACTCCATTTGTCCATTGTTTATTTCTAAAGAAACACAATGTATAAAAGGCATCATAACCTTATAGGTTACACTATCGACCTATAGAAGCCGTTTTTGTAAAAAATAGGCTAACGATTGCGTCATAACCATGCGACTCTCGGTGCGCAGTAGAGAAATTACCGTATAGACCCAAGGAGAAGCTAGCAGGCAATCTTTTGCTGTCTATGAGGCAATCGGGGGGACGTGGAGGCATAAAGTCCGATAAAGTTAAGGGAGAAGCATGTGGAGAAGCCCATAGAGAGCCAAAAGCAACGGGACAAAATATTTCAACAACATGATTCAGATTTCACTTTGCACTACTAGAGGACTTGCCACTGTCAGACAGGTTGCTCACGTCACATCTACGTCGTCAAGCTCAGTCTGAGGCTGCGCAGTACGCTCAGCCATCAGGAAGTGAGTGCTTCTACTTGACTTTACTTTTTCTCCGTGAAGTCTATGGGGTCGCTGTGTTCATTTCTTTTACTGTCTATGGAAGTTTAAGCAGTGGCTTCGTTTGAAACCGCATAGTCATTGAGTAGGTACTTAATTTCAATAAATACTTACTTAACAAGCGCTAAAAGAGTAGGTACTACACTGTAAAATGTAATTCTGTGGGTTTGTAAATTTCATGAAATTTTATATGTAAACTTTATTTAACTAAATTAATTTCTTGTTTTTTTTGACAATTTTTTTGCATTAAAATTATTTAAAAATGACTGGAATAAAATCTACAAAATTTTGTTGCTAAGGATTTAGCTAATAGAGAGAATATTGAATTAATCCAACGTAATGCAAATGAGCTGTTTTCAATTTACAAACATTTCCTGCTAAAACGCGCTTTGATCATCTCGCCAGCACGAGGCACGCATGCACTGGAGTTTCTGCAGACTAGTCATATCTAATTGCATAATTTGCTTAATTCTATCTTAATAATATCAATAAAGGACATTGATTAATGTCAAAAGGGCAACTCCACAACTCGAGGCCTGTAACGTTACCGGAGTTTCCCGCTGATAACTTGGAGGCAAAGCTGGTCGACGCTCTTTTTTCACTTAATTTCTGGTAAGGAAAATTATTTTATGTATATATGAAGAAAAAAAAAACTGTGGTAAATTGTTGTCTATTTGATGTAATATGAACGTTATTAAAAATATTTATTGATGGTAGTGCAACGTTATAGTGCTCTTGAAAAATAAGGCAACTTACTGATTCATGTAGCCGATATGTTTAAAGATTACTACCATATTGTAACTGTAATGGGGAACGAGCAACATTATGTTTAGAGGTTAACTTCAGTGATTTAGCATTAGGCTTTGTATCAGTAGAAACCCAGTTGTATATTCAAATTATGGTACTTTCCCGCCTCATATCCCCCTGAGACGAGAGAATTATGCATTTTATTTCTGGAAAAAATCCTCAGATGACGCAAATATTGTCATTTTGCGTCATTGGAGGAATTTTTGGCCAGAGGCTAAAGACTACAGCCACTAGATGGAGCTGTTCCGCATGTTATCAACCTGCCCATAGGGGAGAGATCTCACGCACATAATTTAAGACACAGATGGCCGCACGGACATTCATAACGGGGCGATGCAGAGCACAGTGAGTGTTTCAACTTTTCAATGAATTCCTGTGATAGTTTAGCTTCCATATGCGATCAGAAAACGTGCCAGACTGGCGCTTACTGGCGCCCACTGAAGTGCCTTGGAACGCGCAGCATTATTCAATGTGTTGACGTAATTTCCCCTAAAACGGCTACAGCTGTTAGCAGCTCCTCCCCTTTTTTGAAACAGCCAATAGCGTTTCGTTATTACCAGTTTGATTGGCCTTTCTGTTTTTTTTAAAGCCAGTTTCCTCCGAATCTAACCGTTTATCATCATAATCTCTTCCATATCTCTTTGAAATACAGCATTCTGTGCAGCATTTAAATGGGTCCGATATGTTTTGTTGTCTGCGCCGACTCGCACATATGATCCGCTCTGCGCTCTCGTGTCTCTAGTCAACGGCTCTGCTCTAGACTATGTGTGTGCGCTGCAGCGGTGCGCATGCAACTATTGTGAACCCAGACTTCATTCGCCTCAACTGAAAGCATATTTATACTGTCTGAATCGCTTCCTATCGCATATATAGTGCGCTATGTGCCATTCACCATGGAGAAAATAGTAAATCTGTGAACAACTGACTGTTTTCAGACGCAGTTCAGGGTCTATTTATAATGCATGGGGCGGGACTTCAGATTCTAGAGCGTATTTGATTGGACAGAAGATTTGATGAGAAGGTGAAGTCTGCGATGATATCATCAAAATCTGTGATTCGTTTTAACGGAAGTGAGAGACTGTACGTTTTGAATGCTTATATCTCCTAAATGCAAATTTTGTCATTGTTTTGGAACACACCAGCTTATTCATAACCTTAAGGCTAAGATAATCATACTAAAAGCTAAAAAACTTTATTTTGATTTCAGTGGGCCTTTAACGTTACCTCAGCTCTGCTCAGCTCGAATGAAATCTGACACTGCTGCGTCTGTGCCGTGACTTTCGTTCGGCTCACTCACAATTTATTGAAAAGACACGTTCAGTTTTTAATTGTAGTGTTTATTCTCCAACTGAACGAAATTATTGTATTACTATGAAGATCAAAACGATGGTGTACGGAGTGGCCTCGTAGGGCAGCGAAGCAAGTGCATTCTGGGAGTTGTTGTCTTTCATCCACATGAGACAAAAATACATTTTCTGTCTTTTCTCAGTCTAGAAGGCACCAAATTCAAAAATAAGTTCACATTTCTACAACATAAATGACCCAGTTTAAATACAAAGCTTAATGCTAAATCACTGAAGTAACCCTTTAATATTGGCCGTAGTGTCGCATTTGCACGGAGCACAGAACGTGACATGCGGGGGGAAAATTCTTAACTTGTGTCTTGCTGGCTCTGTACATGTGAACGTGGGTGTTGCTGCTCATAAAGTATGTTTTGCACAGCCTATTTAAGTATTAACTTGAATTAATCATTAAATGATTCAATACTTTAAACTGGATGTGTAAATAAGCAGTGTTGTAAAAGGAAAAAAAAAATATATACATATATATATATATATATATATATATATAATTAATAACTAATTAATCGCACTTTTTTCTGTAATTAATCGCGATTAATCGCACGTTTTTAATATTTTACGTTTTTAATATTTTGATATTGTAATAATTTCAGTTACTCTCCAAATTAATGTATAAACAATTTAAAGACAGCATATTTTAAATATGTGTTGTATTGTCATATTTTTATGAATGAAGGCCAATATCACTGATACTAAAGTGTCTATGAAACATTAATGACGTTACATTACAGTATAACTGAAAGCTCCCAATTTCAACATTTATTAGGCGTTAAAAAAACAACTTTTAATTTAAGTGAACTTAAAACAATCTTTACATAAACCCAAAATAATAAATGTTATATTTACCCATGGCCTTCCCTGTTATACATATACAGAAATGTAATAGTTATCTTTCTTAACTGCATAAATAATAAATTAAATATAGATGAATCATCATTAAAGCTAAAATTTTCTCTTTTCCCGTTGTTCTTTGATGAACATTAATGACAGGCATCATCAGTGCTCCTGTCTCTTTAAGAACAGCCGCGGATCTCACGCGCTGTCCCGCGCATCTCATTTCCTCACAACTCTTTAAAGGGTAACTAAACCCCTGCTCAGAGCTTAACTCCACCCACTGGCAATTTTCAAAAAATGCTGGAAAAGTGGGCAGAGCCCGGCGGACACAGAGGGGACGAACCGAGGGCGGGGCTGAGCGGAGGGTGTGCACCTGAGACCCGCAGGGACGGGTTGATTGACAGCTGTCAGACTCGCGAGTCGCGAAGATGGAGAATGACTGGAGTGACGCCAGCTTTGCAACAGAGCGGTCATTTCTCCTACCTTCACCTGAAGTGGAGGAGGGTGGATTGTCTGTAGACATAAACCTTATCAATGCGAGCCGCTGCTCAAACTGCGTTAACTCCCGATGCCGACGATGCTAGTGAAGCAGCCGCGCAAGAGAACCGACCTAATCTATCTGCGTCCGCGGCAACCACTTGCGTGTCAGGGTTTGAAAGCGCGTCTCATGTATGAAAATTATCTGTACACATGACGGGCGGCAATAAAATCGCAAGAAAAGCCTGACGTGTACTGACAACTTCATTATTTAACCGTATTTTCTTCAATACAATGTTAAAGCATGTGTCAAGTGAGTTTCATTCATAATGTTTCCACTTCATGTAATATGACAGTTCATACTGGAGTAAAGCCGTTCTCATCGTGTGATTGGGGGAAACATTTCTGAGGGCGTGGTGAGCTCGTGCCAGGGGCGCGGATAGTGAGCCGTTGGAGGTACCATCCTACGTCACGATGTACCACAACGTCCAATAGGAAAATTCAACTGCAGTAGCCACCGTTCAACCTTAAGAGGGCAGCACTTTGGCGGTTTTACACCATATTTTATAGAATTAAAACACTTTATACTCAAATGTCAAAACATTTACTCGAATCAATGAACAGCATTAATAAAGCCCCAGTATTACAGATCATTAACTAAAAAAAGTTGGTTTAGGGTTTAGTTACCCTTTAAGTTCATTTAAAGACGTTATTTAACTAATTTAAGACTCCTAATATGAGAATACTCGAAATCCTCTGTGTTATTGTTTGTTCAAGAGCAAAAGAGAACTCGATGTGAGCAGGAAACTGACGCGAGTCTATCTATGCACACACACACACACACACACACACACACACACACACAGGACATTTGCATACAGCGCGTTCTCTTGTGTCTTGTCACGCTTGGAAGCAGTTACATGAATAAGAGCGTGATGATTTAACGCTAAGCAAAAATGGATATAAAAACGGACGCTGCGTTATTTGCGTTAAATATTTTAATTGCGTTAAGCTGAAAAAATTAATCGCCCGCGTTAACGCGTTAATTTGCCCAGCCCTAATATATATATATATATATATATATATATATATATATATATATATATATATATATATATATATATATATATATATAAGACTCATGTCTTTTTTAATAGGTGCAATGAAATGGAGGGGTGACCTCTTACAACATTACAATTGCAACATTGGGCATCTGGAACCTCATTGATGCATCTTCATTTGGATTGTCCATGCAAATGTGGACTGCTCACCGCATACATCTGTCAAGGTATTGCTATTTTACACCACTAAATTAAAGAAACCTCTATGAGGAGGAGATATCATTCATTAATTTTCTTTTTTTTATATCAGTTATACCAATATCACTTTATCAGTGATATTGGCCTTCATTCATAAAAATATGACAATACAACACATATTTAAAATATGCTGTCTTTAAATTGTTTATACATTAATTTGGAGAGTAACTGAAATTATTACAATATCAAAATATTAAAAACGTAAAATATTAAAAACGTGCGATTAATCGCGATTAATTACAGAAAAAAGTGTGATTAATTAGTTATTAATTATATATATATATATATATATATATATATGTATATATATTTTTTTTCCTTTTACAACACTGCTTATTTACACATCCAGTTTAAAGTATTGAATCATTTAATGATTAATTCAAGTTAATACTTAAATAGGCTGTGCAAAACATACTTTATGAGCAGCAACACCCACGTTCACATGTACAGAGCCAGCAAGACACAAGTTAAGAATTTTCCCCCCGCATGTCACGTTCTGTGCTCCGTGCAAATGCGACACTACGGCCAATATTAAAGGGTTACTTCAGTGATTTAGCATTAAGCTTTGTATTTAAACTGGGTCATTTATGTTGTAGAAATGTGAACTTATTTTTGAATTTGGTGCCTTCTAGACTGAGAAAAGACAGAAAATGTATTTTTGTCTCATGTGGATGAAAGACAACAACTCCCAGAATGCACTTGCTTCGCTGCCCTACGAGGCCACTCCGTACACCATCGTTTTGATCTTCATAGTAATACAATAATTTCGTTCAGTTGGAGAATAAACACTACAATTAAAAACTGAACGTGTCTTTTCAATAAATTGTGAGTGAGCCGAACGAAAGTCACGGCACAGACGCAGCAG
Source organism: Gobio gobio (assembly GCF_949357685.1). NCBI lineage: Eukaryota > Metazoa > Chordata > Actinopteri > Cypriniformes > Gobionidae > Gobio > Gobio gobio. The sequence continues at coordinate 14,574,968 of NC_137109.1, read as the reverse complement.
TGTCAGATTCGCGAGTCGCGAAGATGGAGAATGACTGGAGTGACGCCAGCTTTGCAACAGAGCGGTCATTTCTCCTACCTTCACCTGAAGTGGAGGAGGGTGGATTGTCTGTAGACATAAACCTTATCAATGCGAGCCGCTGCTCAAACTGCGTTAACTCCCGATGCCGACGATGCTAGTGAAGCAGCCGCGCAAGAGAACCGACCTAATCTATCTGCGTCCGCGGCAACCACTTGCGTGTCAGGGTTTGAAAGCGCGTCTCATGTATGAAAATTATCTGTACACATGACGGGCGGCAATAAAATCGCAAGAAAAGCCTGACGTGTACTGACAACTTCATTATTTAACCGTATTTTCTTCAATACAATGTTAAAGCATGTGTCAAGTGAGTTTCATTCATAATGTTTCCACTTCATGTAATATGACAGTTCATACTGGAGTAAAGCCGTTCTCATCGTGTGATTGGGGGAAACATTTCTGAGGGCGTGGTGAGCTCGTGCCAGGGGCGCGGATAGTGAGCCGTTGGAGGTACCATCCTACGTCACGATGTACCACAACGTCCAATAGGAAAATTCAACTGCAGTAGCCACCGTTCAACCTTAAGAGGGCAGCACTTTGGCGGTTTTACACCATATTTTATAGAATTAAAACACTTTATACTCAAATGTCAAAACATTTACTCGAATCAATGAACAGCATTAATAAAGCCCCAGTATTACAGATCATTAACTAAAAAAAGTTGGTTTAGGGTTTAGTTACCCTTTAAGTTCATTTAAAGACGTTATTTAACTAATTTAAGACTCCTAATATGAGAATACTCGAAATCCTCTGTGTTATTGTTTGTTCAAGAGCAAAAGAGAACTCGATGTGAGCAGGAAACTGACGCGAGTCTATCTATGCACACACACACACACACACACACACACACACACAGGACATTTGCATACAGCGCGTTCTCTTGTGTCTTGTCACGCTTGGAAGCAGTTACATGAATAAGAGCGTGATGATTTAACGCTAAGCAAAAATGGATATAAAAACGGACGCTGCGTTATTTGCGTTAAATATTTTAATTGCGTTAAGCTGAAAAAATTAATCGCCCGCGTTAACGCGTTAATTTGCCCAGCCCTAATATATATATATATATATATATATATATATATATATATATATATATATATATATATATATATATATATATATATATATATATATATATAAGACTCATGTCTTTTTTAATAGGTGCAATGAAATGGAGGGGTGACCTCTTACAACATTACAATTGCAACATTGGGCATCTGGAACCTCATTGATGCATCTTCATTTGGATTGTCCATGCAAATGTGGACTGCTCACCGCATACATCTGTCAAGGTATTGCTATTTTACACCACTAAATTAAAGAAACCTCTATGAGGAGGAGATATCATTCATTAATTTTCTTTTTTTCTTTTTTTTTTTTGGGATGAGCAGTGTTCTTTTGATATGACAAGAGAGCTGGTCATCCGCTGCATGATAGAATTCTTTGGGGAACATACAGGAGATCTCATCAAAGAATTCAACGTATGTAATCTTAATTTCAATATACCAGATGTGTGAATTTAAATCAAAATCATTGTTGGTTACTTCCCCAAGGGGCCATAATATCATTGATTGGACTGCTCAAACAAATTTGAGTTTCATATTTTCTCTTTTGATCAATTTTTCTAAGGTTTTGAGTCTCACTACTGTTTAATGTTGCAGGACATGAAGAACAGACAGAAGTTAAATGGCATGTGATGGCAGTAATTGTGACCAGGGGTGCATTTCCCAAAAGCATCAGTTAGCCAACTATGGTCGCAAGTTCCGTCGTTATAAACATAGTTCAACCAATTGGTGTTTCCCGAAACCATAGTTCGAACAAACAGCATCACAAACTTGTGCAGTTGGGGTGCACGCCAAGATGGCGTCTGTGTAGCTGAACCATTTCTGTCGCTCATAAACTTTTGTGCAAAACTTAATCTTGTTTTTCCTTCCTTGATTTTTTACGTTACTTATACAATTGGCTTTATATTCTGAATGAGTCCACAACGTTTTTAAAACTAAATTGGGAATATTTACGTTCTTTTGTGACTGTCAGAACTAAACGTCTGTCGCGGCCTATTGAGTGCGTTGACTGAAACTCGCGTGTTGCCAAAACCGGAGGGGGAAAACATGGAAGGAATGGCAGAAAGTGTGAAGCGTATGCATGATTATGCTAAAACCACTCCCGAAGAGGATTTAAGTATGGATTGTCTTCAGAAACCCCGACCAACAGCCCTCTTTCGAAAATGCGGCGACAGGTATCAGAGCCTTCAAATACGGATATACTACTGAATGATATATTGAAGGCAATCGAGAGGTTGGGGAAAAAGCAAGATGACTTCATGGAAAAGTTACTGGGAATTGAACGGTCTGTTGCTTCCAATTCTACCCTGATATCTGAACTTGCCACCAGAGTTGATTCAGTTACCGAGAAAACAGAGAGAGCTACATGGAAAACTGACGAACTGGGTGCTCAAGTGGCGGCTGTGATAACTGAAAACAAGCAACTGTGGGAAAAAGTTGACGAACTGGATGCATATAAAAGACGATGGAATTTGAAAATGTCTGGTCTTCCGGAGGAAGCAGGAGAAAATGTAAAAATGATCGCAATGGATGTGTTCTCTCGAGTCTCGCCGGGATTGAGAGATGGTCTTCAGACGTCCATTGCACACAGAATCGGTCCGAGAGCAGAAGGCGCACCTCTACGGCGGATTATTGTGCAGTTTTTGTCACGCACTCATCAGGATCGCATCTGGCTGGACGCGAAAAACTCTGAAGTCCTCAAACAAAAAGGCATAAAAATAACAGAAGATCTGACACAAAGACGAGGGAGGCGCGGAATAAACTGTGGCCGCTGGTGAGTCAAGCCAGAAGAGAGGGAAAACGAGCTGGGTTCAAGGGATCGTTTGCCATCATTGATGGAAAGAAGATCACAGCGGATAATATGTAAATCATATTAACATTTGCCCTTTACTCTTTTGAGGACTAAAAGTGAACTTCATAAGCACGTCCAGTTGTGGAGGCATCCACTTCCACGATGAAAGGCTTTTCTGGATCTGGATGGACGAGTAAGGGAGCGGTGGTGAAGGCTTTCTTAAGTTGTTCAAAGGCGTTGGTGGCTGCCGGGCTCCAGGACAGAGACTTGGGCTTATTGCTTAGCATACTGGTGAGTGGATGAGTGATCGAACTGTAACCTTTAATGAAACGTCTGTAGAAGTTGGAGAATCTGAGGAAGCGTTGGAGTTCTTTGATGGTTGTGGGTTCTGGCCAGTTGGTGATGGATTCCACCTTCCTCTCGTCCATCCGGTCTATGTGATAACCCAGGAAGGAAACTGATGTTTGGTGGAATGAACACTTTTCTGCCTTGAGGAACAGGTGGAATTGACGTAGACGGTTGAGGACCTCCGCAACGTGTTGGCGATGTTCGGCCTGGCTCCGGGAGTATATGAGTATGTCGTCAATGTAGACTAGGACGAATCGATGGAGAAAACTCCCGGAGCACCTCATGGATGAAATCCTGGAATACGGAGGGGGCGTTTACCAATCCATACGGCATGACGAGATACTCATAGTGTCCAGTAGGGGTAATAAAGGCAGTCTTCCACTCGTCCCCCTCACGTATCCGGATGAGGTTGTAAGCGCTGCGGAGGTCCAGCTTGGTAAACACAGTGGCACCACGGAGATGTTCCAGGGCCGCTGGGACGAGAGGAAGGGGATATCGAAACTTGACGGTGATTTTATTGAGAGAACGATAATCGATACATGGCCGCAAGCCTCCGTCCTTTTTTGCCACAAAGAAGAAGCTGGAAGCAGCAGGGGAAGTAGACGGCCTGATGTAACCTTGGGCGAGGGCTTCCTTGATGTAATCCTCCATGGCCTTCTCCTCCGGGATGGATAATGGGTATATCTTAACCTTTGGTACTGGTTCACCCGGAAGCAGGTCGATGGCACAGTCCCATGGCCGGTGTGGAGGCAGCTTGGAAGCCCGTTGCGGGCAGAAGACATCTCTGAAGGGGGCGTAACACTTGGGGACGTCAACTGAGCGTTGTTCAACTGGACTTTCGGAATGGATGGATGTGGCACAGAGAGTTAAATCAGGCGGAGACGATGGTGGAAGAGGAAGTTCCGTCAAACAGCGAGAGAAGCAAGTGTCGCCCCACTTCAGGATTTCGCCCGTTTTCCAGGAGATGGTAGGGTTGTGCTGCTCCAACCAGGGTCGCCCCAGAACCACGTCAGCAGTTGAATCCTCCAGAACCAGCATATGAGCCTCTTCACTTTGTAATAAACCCACTTGTAGTGTAACTGGTCCAGCCACGGTGCGAACACGCTTGCGACTGAGGGGTCTGCCGGTTATGGAACTGATCCTGTAGATGGTCGGAGACGGAGTGGTCTTGAGGTGTAGTTGGCGGCAGATGGCACCGGAGAGGAAGTTGCCGGCTGACCCAGAGTCGAGGAGCGCGACCACTGAAAGGGAGACATTAGCGGCAGTAAGGATGACGACAGTGGTGAGTGGTTTCATCTTATGAGTAGCAGGAATAATAGCACTCACCATGGGTCGCGGGGGTTGTGTGGGGCATGCAGCAATGACATGCCCAGGTTCACCACAATAGAGACAAAGACGAAGGGTCAGCCGATGGCGGCGTTCTTCAGAAGACAAACGGGAATTTTCTATTTCCATGGGTTCTTGGGCTGGTTCTGGGGTGCTGACGGGTTCAGATCGGCGGAAGGGCACGTTGATGGAATACTGGTCCTGGTGCTCTTGGATGCACGCTTGCATGCGAGTGGCACAGCAAATGGAGAGCTGGATGAATTTCTCAAGGCCGATGGAGTCCTCGCATGCAGCGAGATGCAGCCGTACCCGAGGTTCTAATCCTTGCTGATACGTCGTTATCAACGCCTGTTCATTCCATCCGCTGACTGCTGCAAGCGTTCTGAATTGCAAAGCATAATCGTAAATAGACATGGATCCTTGTTTTAAATTATAAAGTTTCTCACCAGCTGAAGAATCTGTGATCGGTTTCCCAAACACTTCCCGGAAGTGGGAAATAAACGCTGAGTAGGATTGCGTTACTGCGCCCTGTTGTGACCAGATGGAATCGGCCCACATCAATGCTTTGCCGCTGAGCTGAGAGATGATGAATGCAATTTTAGATGTGTCGCTCGGGTACAGGTGCGGCTGCATCTCCAGGACCAGTGTGCATTGCAGTAGGAATCCGATCAGTACTCAGGGGATGGTGTGCGTTGTGATTGGTGGAGGTTGGAACCTGACGTGTCTGTGACACCTGAGGAATAATTAAAATTTTTCTCAGTTATTTTGCTTTATTTCCAGATTCAAATAGGCTCTTTTTTACGTACTAGAGCACGTCCGCACATGCGCACTCTTCAAAAACGGTGCTTTAAATCTCTTGACAAACTAAAAGACATTAATGACATTTGTATGTATTCTAAATAAAAGATATAGGTTGTACTGAATGTCAGCTTGCTTATTTTGCTCAAGATAAGGATTTATTAAGTCCACATGTCATGCAAACAAGAAACTATGCTTCTAACCACAGGTCGAGAGCTGTCGTTGCAACCACACAAGTTTGCGACACTGTTTGCGAACGTTCGTTCGTTCGAAAGATGGTTTCGGGAAACACTGACTGGTTGAACTATGTTGATAATGACGGAACTTGCGACCATAGTTGGCTAACGATGCTTTTGGGAAGCGCACCCCAGGTCGTGACTAGCTAGTTGATTTCAACGATGCATCGTACTATGGTAGTTCATCAGTGAGTTACGGTGTAGTATGGGAAATGCACCCCAGGACAGGAGCTTCAAGTGACAGTCCAAAGGACACTGAAATCGTTATCAAGGGCATGAAAGTTCTCAAAGGCTTTGACGATGTTCCCAGGGCTTGCTGTGTCCTCCTTGGTTTGACATACAGTATGCACTGAATCTCCATTATACCAGGCATCTAAAGTACTTTTTAGTATTTAGTATTTCAGAAACTTCTCTTGGAGCTGGATACTTCAAATGTGTCAAACAGTGTCCAGTTGCACAAGTCTACACAGCTGTTTTAATATGAAATTGTTATTAGATTAACTTAATCCAGTTGTTCAATCTAGGTGGAAACCTTCCTTTTTATATCTATTTTATTTTAAACAACACAACTGCATTGTGTATTTTGAAAAATGTGTGCTTAGAAAGAGAGAAAGTCAAGTCAAGTCAAGTCAACTTTATTTATATAGCGCTTTTAACAATGTAGATTGTTTCAAAGCAGCTTTACAGTGTTAAACAGGAAAATAATGCAGCATAATTTTATTCAGCTGTATAGCCATTCTGGAAAAATTTCAAGTATCATACAGTGACAGTGTGGGCTTTAGATCAATAACTTCAGGATTTCGCCCGTTTTCCAGGAGATGGTAGGGTTGTGCTGCTCCAACCAGGGTCGCCCCAGAACCACGTCAGCAGTTGAATCCTCCAGAACCAGCATATGAGCCTCTTCAGGGTGTAATAAACCCACTTGTAGTGTAACTGGTCCAGCCACGGTGCGAACACGCTTGCGACTGAGGGGTCTGCCGGTTATGGAACTGATCCTGTAGATGGTCGGAGACGGAGTGGTCTTGAGGTGTAGTTGGCGGCAGATGGCACCGGAGAGGAAGTTGCCGGCTGACCCAGAGTCGAGGAGCGCGACCACTGAAAGGGAGACATTAGCGGCAGTAAGGATGACGACAGTGGTGAGTGGTTTCATCTTATGAGTAGCAGGAATAATAGCACTCACCATGGGTCGCGGGGGTTGTGTGGGGCATGCAGCAATGACATGCCCAGGTTCACCACAATAGAGACAAAGACGAAGGGTCAGCCGATGGCGGCGTTCTTCAGAAGACAAACGGGAATTTTCTATTTCCATGGGTTCTTGGGCTGGTTCTGGGGTGCTGACGGGTTCAGATCGGCGGAAGGGCACGTTGATGGAATACTGGTCCTGGTGCTCTTGGATGCACGCTTGCATGCGAGTGGCACAGCAAATGGAGAGCTGGATGAATTTCTCAAGGCCGATGGAGTCCTCGCATGCAGCGAGATGCAGCCGTACCCGAGGTTCTAATCCTTGCTGATACGTCGTTATCAACGCCTGTTCATTCCATCCAAACAGCATAATTTTATTCAGCTGTATAGCCATTCTGGAAAAATTTCAAGTATCATACAGTGACAGTGTGGGCTTTAGATCAATAATTTGATCAGTAATTTAGTTTAAATGGTTAATTTAGTTTATTATTTAGATGTATTTCGATGTTTAGTTGAAAAATTTAGTGTCCCCAACTGAGCACGCCAAGCCAGAGGCAACAGTGGCAAGGAAACCAAAACCCCATTAGGTGACCTAATGGAGAAAAATAAACCTTGGGAGAAACCAGGCTCAGTCGGGGTGCCAGTTCTCCTCTGGCCAATTAACAAACAGTGTATTATTATTATTCTGGCAGTTTTACAGCAGGACCGGGGGCAACATGCTGGAGACGGGTTTATTGAGGATGATGTTGATTAAATAATTATTAAAGTGCAATATTCGAATGATCGGAGGCAACACGCTGGAGACGGGTTTATTGAGATGCCGTGTCGATGAGGCAGTTTCAGGGGGAGTCTAATCACGGTCTCCCAGACACTTCGGGGTCCTGTGTTGGTCTTCTCTGGGCGCAGGTCCACCATCTGAACTGGATACGGCCCGGATCCGGGCTGACTGCAGTAAACCTCGGGATAAAACAGAGAGACTATCATTAGCGTAGATGCCATTCTTCTGATGATGTAACGAGTACATCAGGTGTTATGGGAAGTGTTCCCGGTTCCGGCTGACCTAGTTAATGCAGCCTAACAATCATTTCATTGAAAAAGTGTTTTATGTGTATGCCACAGTAAAGAGATGTGTTTTTAGTCTAGATTTAAACTGACAGAGTGTGTCTGCTTCCCGAACAATGTTAGGAAGACTGTTCCAGAGTTTAGGTGCTAAATAGGAAAACGATCGACCGCCTGCAGTTGATTTGGATATTCTCGGTATGATCAACTGGCCAGAATTTTGAGACCGCAGTAGACGTGATGGAGTATAATATGTTAAGAGCTCGCTCAAGTATTGGGGAGCTAAACCATTTAGTGCTTTGTAAGTAATAAGTAAGATTTTAAAATGTATGCGATGTTTAATAGGCAGCCAGTGCAGTGTTGACAGAACTGGGCTAATATGGTCATACTTCCTGGTTCTAGTAAGAACTCGAGCTGCTGCGTTTTGGACCAGCTGGAGTTTATTTATTAAGCGAGCAGGGCAACCACCCAGTAGAGCATTACAATAATCTAACCTTGAGGTCATGAACACATGAACTAACTGTTCAGCATTTTGCATTGAGAGCATATGCCGTAATTTAGATATATTTTTAAGATGGTAGAAAGCAGTTTTACAGATGCTAGAAACGTGGCTTTCAAACGAAAGATTGGTATCAAAGAGCACACCCAGGTTCCTCACTGACGACGAGGACTTGACAGAACAGCCATCAAGTGTTAGACAGTATTCTAGGTTACTACTTGTGGAGCTTTTTTGTCCAATAATTAAAAATTCAGTTTTTTCTGAATTGAGTTGCAGGAAATTACCAGTCATCCTATGTTTTATATCAGCTATGCATTCCGTTAATCTTGTGAATTGGTAAGTTTCTTTAGGGCGTGAAGAAATATAGAGCTGAGTATCATCAGCATAACAATGAAAACTAACGCCATGCTTCCTAATGATATCTCCCAGTGGTAGCATGTACAGGGTGAAGAGTAGCGGTCCTAGCACTGAGCCTTGTGGTACTCCATACTGAACTTGCGATCGGTGTGACATATCTTCATTTACTACTACAAACTGATAACGGTCGCATAGGTATGATTTAAACCATGATAATGCAATTCCACTAATACCTACATAATTTTCGAGTCTATTCAAAAGAATGTTGTGGTCGATAGTATCAAATGCAGCGCTAAGATCGAGTAACACTAATAGAGAGATACAGCCACGATCGGATGATAAGAGCAAATCATTTGTAACTCTGACGAGAGCAGTCTCAGTGCTATGATACGGTCTAAATCCTGACTGGAAATCCTCACAGATACCACTTCTTTCTAAAAAGGAACATAATTGTGAAGACACTGCCTTTTCAAGTATTTTTGACAGAAAGGGTAGATTTGAGATTGGTCTATAATTGACTAAATCTGTAGGATCAAGTTGCGGTTTTTTAATAAGTGGTTTAATAATAGCCAACTTAAAAGTTTTCGGTACATATCCTAATGACAAAGATGAATTAATGATATTAAGAAGAGGATCTATGACCTCTGGTAGCATCTCTTTAAATAGCCTAGTTGGTATAGGGTCGAGCATACATGTTGTCGATTTTGATGATTTAACGAGTTTAGCCAATTCTTCTTCTCCTATAGCAGTGAATGAGTGTAATTTTTCCTCAGTGACACTACAATGCTCTGTCTGATGTGATGCTGTATTAAACGGCTGCATGGTTAAAAAAAATTTCCTAATATTATCAATCTTACATGTGAAGAAGTTCATAAAGTCATTACTGCTGTGCTGTTTACAATCATCAGAAGTTGAAGCTTTATTTTTGGTTAATTTAGCCACTGTATCGAATAAATACCTTGGGTTGTGTTTGTTTTCTTCCAAGAGAGTTGAGAAATAAGCAGATCTAGCAGTTTTTACAGCCTTTCTGTATGCGATCATGTGCTCTTTCCACGAATTACGAAATACCTCTAATTTTGTTTTCTTCCAGCTGCGCTCCATTTTTCTGGCTGCTGTTTTAAGGGCCCGGGTGTGCTCGTTGTACCACGGCGTTGGACTATTTTCTTTAATCTTCTTTAAGCGCAGAGGAGCAACTGTGTCTAAAGTACTGCAAAAGAGAGAGTCAATAGTTTCTGTTGCAACATCGAGTTCTTCTATACTATCTGGGATGCTGAGCAGATGATACTGATGAGGGAGATTATTTAAAAAGCAATCTTTAGTAGCGGCAGTGATTGTCCTGCCATTTTTAAAGCGAGGGGGCGGCTTTGCAACCTTAGCTAAATTCAGTATACATGATACTAAGTAATGATCTGAGATGTCATCGCTCTGCTGCAGAATTTCAACGGTATCAACATTTATTCCATGTGACAATATTAGGTCTAAAGTATGATTATGGCGATGAGTGGCTCCTGACACGTGTTGCCTAACTCCAATAGAGAAAGCCAAAAAGAGACTTGTTCTGCAAACTTGCAATGTTCTCATCTTATGTGAATTGATATGCATCAAAAGTTAATTGGAAGAGGCATTTGGTTCTGTTGATAAAAAGTAGTGAATGTTTACTCTGAGAATACGAATAGAAACTATTTTTGTGACTGCTGTTGGCAATAATAAAGGAGTTTGTAATTCGTCTTTGTCTACTGTCATTCATACCTGAAATCAAATTTAATTAAATTATTTTAATTAATTCACTCATTAAAAACCATACCAAGTTATTTTTGTGTTAAAACAAAACAATTCCATTAAGTAGTATTCATTAGAATAGAGTTTTTTTTTGTCCACGGAAACCATTATTTTTGTTTAAATTGTACTTAATTTTTGTGCATGCTATTTGCAGTTACTTATTTTAAATGGTTGATTTTAAGTGTAGTGGAATTTAATTAATAATATTGCAGGCTAAAATTGTTGCCACAATTTTATTGAGTAGATGTAGGGTATTATTTTTTACAGCCTGATCCCGTTAAGTATGAATGCGATCCACACTTTATGCGCCACGTTGACGTTATCATGTGACTTATGACGTTATCACAAGCGGAACAACTTGAAAGATAAGAGTGACAGGTTCTATCTATAAATATCTTAATATTGATTAAACTTGCTAATTTTTAGTTTAAGTTTAAGCAATACATTTTAACCCTACTAATCTGACCCACAGTTTTATCCTTTTTTTATCCTTGCAAAAACCCCAAATTGTGATATCTTAAATATGTTGTTAATTTCTTTATTTTATATGCAAACAATTCCATCCACAAGCAAAAGTGGCCTAAATCTCCTTTATATTTTCCTCTTTTTCTTGTTGAATTTAACTCGTGTTTCATCCCTCAGGCTTATGAAAAAAAAATATATATATATATATATTTTTTTTTTTTTTTTTGTATTGCATTATGATGAATTATTCAAAGATATCTAACCTTGTTATTGTGTTTTTTTTAAATAATGTATGCAAACCCATTACATTTGTTTTGTTTTATCATCATGATTGTTCATTGTTAAAGATACAACCATGTAATTATAAAATAAAAGATATGAGTGACAGGTGCAGTAACAGCTCATAACATCATTAACTCCACAGCCCGACCTAGTATGGTTTCCCTCAGTGTTTGTAATGTCTGCACAGAGACGTTTTTCAGCTGCTCAAAAATCTCACCTTTGGAGAAAATTGTTGATTTTATACTCAAAAAATGTAAGTATCACTATTAAAAATTAAGATTACCCCAGAATGAACAACATTGCTAGCCCACCCAAACACAAATGCTGACCAATACTTAATTATAATACTTTTTTTCATTTTCATTTTTTATTACTGAAAATGATATTGTTGATATTGAGGATGAAGAGACCACAGCAACATCTGGGCCAGATGAGGCAATAAGGGCAGTGTTACAAGTACACAGGAGGCAGACACAGATGTTAACAGGTAAGGGTAGTTTATTAGACCACAGTAGAGCAGGTGTTGTGGAGCAGGTGAGTAAACCGGTTGTTGGTAGATTAGAAGGTGATACGAGAGAGAGAGAGTTACTGTCTTTTGTTTTGTAGATGGAAGGACGCTGGAGCCTGGAGGTCGCTGGAGACTGGAGATCGTTGGAGACTGTAGATCGCTGGAGTACTGAGGGACGGACAGGAACACACCCACACAGCAGACAAGGAACACGGAACGAAGGAGACACGCTGGAGACAGGTAAGTATCAGTAGTAGAGTCCTTGAGGTAAGCATAGCCTGAAGTATATGCAAACGAGACCGGACGTGGAGTGCTCTGTGGTTGTGAGTCTTGTAGTGCTGGTGATGAGTGTGGTGATGAGGTGCAGGTGATGGTGATCAGTACTCTGGGGAAGGAGTGCGCTGTGATTGGTGGAGGGTGGAACCTGACGTGTCTGTGACAGTACCCCCCCCTCCACGGCCCGCTCCAGAGGGCCGAGAACCCCGACGCCGTGGTGGACGTCCTCTACCCCACGGAGCTGGCTTCTCAGGATGATTGTCGTGAAAGGTCTGGAGTAAACTGGGATCTAAAATGTCGTTCCTTGGGACCCAGGAGCGTTCCTCGGGACCATATCCAATCCACTAGATATTCCAGCTGACCACCACGACGTCGGGAGTTCAAGATCTCATTGACCTTGTAGGCCGTACCGTCCTCCAGGATGAGTGGAAGGGGGGGTTCGGCGGGAACTACGTCAGGTCCTGTGGGAGAAACAGAGGGGTGGTGAGCTTTCAGCAGTGAGACATGGAAAGTGGGATGTATACGATACCCTTGTGGCAGACGGATTTGATAGGTGACTGGATTGACCTGCTTGGTGATGGGGAATGGGCCAATGAACCTGGGACTCAGCTTTTTGCAAGGCAGACGCATTCTGATATCTCTGGTAGATAGCCACACCAGCTGACCAGGCTGGAAGACAGGGGTGTCAGAACGTCGGAGATCAGCTACCATCCTGCGTCTGCGCAGGGCCCGTTGCAACTGATGGTGGGCTGAGTCCCAGACCCTCTCGCTCTCTCGGAACCAGTAGTCCACTGCAGGAACGTCGGAGGGTTCCCCATCCCAGGGGAACAGTGGAGGTTGAAAGCCGAGTACGCACTGGAACGGGGTGAGTCCTGTGGTCGACTGTCTCAGAGAGTTTTGGGCGTACTCGGCCCAACCCAGGAACTGGTTCCAAGAGTCCTGGTGGTCATGACAGAAGGTACGTAGGAAGCGGCCAATTTCCTGTACCTTCCTTTCCGTCTGCCCGTTTGACTGTGGATGATACCCCGACGTCAGGCTAACGGCCACACCTAGGAGTGAGAAGAACGATCTCCATACTCTGGATATGAACTGGGGACTTCTGTCTGATACAATGTCCTCTGGTACTCCGAAGTATCTAAAAACTTGGTTGAAGAGTGTCTCAGCTGTTTCCATGGCAGTAGGCAGACCTGGGAGTGGGATCAGACGACAAGATTTAGAGAAACGATCTACCACTACTAGAATGGTGGTATTACCGTCTGAGACCGGCAGGTCAGTGATGAAATCTACTCCTAGGTGTGACCATGGGCGTTCTGGAACGGGCAGAGGAAGGAGTTTACCAGCTGGAAGATGACGCGGAGACTTGGAAATGGCACACTCCCTACAGCCCTGCACGTACCTTCTGACATCCTTAGCCATCCCTGGCCACCAGAAGCATTCTTTTAGCAACGAGAGGGTTTCATTGACCCCCGGGTGACCAGTACCAAGTGACGTGTGAGCCGAGTGAATGGTGGGAGTGCGTCGTGTCCGAGTGAGGTACAGCAAGCCAGGTGGACAGCCCGGCGGAGGGTTCGTGGAGGCATTGGAGGAGGGGATGGTTTCTTCGGACCAGGTAATAGGACTTACGATGAGGGAGCTTGGAATAATGGGTTCTGGTTCTTCGGTCTGTTCGTCAGGAGCATGCAGACGGGAGAGAGCATCAGCTTTAAGATTCTTGGTACCGGGACGATAGGAGATGGTGTAATTGAAACGGGAGAAAAACATAGCCCAACGGGCTTGTCTAGGGTTAAGTCTCTTGGCTGATCGAAGATACTCAAGGTTTTTGTGATCTGTTAGCACCAGGAACGCATGTTTGGCTCCCTCCAACCAATGCCTCCACTCTTCCAAGGCAAGCTTGACTGCAAGCAGTTCCCTGTCACCGATGGAGTAGTTGACTTCCGCCGGGCTGAGCTTGCGGGAGAAGAAGGCGCATGGATGGAGTCTACTGGGCGTCCCCTGCTGCTGCGATAACACCGCTCCCACTCCGGTTGTGGAAGCATCCACCTCCACGACGAAGGGCCTTTCCGGGTCTGGATGGACTAGTAGGGGAGCGGTGGTGAAGGCTTTCTTGAGTTGGCTGAAGGCGTTGGTGGCTGCCGGGGTCCAGGACAGAGACTTGGGCTTATTGCGTAACATACTGGTGAGTGGATGAGTGATAGAGCTGTAACCTTTGATGAATCGTCTGTAGAAATTGGAGAAACCTAGGAAGCGTTGGAGTTCTTTTATGGTAGTGGGTTCTGGCCAGGTTGTGATGGACTCCACCTTCCTCTCGTCCATCCGGATGCCACTGTGATCTATGTGGTATCCCAGGAAGGAAACGGATGCTTGGTGGAAAGAACACTTTTCGGCCTTGAGGAACAGATGGAACTGACGTAGACGGTTGAGGACCTCCGCAACGTGTTGGCGATGTTCGGCCTGGCTCCGGGAGTAGATGAGGATGTCGTCGATGTAGACTAGGACGAATCGATGGAGAAACTCCCGGAGCACCTCATGGATGAAATCCTGGAATACGGAGGGGGCGTTTACCAATCCATACGGCATGACGAGGTATTCATAGTGTCCAGTAGGGGTAATAAAGGCAGTCTTCCACTCGTCCCCCTCACGTATCCGGATGAGATTGTACGCGCTGCGGAGGTCCAACTTGGTGAACACAGTGGCACCACGGAGATGTTCGAGGGCTGCTGGGACGAGAGGAAGGGGATACCGGAACTTAACAGTGATTTTGTTGAGGGAACGATAATTGATGCATGGCCGCAAGCCTCTGTCCTTTTTTGCCACAAAGAAGAAGCTGGATGCAGCAGGGGAAGTAGACGGCCTGATGTAACCTTGGGCGAGGGCTTCCTGGATGTATTCCTCCATGGCCTTCTCCTCCGGGATGGATAGTGGGTATATCTTACCCCTTGGTAAGTCACAGTCCCATGACCGGTGTGGAGGCAGCTTGGAAGCCCGTTGCGGGCAGAAGACATCGCTGAAGGGGGCGTAACACTTGGGGACATCGACAGAGCGTTGTTCAACTGGACTTTCGATGGATGTGGCACAGAGAGTCAGATCAGGCAGAGACGAGGATGGAAGAGGAAGTTCAGTTAGACATTGAGAGAAGCAAGTGTCGCCCCACTTCAGGATTTCGCCCGTCTTCCAGGAGATGGTAGGGTTGTGCTGCTCCAACCAGGGGCACCCCAGAACCACGTCAGCAGTCGAATCCTCCAGATTCGACCGCATGTGAGCCTCTTCCTGGTGTAAAAGCCCTACTTGGAGAGTGACTGGTCCAGCCACGGTACGGACGTGCTTGCGACTGAGGGGTCTTCCGGTTATTGAGCTGATCCTGTAGGTGGTCGGAGACGGAGTGGTCTTGAGGCGTAACTGGCGGCAGATGGCACCGGAGAGGAAGTTGCCGGCTGACCCCGAGTCGAGGAGCGCGACCACTGAAAGGGAGACATTAGCGGCAGTAAGGGTGACGACAGTGGTGAGTGGTTTCATTTTATGATCAGCAGGAATAATGGCACTCACCATGGGTCGCGGAGGTCGTGTGGGGCATGCAGCTATGACATGCCCAGGCTCACCACAATACAGGCAGAGACGTTGGGTCAGCCGACGGCGGCGTTCTTCAGGGTTTAGTCGGGAGTTCTCTAACTCCATGGGTTCGTGGGCTGGTTCTGGGGTGCTGACGGGTTCGGATCGGCGGAAGGGCACGTTGAAGGGATACTGGTCCTGGTGCTCTTGGATGCACGCCTGCATGCGAGTGGCGCAGCGAATGGAATGCTGGATGAACTTCTCAAGGCCGATGGAGTCCTCACATGCAGCGAGATGCAGCCGTACCCGAGGTTCCAATCCTTGCCGAAATGTTGTTATCAGCGCCTGTTCATTCCATCCGCTGACTGCTGCAAGCGTTCTGAATTGCAAAGTATAATCGTAAATAGACATGGATCCCTGTTTTAAATTATAAAGTTTCTCACCAGCTGAAGAATCTGTGATCGGTTTTCCAAACACTTCCCGGAAGTGGGAAAGAAACGCTGCGTATGATTGCGTTACCGCACCCTGTTGTGACCAGATGGAATCGGCCCACATTAATGCTTTGCCACTGAGCTGAGAGATAATGAAGGCGATCTTGGAAGTGTCGCTCGGGTACAAGTGCGGCTGCATCTCCAGGACCAGTGTGCATTGCAGCAGGAAGCCGCTGCAATTCTCCGCCGATCCTGAGTAGGGCGCCGGTTTGGCCATGGGACTAGCATACGGAGGTAGTGAAGGAGGGTTGTTGACAGATGGGTTAGTGTTCCCTGGTGCAGGTGAATGAACAGTAACTGGAGTGGGTTGTGGAGGAAATGTACCAATTCCTGGAATGGATCCGGTTGGCTCATACTGGGTCTTTGGTATGGTCCGGTCTTCTGTTACAAGTACACAGGAGGCAGACACAGGTGTTAACAGGTAAGGGTAGTTTATTAGACCACAGTAGAGCAGGTGTTGTGGAGCAGGTGAGTAAACCGGTTGTTGGTAGATTAGAAGGTGATACAAGAGAGAGAGAGTTACTGTCTTTTGTTTTGTAGATGGAAGGACGCTGGAGCCTGGAGGTCGCTGGAGACTGGAGATCGTTGGAGACTGTAGATCGCTGGAGTACTGAGGGATGGACAGGAACACACCCACACAGCAGACAAGGAACACGGAAGGAAGGAGACACGCTGGAGACAGGTAAGTATCAGTAGTAGAGTCCTTGAGGTAAGCATAGCCTGAAGTATATGCGAACGAGACCGGACGTGGAGTGCTGTGTGGTTGTGAGTCTTGTAGTGCTGGTGATGAGTGTGGTGATGAGGTGCAGGTGATGGTGATCAGTACTCTGGGGAAGGAGTGCGCTGTGATTGGTGGAGGGTGGAACCTGACGTGTCTGTGACAGGCAGGTCGAGTGATGGAGGGTCTCATCATGGCACTAAACCATTCCCAGGATCCTCAGTGCTCACACCTGTCTGCCGACATTTCATATCCTACAAAAATGCACAAACATAATACAAAAGCAGTTATTTTAACAGCACTTTTTAGCAGCAAATGCACAGACATCAAGAATCAGAAAAGTGCTGTAATAACTCTGTTTGAAATTAAAATAAAATACAACTTAAGATTTAAATGGATGTTTTATTCATTCCTGTAGTATACTCACTGAAAGCCTTTGATGACAGCATTCCTTCATCAGCCGCTCTCCACCAGATAAACACACACACGTGTGCTCATCTGTCCCTGTAACATCAGACAAGAATTACGTTACCTCCGTGATTTATGTGTTCAAACACACACTTGTGCTCTTCTGTCCCTGTAACATCCGACAACATTTACGTTACCTCTGTGATTTATGTGCTCAATACTACATTTAAATTTTGAGGTAGTTGCTGATGTGTTAATGTTCCTCAATTTATCAACAGTACTAATGGACATATAAAAAAAAGATAACTTATGTTTAGTTACTTTATATAGATTTGTTTATTTACATTGCTGACGTTCATGTAAAGTAAGCAGTGTTGAACAGTGAACTCTACATTATAGCACACACACATCATTCTGATCAGATGTCTATTTCATGCTGTGATGTCATTAGCAATACTAATCGAAAATGTTCCTGTCAGATGTTAAATAAACATTTAGTAAGCATCTTTATCCTTAAGATGTATACAACCATAAACATCTTAAAGTAATGTAAATCCCCTTTGGAGATGTGCGTGTGTTAAAACGTGTTTTTACAGCACAATCACAACTATACTATTCAAGATTCAAGATTCAAGATTCAAGAGTTTTATTTGTCACATACACAGTTATATACACAATATACAACTGGCAGTGAAATGTAAACAGGTCCGCTCCATGGACAGTGCAAATAACAGTTACAAGAACACAAGGGGAAATTAAAATAGAAATAGAATAAAATTAGAATAAAAAGTATTAACATAAGTAGAGTTATAAATAAATCAAGTAAGATAAAAATAGGAAATAAGATAAAAATAAAAAAATAAAATAAAAATATAAAATATAAAATAAGTGGATATGATAAGTGAGAAACTGTAGACTTAAAAATAAGTGGTTAACATAAAATATATATATATATTTATATATAGAGAAGTATGATGTGCATGCAATAGGTATAATTGCAAATGGAGTATAATGTGCAAACAGGAGTATGATGTGCAAACAGGTTATTACAGGTTGTTACACAGTAACAATAGGAACGTAAAGTGCAGTGCAATGGCAGTATGTGGATGTTAATGTTTAAACTGGATGTTTATGTGTGTGCGGGGTGAAGTGAAGTCACGTGACTGAGTTCAGGAGTCTGATGGCCTGGGGGAAGAAACTCCTCCTGAGTCTTTCAGTCTTTGCCATCAGGCTACGGAAGCGCTTACCAGATGGCAGCAGGGTGAAGTGAGAGTTTGCAGGGTGATTAATGTCTCTGATGATTTTAGTAGCTCTACCTCTGCAGCGTTTGGTGTAGATGTCCTGCAGAGAGAGCTGAGCCTGAGATGCGCTCGGATAAGCGCACCACTCTTTGCAGGGCTTTGGAATCGTGACTGGTGCTGTTCCCGTACCACGCTGTGATGCACTGAGTCAGGACACTTTCTATCGCCCCTCGATAGAAAGTTTTCAGGATGGCTGGTGAAACCCTGAATTTCCTCAGCTGGCGCAGGTGGTACAGTCTTTGCCTGGCTTTTTTCACCTGTGTCTGGATGTGTGTAGTCCAGGTCAGATCCTCGGAGATGTTCACACCCAGGTATTTGAAGCTGCTCACTCTCTCTACCGGTGTCCCGCTGATCATGAGAGGGGAGTATGACCGATGCTGTCTCTTCCTGAAGTCCACAATCAGTTCTTTGGTCTTGTTAACATTCAGAGAGAGACAGTTGTCCTGGCACCATGATGTCAGTTGCTCCACTTCGTCCAAGTATGCCGTCTCATTGTTGTTGGAGATGAGACCCAGGACAACAGTATCATCAGCAAACTTGATGATCGAGGTGGAGCGGTGTGTGGACAAACAGTCATGGGTGTAGAGAGAGTAGAGCAGGGGACTCAGCACACAGCCCTGTGGAGCTCCAACACTCAGGGTGATGGAGGTGGAGGTGAACTGGCCTACTCTCACCGCCTGGGGTCTGCCAGTGAGGAAATCTTCAATCCAGAGGCAGAGAGAAGAATTCAGGCCTAGATCCAGGAGTTTGTGTGTTAGCTTAATGGGAACTATGGTGTTAAAGGCTGAGCTATAGTCAATAAATAGCAGCCTGACATAGTTCCCACTTTTGCTGTCGATGTGAGTGAGGCAGGAGTGAAGGACGTGAGAGATGGCATCTTCAGTCGATCTATTGGGACGATAGGCAAACTGAAGAGGGTCCAAAGTGACAGGAATGGAGGAGCAAATGTTGTTTTTAATAAGTCTCTCAAAGACCTTCATGACTAAAGATGTGAGAGCCACTGGACGATAGTCATTTAGGCAAGAGGGTTTACTGATCTTAGGTACAGGGATGATGGAGGATCGTTTGAAGGAGGTGGGGACAACAGATGTAGCAAGGGACTCGTTAAATATGGATGTAAAGAGCCCTGCGAGCTGATCAGCACAGGACCGCAGAACACGACCTGAAATACCATCCGGCCCAGCAGCTTTCCTGACATCCACACGTTTGAGTGCCCTCCGAACCTCGTCTTCCGAGACAGAGATCACGTGACTGTTGCTGCTCTGAGGGACTCTCTCTGACGCGTCACTCGCCGGAGTCGCGCTGCCGCGATTACCATCAAAGCGAGCGTAGAAAGAGTTTAACTCGTTCACCAGCAACGGATCAGCTCTCACCTCTGCAGAGGATTTAGTTCCAAAAGCACAGATGGTCCTCAGTCCCTGCCACATCCGCCGGGAGTCGTTGAGTTGGAAATGAGATTCCACTCGGTCTTTATATCGGAGTTTTGCGGCTTTAACGGCGCGCCGGAGGGCGTAACATGAAGCTTTGTACTCCCTCATATCCCCCGTTAGGAGACCGGCATTGTAAGCGGTAGTGCGCGAGTTTACTGCAGTGCGAATTGAACTGTCCACCCACGGTTTCTGATTAGGGAAGGACGTTATAGTTATTGTTTGTGTGGCTTGCTCTGTCAGTGTGTTAATAAAGCAGAGCGCCACTTCTGTGAACTCGCTGACGTCTTCAGAACTCGCGCGGAACATGTCCCAGTCGACGTCATCAAGAGCTGCCTGTAGCGTGATCTCTGAATGGGATGACCAGCGTTTGACTTCCCTCCTCACCGGGGGCTCTTGAACGAGCCTTTGTTTATATTCCGGTGTGAGGAAAATGGCGGCATGGTCCGATTTGCCAAAAGCTGGCTGTGAACGAGCTTTGTAGGCGTTCTTAAACGGAGAGTAGCAATGATCCAGTGTGTTTGCTCCTCGTGTGGGACAGGAGACATGCTGGTGAAAGTTTGGCAATACTTTCTTTAGGTTTGCTTTGTTAAAATCACCCGCGACGATGAAAGCAGCGTCGGGGTGTTTGTTTATGAAGCCGCTGGTCACATCATGGAGGGCAGATAAAGCCAGCCGCGTGTCTGCCTGTGGTGGAATATAAACGGCAGTGGCGATGACCGAGGAAAACTCCCTCGGCAGGTAGAAAGGCCGGCACATGATAGTTAAATGTTCCAAGTGAGGCGAGCAGGATCGCGAAAGAATGGAGATGTTCCTAGGATCGCACCATTTCTTGTTTATCATGAAACACACTCCACCGCCTTTAGATTTCCCGGCCTCGGCTGTTCTGTCCATCCGAAAAACAGAGAAGTTCTCGGACGGCGTCACGGCTGTATCCGGGACCGCTGGCGTGAGCCATGTTTCGGACAGACAATAGATGTTGCAGTCTCTCATGTCCCGTTGAAAACTTATCCTGGCTCTAAGATCGTCCATCTTATTCTCCAAGGATTGGACATTTGCGAGCAAAATGCTCGGGAGAGGAGGACTGAATGCTCTTTTTCTCAGTCTGTTGCGGATCCCAGCGCGTTTCCCGCGGTGTTTTTTGAATCTTCGCCGTCGACTCGAGTGGCCATTGTTCAACTCGGCGTCCCGGCGAATCTCAGATGGAAGATTGGAGAAAGTGTCCTGAAACAGGTCAGTGTAGCGGTAACCAAATTCCAGAAGTGTTTTGCTGTCGTAACAGATCAAAGCAGATGATCCGTTGGAAAAAATAGAGAGTAAAAGAGAGTAGAATAATAAATAAAAGCAAAGTCTTAGCGGAGCGACCTGAACGGCGACCGAACACGGCGGCGCCATCTCAACAAACTATTCTGTCTTTGTCGTCTTTAAGCCTTCAACAATTCAACAGTTTACTCTACAGTAGCTCACCAAATGCGATTTTCACACAAGGAACCGTGATTTTGGTATGTAATACTCACATTTGAAAACACCCGCATCGCTTTTCTCCGCCTTACGTATGCTTTCCTGTGGCCTCAAGGCCGGGATAAAAAAGTATGGGAGGAAGCAGTAGGCCATCCGGGAACTTCTCGCCTACTCTTTTATGATTACTGAGGTTTCGAACATACTACTCTTTTCACGTACTGTTTTCTCCTACTATGTAGTAGTTGTTGCCTGATGGATTGCTCCTGATGGATTGCTCCTGTCTTCTGTCTGCCTCCTGCTAGTGTTTTGTAGCTCTGTACAGTCTTGCTTTTGAATCTCTATTTTGATATATTTTCTTTGTTCTACTGCTAAATATAACTTACTCATCACCATATATTGTTTAAATATTGCTTTTCAGGTTAAATTTGACATTGCTAGCTTTTAATCTAAATCACCATCACACATTAGCATTTCGCTAGCCTGTTCGCTTGTCATCTCTGCACCCGGGTCTCCTGTTTTCTGAGTTCATTAAACAACTGTGGTGAGCTGGATTAGTAAATAGTGTCCAGAAAACAACTGTGGTAAGTTGGATTAATCAACAAACACGGTAAGCCATGTCATCTCCTGTCATTGTCACTTGCACTGCATGCTGCATGTTTAATATAGGCTTCTCCTTTGGCGAACAGGGCTTCACATGTGATAAATGTAAGGAGATAGTTAGGCTGACGGAGAAGATTTCAGAATTAGAAACACGCATCCATACTTTATCTGAGAGTAGTGAGGATGTAACAGCTTTAGACACTGATTTGGATGCGTATAGCTTAGTGAACTCTGTACATTCTTCGGTTCTGGCTGCAGGGCCCCCGCAGCAGGGAAACTGGGTGACAGTGAGACGACATAGTCGCAGATCTAAAAACCGCTCTTCCGTTCCGATTAGAACATCAAACAGGTTCTCCCCTCTCAGTGAAGCACCCACTGAGTATCCTGTTGAAAGTGCCCTAGTTATTGGCGATTCTATTACACGGAACGTGAAAATAGAGACACCAGCCACCATAGTCACATGTTTACCGGGAGCCAGAGCACCTGACATCAAAGCAAATTTAAAAGTGCTGGCTAAAGCTAATCGTAAATTCTCTACGATTATTATTCACATCGGCACTAATGATGTTCGACTTTGCCATTCGGAGATCACCAAAATTAACATTAAAGAGGTGTGTGAACTCGCTAGTACGATGTCAAATGCAGTTTTTTGTTCTGGTCCGCTCACCGTTAAAAGGAGTGATGAGATAGTTAGCAGACTATCATCTCTCAATGGCTGGTTGTCTATGTGGTGTCTGCAAAATAACATAGAGTTCATAGACAATTTGAAAAGCTTTTGGGGCAGACCTAACCTGTTGAAGAAGGATGGCATCCATCCCTCCTGGGGTGGTTCCGCTCTTCTCTCTAGTAATTTGGCACATAGTCTTAGAGCTAAACCTTGACTCACTAGGGCCTAGGTCAGGAAGCAGACAAACTGGCTAAACCGACCGTCTGCTAGCTGTCACACGTCACCGGAGTCAGATAAATCCCAGCACATATAGACTCTTTCACCTAGATATTATTATATAGAGACTAGGGGTGTAACGATACGCGTATTCGTATTGAACCGTTCGGTACGAGACTTTCGGTTCGGTATGCGGTACGCATTATGTACCGAACGGTTCTTGGACTAATTAATTACATTTGGAAAATAAAAAAGTGTGTGAAATATAATGTTATGCGTTCAACAAGGTAGCCCAATAACCCAAACGACGTAACAGGCAACGCCCCTGACACCCCCGAAGAAGAAAAAAAACACTAAATATGTTTATGTTAGGCTGCTCAGTCAGGCGCTCGCTCACTCAGTACTGAATGCTCGCTGAATGCTCGTTGCAAAATGGCTAATGCGTTTAACAGATCAGAAATAGAAGATCCTCCAATAACCAACAGGTCTGGTGTTTGGGTGCACTTTGGATTCCCTGTAAGCTATGATGGTGATGGCAAGAGAGTGGTGGATAAAAAAACAACGGTATGTCGCATTTGCTACATGACAATAGGGTACAGCAGCGGGAATACTTCAAACATGTCAACTCATTTACGCCGACATCACCCCAGTGTGTCAGTATCTGGAACAAGACGAAAAAAAGCAGAAACATACACACCACAAACTCTCCCCGCAGCATTTAGACAGACATTTCCAACCGATTCAAACAGGGCAAAAGACATCACCGCGGCGATTGGTACATTTATAGCCGCGGATATGAGACCTTACTCTGTAGTGGAAAACGCAGGTTTTAAGAACATGCTTAAAGTAATTGAGCCCCGTTACAATATTCCTTCACGAGCCCATTTCAGCCAGACCGTAATTCCTGCTTTGTACCAAAAAACAAAAGCCAAAAACTAGAACCAATTGGCCAAAGCAACAGCGGTTGCACTGACAACAGACGGCTGGACGTCAAGGGCTACACAAAGCTACCTGACTGTAACGGCACATTACATTACTGATGAATGGGAGCTGAACAGCCACGTTCTTCAGACACGCCCCCTTGAGAGTCACACAAGTGAGGATTTGGCCAAAGGGATGACAGAAGCAGTAGAAGTGTGGAAGTTGGAGAGAGCTAATGTAACTATTCCTGTAACTACTGACAATGCCAGGAATATAGTTAATGCTGTTGTTGGAGCTGCTGGACTTGGTCCACAAATAGGGTGCTTTGCCCATGTCATTAATCTAGCATCGCAGAAAGCAATGGCAGTGCAGCAGATTTCTCGCCTCCTAGCAAAGATCAGAAAGATTGTGACATTTTTTCACAGAAGCACAACAGCGGCCCATGTGTTGAAGACAAAACAGGAGTTGCTGCAGCTTCCTGTTCACAAACTCATTCAAGATATGCCAACTAGATGGAATTCAAGCTATGATATGATAGAAAGATATATTGAACAGCAGGCTGCAGTGTATTCTGCAATGACAGACAAAACTGTGAAGAAAAATGTTAAAGACATTATTACTTTGTCTGAAAACGACATGAGACTGGCTGAGAATGTCATCACAGTTTTGAAACCCTTGAAAACTGTGACAACCCTTATGTGCACCGAGTCCTCTCCATCTGCGTCCATGGTCCTTCCTATGAAAATGATGATCCTGAAATCCATGGTACTGTCTGATGATGACAGCCCAGCAGTGAAGGAAGTGTCAAAACAGCCATCAAAAATGACCTGCAGCAGCGATACACAGCACCTGATCTTCAAGATTACCTACACAAGACCACAGCTTTGGATCCACGTTTTAAGTCACTGCAACACTTGGATGCTACCACTCGCCTGAGAATCTATGAAGTTCTAACCACAGAGATTGTGAGTATTATTGAACTACTGGTACTATTTATATTTTGTTGTGTTCATTATAATCTGTTCTGTATTGTTCTATCCCATGTCCCTGTGTATAACAGTGGTAATTGTGTGTGTGATTTATAATAACCTTTTTTAGTTAATCCCATGCTATGGATTATATGATGCATGTCTCTAAGATTATTGTTGTTTATATTTCTCAAGGAGCAAGCTACAGGCACCACAGAGCCAGCAACCTCCATGGAGACAAAGACAGAGGACTTGGAGCCCTCAACATCACCTCCACGAGAAAAGAAATCACCCATGACTGAACTTTTTGGAGGACTGTTCATGACCCATCATCATGAGCCAAGCCCCAAATCTGTGGCCAAAATGGCAGAAGAGGAGATGAAATTGTTCACGGCAGTGGACTCTATTCCCCTGGATGCAGATCCACTGAAATGGTGGAAAACCCATGAGCACTTATACCCTCATTTTGCCATGTTGGCACGACGTTACTTGGCTGTGCCTGGAACCTCTGTCCCTAGTGAGAGGGTGTTTTCCACTGCTGGGGACATTGTCACATCAAGCAGATCTGTGCTGTCCACAGAAAATGTGGACACTCTCATCTTTCTGAAAAAAAACTTAACAGTTAAGTAAAAACACACTCCATGTAAAGAGTTATAGAGTTACATATTAAAAACAAAATTATTTTCTTTGTATTTGTTCATAACTACTACAATATAACATTTTCATTTTTTTATAAGGAGCTGTTTTTGTTTTATACAGTATGCTGCTAAGAAAACACCATAGAAGATGGGTAAAGTATAGCTCCATCATTGTTCAATGTAAAAAAAAAAAGCATACTTTGTTAGTTTTAATAAATAAAACATTTTTAAAAAATCAAGGAAATTTATCTGCCAATTTTTTCTTTTTGCTGTATCTAAAACGTACCGAACCGAACCGTGACACCAGTGTATCGTATCGAACCGAACCATGAATTTTGTGAACCGTTACACCCCTAATAGAGACTGTGTCTGTTCCCCAAATTAGTAAATACAAAAAAACATCAAAACCATTCAACAGTAAAAATGTAATTGATGTCCAACAAATAAACAACAGATATAATACAGATGAACAATTGATAAAGCTTGGGTTGCTGAATATTCGAACCCTTTCTCCAAAAGCGCTTATTGTTAATGATTACAGATAATAATCTAGATGTGCTGTGTTTGACAGAAACCTGGCAAAAACCTGACGACTACATTACTTTAATGACTCCACCCCCCAAGATTATTGTTATAAACACGAGCCGTGTCTGAAGGTAAAAGGGGAGGGGTTGCAGTAATTTATAATAATATCTTCAGTATTACTCAGAAGTCTAGTTTCAAATATAATTCCTTCAAAGTTTTGGTGCTTTATGTAACGTTATGTAGTGTACATCATAAAACCCGTTTAAAATTTGTGTTAGCTACTGTATACAGGCCACCAGGGCACAATACAGAATACACTTTATCAAAGAATTTGCAGATTTTCTATCAGAGTTAGTACTGGCCGTAGATAAATTACTAATTGTTGGTGATTTTAATATCCATGTAGACAACGAAAAAGATGCATTGGGATTAGCATTTAAAGACATTCTAAACTCTATTGGAGTTAGGCAACACGTGTTAGGATCCACTCATCGCCATAATCATACTTTAGACCTAATATTGTCACATGGAATAAATGTTGATACCGTTGAAATTCTGCAGCAGAGCGATGACATCTCAGATCATTACCTAGTATCATGTATACTTAATTTAGCTAAGGTTGCAAAGCCGCCCCCTCGTTTAAAAAATGGCAGGACAATCACTGCCGCCACTAAAGATTGCTTTTTAAATAATTTTCCTCATCAGTATAATCTCCTCAACATCTCAGAGAGCTTAGAAGAACTCGATGTTGCAACAGAAACTATTGACTCTCTCTTTTCCAGTACTTTAGACACAGTTGCTCCCCTGCGCTTAAAGAAGATTAAAGAAAATAGTCCAACGCGGTGGTACAACGAGCACACTCGGGCTCTTAAAACAGCAGCCAGAAAAATGGAGTGCAGCTGGAAGAAAACAAAACTAGAGGTCTTTCGTAATTCGTGGAAAGAGCGCATGATCGCATACAGAAAGGCCGTAAAAACTGCTAGATCTGCTTATTTCTCGACTCTCTTGGAAGAAAACAAACACAACCCTAGGTATTTATTCGATACAGTAGCTAAATTAACCAAAAATAAAGCTTCAACTTCTGATGTTTGTAAACAGCACAGCAGTATAGACTTTATGAACTTCTTTACATGTAAGATTGATAATATTAGGAAGAAAATTTTAACCATGCAGCCGTCTACTACAGTATCACATCAGACATTGTAGTGTCACTGAGGAAAAATTACACTCATTCACTGCTATAGGAGAAGAAGAATTGGCTAAACTCGTTAAATCATCAAAATCAACAACATGTATGCTCGACCCTGTACTGACTAGGCTATTATAAGAGATGCTACCAGAGGTCATATATCCTCTTCTTAATATCATTAATTCATCTTTGTCATTAGGATATGTACCGAAAACTTTTAAGTTGGCTATTTTTAAACCACTTATTAAAAAAACGCAACTTGATCCTACAGAATTAGTCAATTACAGGCCAATCTCAAATCTACCCTTTCTGTCAAAAATACTTGAAAAGGCAGCGTCTTCACAATTATGTTCCTTTTTAGAAAGAAATGGTATCTGTGAGGATTTCCAGTCAGAATTTAGACCGTATCATAGTACTGTGACAAGTCTCCCGAGCTCTCGTCAGCGTCGCCCTGGAAACAAACAAGGATCACCTGCACGCACTCATCACGGGCCGGACCGTCACAGCTGCAGGCGATCACCACCCACTATAAAACACAGCACCACGGGACCCCAGTTTGAGCACAACACTCCATGCAAGGAAACGCTAACCTTTCTCTCTCACCCAGACAGCAGCCTGTGACACTCCGGCCACACCGCCACACTGACGTCACTGCAAGTCTCACGGTACCACGGGAGAAGGAAGCACAGCGCACCAGCACCTTTGTCACTTTTAACGTTTGTTCACTTGTCCATAATAAAACCACCCTCCGGGGGCTTTTCATCAGCCGCAGTTTTGCGTGATTCTTCACCCTGCCACAGTACTGAGACTGCTCTCATCAGAGTTACAAATGATTTACTCTTATCATCCGATCGTGGCTGTATCTCTCTATTAGTGTTACTCGATCTTAGCGCTGCATTCGATACTATCGACCACAACATTCTTTTGAATAGACTTGAGAATTATGTAGGCATTAGTGGAATTGCATTGGCATGGTTTAAATCATACCTATGAGCAGGGCCGGCCCGTGGCATAGGCGGAATAGGCAAATGCTAGGGGCGCCACTCATCCATAGGGGCGCCAAAATGTATTACTGATACTATTTTATTCATATTAATTTGAAATATTTCCAAATAAAGTGCAAAAAAAACTTAACTAAGTCCCCCTCATCTTCCCAGTCCGCCTCATCAATATCCCCCGCCGAGCTACTTGAAGTGCGTCAGAAATATAACGCGTGATCAGTTTAACGTTGGGAATTTGTTGTGTCGCGTCGCCTCTCGCCGCATCTAATGTAGACAGGATTGCTTTCATTTTTTAGGGTGCTTGGCCGCTCGCTCCAGGTGTAGACATGGGGAAAGTTGCCTGATAATTTATGACGGATGGCCGAATTAGTGTCATAAAAAACAGAAGCCCTCTGATGCAGGCAAGATAAGGGAAACAATGCAAAAATGCTCTTCTTATTTAGTATTTTTGTCTTGTTTCTAGTCTAAATATCTAAACATTCTTAAACCAAGATGCTTTACTAGATAAGTAAAATAATATTTTTTCTTAAGTGATTTAAACAAGCTAAATTATCTGCCAATGGGGTGAGAAAAATAATCTTGTTTCTGATTGAAATCTTGTTTCTTGTTTCTGTCCCAAACAGAAATAAGATATTTTTTCTCACCCCATTTGGCAGATAATTGTGCTAGTTTTAAGCTAAAAATCACTTCATTTGGATTTCACCCCCAGAAAACAAGGAAAAAATTATCTAATGTAATTTTACTAGTAAATACATCTTGATTTAAGAATTTTTTGATGTTTGGAGTGGACACAAGAAAAAATTACTAAATAAGAAGAGCATTTAAAGACAGAGGTAAAGTGATGTGATGAATGAACAGTTTATTTAATTGCATAGTAGTAAAATACTAATGTACGCTAATTCATTCCAGTTTTACCTTAAACTATATGCAAGCAGCTGTTCTGGGTTCTCCAGTGGCCACAGACAGTGTATTTTGTCCAAAAATCATATCTATTTTTTAAACGCATGTAATATCACTTTAATAGACTAATGTTTCTACAGTTGTGCAGTTTTAAGGGGACAAATTCACATTTTAAAATGTATTTGCCGAAATTAGTAATGATATTTATATACAGATTTAGTTAAAATAGCAACATTTTATGTAAATTTCACATTAAATATCTAAATTTCTCAGTTTAATTCATGGTGAAAACATGAATGTGCATATTAGTGGAAGTTTGCTGCCATCTACTGGAAAACAAACACGTTTGCTAGTTCTCAATAGTTTGTGCATGAACGCAAGATGCAATTACTTGATATTTGTGTCTATGCTGTAATGTGGCGTAGGTGCTATTTTTGTATAGTTTAACTATCATCAGCCTTTTAAAAAAATTAAATAATAATAATATCATGAACATAATGACGGGGTAGAATGGACTGGACATCATATAAAACAACAACAATAAAAAAAAATAAAAAACATCAATGCATTAAAAAAATAATAATAATAAAACAGTACCTGTGTTTCCGCAACTTAGACTGAAAACTTGTAGTGCTAAACCTTGAAACAAGGGGCACCAAGTAAAATCTTGCCTAGGGCAGCAAATTGGTCAGGGCCGGCCCTACCTATGAGAACGTTATCAGTTTGTAGCAGTAAATTAAGAGCTGTCACACCGATCACAAGTTCAGTATGGAGTACCGCAGGGCTCAGTGCTTGGACCGTTGCTTTTCACCCTGTACATGCTACCACTGGGAGATATCATTAGGAAGCATGCCGTTAGTTTTCATTGTTATGCTGACGATACTCAGCTCTATATTTCTTCACGCCCTGACGAAATTTACCAATTCACAAGATTAAGGGAATGCATAGCTGATATAAAACATTGGATGACCAGTAATTTCCTGCAACTCAATTCAGAAAAAAAAAATGTTTTAATTATTGGTCAAAAAAGCTCCACAAGTAGTAACCTAGAATACTGTCTAAAACTTGATGGCTGCTCTGTCAAGTCCTCGGAACCTGGGTGTGCTCTTAGATACCAATCTTTCGTTTGAAAGCCACGTTTCTAGCATCTGTAAAATTGTATTCTACCATATTAAAAATATATCTAAATTGCGGCACATGCTCTCAATGCAAAATGCTGAACAGTTAGTTCATGCGTTCATGACCTCAAGGCTAGATTATTGTAATGCTCTACTGGGTGGTTGCCCTGCTCGCTTAATAAACAAACTCCAGCTGGTCCAACCAGCAGCTCGAGTTCTTACTAGAACCAGGAAGTATGACCATATTAGCCCGGTTCTGTCAACACTGAACTGGCTCCCTATTTAACATTGCATACATTTTAAAATCTTGCTTATTACTTACAAAGCACTAAATGGTTTAGCTCCCCAGTACTTGAGCGAGCTCTTAACACATTATACTCCATCACGTCTACTACGGTCTCAAAATTCTGGCCAGTTGATAATACCTAGAATATCGAAATCAACTGCAGGCGGTCGATCCTTTTCCTATTTAGCACCTAAACTCTGGAACAGTCTTCCTAACATTGTACGGGAAGCAGACACACTCTGTCAGTTTAAATCTAGACTAAAAACATATTTTTACTATGGCATATACACATAAAACACTTTTTAAATTAAATAATTGTTAGGCTGCATTAACTAGGTCAGCCGGAACCGGGAACACTTCCCATAACACCTGGTGTACTCGTTACATCATCAGAAGAATGGCATCTACGCTAATGATAGTCTCTCTGTTTTATCCCGAGGTTTACTGCAGTCAGCCAGATCCAGGCCGTATCTAGATCAGATGGTAGACCTGCGCCCAGACATGACCAACGCATGACCCTGAAGTGTCTGCAGAGACTGTGTCAATTAGACTCCCCCTGAAATTGCCTCATCAATACGGCATCCTCAATAAACCTGTCTCCGGCGTGATGACTCCGAATGTTCGAATATTACAATTTAATAATTGTTAAAGGTGAACTATGTAAGATTTTTGCAGTAAAATATCCAAAAACCACTAGGCCAGTGTTATATATTTTGTTCAGTTGAGTACTTAGAATATCTCAAATGTTTTCAACTATTTGTAAATCGTGAGAAATTGCTATTTTAACCAAGTAACCGGGACGTGTGAGCTATGCGTTTGAGGGAGTCGCCTGTCGATTGCGTCATATCTGCGTTACCCTTGGTTTCCGGTTTTATTTAGCAGAAACGCTGTACTCTCACTCAGTGTTGCCACAGTTACTTTGAAAAAGTAACTTAGTTACTTTACAGATTACTTGATTTTAAAAGTAACTAAGTTACTTTACAGATTACTTGATTTTAAAAGTAACTAAGTTAGATTACAAGTTACTTTATTAGTTACATTCATCAGTTGCTGACAACACCGCTGCAGCCTCAACATAAAAATGTCAACCGTTTTTGCCAACACTAAACATTAAACATGTTACACTACACTAAACATAAAACACTAAGCATAAAACCCTAAACATGTTAATGAAAAGGTACAAATTACTTTGTTTTTATTAAATACATTTATGAAAAACAATTTATATTTAATTTTTAATTTATATTTATATATGAATGTAAATAATTATATGGGCCTACACAAATAATATAAAATTACAAGATTTATATTTTATTGTAAACGTAATGTGCAGCTCTGTAAAGGGACAACAAATATATGATCGATCCGTGAGAACAATATATTTTTTAATAATCTTTAAGTGCACAAAACTATGAAAATATATGAAACGCTTCAAAACAGAGCGGCAACAAAGCGCTTATGCGCATCCCGGATGCAGAATGATGCGCTTAAAGCAACATGGAATCAGAGTGTGCAGTGCAGCGCGAGTGCACATTGAAAAGTCCACGGCATAAAGAGAAGATGAGCGTCGAGCCCACAAATCCTAGTCTACTATGTAGCCTATCGGTCCAAACATTCACTGATTATTTGTTTCTTCACAGTTTTTAATTCTGGTTATTGTGCGTGTGATGCTAATTAATAGTCCTTGTTGTCACCTGAGTAGCGAGCACAACATCTTTCAGAAACCGCAAGATAAACTCCAGGAAGATAAATTATTTTATCAACATATCAAGTATTATAACGGGAATATATCATATTGGAGTGAGCTTTACCGTGCTGCTGACTGGAACCGAACGACGCGCAGTTTGAATGCTGAACGGAGAAAGACAGAGCAGCGGAGGAAAGACATTCAGCTATGGAATGGCTTTAGATGACTTTGTAGGCTACTAGCAAATAATAATATACTAATAATGATTGCTGAAGGATAATGTGACAATATATATTTCTGATGATTATTTAATTATCACGACATGCCTAATCTGAACAAGTGACTGCCTGTCTTGAGTTTTGTCGACAGACGGAGCGGCCGCCTCGTAATTCTCTATGCAGGAAAAACCCTGCTGAGACTAAACAAGAAAGCAAAAATATATATTTTTACTAAGGAAAATGACAAAAAAAAAGTAACTCACAGTGACTTGGATAAGTTACTTTAATCTGATTACTGGTTTGGAAATAGTAACGCGTTAGATTACTCGTTACTGGAAAAAGTGGTCAAATTAGAGTAACGCGTTACTAAGTAACGCGTTACTGGCATCACTGCTCTCACTGTAGTGTGAACAAGTGTCATAGCAGCCGCCGAGCGAACGTCATAACTTCCTTTTCAACACACTCAGATATATCTAATACGATTAACAGAGTTGCGTCATACTCATGACTGGAAAAGAGGAAGTGGCGCCGGCGACCGTGTCATAATAAAAGTCCCGCCGGCGACTATGCCATAATAACAGTCCCGCTCTTCAATCGCTCCTGCGGCCTTGCTCAGCTCCACAACACTTGGTCTTGCTCTGCTTCATACTACAGTAATGTTAATAATTGCATCCATGAACATGAATTCTGCCCGAGTCCTATCCTGACTATTTTCCACCGGCTAAGACCACATGTCCCAAGATTCTGCGCTCAAACATGGCGTCATCAAACTTCGCCTTTGTTTTGAACTGGCGACCTCTAGTGGACGGAAAAGTTACATAGTGTAGCTTTAAATCGATATGTCATCCTCAATAAACTCGTCTCCGGCGTGTTGCCTCCGATCTTTCGAATATTGCACTTTAATAATTGTATCATCAATACTGCATCCTCAATAAACCCGTCTCCGGCGTTATGACTCCAATCTTTCGAATATTGCAATTTAATAATTGTCTAATCGATATGTCATCCTCAATAAACCCGTCTCCGGCGTGATGACTCCGATCGTTCGAAAATTCCTATTTAATAATTGTTTAATCGATTTGTCATCCACAATAAACATGTCTCCGGCCTGACGGCTCCGATCTTTCAAAAATTGCAATTTAATGAATTGTTCAATCGATATGTCATCCTCAATAAACCCGTCTCCGGCGTGATGACTCAGATCTTTCGAATATTGCAATTTAATTATTGTTTAATCGATACGTCATCCTCAATAAACCCGTCTCCGGTGTGTTGACTCTGATCTTTTGAATATCCCGATGCCGAGTTGCCAGACTAATAATCATACACTGTTTGTTAATTGGCTAGAGGAGAACTTTTTTTTTCTCCATTATGCCACCTGATGGAGTTTTGGTTCCTTGCCACTGTCTCCTTTGGCTTGGCTTGCTCAGTTGGGGACACCAAATTTTCAACTAAATATCCAGATAAATCTGATTAGTAAACAAAATTAACCATATAAACTAAATTACTGATCTGCCCACATTGTCACTGTATGATAATTGAAATGAGCTAGATCAGTGGTTCCCAAAGTGTGGTACGAGCACCAGTAGTGGTAGTCAAATCAAATCAAATCAAATCAAATCAAATCACTTTATTGTCACACAGCCATGTACACAAGTGCAACAGCAGGTGAAATTCTTGGTGCAGTTCCGAGCAACATAGCAGTCATGACATGTACAACATTTAAAGCAGCATCAGATTACACATCTGATGCGCCCACAATTACTCACAGCACAGTAAACACTACAATAAATAATTTACACAATGTGAGTGTAGTTCTCACAGCTTTAACCAATATACACATACTTACAATATACATATACTTTAAACAATATACACTAAACATACATTAAACAGTATACATTAAGCTATAATAGTAATAATAATATACAATGTACAGTATCCATTATTATTCACAGTAGAGATCCAATGTACAATAGGTGCTATATGTTAAATGATAAATAATAAATTATAATAAATGTGTATATAATGTGTGTGTATCTACAGTGGGTTGTGCTGAGTGATATTCTGTCCGGTGTGTGTTATGATCCTGATGGGTCAAGAGTTAAGGAGTCTGATTGTTTGTGGGAAGAAGCTGTTCTGGAGTCGGCTGGTGCGTGTTCTGATGCTGCGGTACCGTCTGCCTGATGGCAGCAGTGAGAGCAGCCCATGGCTCGGGTGGCTAGAGTCTCTGATGATCCTCTGAGCTCTCTTCACACATCGCCTGGCGTAAATGTCCTGGAGGGAGGGAAGCTCACCTCCGATGATGCAGCTGGCCGTGCGCACTACCCTTTGCAGGGCTTTGCGGCTGCGGGCGGTACTGTTGCCGTACCAGGTGGTGATGCAGCCAGTCAGCAGGCTCTCTATGGTGCTGCTGTAGAACCGTGTGAGGATGTGGCGGCTCATTCCAAACCTCCTCAGCCGTCGCAGGAAGAAAAGGCGCTGATGAGCCTTCTTCACAACGGCCTCGGAGTGGACGGACCATGAGAGTTCCTCTGTGATGTGGACACCGAGGAACTTGAAGCTGCTGACTCTCTCCACCGGTGCTCCATCGATGGTGATGGGGCGGTGTTCTCTCTCATTCCTCCTGAAGTCGACCACCAGCTCCTTGGTCTTGCTGACGTTGAGGGAGAGGTTGTGCTCCTGACACCACCGTGTCAGAGTGTGCACCTCCTCTCTGTAGGCCGTTTCATCATTGTCAGTGATGAGACCTACCACCGTCGTATCGTCAGCAAACTTGATGATGGTGTTGGAGCTGTGGGTTGCCACACAGTCATGTGTGTACAAAGAGTACAGGAGTGGGCTGAGAACACAGCCCTGAGGGGCTCCAGTGTTGAGAGTCAGTGGTGAGGAGATGTTACTGCCCATTCTGACCACCTGGCGTCTGTTTGACAGGAAGTCCAGGATCCAGCTGCATAACAGGCTGTTTAAGCCGAGAGCCCGGAGTTTCATGTCAAGTATGGAGGGCACAATGGTGTTGAATGCTGAGCTGTAGTCTACAAACAGCATTCTCACATATGTGTTCCTCTTTTCCAGGTGGGAGAGAGCAGTGTGAATTGTTGATGAAATGGCATCATCGGTGGAGCGGTTTTTGCGGTATGCAAACTGCAGTGGGTCCAGTGAGGGGGGGAGAACAGAGCAGATGTGGTTTCTGACTAGTCTCTCAAAGCATTTGCTGATGATGGGGGTCAGAGCAACAGGACGCCAGTCGTTTAAGCAGGTGGTTTTTGCTTGCTTCGGTACAGGAACAATGGTGGACGTTTTGAAGCATGTGGGGACCACAGACAGGGAGAGGGACAGGTTAAAAATGTCCGTGAAAACTCCAGCCAGTTGGCGCGCGCACGCTCTGATGACGCGGCCGGGAATCCCGTCTGGACCCGCAGCTTTACGGACGTTCACCCGCCGGAAGGATCGGGTTACATCCGCTTCAGATACGGAGAGTGCACTAACCTCTGTATCTTCAGCCGCGAGCTCTCTCTCCGCGAGGGCGGTGTTTGTTCCCTCAAAGCGAGCATAAAAGGTGTTGAGCTCGTCCGGGAGAGAGGCAGCGGTGTTCACGGTGGAGTTTGAGTTCCCTTTATAGTCTGTGATGATGTTAATTCCCCTCCACATGCTTCTGGAGTCGGTGGTGTTGAACTGTCCTTCAATCTTGTCCCTGTACTGGCGTTTTGCTGCTTTGATTGTTTTCCGGAGGGCATAACTTGCTTGTTTATGCTCCTCCGCATTACCGGAGTTAAAGGTGAGGGACCGCGCATTGAGTGCCGCGCGAACATCCCCATTTATCCACGGCTTCTGGTTTGGGTACAGCCGAATTGTTTTGGTCGGAACAACGTCATCTACGCACTTCCTGATGAAACACGTTACGCTATCAGCGTAGACCTCGATGTCGTCATCAGAGGCCGACCGGAACATCTCCCAGTCCGCGTGATCAAAACAGTCCTGTAGCATAGAGTCCGATTGGTCCGACCAGCACTGGATGGTTCTGAGGGCTGGTGCTTCCTGTTTCAGTCTCTGCCTGTAAGCGGGCAAAAGTAGAATGGACGCGTGATCTGATTTGCCGAATGGTGGGCGAGGGAGGGACTTGTAACCCTCCTTGAAGGGGGAGTAGCAGTGGTCTAAAACACGGTTCCCTCGCGTGTTGATGCTAACATGTTGGTGGTATTTGGGTGCGATGCGCTTGAAGTTGGCTTTGTTAAAGTCCCCGGTCACAATAAACGCAGCCTCAGGATGCGCGGTTTCCTGCTCACTCACTGACCTATACAGTTCCTTTAGTGCCCGGTCTGTGTCGGCTTGTGGGGGAATATACACCGCTGTGATGATGACCGCGGTGAATTCCCTCGGTAGCCAGAATGGTCGGCACAGAACCATGAGAAATTCCAGATCAGGAGAGCAGAAAGACTTGATAGAGTGTACGTTCCTCTGGTCACACCAGGATCGGTTGATCATAAAACACACACCCCCGCCTTTGCTTTTCCCGGAGAGATCTTTTTCTCTGTCCATCCGATGCACGGAGAACCCCGTGGTTTCGATGGCTGAGTCTGGAATCTCAGCGGACATCCAAGTTTCTGTAAGGCAGATAATGCAGCAGTCCCTCGTGTCTCGTTGGAAAGAGATCCGCGCTCTCAGCTCGCAGAGTTTATTGTCCAGAGACTGAACATTTGCCAGTAAAATACTGGGAAGCGGGGGTCGGTTTGCGCGGCGTCTTACTCTGACGAGTACGCCAGCTCTACAGCCCCTTCTCCGGCGGCGTTTCCGCGGCCGGGCCACCCAGACAAAGGGTTCCGCTGCTGTGTTTGTAAGCGGCGTGTCGTCGTTGATGAATTTAAAGTCCGGTTTTCGGTGTGCGATTGCCGAACCAATGTCCAAAAGTGTCTGTCTGTCGTACGTAGTAAGGCAGACAACATCCAAGACAAAAAACACAAAAACTATAAACAGAACAAACAAAAAACTACAATGCTTCAGCAGAGCTTGCGACGTTGCGGCCGTCCTCGGCGCCATCTCAACTCAAGTGTCAGGCTGCATCTAGTGGTACGCAGAGGAATCACTAAATAATTTAATGTTAAAACACATACATTTTAATTTAATCGTTATCTGAGTAAAGTGTTTTTTGTGGGGGGGGGTTACAGTACAGTAAAATTTTAATTTAACTTTACAACACATTTTAATTGAATCATTATATAATTATTTTATTTACCTATATGTAAGCACAGTGTGGTGTTAATGTACAAACTGTGTATTTACAATGTTAAAGTGGCTGACGACAATAAATATTCTTATTAGGAATAAACTGCCTTGTTTTTGAGCTGTGCAGAGCTGTAGCTGAATGTTAGGCCTACTGCGCTGCTGTATTTTAATGTTGGTCATTACGGTGGTACTTGGAGAGCGTCTCCGGTTACGTAAGTAACCTAGGTTCCCTGAGAACAGGGAACGAGACGCTGCATCAGCTTGATGCTACGGTGGAACGCCTCCAGCGTGACAGGTGTCTGAACTACTATCGAATCACGGCAATCCTATTGACCGGCGACAGCCTATGATGTCATCAAGGTGTGACCAGGAAGTATATAAGGGCGCCTTGCAAACATGACACCGCTTCTTCGTCTGAAGGGACTGTTTGGCAGACAAACCCTGAGGCATGGCAAAGCGACGCAGCGTCTCGTTCCCTGTTCTCAGGGAACCTAGGTTACATATGTAACCGGAGACGTTCCCTTTCGAAAGGGAACTCGCGCTGCGTCAGCTTGACGCTACGGGGAACGATATACCCACGCCGCCATGCCGAGGGGAGTGCATGCCTACTGGCAGTGACAACTGTCAGGACAAGCAAATTCAATTGAAATGCCTGAACCACCCCCCCTCTGGTCACAGAGGCTGTCAGTGACAGCATTCCCTTCGGTCATAGCCCAAGCTATAAGCCTGAGTAGGAAGCTTCAAACACTTAGAGAAGTTCTACCCAGGCCGCTCAAAGGCCTGGATCCAACCCATTCAAAGGAAGGGGGTTCCTTTGAGGGAATGTGGCTAGGGGGCCCTAGGGCGCCCCAGCCAGCCACTACCGCCACCAAGGAGGCCTAGCTTGGTGCCTTTATTAACGGGCGCTTCAGCCGGGCCATCCCTGTCTGTTCGATAACAGAGCCTCTGGATACTCGCCTCCTGGAGAGGCATCCGAACCAAGGGACTGCAGAATGGCAGTGTCCTCCTCAGACCGGATCTCAGAGACGGGAATCCCGGAGAGCAGCACTCAGCATAGCGCTTTCTACCCTTGCCAGTGAGGGGAGTTAATCTGCTCGATCCTAGGATCTACTGAGCTTTTATCAGATAGAAACACTCAGGAGGCCAGACTGGCCTAAAAGCTGATCTAATTGGGAGGCCACCCTAAGGGCCTACGACCACCCGATCAGGCCCAGGCAGCTTCGGCTCACATACGACCCTCCGAAAGGAGGGGAGCTTAAAGGGGGCTGCCCGGTAGGTAAACCAGGTTGCAGGCTGAAATCCCCTCCTTGGGGACCAAGTAGCAGAGGCGACACCAGTCGCGCCAGGGTAAGACCTAACCAGATGCTGCCGGCCAAGGGCCGGATCACTGATAACAGGTCACCACTAGCTGTCAGCGTCATGCCAGTTAACGGTCCTCGTACTGAGAACCAAAGACCCGTTAGGGAGGCCTAGTGAGGCCCATTGTATGATAGAGATATATGCCAGAGAAGCCTGAGAAGCCATGCTCAGGAACTCGCTTAGAGGGAGGCCTGGTGAGGCCTACTACCTGATAGCAGTTGAAGCCGACTGTCAAAGTAGCTGGAAAACAGAACCTCGTTTCCTCAGGGAGGCCTAATGGAGGCCTACTACCTGATAGTCAAGCTACATCAGTTAACCGAGCATCCTGACTCGGGAAGTAACCCTCAGGGAGGCCTAGTGAGGCCTACTACACGATAGCAAGCTTTGCTAGCTGCAAACTAAGCCAGCTGCCCGAGCGTCCTAACTTGGGAACTCACCCTCGGGGAGGCCTGGTGAGGCCTACCACCCGATAGCAGGCTTTTAGGGAGGCCTGGAGAGGTCTACTACCTGACAGCAAGCATTGCTAGTTACCTGAGCCTCTTAACTCAGGAACTCGCCCTCAAGGGAGGCCCAGTGAGGCCTACAACCTGATAGCGGGCCTGCAGGGAGGCCCAGTACGGCCTGCTACCTGCTAGCGACTCGTGCTAACTGTTTCTCAGGTGACTGGAGCCCAGGAACATGCCCTCAGGGAGGCCCGGCGAGGCCTACTACCTTACGACCAGTCTTCAGGGAGGCCTAGTGTGGCCTACTACCCAGCAACAGCCTAGCAGCTCCTGTGCTAGCTGACATGGCGACTGGCAAACAGGAGCCCTCCTTCAGGGAGGCCTGGTGAGGCCTACTACCTGCCAACAGTTCATCACAACCTACCAAGTGACTGAGCCCAAGAATGCGTCCTCAAGGGAGGCCTGGTGAGCCTGCTACCTCATGCCGAGTCTTCAGGGAGGCGTGGTGCGGCCTACCACCCATCAACAGCTTAGCAGCCCATGCTAGCTGACACAGCGACTGGCGAATGGGAGCCTGCTTCCAGGGAGGCCCAATGGGGCCTACCACCTCACAGCAGGCCTGCAGGGACGGCTTCCTGGTGGCAAGAGTGAAAAACTGTTGTATGCACTTTATGTTTGTACTTTTGCATTTGATAAATAAAAGTTATAAAAAAAATGTAAAAAAAAAAGAGTTAAAAACTGTTATGTTATAACCTTGGGCTGCCAGTAGCTTCTCTGCTGACTGACAAAAATTAACATCCAACTGCTAACTAGGGTTATTAGTTGGGAAAATCTGCTACTTGAAGCCGACATCGTTGGGGAGCAATATATACTGCAATACACATGGGGCCGAACTTTGCAGAGGCCTACCAAGGCTGACTACCTATTTTCCAGGTTGCAGCTAATAAATTGCCAACCTCCCCAAACGTCGGGACTCACTTGCAAGGAGGCCTATCTCTGAGGCCTACTACCTGACCTGGAGTCTACTGCCAAGACTGCCCCAGCTGGCTACTCACAACCAGCTGGCTTCTACAATCCATCCCAGCCTAGCTGGGTGACCCATCCCGGAGGCCTCCAATTCCTTCTGGAGCCAACTGTACAATGGCGCAGTCTTATCAGCAGCGCCTACAAGCACTGGAACCTAATCACGTTGTCCATAGCAGGGTACTTGGCAAACCAAACGCCTTGTACCCCCTAAGCGGGGGGAGTACCACATACGCCACCCACCTCATGAAGGTCCTAGCTTTAATAGCGGCCTACCATACCATGCAAGGGCGTCGGCCATGGCAATGCTCTGGCTACAAGGGAGCTCACGACCAAACCTACATAAACCAAAAGGTTGCGAAGTGCTGCTCAACCCGAGCCATGGGTGAGGCAGAATGATACAGAGCTAGGTGTGGAGGTACTCAAATCTACCCTGCCTTGTCAGGGGAGTACTACCAACTGGCCATGGCATATGCAGGAAGGGCCAGCTCCTGCCAAAAAACTGGCGGCTTCTAAAAACTAGCTCTGGAGAGCCGGGCTGAGCTATGCATACAGAATTTTCGTACTTGCATGAAAAACGCCTTAGCCCTGCCCCACGACTACTGGCTAAGTCGCTATCAATTCTGCACAGCACCAACCTGCATTACTAGAAAAAGCCCCAGAACGCAGGTAAGGGGGCAGGCCTTGGCCGGACTACTCTGCATAAGAGGAGGCTACATTAGGGACAAATAATAAAGCTAAGTTCAAAAATGGAACAGCTACCCGGAGCGCGACCGCTTCTTGGCGTGCGTCTCCGTAATCCCTAGAAAGCCTAGGCCAATCTAGATCTATACCCGAGGTCCAAAAAAGGGCCACTACTATTGCACCAAGCAAAAGGGGC
Source organism: Gobio gobio (assembly GCF_949357685.1). Classification (NCBI taxonomy): domain Eukaryota; kingdom Metazoa; phylum Chordata; class Actinopteri; order Cypriniformes; family Gobionidae; genus Gobio; species Gobio gobio. The sequence continues at coordinate 14,533,705 of NC_137109.1, read as the reverse complement.
ACTCGGGTAGAAGTGCCAGTCGTAAAATAGATCTGGCTCTAGATCTAACTGTAGTTCTAGCATAGTCTGATCCTGCTTTCTCCAGAAATTTACACTGAGAGAAGATACAGACCGCCTTACCCTGAGGCGGGCTACCAGTTAGCAGCTTAATACTAGGACGAAAATGCCTAGCCTTCCCTCAACAAAAGACCCTTTTTTTTTTCTTTTTTTTTTCTCTCAACCGCTACACACCCGCAGGAATGTGCGGCATTCCCAGCGCTAATTCTAACGCATCTTAGCTTTTTAGGTCTGGGAATAAATAGGGCTGTACAGCTCTCACAGCGTGTACCATATATAGTGTTTGCTGGCTTCCACTAGCAATACTAGCTCACTTATACCGAGCTTATAAGCAACTGGTAAATAATATTTTATCGTTCTAGCCAACCTAACAGGGGAACTACAGGCCCTTTTTAGAACATATATCCAGCGATCCCCGAAACCCTCAACATGGAGTATAAGTCAGAAAATATGTAATAATTTCCCTTTCCTGCCTGATCGATTGCTCCTGTCTGCCTGCTGTGTCTGTTGCTCTGTAGCTCAAGTCTGTAGCTCTGTAGAGCCTTGCTTACGTTTGAATCTTTATTTTGATATTTCCTCTTTCTTCTACTGCTAAATATAACTTACTCATCACCATACATTGTTTAAAATTGCCTATCACGTTAAATTTGACATCGCTAGCTTTTAATCTAAATCACCATCACACGTTAGCATTTAGCTAGCCTGTTAGCTTGTTATCTCTGCACCCGGGTCTCCCTTTTTCTGAGTTCATAACTTGGATTAGTAAATTGTGTCCAGCAAACGATTGTGGGAAGTGGTAAGTTGGATTTATCAACAAACACGGTAAGTCATGTCTTCTCCTGTCATTATCACTTGCACCGCATGTCGCATGTTTAGTGTAGGCTTCTCCGCTGGCAAACAGGGCTTCACATGTGATAAATGTAAGGAGATAGTCAGGCTGACGGAGAAGATTTCAGAATTATTAACACGCATCCATACTTTATCTGAGAGTAGTGAGGATGTAACAGTTTTAGACACTGGTTTGGATGCGAATAGCTTAGTGAACTCTGTACATTCTTCGGTTCCGGCTGCAGGGCCCTCGCAGCAGGGAAACTGGGTAACAGTGAGGCAGCATAGTCGCAGACCAAAGAACCGCTTTTCCTTTCCGGTTAGAACATCAAACAGGTTCTCCCCTCTCAGTGAAGCACCCACTGAGTATCCTGTTGAAAGTGCCCTAGTCATTGGCAATTCTATTACACGGAAAGTGAAGATAGAGACACCAGCCACCATAGTCACTTGTTTACCGGGAGCCAGAGCACCGGACATCAAAGCAAATTTAAAAGTGCTGGCTAAAGCTAATCGTAAATTCTCTAAGATTATTATTCACGTCGGCACTAATGATGTTCGACTTCGCCAGTCAGAGATCACCAAAATTAACATTAAAGAGGTGTGTGAACTCGCTAGTACGATGGCAGAGGCTGTTTTTTGTTCTGGACCGCTCCCTGTAAAAAGGAGTGATGAGATAGTTAGCAGACTATCATCACTCAATGGCTGGTTGTCTAAGTGGTGTCTGCAAAATAACATAGGGTTCATAGACAATTGGAAAAGTTTTTGGGGCAGACCTGACCTGTTGAAGAAGGATGGCATCCATCCCTCTTGGGGTGGTGCCGCTCTTCTCTCTAGTAATTTGGCACATAGACTTAGAGCTAAACCTTGACTCACTAGGGCCCAGGTCAGGAAGCAGACAAACTGGCTAAACCGACCGTCTGCTAGCTGTCTCACGTTACCGGAGTCAGATAAATCCCAGCACATAGAGACTCTTTCACCTAGATATTATCATAAAGAGACTGTGTCTGTTCCCCGAATTAGTAATTACAAAAAAACATCAAAACCATTCAACAGTAAAAATTTAATTGACGTCCAACAAATAAACAAAAGATATAATACAGATGAACAATTGATAAAGCTTGGGTTGCTGAATATTAGATCCCTTTCCCCAAAAGCGCTTATTGTTAATGATATTATTACAGATAATAATCTAGATGTGCTCTGTTTGACAGAAACCTGGCTAAAACCTGACGACTACATTACCTTAAATGAGTCCACCCCCCAAGATTATTGTTATAAACATGAGCCGCGTCTGAAAGGTAAAGGGGGAGGGGTTGCTGTAATTTATAATAATATCTTCAGTATTACACAGAAGTCTAGTTTCAAATATAATTCCTTCAAAGTTTTGGTGCTTTATGTAATGCTATGTAGTGTACATGATAAAACCCGTTCAACATTTGTGTTAGCTACTGTATACAGGCCACCAGGCCATAATGCAAACTTTATCAAAGAATTTGCTGATTTTCATTCAGAGTTAGTACTGGCCGTAGATAAAGTACTAATTGTTGGTGATTTTAATATCCATGTAGACAACGGAAAAGACGTATTGAGATTAGCATTTAAAGACACACTAAACTCTATTGGAGTTAGGCAACACGTGTCAGGAGCCACTCATCGCCATAATCATACTTTAGACCTAATATTGTCAGATGGAATAAATGTTGATACCGTTGAAATTCTGCAGCAGAGCGATGACATCTCAGATCATTACTTAGTATCATGTATACTTAATTTAGCTAAGGTTGCAAAGCCGCCCCCTCGCTTAAAAAATGGCAGGACAATCACTGCCGCTACTAAAGATTGCTTTTTAAATAATCTCCCTCATCAGTATCATCTGCTCAGCATCCCAGATAGTATAGAAGAACTCGATGTTGCAACAGAAACTATTGACTCTCTCTTTTCCAGTACTTTAGACACAGTTGCTCCTCTGCGCTTAAAGAAGATTAAAGAAAATAGTCCAACGCCGTGGTACAACGAGCACACCCGGGCCCTTAAAACAGCAGCCAGAAAAATGGAGCGCAGCTGGAAGAAAACAAAATTAGAGGTATTTCATAATTCGTGGAAAGAGCACATGATCACATACAGAAAAGCCGTAAAAACTGCTAGATCTGCTTATTTCTCAACTCTCTTGGAAGAAAACAAACACAACCCAAGGTATTTATTCGATACAGTGGCTAAATTAACCCAAAATAAAGCTTCAACTTCTGATGATTGTAAACAGCACAGCAGTAATGAACTTCTTCACATGTAAGATTGATAATATTAGGAAAAACATTTTAACCATGCAGCCGTCTACTACTAGCCTGGTTTTACCAGACTCTCGTACATTTCATTTGTACATAGAGTCTGGCCACTCTCCATTGACAAGCGTTTACTTCCTTGAAGGCGGGTTCTCTGTTGAAGTTTAAAACTATTGGATCTGCCAAGAGTCACTCTGGATCTGCCTAACCAATCACTAACGTTTGGTCGTGACGTATGTCACGCGCCGTTCGCCTTTGATTCTCACGTTAACTGAGCACACCACTTCAGTGTCAGTGATAAAACCTCGTGCATTCGGATTGTTATTTATTCACGGTGGAGAGGAGAGTTTTGTGATCGGAACGCGCTGCTCTCGTGGTGCATATCTCGTGCAATCAATAACATGATTGTATGCTGTCAATAAAATGTCATATGCTTAGTATGATAAGAATAAATGCTGCCTTGAATAACAGCCCAATTCAAATGTTTACGTGCTTTTATTTTATTTTTTGAGCGGGGGTGAAATATTTTGCTCTTGTAAACACTTGCCAGTATTTAAAGAAATACAAGTCTAGAAATGCAAATTACAGCTCACGCAACCGCACAGTGCTCTGCAGGGGTCTATAAAGGATATAAACAGTGAGTTTTGAAGTGATATATTCTTGAAAACTCAGAGATGTGGATTCGGAGAGCAATTACATTACCACACGACCTTGGTGTTTGTCAAAAGTCGATAATTGAGCCTGGGTTTTTCTCGCGGGTGGTGGGAGACGGACGGCTTCAGCAACTCCTTCACCACTAACGGAGCGAGCTGGAAAAGACTTTTCCCGGACCACAACATCAGCAGTACAGCAGTGATTGTTCTTGCTCCGTGTAACGGGAGTTCGTTTGTTCAGGGAAGAAGGAGGCGGGAACCGGCGAACGTTTAACAACTTTTAATCAAATAATAAACACAAAATGAAAGTAAAAGCGGCAGCCCCTCACGGGCGACTGCCGCGCACAAACATAACAAAACCCAACTTAAAATCCAGGCCTGGTCCTCTCTCGTCCTTCACCGGTGTCGCTCGCCCTTATATGCCTCCGTGCTCCCTCATGAGAGGACTCGAGACCGGTGTGTCTCAATCACGCACACCGCTCTCGCTCGCTCGTCCACCTCGCCACACTTTTAACTTCTGGACATTCGTCAGCGCTGCCACACACTCGCATCTTTCTCCGACGCCATTACTGAACTACAACTCAAACTAGCGCATGACATCAACGTCATCGCTCTCAGCCACTCCCTCTGTTCGCTGATTGGACCGGTAAAAAATTGTTCGGGGGAAAACCTAAGCATACACCGCAGTCCCAGACGTAGTACTGAAGGAAAATGAAAATTGAGCGGAAGTACGTAGGAGGGCGGAGCCAGGCTAGTCTACTACAGCATCACATCAGACAGAGCATTGTAGTGTCACTGAGGAACAATTACACTCATTCACTGCTATAGGAAAAGAAGAATTGGCTAAACTCGTTAAATCATCAAAATCGACAACATGTATGCTCGACCCTATACCGACTAGGCTATTAAAAGAGATGCTACCAGAGGTCATAGATCCTCTTCTTAATATCATTAATTCATCTTTGTCATTAGGATATGTACCGAAAACTTTTAAGTTGGCTATTATTAAACCACTTATTAAAAAAACGCAACTTGATCCTACAGATTTAGTCAATTATAGACCAATCTCAAATCTACCCTTTCTGTCAAAAATACTTGAAAAGGCAGTGTCTTCACAATTATGTTCCTTTTTAGAAAGAAATGGTATCTGAGGATTTCCAGTCAGGATTTAGACCGTATCATAGCACTGAGACTGCTCTCATCAGAGTTACAAATGATTTACTCTTATCATCCGATCGTGGCTGTATCTCTCTATTAGTGTTACTCGATCTTAGCGCTTCATTTGATACTATCAACAACAACATTCTTTTGAATAGACTCTAAAATTATGTAGGTATTAGTGGAATTGCATTATCATGGTTTAAATCATACCTATGCGACCGTTATCAGTTTGTAGTAGTAAATGAAGATATGTCACACCGATCGCAAGTTCAGTATGGAGTACCACAAGGCTCAGTGCTAGGACCGCTACTCTTCACCCTGTACATGCTACCACTGGGAGATATCATTAGGAAGCATGGCGTTAGTTTTCATTGTTATGCTGACGATACTCAGCTCTATATTTCTTCAAGCCCTGAAGAAACTTACCAATTCACAAGATTAACGGAATGCATAGCTGAAATAAAACATTGGATGACCGGTAATTTCCTGCAACTCAATTCAGAAAAAAATGAATTTTTAATTATTGGACAAAAAAGCTCCACAAGTAGTAACCTAGAATACTGTCTAACACTAAGTCCTCGTCGTCAGTGAGGAACCTGGGTGTGCTCTTTGATACCAATCTTTCGTTTGAAAGCCACGTTTCTAGCATCTGTAAAACTGCTTTCTACCATCTTAAAAATATAAATATCTAAATTACGGCACATGCTCTCAATGCAAAATGCTGAACAGTTAGTTCATGCGTTCATGACCTCAAGGTTAGATTATTGTAATGCTCTACTGGGTGGTTGCCCTGCTCGCTTAATAAATAAACTCCAGCTGGTCCAAAACGCAGCAGCTCGAGTTCTTACTAGAACCAGGAAGTATGACCATATTAGCCCAGTTCTGTCAACACTGCACTGGCTGCCTATTAAACATTGCATACATTTTAAAATCTTACTTATTACTTACAAAGCACTAAATGGTTTAGCTCCCCAATACTTGAGCGAGCTCTTAACATATTATACTCCATCACGTCTACTGCGGTCTCAAAACTCTGGCCAGTTGATCATACCGAGAATATCCAAATCAACTGCAGGCGGTCGATCCTTTTCCTACTTAGCTCCAAAACTCTGGAACAGTCTTCCTAACATTGTTCGGGAAGCAGACACACTCTGTCAGTTTAAATCTAGACTAAAAACACATCTCTTTACTGTGGCATACACATAAAACACTTTTTCAATGAAATGATTGTTAGGCTGCATTAACTAGGTCAGCCGGAACCGGGAACACTTCCTATAACACCTGATGTACTCGTGACATCATCAGAAGAATGGCATCTACGCTAATGATAGTCTCTCTGTTTTATCCCGAGGTTTACTGCAGTCAGCTGGATCCGGGCCATATCCAGTTCAGATGATGGACCTGCGCTCAGAGAAGACCAACACAGGACCCCGAAGTGTCTGCAGAGACCGTGATTAGACTCCCCCTGCAACTGCCTCATCGACATGGCATCTCAATAAACCCGTCTCCGGCGTGTTGACTCAGATTGTTCGAATATTACAATTAAATAATACTTAAATCGATATGTCATCCTCAATAAACCCGTCTCCAGTGTGTTGCCTCCGATCATTCGAATATTGCACTTTAATAATTATTTAATCAACATCATCCTCAATAAACCCATCTCCAGCATGTTGCCCCCGGTCCCTCGAATATTCTGATCTATTATGACCTCCGAGCTGTAAAGCTGCCAGAATAATAATAATAATACGCTGTTTGTTAATTGGCCAGAGTAGAACTGGCACCCCGACTGAGCCTGGTTTCTCCCAAGGTTTATTTTTCTCCATTAGGTCACCTAATGGGGTTTTGGTTTCCTTGCCACTGTTGCCTCTGGCTTGGCGTGCTCAGTTGGGGACACTAAATTTTTCAACTAAACATCGAAATAAATCTAAATAATAAACTAAATTAACCATTTAAACTAAATTACTGATTGAATTATTGATCTAAAGCCCACACTGTCACTGTATGATAATTGAAATGAACTGATGACATCAGCGTTTTTTCCAGAATGGCTATACAGCTGAATAAAATTATGCTGCATTATTTTCCTGTTTAACACTGTAAAGCTGCTTTGAAACAATCTACATTGTTAAAAGCGCTATATAAATAAAGTTGACTTGACTTGACTTGACTTATATAGGGGACTTACCCGCTCGCCTGTGGCACACCATGATATCCACCCACAAGCTAATTCACCACATGTATGCTTAGGTGTACCACTACCACGGGCCTGAGGGGGCGCACTCACAGACCAGCCCGGCGGGCCCTAGCACATCATCGCAGACCCACCTAGGCCGGATGTAAGAAGCGCCTGGGGAGATGATGAAGAAGAGGAGTGAGGGTCAATGTAATTCCTTAGCTCACCCTCAGGGAGGAGACCCATCCTGAACGCTGACTGCGTTTTGTGATACACAGCTCCTAGTTCTCCCGGGAGTCCGCCTCTCTGTGCCCCACCCCCGACTGTGGGGGCACACGAGAGGCAATGCTGGCCCTTGGGCATTGTCTCCGGTCCTCGGACCGTGACGCCTCCCACCTACCTGGGACCCGGATCTCAGTGGCATGCAGGTCCTCAGACGCTGCCAAATGTTCGCTATTCCTCGGCGATGCTGGCCCTCAGGCCCAGACTCCGCCTGTTGCGCAACCACAGCATCAGGGAAAACATCCCCTGATCGAGATCCCTCAGCAAACCGGCCTGGTGCACACGAAACGCCGCCATGGTGTAAGAAGTAGCACCGGGCTGACCCGCTGCTGTGTATGCTCTGCCATTAAAACAACACATCGTTTAGGTGGCAGGGTTGGAGCTCTCAGCTTCCCAGATGCGAGATAAAACATCCCATTAATCGGAGGCAACGACACATACCCATATTCTCCCATCCTCCCGACATCAGCGGCATACTGCTGATGTCATACCGCTGATATCAGTGAACATGAACCGAACATAGGTTATTCCATGCCCTCTCAATCTAATTATGAAGATCAGGAAGGAATGAAAGCCCAACTGAGCCGATGATTATGGCTGGGGAGAAATCGATCGTTTAGTCCAACACGAGCGATCTCTCCTCTAACGCGACAACACAACGGCCGCAGCCCGCCTGCAGCGCGATTCATAACATTCATCGGCTCAGCATACAAAGTCGGGATGGCTGAGAAGATTAATCCTCCTTCTCACAGCCATCCCTAGAGCACCACTTGCAAACAAGTCTCGTCAGCCGCCAGATCGTCAAAGGGAAGAATGCCTTCCCGTGACGATTCAGCGAGCTCTATCCGGGAAACCATGACGTGCGTCCGCGCTCAGCCTCGGCATGAGTGGGACCGCATCATCAGTCTCGGATGCCAAACCCTCTTCCCTCAGGAAGAGAATCAGACGAGAGCAGAGCGATCTCAGATTGACAAACGCTCACATTACACAAACAAACAAACAACTCGATAAGAGCTGACTGTGCATGCTCTTGATCCCAGGCAGAAACACACAGCTTGTGTGTATACAATAATGAATTTGGATTACCTTAACTCGAAGAAATTCAGACAACACAGTCCCTGAAGACGAAGAAGCGGTGTCATGTTTGCAAGGCGCCCTTATATACTTCCTGGTCGATCCTTGATGACATCATAGGCTGTCGCCGGTCAATTCGATGATTCGATAGTAGTTCAGACACCAGTCACGCTGGAGGCATTCCCCCGTAGCGTCAAGCTGACGCAGCGCGAGTTCCCTTTCGAAAAGGAACCAAATATTTTCTAGTACTTGGTACCAGGTGGAACTTGGTACTAGGTATAAAAAGTTTGAGAACCACTGAGCTAGATGACATCATCGTTTTCTCCAAAGTGGCTGCACGGCCGAATCAAATTCTGTTGCATTATTTTCCTATTTAACACTGTGAAGCTGCTTTGAAACAATCTGCATTGTAAAAAGCGCTATATAAATAAAGTTGACTTGACTAGGGAAGTATGCAGCCTGTGTCCCAATTCAGGGGCTGCATCCTTTGAAGGCCGCAGCCAACAAATGCGTCCTTCATTTCCATTGAAATGAAGGATACAACAGATGAATCATCCACAGCCTTGCATACCTCAGGATTCATTGTGTGCTGGTGACGACAGATTTTTGTAAAAAAAAATTAAGTACTTTATTTATAGCCCTTTTTATAACAAAATATGCAAAATAAAGACAATTGCAACAAAAAGAGATATTATAACAAAAATATTGTAATACTCCCTCATTTCCCTCGTGCGACTCATCATGAACACATTGCTAGTTCAAAGACATCATACACTATCCTCAAAAACAACAAACAGATGCATTGCAGTAGTGTGCATATTCAAAGGTATAAGGTGCATATATCATGTAGGTACAACAATAATAAAAATAGATAACAATAAAAAATAAACAAAAACAGATAAATAAGAAAACAAATCAATAAGTACACTGTAAAAAAAAATCAGGCCTCCCGTTGAAAATTTTCAAGTGACTGATCACATTAAATTGGAGACCTGAATTTTTTTTACAGTGTAAATGAAGGAAGGAATCAGTCATTTTATATTTCCCTCAAAATTGTCCAGTCAACCTGGGGTGCGTTTCCCGTACAACGACGTAACTCACTGCTTAACTACCATTGTACGATGCATTGTTGAAGAAATCAACTAGCTAGTCACGACTGTTTCCCGAAACCGTATTGTCGCAAATCTGTCGTTCAACCACGTTGGTTAATGATGTCACGCAGGTGGTGGAGTAATAAATGCTTTTAATTAATTATTTTGAGATCGAATTCATGCTAGAATTTTTGCTACACATTATGGATATGGCACCTGAGGAATAATTAAAATTTTTCTCAGTTATTTTGCTTTATTTCCAGATTCAAATAGGCTCTTTTTTACGTACTAGAGCACGTCCGCACATGCGCACTCTTCAAAAACGGTGCTTTAAATCTCTTGACAAACTAAAAGACATTAATGACATTTGTATGTATTCGAAATAAAAGATATAGGTTGTACTGAATGTCAGCTTGCTTATTTTGCTCAAGATAAGGATTTATTAAGTCCACATGTCACAAGTTTGCGATGCTGTTTGCGAACGTTCGTTTGAACGACGGTTTCGGGAAACACTGACTGGTTGAACTATGCTGATAACGACGGAACTTGCGACCATAGTTGGCTAACGATGCTTTTGGAAAACGCACCCCAGAATTGTAACTGACATGAAAGGGTATGAAACAGACAAGTAACAGATAATCAAATAAAGAGAATAAAGAATAAAACATTAAAATAGATAACACAAAGGGTGAAGACAGAAAAAAAATGAGGGTATCAGAAAATCACCACACAAAAGAAAATAAAGAAATAATAACATGAAGTCTCTAGGTCAGGGGTGTCCAAACTTTTTTTAAAGGGGGCCAGATTCGATGTTGTGGACATACCCGGGGGCCGGTCCCTTTTCTATTATATATATTATATATTTATATAAATTTATATATTATTACTGAGTTAGAACTCTATTCTTATTTAAATGTAACAAGTGCTCTATTTTTAATAAGTGCTCTATTTAGGTAAAACCACACTGCAAAAAATACTTTTCTTACTTGGTATTTCTGTCTTTTTTCCAGTCCAAATATCTAAAAATTCTTAAATCAAGATGCTTTTACTAAGGAAAATTACATATTTTTTCTTGATTCCTGGGGGGAAAAATCTAAATGAATTGAGTTTTTGATTGAAACAAACTAAGTTATACCAATGGATTAGAAAAATAATCTTGTTTCTGTTTGGGACAGAAACAAGATTCCAAACAGAAACATTATTTTTTTTACCCCATTGGCAGATATATTTGCTTGTTTTAAACAAAAACTTCAATTTCATTTTATTTTCCAGAAAACAAGAAAAAATATCTAATGTCATTTAACTTATCTCGTAAATACATCTTGATTTAAGAATGTTTAGATATATTTAGACTAGAAACAAGACAAAAATACTAAATGACAGCATTTTTTGCAGTGCACACAAGGCAAAAAGTAATATATATATATATATATATATATATATATATATATATATATATATATATATATATATATATATATATATATATATATCTAGAATGCCTTTAAGGTATTTAGTCTATAAACATATATAAATACAAATGCACAAAACGTCTCGGTTACGTATGTAACCCTCGTTCCCTGAGGAGGGAACGGAGACGTACGTTAGTGACTAACGAATGGGGGTTTCGCTTAGAAGCCAATCATCTTCATCGTATTCAACAGCGCCCAATGGCAGTGCCAATGCCATGGGCATGCGGAATTTGCATGCGTAACTCCGCCCCACCTCGTGGGTATATAAGGAAGTACGCTGCGAACATCGCATTATGTTACTGCTGCAGGAGCCAAGACTGAACTCCTCGCGTTCCAGGCAGCACAGCTGACGTGGCTAAGGAAACGTACGTCTCCGTTCCCTCCTCAGGGAACGAGGGTTACATACGTAACCGAGACGTTCCCTTTCGTTCAGTCACTACGACGTACGTTAGTGACTAACGAATGGGGGATCCTATTCAACAACGCCACTCAGCTGTCATCCAGTGCCCTGCGTAAGTGTGAGATCCCGCCACTTAAGGCCCTAGGACTCCCACTTATCACAGGATTACCAAGGTACACTGGGAGGCATATCCCAGTGAGGGAATGCCAAGATGCCTACCGTAGGGAGGACTTAGAGAATACACATATGACCCGCTGAGGGTTGCATATGGAAGATCTCTAGGGTACCAGCCGAAGGTGGATTTTTAACCCTAGGGGTGGCAGGGACTTGCCAAGGGAAAGACACCTGCTCACTGAGGAGGCTTACGGTGGGAATACTCGTGTGGGGGTCGCCGGAGGGGAACCATGCACACGGAGCACCTGGCCGGACATGAGGGTCTGGGCTCGAAAGGGCAGACTGAACTGATGTCGGCGTCGACAGTGCTGGAGGAGCTCAGGGCTCTCGGGGAGCTCACCTGAGGAAAATATCGCACGTATCCAGTCATGGGAGTGGAATGGCGAGCAAGCGAAGACACCTGAGCCTGGCCCATTACCGGCCACCCGTAGGGGCGAGTACATAGTCGGACACTGGCTCCACTCGGAGATTGTAGAATTTGGCGAATGTGTTGGGTGTCGCCCAGCCTGCAGCTCTGCAGATGTCTGTTAGCGAGGCGCCATGCGCTAGAGCCCAAGAGGAGGCCACACTCCGGGTGGAGTGTGCCCTCACACCAAGGGGACATGGTCGGCCTTGCTGCTGGTAAGCCAAAACAATGGTGTCCACTATCCAGTGAGACAACCTCTGCTTTGAGAGAGCGCTTCCCTTCCGCTCTCCACCATAACAGACAAAGAGCTGGTCTGAGGTCCTGAAACACTGCGTCATGTCTACGTAGGCGCGGAGAGCGCGTACTGGACAGAGCAATGCCAAGGCTGGGTCTGCCTCCTCCAAAGGCAGCGCTTGCAGGTTCACCACCTGATCTCGGAACGGAGTGGTAGGAACCTTGGGCACATATCCGGGCCGGGGTCTCAGGATCACGTGAGAGTTAGCCGGCCCGAACTCAAGGCACGCTTCGTCAACCGAAAATGCTTGCAGGTCCCCGACCCTCTTAAGCGAGGCCAATGCGGTCAGCAGAGCCGTCTTCATAGACAAGAACTTAATCTCGGCCGACCGCAAAGGCTCAAAGGGAGGCCTCTGCAGAGCACTTAAGACTACTGAGAGGTCCCAAGAGGGAACGAGAGGAGAGCGAGGAGGATACAGTCTCCTCGCCCCCCTCAGGAACCTGATGATCAGGTCGTGCTGACTTACCTTTTTGTCTCCCAGGAGATCGTGGTAGGCAGATATTGCGGCCACGTACACTTTCAGGGTGGAGGGAGACAGCCTTCGCTCCACCCCCTCCTGGAGAAACGATAGCACGGACCCGATCGGGCATTTCCAGGGGTCTTCTTGGCGGGAAGAGCACCATGTGATGAAGAGGTTCCACTTCAACGCGTAGAGACGTCGTGTAGACTCAGCTCTAGCGGAAGTGATGGTAGCGACCAACGCAGGTGGAAGGCTACTCAAACCTGCCGTGTCCCGTCCAGAAGCCACACGTGGAGCTTCCAGAACGCTGGACGCGGGTGCCAAAAGGTGCCCCGTGTCTGAGTCAGGAGGTCTGGTCTCAGAGGGATAGGCCAGGGAGGGGCTGTCGCAAGGAGTAAGAGTTCTGGGAACCAGGTCTGGCCGTGCCAAAGCGGGGCGACCAAGACGACCTGCTCCTTGTCCTCCCTGATCTTGCACAGTACCCGTGCAAGAAGGCTCACTGGGGGAAACGCATACTTGCGTAGCCCGGACGGCCAGCTGTGCGCCAGTGCATCCGTGCCGAGGGTGCCCTCGGTCAGGGAATAATACAGGGAGCAATGGGAAGAGTCCTGGAAGGCAAACAGATCTACCTGTGCGTCGCCGAACCGTTCCCATATCAGCTGGATCGTCTGGGGGTGGAGTCTCCACTCTCCGGGGAGAGGCTGAAACCGTGACAGCTCGTCGGCTGCACAGTTCAGGTCTCCAGGGATGTGGACAGCACGAAGGGACCTCAGGCGCTTCTGACTCCACAAAACGAGATGGCGGGCGAGTTGAGACATACGGTGGGAGCGTAGACCGCCCTGGTGGTTGATGTACGCTACTACGGCCGTGTTGTCTGTCCTGACTAGCACATGTTGACCCTTCAGCAACGCTCGGAAGCGGTGCAGGGCGAACCGTACAGCCAGTAACTCGAGGCAATTGACATGCAGAAGGCGCTGGGGTCCTGTCCAGGAGCCCGCGGCTGCTTGTCCATTGCACATGGCACCCCAGCCCGTGGATGATGCATCTGTTGTCACAACAACATGCCGGGAAGCTCGTTCTAAGGACACTCCGGTCCGTAGAAACTTGAGGTTCGACCACGGGGTGAGTGTCTGTAAGCAGGCCCGGGTCACTGGGACCCGGAGCGTGCCAGACCGCCATGCCCATCTCGGGACTCGATCGCGTAGCCAGTGCTGAAGCGGTCTCATATGAAGCAATCCGAGCGGCGTTACCGCGGCTGCAGATGCCATATGCCCCAGGAGCCTCTGAAAGTGTTTCAGTGGAACCGCACTCTTGCCCTCGAGTTGTCGAAGGGAAGTCAGCAGAGACTGCGCGCGCTCGCTCGAAAGCTGCGCGCACATGGCGACCGAGTCGATATCCATACCGAGAAAAGAGATCCTCTGCGCGGGGCAAAGTTTGCTCTTCTCCCAGTTGACCCGAAGGCCCAGACGGGCTAGGTGATGGAGCACCAGATCTCTGTGTCCGCAAACCTGCTCTCGAGAGGGACCCAGTATGAGCCAGTCGTCGAGGTAGTTCAGGATGCGGACCCCGTGCTGCCGAAGGGGCGCAAGGGCTGCCTCGGCAATCTTCGTAAAGACGCGAGGGGACAGAGATAGCCCGAATGGTAGAACTGCGTACTGATATGCCCGCCCCTCGAAAGCAAACCGTAGGAACGGTCTGTGTCGAGGCAAAATGGAGACATGGAAGTAGGCGTCCTTCAGGTCGATCGCTGCAAACCAATCGTGTGGACGAACGCATTCGAAAAGGCGTTTCGCTGTCAACATCTTGAACGGAAACCGGTGAAGGTAACGGTTCAAGACGCGCAGGTCCAGGATTGGCCGTAGCCCACCGGTCTTTTTGGGTACAATGAAGTACGGGCTGTAAAACCCGCAATTCATCTCGGCTGGAGGGACAGGTTCGATCGCACCCTTCGCCAGTAGGGTGGCAATCTCCGCTCGCATGACGGGGGCGTTGGCCCCGATCATGGTGGAACGGACTCCCCGGAAGCAGGGAGGAACCTGCGCGAACTGAATCGCGTAGCCGCGCCTGACGGTCCGCTCGACCCAGCGGGACAGCCCTGGAAGCTGAAGCCAGACATCCAGAAACTGCACCAGCGGGGTCATACGGTGTACAGACGTACCCGGTGTGGGCTTGCAGCGATGCAGCGTCACCGGCCCGGACATGGGAGGCTGTGGGGCGTCCCGGTGCGGGGGCACGGTTGACAGCTGCGTCCTGACAGAGGAGACCAGGGAAGGACCAGCGTTCCACTGGGGTCTGCTCTGCCAGGAGGCTGGCGACAGAGTGGGATGCGAGTGGCGGGACCCGTGGGTGGCGCGCACCGTCATCACCGGACTCTGTGGGCTCAGGGATGGGAGTGTTAATTCTTTCTTTGACCAACATAGGGTGCTGCTGACCCGGGGGCCAGCAGCTGAACAAAGGATTCTCCCCCGGCCCTCCACCGGGGGAAGGAGTGGTCCTGCTACCATCTCCTCGAAAGAATTTCCCATCCCTGAGCCGTCCGTCTCAGGAGCGCCGCTTGGCCTGGCGTTTAGCGGGGCGCGGGGCAGCCTGAGGGGACTTGGACGCCTTCCTACGGCTTCCTCCGCGACCCGGCCCGGGTGAAGGCTGCTGCTTGGACCGGGTGGGAGGGGCGGGAGCCTTAGGAGGGCGTCCTCGGCGTGGAGCAGACTGAGTTGACTGTGCCGGCGGCTGGGTGGAGGCAGCAGCTGGCCGCCGGGGCAGTACGTGCTTGATAGCCTCAGTCTGCTTCTGGGCGATTGAGAACTGTTGGGCAAAGTCCTCAACCGCCCCGCCGAAGAGGCCGGCCTGGGATATGGGGGCATCGAGGAACCGGGTTCGCTCGGTGTCCCGCATATCGGCCAGGTTCAGCCACAGGTGACGCTCCTGGACCACATTTGTGGACATCACTTGACCCAGGGAGCGTGCGGTCACCTTCGTCGCCCGGAGAGCGAGGTCGGTGGCGGCACGCAGCTCATTTAAGAGCCCCGGATCAACTCCACCCTCGTGCATGTCCTTGAGGATCCTGGCCTGGTAGACCTGAAGGATCGCCATGGCATGCAGCGAAGCGGCAGCCTGCCCCGCGGCTCTGTGCGATTTCGACACCAAGGTTGATGTGAATCGACAGGCTTTGGAGGGGTGCTTAGGATCACCACGCCAGGTTGAAGCGCTCTGAGGACACAGTTGCATCGCAACAGAACGTTCAACTGGAGGGACCCCAGTGTACCCTTTAGCTGCCGCCCCATCGAGGACGGAGAAGGCGGAGGAAGTCAGTGAACGGTCACGGGAAGACAACGGGGACTTCCAGGACCGCGTGAGTTCCTCATGCAGCTCGGGAAAGAAAGGTATTGAGGGCAAGGACTGACGGGTGTCAGCGCGAGCCCCCAAAAACCAATCATCGAGCCTTGAGCGTTCGGGACAGGGTGGAGGGTTCCACTCGATCCCTAAACTCGCGGCTGCCCGAGACAACATGGCTGTCAGCTCTGGATCTGACTCGGGCAATGCTGGCACGCCCGAGGGCGGCAGCACAGCCGAGTCATCATCTCCAGAGGACTCGAGCCCACCTTGTGATGCGGTGATCGACATCGCATCCTCCTCCGGAGCGCCAAATGAGATGCGCGGGGGGGCCGGAGCCGGCCCCGCGATCTGCATCTGAACACTCGCGGGTTGCAATGTGCAAGACGGGGGTGTGGCCCGAGGCATGAGCGTCGGGGCTTTGTTCCACACCGTAACCGTCAAGTCACCCTGACCACCAGCCGAAGTACTGGGCCTCTGGGACTCAGTAGATCGGCGTGTGGTAGAGGGGACTCTCACTTCAGAACGAAGGTCATGGAGTCTTGACCGCAACATTGCGATGGTCATGTTCCCGCAGTGAGAACATGACTCATCCGCGAACGCTGTCTGAGCATGCTGAAAGCCCAAACATACCAGACAGTGTTCGTGCCCATCAGAGGAGGAAAGCAACCGACCACACCCAGAAGTACACGGACGAGACATCCTGAAAAGGACGCGTCACGTGTAAGCTCTTTTATGAGAGGAAAGCCTCGCAGAGAACGCCGAAGCGCCCAGGGACCACACACCAGCTGTCTAGCGGACCACTGCGCAGATCAGCAGGCAGGCAGTATGATGATCACTGGAACGCGCCGTAACACCAACGCCTCTGGAAAGCTGCTCGTCTCGAAAGCTGTCGATGACTCAGATCAGGCTTGTAGGAGTGAAGAGATCCTCTTGGCTCCAAAGCAGAAACATAATGCGATGTTCGCAGCGTACTTCCTTATATACCCACGAGGTGGGGCGGAGTTACGCATGCAAATTCCGCATGCCCATGGCATTGGCACTGCCATTGGGCGCTGTTGAATACGATGAAGATGATTGGCTTCTAAGCGAAACCCCCATTCGTTAGTCACTAACGTACGTCGTAGTGACTGAACGAAAGGGAACTGCAAGTTTATGACAAAAATAGTCTGCAATTTGGCCTTTATTACTCATTTAATACATGTCTACATTACAAATTAAATAAAATTAGATATTAACCTACATTTCTGACAAATTACCAAGGTTACAGGTGTTACCACAGTAAATCCATGATAAATGTTGGAGAATTGTTGTTTGAAAAATGTTTTAACTGAATCGGCTCAGCTGATTTGCACGTAAGTGTTGTTGATTAAGTCAGTGCTGTTTAACTGGATTTAAATTAAATCAAATCACAGAGAGATTCGGGGCTTGTACTGGAGACCTCTGCGCCAAACTCGAACGCTTCTCACGGGCTGTTTAGTGGGCGCGTGATCGAAACACTCAGCAAGTAAACACATTTGTTCAGAGTCAGATGCTGCGTCCCAATTCGCCTACTTATACTACCTGCCATTCGTGGGTCTTTAATGCAGAAACTCCTCTCATGTGTTTGCAAAGTTATCATTCTTTGTCAGCCAAACGAATCATTACAAAAGTTCACAATGCTGCTGCAGGTGAAATATAATGTTGCTAACATTGAATAAATATCTTTTTGTCAGGTTAAATACTGATAATTGCTCACTCAAACCCCTTTATCTTACCCTTTCCGTCAGACTCGCGTAACCGTCATGTTTGTAGTTTTTTGACACTTTTTATATGCGTTTGTAGTTCTAATCGAATCCTCGTCCATCCCGCAATGGGTTGTGGGCAATATCAGCCGTTAGAGTGCGCATCGATCTGCACTTTGGATTCTGACCGGAAATAGTAGACCATCCGGGAATCTTTGGAATACTCTTTTCAACATACTACGATTTGGGACATACTAATTATTTTTTCGAATACTATTTAGTACGGATAGTATGCGAATTGGGACGCAGCAAGAGTTCGCGAGTTGCGCAGAGCACAAGTAGCGCTGTTTCGTTCCGCTTTTGGCGCTGGTTCCCTGGCCTAAAATCTAGTACTGCCACCTTGCGTTGACATCGTGAAACTGCATGATTTGTAAATAATCCGTTGCGGGCCACATATAATACATTTTAATAGACACGCAGCGGCCCGTTTGAAATTCATCCCCGGGCCGCATTTGGCCCACGAGCCGGACTTTGGACACCCCTGCTCTAGGTCCACATCTGTACAGGTGTTTAGGTGGCCCCTCCCTCTGAAAATTGCAAGTCATCAAAATACGCTAGGAAAGGTTACCACATTTCAAAAAAAATTTGAACCTCTGACAGTGAATTTTATTTTTCTAGCTGGATGTAATACATCACTTCTTTAACCCATCTATTATGTGTTGGGGTCTCAGCTTTTTTCCACTGGAGAAGAATTAAACGTCTTGCCAACAGAGTAGTAAAGGCAATTACCTTACATATTCCTTCCTTAAGCACAATATTTTCCAGGCTAGTACCGAAGACAGCTAACAGAGGGTCAGGATCAATAGAGACACCATACATGTCACTAAAAGATTTAAAGATATCTTTCCAAAACCCCTCCAGTCTCAGGCATTACCAGAACATATGGGCTGTTGTGGCTGGTTGCATCTGTTGCATGCAGGATTAATAGTGGGATAGATCCTAGCTAATTTTGAATTGGTGAAATGTAACCTATGAAGTATTTTAAAATGAATGAGGGCATGTCTGGCACAGGGCGATGATGAATGTACTTTGTCTAAAATGCGACCCCATTCCGTATCCGTCTGGGCTTCGAGGATTTATGGTGCTTATAAGAGAATATGCTAGAGATTAACCCCTAGGAGTCTGAGCTGTTTTGGGGCCCTTTAGAAGTTTTGACATGCTCTTACATTTGTGCTTTTTTCAGTTGCTTATAAACATATTAGTGGCAAAAGTGTAATTATACTGTATTCAGCATAAACTGGGGTACCATAATATGTGAGCAACATGTATGTACATGCTTGTATTTTTGAGAGAAAAATGTTTATGCATGATTTTTGAAAAAACAAAAAAATTTGCTTTAAAATGAAGGCCTCAAAACACACAATAGTTGTGTCCAAAAGACTTTTGAATAATGGGTGTTGTTGCCAAGAGTTTTTGCTTCAAACTGATGTGAGAATCATTGAGCTTACTCATTCACATAAAACAATACACTGATTTAAAATTTGTAAGACAGTTTTTCGTCACAAAGCCTGTATGCGAGGAGACGTGATATCTAATGAATAATGATGGATATCACCTGAGAGGACAAAAGAACATAATAGCCCGCACAATGAGCTGCACAATGAATGAGCTTCATACCTGACTGAAAAAAAATGCTCTTTTTATGTAGTTGAAATTGTACTTATCTAGTAAATGCATCTTGATTTAAGAATGTTTAAATATTTAGACTAGAAACAAGACAAAAATTACTAAGAAGAGTATTTTTTTAATGTTTTTAAAAGTAGTCTCATGCTAAAAAATTGAATAATGAATAATTCAAATTAAGATACAATTTATACAAAACGAAATTCACTTTAAAGAAAACTATTCTCTTTCAACAAAACAAAAAATCACTTTCTACAAAACAAAACTCCAGAAGCATTTCTGACAAACTTTGATATTAAATTTTAAAAATATTTAAACATCAATATGAAGCAAAATACGTTTGACTGGTACTATATTTATAGCATCTGAGCAGACATTTGCGATATGTCTTTTACAATAAACACGTTATAATGTGTCCAAAACAAGCCAATCAAATCTGGTCTAAACAGTCATGCATGTATGACATTTAATGTTGCAAAAGGATTCATATTCAAACGGTCTTTTTGCATTTAATATTCACAGACGATAACAGAATAAACTGACCTTACACTAGGCGGCGGAATTGTTTGCTCTTAGAAATGAACAGCTTTTCATGAGCAGTATAAATCCAGGATCATTCCTCAACGTCTCAAAATGATATAGCTGAAGTAACGTTACAGCGCTTCACTATTTGTTTGTATGAGTTGATGTGTGGGCGTCGACTCTGGATCATCAGTATTTGAATCTCAATAGAACGCGCGATGCATGGGCGCATTAGCGGATAATGAAGTGGCTCGCGGGTGACTGACATCTTTCGCTTTTCAAACAGATTACATAAACACAGAATATTTGTTTTCGATTTGGTTTACATTGTTTAAAACCTGACATTTCAGTGTTTCTTTAGACATATGTCTCATGTTTGTGAGACAAGTATTCTCTAAGCTAGAGTTCCTTTTCTGAAGACTATCCGAATTAACGTCTTTGACAGAGAGGCTGCAGATCGCGCATCATGTTTGTTTTCTTTATTTTGCAAAAAGTAAAACATTTTGTTTTTATTGTGACTGTACACCAAAAAAATATATAAACTTAACAGATTATAATGATGTGTAACACTTGCCTGAATGATAAAAAACGAGTTATTTGAGTCTCTTGGGCACTGATAAGAAAAAAAGAGAGCCGATCACCCAACTCGAGAGGGTTAAGTCAATATTCAAATATTTTCCTGAATTACCTGCTCCTTCAGTTATTGATGCCCTGCTGGATTTAAAACCAGAGGGCAGAGGATTAAGAACGTACCTGATGTTGAAGGCTCCTTCCTGCTTCAGCTGGCACTGCCTGTGTTGCTGGTGGTGGTGTTTCTTGCTAAATTAACCCTCTGGACCCGAGAAACGCGCCTGTGCATTTTGCTTGATTTCACAACGTGATTTTTGAGAATGTTTAAAGTTAACATTTCTTCTCACTTATATTAGCGTTATTGATGCATACACTTCACATTGTAGGCTACTAGTTGAACTATTGCCAGACTAAAATGTGTGAAATCAATGGAAACATGTTGTAATATGAAACAGGTAGGTGTTGCACACACAGAAGAGGCAGGGTTTTCTGGTGGCACATATAGTTTTTTATTTCTGTCACACGGTATCTGCAGAATCAACAAAAACAACAGTTTAGGTTGACAGTATGTTGATATGGCTGGCAGTGTGACTTATTCTTTAGCAAAAGTGAAACTGTTCAATAAACTCACATTTACACTCATTACTCTGATATACATTACTCAAATATACAGCATGTCAGAAAATAAGAACATTTGTATTTCACCAACTGACTTATATTAATCTTCCAGTAATCATATACTAATTCTCAATTTACACAGACTGTATACAAGCACTTAAAGTAACTATATTTAACTTATGTGATTGTAAACTCAGTTCTTTAAACGACATTAGGCCATTTAACTCTGAATGACTACAAACTCTCTCACTAGCATCATAATAGTCACCCACAATGACTAAATGTAATGAAACAGACACATTAAAGATCAACTACCACTTAACTATGTTTAAAGACGAATTTGAGTGCATTAACATTATAATCATTATGGATCGCGAGCAGGCCGCATTCCAAGCCGCGGCGATCTCTCGCACGGCACCCGCCGGTCGCGGCAGAGTAGGCCGCATTCTAGCCGCGGGTGCGTCAATGCGGTTATTTTTAAATCGATAACGACACAATGCATCAAACAAACACATATAAACATTATAAAACATCAGTTGCGATGTCTCATCACTCATTTTACCTGCAGAATCAACAAAAACAACAGTTTAGGTTGACAGTATGTTGATATGGCTGGCAGTGTGACTTATTCTTTAGCAAAAGTGAAACTGTTCAATAAACTCACATTTACACTCATTACTCTGATATACATTACTCAAATATACAGCATGTCAGAAAATAAGAACATTTGTATTTCACCAACTGACTTATATTAATCTTCCAGTAATCATATACTAATTCTCAATTTACACAGACTGTATACAAGCACTTAAAGTAACTATATTTAACTTATGTGATTGTAAACTCAGTTCTTTAAACGACATTAGGCCATTTAACTCTGAATGACTACAAACTCTCTCACTAGCATCATAATAGTCACCCACAATGACTAAATGTAATGAAACAGACACATTAAAGATCAACTACCACTTAACTATGTTTAAAGACGAATTTGAGTGCATTAACATTATAATCATTATGGATCGCGAGCAGGCCGCATTCCAAGCCGCGGCGATCTCTCGCACGGCACCCGCCGGTCGCGGCAGAGTAGGCCGCATTCTAGCCGCGGGTGCGTCAATGCGGTTATTTTTAAATCGATAACGACACAATGCATCAAACAAACACATATAAACATTATAAAACATCAGTTGCGATGTCTCATCACTCATTTTACCTGCAGAATCAACAAAAACAACAGTTTAGGTTGACAGTATGTTGATATGGCTGGCAGTGTGACTTATTCTTTAGCAAAAGTGAAACTCCCTGCGGCTCACCACTGCCCCCTAACGTCACCCGCCAGTATAGGCAGATATAAGTGATGTTGAACAAAAGACATCAGTATACTAAATAAATGATAACTAATAATGACAATACATAAAACTGTTTGAATTTATATAACAATATAAATATATATGACTTTATATAACCATTTTAATCTATATGACTACATAGGCAACCTTTCAATGCTAAATAAAGATAGGGGAGAGTGGGGTGATTTGTGCCAGGGGGGAAGTAGTTCCACCCATTGTTTCTGGAAAACCATAGAAGAAATTGGTCATGTGACCACATAATTTTGAAAAACCATCCCTTTTACTCATCCTCTAAAGAAGGGACACACATGAGAGGTTAGCACATTTTAGCTCAAAAACTGTTTAGCTGTTTTTTTCCTTTCAAAGTAAAATGTCTATGATTAAGGTTTTTTGATTGTAGTGTCTGAACAATTAAAGACAAGTTTGAAAACATTTCACACGTTTTAGTGCTTTAGCGGGCTACACAATGAGCCTATACAGTTAACATGATGTTAGCTCTTAACTGCTGGATCATGCTAGTTTTTCAAACTTGTGGGTCTGGGGTGATTTGTGCCAAAGGGCCTGGGTTAAGTTGTGCCAAAGTTGTAAGAAGTCTGTGGATGGAAAGCCCATATTTACATTTAAAGGGGTGGTTGCATGCGATTTCACTTTGTTAACTTTAGTTAGTGTGTAATGCTGCTTGAGCATAAACAGTATCTGCAAAGTTACATTTACATTTACATTTACATTTATGCATTTAGCAGACGCTTTTATCCAAAGCGACTTACAACTTGGGGGTACAATAAGCGATTGGTTGTGAAGAGTCGAGTGAGCGCAACAAGTGCCTGAAATACTTAGTCCGTGTACATTTCTCAGTGTAGCACAGGCTAGAGTAAGGAGGAAAAGAGGAAAGGTTTTTTTTTTTTTTTTTTTTTTAAGAGGTTAAGTGAAGTTACAGCGCTGAAAGTTCAATGCAAACGGTATTTTAAAGTTATGGCAGTTTATTGCCTACAAAAACGGCCGGTTTGGTCTACAACAAGCTTCTTCCCGGGTTGGTGACAACATAAACCCTTGCTATTAACATAAACATTGTCCCCGCGAACACGCAACAAAGTGGGCGAGGCCACGTCGCAGTCATTACGAAAGAGAGAGAGCTGTTGCAGAACTACAAACTACATTTGGCCATCTAACCAATCTAAGACCATTGTGTTTTTCGGAGGGATGGGCTTCATAGAAGCAGGAAGCAAACGAGCCGTTCAAAGGACAGTGGAGACAGAGGTATGGAATAAAGGTAAAATATAAGAAAAATACGTTTTTAAAAAAAAAAAAAAAAAGTATTAAGACATGTTATACTCCGCCCCATAAACACAACCAAGCCTAGAAAAAAATCACGGAACCACCCCTTTAAAGAAAACGATGAAGGTCATCCCTAGAGGTGATGTGCTCAAGACCCACACCCCAAAAACTTGGTGGTACATCCAAAAGGGAGCAGAAATTTATAGATGCCCCTGCAGCATTGACAAGTGGGATGTTAAGCAGCAGGCCAGATCCAGACCACCTAGACCTACATACCCACAGGGGATAATCTGGAGAAGTGAGGAGATGGGCATGCCTTATCAGTGTTTGACTCACCTGCCATTTGTTTAATTTAGCTAACACTGATTTCAGTTTTTGAGCACTATGTTATTAAAGAGAAGTTTTATTCAGTTTTTAAGAGGCCTAAGTCACAATAGGATGTTTAGAAATGAGCCTAGTCACTTTAATCTTATATGTTACATAATTAACAAGCAGCTTTCTATGTATGTCAACAGGCATTTGTTGCCAAAGCCTTTTTGCCTGAAATGATTCACAATTATCATATATTGTGTATTTTTGTGTTTTCCCAAAAACTACAAAATATGACTTATTCCAACAGTTTAATAGGGTGACACTATCTAAATAAACCTTAAATTAGTAATTTTGTATTGAATTTGTCTTGCTTTCATATAGTATTACAGTTCATAACATTAAAATGTTTTGTTTTACTTCAGAAATCACTGGCACAATTTACCCCAACGTATTCTCCCCAAAGGCACAACTTACCCCTCACCAAGGGGCAAGTTGTGCCACGAGACAACAAGACTTTTTTTTCCAAAAGCTATATTTCTGAAACAATTTATTTCAGATCCAAAGTTATTGTTCTCAGGGATGCACCACATCCTGAAATATATGTACATTCTTAAGTTTAAGGCATTGCTGTCATGGCCTCACTTTAAAGTCACTTTGAATAAAAACTGGCACAACTCACCCCACTCTCCCCTACACTTACGAGATGGGGATATTTTTATGCTCTATAATGTAGTAGACAGCACATTCCAGGGCCCAGTTTATGGCAGGGCCGCTCTCTGCCTGTAACAGTAGACAAAGGTTTGCTACATTTTGATAGGATCTTGGTGGACTAACACAAACAAACTGTCCAACAGATGCTAGGATAACAGCCAGGCACCTCTTGGAGGGCAAGAAGAAGACCTCTGGTACTAAGCCCAGGAAGGACAGGACTTCTCATTGGTCCACATGCAGTTTCTGCCCTTCACCCACAGAAACTGATCCTTAATGTTCTGGACTGTGACTGCCATAAATATTCCTCAGGACCTCCGCAGTAGTGGGTGAAACAAAGGAAGACCACAATGATCCATCCAAATCCATTCCTAACTATGTTTGGAAACCTTAAGACTGATGTAAACTACACACATCCATTTTATACTTATTCAGAGAAATACTTTGTACTTTGCCTTGTCACGATGGGGATTGTATGCGGTTTGCCCCTATCGTAACACACAGAAACAACAAGCCAACCATGGCACAATCCCGCAGCCAAACAGCTATTTGTAATGTAACACAGGTTCAGCTGTTAATGAACAAATGAAGGAACATTTAAATCTTTTTCCATCTTGTTTGGTGTCTATTTGTTTAGAATATTGCCAAGGGTATTCTGATGGTGGTTTGGAAAGTGAGAAATGCATTGGTAAACTTTAAAGACTTCTAACTGTGTAGAGTATGCAATTGAGTTCCACATGGGAAAGAAGTGTAGGCCACACTGTGTGCCCCCTCTGATGCCAGCAGCCAATTGCAACACTGGAATGGAGAATCACCAAATTGCAATCTCCTCCTCATCGGAAAGGGATAAAGGTACCCTTTCAACAGACATTCCTTGTTCTGAGTCTGAGTCTTGTGAGGATGAGACTGTGACTGAGCAACCAAGTTCTGAGTCTGTCCTGCGAGGATTAGACTGTGACAGATACGACCACGTTCTGGGCCTCCAGCCTGTAAGGAAAGAGACATTAACAAACACTAGGTTCAGAGTTTTAGTCCAGCGAGACAAACTACAGCACGTCCCGATTCTCCATGCCAGAGTGTCTGGCCCAGAGAGGCAGAAGACACACAGAGACATTTAACGAGGATGCAACGAGGTTAAGCTCAGGAGAGCAAACCTTCACTTCAAGGTTCCTTCATCTACGTGTTCCAGATTAAGGACCTTCTGCACCTACTTCAGGACCTCATCTGTGTGTTCCAGATTTTAGGACCCTTTGGTGCTCCAAGAGATCAGCATCCCACAGATCTTCGTGTTCAAGACTGTTGAAACGGATACCAGCTCCTTTCCCACTGCATTGTCACCCAGCACAACCAGTGGATGAAGTCACCGCCATCGGATTGCTTACTCAACCATGTGGAACGTAAATATCACTTAACCAAACCTCTTTCAAGAGACCTTGGCATTGTTGTACACTCACCTTAAGGATTATTAGGAACGCCATACTAATACTGTGTTTGACCCCCTTTCGCCTTCAGAACTGCCTTAATTCTACGTGGCATTGATTCAACAAGGTGCTGAAAGCATTCTTTAGAAATGTTGGCCCATATTGATAGGATAGCATCTTGCAGTTGATGGAGATTTGAGGGATGCATATCCAGGGCACGAAGCTCCCGTTGCACCACATCCCAAAGATGCTCTATTGGGTTGAGATCTGGTGACTGTGGGGGCCATTTTAGTACAGTGAAGTCATTGTCATGTTCAAGAAACCAATTTGAAATGATTCGAGCTTTGTGACATGGTGCATTATCCTGCTGGAAGTAGCCATCAGAGGATGGGTACATGGTGGTCATAAAGGGATGGACATGGTCAGAAACAATGCTCAGGTAGACCGTGGCATTTAAACAATGCCAAATTGGCACTAAGGGGCCTAAAGTGTTCCAAGAAAACATCCCCCACACCATTACACCGCCACCACCAGCCTGCACAGTGGTAACAAGGCATGATGGATCCATGTTCTCATTCTGTTTATGCCAAATTCTGACTCTACCATCTGAATGTCTCAACAGAAATTGAGACTCATCAGACCAGGCAACATGTTTCCAGTCTTCAACTGTCCAATTTTGGTGAGCTCGTGCAAATTGTAGCCTCTTTTTCCTATTTGTAGTGGAGATGAGTGGTAGCCAGTGGGGTCTTCTGCTGTTGTAGCCCATCCGCCGCAAGGTTGTGCATGTTGTGGCATACCTCGGTTGTAACAAGTGGTTATTTCAGTCAAAGTTGCTCTTCTATCAGCTTGAATCAATCGGCCCATTCTCCTCTCACCTCTAGCATCAACAAGGCATTTTCGCTCACAGGACTGCCGCATACTGGATGTTTTTCCCTTTTCACACCATTCTTTGTAAAGCCTAGAAATGGTTGTGCGTGGAAATCCCAGTAACTGAGCAGATTGTGAAATACTCAGACCGGCCCGTCTGGCACCAACAACCACGCCACGCTCAAAATTGCTTAAATCACCTTTCTTTCCCATTCTGACATTCAGTTTGGAGTTCAGGAGATTGTCTTGACCAGGACCACACCCCTAAATGCATTGAAGCAACTACCATGTGATTGGTTGATTAGATAATTGCATTAATGAGAAATTTAACAGGTGTTCCTAATAATCCTTTAGGTGAGTGTATATTATCAGTGTATGATTTTCTAATTTACATTAGAGGTAATATAACTGATGCTAGTTGATAACAAATAATCTTTCCTTTATTTGTTTGATGCATAATAAGGTTCTTCACCTTAGTTTCAAAGAAACAACAGTTTATCTTTCAGAAGATAACGCAACTCTTCCATAGTTACACTCAATTTAATCACATGTATTTTATGCATCTTATGCACTTTATTCCTTTATCATTCATTGTATTCTGTCATGATCCCGGCTCTTTCCTTTTTTTCTCCTTTCTCTTTTCTCCCTCTTCTGGTCACACTCATTATTACATTCTTTTACGCACACACATTTGCATTCATTTTCTCAATCGTTCTCAGCTGTCTCTCATCACCTCACTCCTTACGTACTCACATTCTTGTTCATTACCTCTATCGTTCTCATCTGTTGCCCACTTTCTCTGATTGGTTTCTCTATTTCTTGTCCTTCCTTTCTCTGGTTCTTCATCAGATTATTGCCTAGATGTTACATACCTGTTTGTTTGATGACTGTCCTGTCTAAATCCTGTCTAAATCCTGTCTGTTGCGGGTAGATTCCTGACTGATTTATTATCACCTCGTATCTGCTCTATTTAAAGTCTCCAGCTACGTGAGTGGTCTACGGTTTGGCGTTCCTTGCTCTCTTCGGACCCAGCCTATCTCTCTACCTCCGGGGATTTCCCATTGCCGTACCAGACCGGACAGTTTTGTTCCCTTACGTTTTGCTGAAGCTATACGCCAGAGACTTTCTGTTGAATTTATATGCCTTGTGGCCTCCTGAGTTATTTTGCCCTGAACTGAATTAAAACTTTGTTTAAATCACCTTCTGCTTTTGGGTCCTCATCTCCTGTACGTGACAGAATAATCTGATCAAGAATGGACCCAGCGAAGGAGAGTCCTCTTCACTCCGCACTCGAACTTCAGGGAGCTTTACTGGGCCGTCATGAGGAGGAGCTGGCTGCAGCTCGTGAGGCCATGGATTCCTTCTCCGCTCGCATGACTGAGATGGCGCAGCAGCTTCACCTTCTCCGTGTTGAGTCTTTATCTTCCAGTGGTCAGGGTGTTCCAGAACCCAGAGTCAACAACCCGCCGTGTTATTCCGGTGAGCCAAAGGAGTGTCGATCCTAGACTTTCTGTTGAATTTATATGCCTTGTGGCCTCCTGAGTTATTTTGCCCTGAACTGAATTAAAACTTTGTTTAAATCACCTTCTGCTTTTGGGTCCTCATCTCCTGTACGTGACAGTATTCATTTAGTAGTTGTGTTAGTTATTCTTGTTTATCTTTTGTTAATAAAATCTATTTTATTACAATTGTGTCTTACTTGTGCTGATAATACAGAAGAGGCTCTACAAGTTAGAAATCTCACCAATCTTTCAGATAAATCAGCTGACCAACTCTCCCCACTTTACATTCAATCTAAAATGATTGAACAGCAGTGTTTAGCGCTTATACTTCCAGTTTGCGAAAGCTACCTTTGAAGTTGTTGGACCGCCGCTGACTGTGCATATGCGTGTGCGTCATAGATGTGTGTGTGTGTGTGGGCATGTTTTTGTGAAATATCAGGACACAAATGTGTATAATGACATGGGTATGACATAGGTATTACAAAAAGAGGGTGAAATATGAGGACGTTCCCCATGTCCTCACTTTTCAAAATGCTTATAAATCTCACAGAACAAGTTTTTTTTCACAGAAAGTGAACTGCACAGTCTCCTGTGAGGGCTAGGTTTAGGGGCAGGGGCAGTGTAAGGGGATAGAAAATACGGTTTGTACGGTATAAAAACCATTACGCCTATGGAATGTCCTCACATTTCACAAAAACAAACGTGTGTGTGTGTTTGTGTGTGTGTGTGTGTGTGTGTGTGTGTGTGAACCATAGACCGTAAAAACTCAACCTATCAACCTCAACCTTGTCTCCCACCACCCAATCATCATCAGTGATTTGTACCAAAACACGCATGGCTGGCGTGCGCGCGCACACACACGTTGCAGGTCCGACTGACAGAGAGCCTGTTCGGATGAAAACCGCTTCAGTGAGCTCAATTATAGTAATGCCTCATTTTTTTTCTCAGTAACGCTAACGGCATTGTAACAGGAGAAACAGTCATTCGTTTGATTACTCGTTACTGAAAAAAGTAATTCCGTTGGTAACACCGTTTATCTATAACGCCATTATTCCCATCACTGTTGAACAGCCTCCTGTTTGTAGTGTTCTCATACAGCCAAAATAAAAGACCTTGACTAGTGTTCCAAACTAAGAGAGGGGGAAGATGGTCATCTGATGTACTCATAACCACACCTTAAGTTAGCGTTGACGTGAGTACCAATCACTACCTTTACTTAGCGTCCTTGGATGGACAAAAGTAAAATCACTACAATAATATTAAACACAGCATGATATAAAAGTAGGGTTGCCAACTGTCCTGTATTCTGCCGTCCAAAGGCAAAGCGCAGTAACTACACATTTGGTCAAAATTGAGTTAAGACTTGAAATGGGCTTTGTGACATCTGTTCTGTCTTGTGACAAAGTTTGCTGGTTCAATTTTGTCCAGTTTTAGAGAAACAAGCGTGTCAAAATTGCAGTAACTACAAAATCCAAGCCAATACCAAGGCAAACAGCAGTAAGTGATGTTACTGCGTTCTAGCTTTGTTTCCCCGTTTTTGACACAGCAGATACTGCGGTTTCAGCCTTGTCACGATGGGGATTGTATGCGGTTTGCCCCGATCGTAACACACAGAAACAACAAGCCTACCATGGCACAATCCCGCAGCCAAATGATGGTTGAACTCGCGTTAAAATGCAAATTCATAGACTGGTAAGGAAGATAGCAAAATAATAACTCATAGTAAGGCAACTGACAGCTTTATAATCAGTTAACATTGACTAGCCAGCCGCTAGCAAATTTTGACTTAACGTTACTTGTGCTACTCTATTAAAGGCAATATCCTCTGACAACGTAATGATAATCCGATTTAATCACGTTGGTGTTTGTTGATTCGGACATCTCTCCGTTTCAGGCAGCTAATCCAATTGTATTGACAGGGGTCACTCCTTCAAAAGTTAGCTGGGTCTGGTAAAGTTATCTTGTTAGACAAAGTTACTCTAAAAGTTAGCGGCGCCAGTCAGCAGGTGACAACCGGACGAGTGCAGCCGGGCCGACAGCAAGCACACTAGGTGAAAAAGTACACTTGCATAATGTACTGAAAGTACTCTATTTTCACGCACTAATTTCGTAGGCTACTTAATATACAAAAAAAAAAGTGCTCCGTTTTTTGGATTTCACAGATAGGCTATCTAAGAATACATAATAATTATATTTTAATTATTAATTATAGCTTTAAGGGTGTAGATAGCATAAACAGGAAATTTACATGTTTGAGAATAGCTTAGAAGTAAGGCCAAAGGGAGAAGAAGCGTAAGTTAACTTACTCTCTAACCTCTTATTCTAGGAAATTATGTATGGCCATATTAAAGGGATAGTTCAACTGAAAATGAAAATTCTGTATTATATAAAGTTTATTATTACTATAAACATGTATTAAGAAGCATGAAAAAAAGTTGGATTAACACATTTAGTTTGTAGATACTGCACTTTGCATTTGCAATAGTGTTTTAGTTGTTTAAGGTCATCCAAAGGCAGAGTGCAGTATCTGCATTTTGGGGGTCAAAGATCACATCGGTGGTCATGGTTTTTATCTATAAAAAATTTCTTCCTAAGAAGGCAATACATGAATGCATTACCACTAATCTACCCACAACATGTTTGACTGGCTGGTGTAAAAACTTTAAAGCCATTTTTCTCAGTTTCAGTGTTTGCGTAGTTACTGCACTTAGCCTTTGTAGGGCAGTTATAGCCGGGACGTCCCGTTTATTGGGCCTAAATGTCCAGTTCATGACTGTCCTGTTTATTGACTTCTACGCTGATGTAACCACTGACTAAGCCGTTCACATGTTGCGTCTTTTGCATCCTCAAGTTTTGTTATTTTAAATGTAGACGTGCGACAAGCGTGCTCAAATAGAGAGCAACGCCTTCGTCATGCTCATGCGGTGCGCTCGCGTCTATGCGCAGCGAGATTAAAAAGCTTAGCAATGGCAGACAGGGCAGGAACATCTGTTTGTGTATGCATTTGTAGATTACATTGCAAACAAATCATTATGATATTCACTGTGATACTGTAATGAGAAATCCATGTTGAAAACAGTTTTGTAATTTTTTCTCAGGATTCTTTGATGAATAGAAAGTAAAAAAAACCCAGCATTATCTGAAATAAACAACTTTTGTAACTTTTGACACATGTAATGCATTCTTGCTGATTAAAACTATTCCTTAAAAATTATTAATTATTAATAAATCTATTAATTTAAAACAAATTCTTACTGACCCTAAACTTTTGAACGGTAGTGTATAATGCTACAAAAGCTTTAGTTGGTTTGAGTGTAACAATTGAAATTCATTTCTATGATGTTAAAATTCTTTTTAGGATTAAATTGTGCATTAATAGGTTGAGCAAAACAAATGTGTTTATATCTGAGAGCCTTTTATACACACTTAACTGCAGACACTGAAATTACATATACAGTGTGGTAGCTCCCCGTACAAACATTTTGAGTGTGTCTTATAAATAAACACGATTATCCCTTATTTTTGTCCCACTTTTTGTTCTTTGTTATGTTGTGTTGTAAATAAATGCAAAAAGCCATTCTTTTAATCTCTTCAGATTCTTTGTTCTAGTTCCCTCACAGTCATTCAGCTGATATAGGGCCATTAGGATTAGGGAAGGGGTCTTTGTCTTTCTCAGGTGTGGAACACATCAATATTCATGATGATTCACACCCTCCCCGCGCATAAGCCTTCCTGACACAAAACATGTCTTACAAATTTTAAATCAGTATATTGTTTTCTGTGAATGAGTGGCCAGAATGATTTTACTTCATCTTGAAGCAAGAATTCTAGCCTACGTGATCCAGTTATCAAAAGTCTGATTTAACAAGTCTGATTTAAGTCTGATCAAAACAAATATTCATGGCTTTATTTCAGTGACTTACTTTTTTTCACAAACCACGCATAAACGTAATTTTCTCAAAACTACAAACTTTTACATACATGCTGCTCACATATTATTGTAGCAGAGTTTGTGCTGAATACAGTGTAATCAGACTTTAGCCATGAAAATGATACAAGTAACAGAAATAAGCTCAAATGTCAGGGTATGTCAAAACACCTCCAGGGCCCAGAAAACAGCTCAGGGTTCAGAGGGTTAATAATTCACACTCAGTGTGATTCTCCTAACAGCCTCATTCCCATTAGATGGGCTGAGGAAACCTAGTATTTTAAAATGTGGGTCCAGAAGAGTTGGCAAAGTTGGGATACTTAGTTGGGAAGTTGGCATATCATCATTTCTGCCAGCTTTGGGCCATCACAGGTGATTTTTTGGCCATTTCTTCAGACAATGAATGGTCCCCCATTTTTAGTAGTGGTATTATTTTGGAGGCAAATACCTGCTTCTCACACAGCACCACCATTGCCACATAGGAAGGAGACAGAACACCAAGTTTTAGTATCAGTTTGAAGTGATGCCACAATTGCACCCACTGGCTCTCTCAGCTCATAAAGTCGCTGAAACATCTGAAAGGTGCTGTTCCAGCATGTTTCCACTTCTTGAAGTAGTTTCAGCTGTGGTTACGTGTGTCTGCATTTTCACAAGCCTTTCCTTTACACAGAACATAAAAACATAAGATTTTCTGAGGGACACTATAATAACTCAGTAAAAATGACAATGAAATTATGTAGTACAAGAACTTGACTAGTGAAAATGTGAATTACAAGAGCATGGTGTGTAATGCTATGTCAATATCATGTAACATACCTTAGTGGTGCTACATTGGAACATACTTCCTTTGTTCTCAGTCAGCAAGTCCAGGAGTCTGGTCTAGTGCCTTTTTGATCATCAAATTGAGCTCATGAGCACACTTTCTGGATAAATTGGACATACCCTCACTTACTTGGCTTGCTCAGTTGGGGACACTACATTTTCAACTGAATATACAAATGAATCTAATTAGTAAACTAAATTAACTATAAACTAAATTACTTATCTGCCCACAATGTCACTGTATGATAATTGAAATGAGCTAGATGACATCACCGTTTTCTCCGGAGCGGCTGTACAGCCAAATAAAATTCTGTTGCATATTATTTTCCTGTTTAACACTGTGAAGCTGCTTTGAAACAATCTGCATTGTAAAAAGCGCTATATAAATAAAGTTGACTTGACTTACTAAAGATTGCAGGGACTGTTTGGAGGGGGACATCACCAATTTTTTTAAAGCATTTTTATACAACTGAATTAAACCACTGAATGATATGTATAGTATATCCAGGCTATGGAGACTATAGAGACTGACCACATAGAATGGGTGAAGGTCTCTAGCGGCGGTCAGCGCGCCACACACAGCCGGGCAGGCCAGTGATAAGCTGTCCCCGGGAGAAGCAGCAGATTTTGAGAGAGACATACTGGCGAAAAACTGAGTAAACTCCGTGGCTGGCAGCTGTGGAAAGGGGAGCAGGTGAGATAATGAAAGAGCGTGGGCAGCTCAGGATGCAGAACACAGGTAGCCTAGGTTGAATAAAAGAATGTCACATCTGGTGGAGGCTGATCTGGCGATATGTCCTCCTGAAGACACTCAAAGTGAGCAGTGTTAAATCCAAACTGAGCTGTGTCAGTGCAGAGATTGCGAGAAGCGAATGTCAACCGGAGAGCAGCAGCGCATGCAGGCCTTATATGTTCCCAGGTAAGAGCACGCTGCATGCTACTGTCTGTCTAGCTAGACTTGGATGCTTCTGCAGAGGTCAGGTACGGATGCCCTTCCCATAGGTGGATCTTCAACACAAGATGATGAAAGAGAACCCCAGTCTTGGAAAATACCTGCTTGCATGGCACAGATGAAGCTTGACAACATATTTATTTTTTAGTAAGAAAATAAAGATTTGGGTAAAACCTTGTATGTGTTTCCCAGTAGGGCTGCCACTAACGACTATTTTTATATATGTGGTGATGCGCTCCATGATAATGATTAGGGGCGGACCGGGTATGCGCGGCAGATATAAAAAGGGGACGGGAATGACGCCTAAGCGAGCGCGTCATTCTCGTTCTGGAAGTGACGTCATCCTGGCACACAGTGTTTACGTTCGGGAGGTAATATGTTGGTAGCTGCTTAATTCTGAACGTGCGTTAGAAAAGAGAATTTAAGACTCGTTCAATTCACAGTGCGACTGAGGAGGACTGTAAACTCATTGATAACATATCCGTTATGGAAAGCCTGTAATTTGCACCCTATTGAGTAAATTGAGCGATGTGATTCACCATTTACCGGTAAGTCATACTCATTTTAATATCAGGTTCACGAGACCTAAAATTCGCAAATTATAAATGATGTGATGTATTGTTTTTGTAGTGATTGATCCTATAATTCGCACCCTATTGAGTGCACTGAGCAGTGTGATTCACTATTTACCGGTAAGTCATACGCAGGTCAATGTTAAGTTCATGAGACCATAAATGTGTAAATTACAATTATTGTGTTATATATTTTTTTTTAGTAATACAGGGGTGGTGCTACAGCAGGCTTGGTGGGAGTATCTGGGCTTAGTGACGACCGATTGGATTGTGTTTCCCCTTGCCAGAAACTCCTCGACCATTTCTCAGTGACTCTTACTGGAACAGCGCATTTGTTGTGATCGTCTGACTAATGCTTTCTCTTATCTCTCATCCGTCTTGAGACGGCCGGAACAATAGCGCATTTTCGGCCGTAGTGACGCTTTCCAAACCTAGCAAATTCAGTGCTGATCTTTGGGCTGGTGTACAGCGGCGAATAACTGGGTTGTCATTCCTATTCTTCTCTTTTAGCAGAAACATTGTCATTTAAAGTATTTACAGTTGTAAAATTGTTATTGTCTGTTTTTGAATGTCTTTCATGTATTTCTAAATCCGACCTGAGAAGGGTGTACCTTTAAAATACTGTAACCATCAGGCGACGCAGTGTTGGAAAGCTATTAATGAGCGTTGGCCAGTGTGGTTGCTTTTATTTCTGTTGTGTAAACTGATATCAACTGTCCATATGTGATAAGGGTTCAACCAAAAGATTATTACGTGGAGTGTGTGTGTGTGTGTGTGTGTGTGTGTGTGTGTGTGTGTGTGTGTGTGTGTGTGTATGGTTGCTTCTGTCTTAATTTGTCCTCTCTTCTCTTTTACCCAGCGTTGGGGTGCCAATTCAACGCTCACGTCCTCTGGTGTGGTGGTGGTGTGCTTCTCGCTTGCTGTGTTCACAGAGGGTGATTGGGTGCTGT
The DNA here is from genome assembly GCF_949357685.1 of Gobio gobio. Classification (NCBI taxonomy): domain Eukaryota; kingdom Metazoa; phylum Chordata; class Actinopteri; order Cypriniformes; family Gobionidae; genus Gobio; species Gobio gobio. The sequence continues at coordinate 14,497,792 of NC_137109.1, read as the reverse complement.
GTGGTGAGAGCACTAGTTGCATAGGCGTCGATTTCGGGGGGGACGGAGGGACGCGTACCCACCAGATTTCGTCATGAGTCCTTTTGTACCCACCACTTTTTTTTTCTTTTTTTTTAAACCTCGAGTTCAATTTTACGGTGAAGCATTGCTGCAACACATTATTTTTTCCACTCAATTGTGTCATAATAACGATATCTTTTCTCATAATAACAAGATCTTATGTCGTTTTAACGACATCTTTTGTCGTAAAAACGTTTGAAAAGCAGAAGCAAGCTCCGTAAAACAGGCTCTTCCGCTGCCTGTACCAGTGGCAGTGCCCATAGCACGAAATTGTTGTAATGGATTGATGTAGCCTACAGTTGTTAACAGCCATGGGTAGCAGGAGCCATGGGCCGCTCATGATTTAGCGTAATGACGGACCCCGGTGCAGCCACAAATATCAGAACTATCTATAGGCTAGGCCTACTGTAATTAAGACTTTCAAGAAATGTATGAAAAAGAAAGACGCTTTCAGCCTTACTCAAAGTAGAGCCCTAAATTTCTGCCCGAGCCCGACGGGCCCCGACTTTTTTACGCCCCTAGGGCCGCGGGCTTCGGGCCAATTTTCCAGTCATAGCCTTACCTCAGACGCGGGCCGAGCTTCGGGCCTTTTTAGGCTATAGGATGGCGCTATGCAACACGCATCGCCGCAAATGAGTAAAGCAAGCCAACACGCAAACTGCCACAAGTGAAACTGAAAATAAGTCTGAGATGCTCAAAAACACAATCATCTTCATTAAAACTAATGAGAATAAAGGCTCTTACCAGTGTTTAGGTCGCTCGTTCTCATAATGCGGTCTGATGTTGAAATGAGCTGATGAATAAAATGCTCATATCTGTTGCTTTCGTTGACGTGAACTCCGTTAAATATGCATATAGCACGGGAATTGAAGATCGGATTTATATTAATTTGGCGGATAGGTGTAGCCTAAAGGTACGACAACCAGCATGTTTTTTTAAAGGTCCCATGGCATGAAATTTTCATTTTATGAGGTTTTTCAACATTAATATGAGTTCCCCTAGCCTGAATATTGTCCCCAAGTGGATAGAAATGTTGATCGGTGTAAACCCGAGTTCTGGCTGTCTTTCTCTGCCTTTGAGAAAATGACAGGCCAGACTAGCCAATCCTGAAGTCGCCTGGTTTGACGTCCAAGCAGGAGCGGTTTCCTCCCTTTCCTCCGCCCAGAGAATCAGGCACGCCCATGCAAACGCTCGAGAGTCGAGAGATCATTGCATCATTGCTTGTGAACGAGTGAACGCTGGCAGTTTCTCAGTGTTTGGATGTACAAATGAAAACAGAAGTCTTTTTTCAGTTCCTTCTGATCTGTGATCAGTGATTTCTGATGTGTAGCTAATTATTTATTAGTCGTGCACACTCAGCGGCTTCTCTCTCTCCCGACAGAACGGTGTTTTCGTGTTTTATATCTTGTGAGTCAGTGTTTTTGTACGTCCTCGTCGCGTCTATCGGTTCTAAAATGTGCATACAGTCATGAGTTTCTGCTCAACATCAGCAGAGATAAACCTCACACACGCCGAAGCTCGGCCTTCAACATCCCCGACCCACAGTACTGCATCTGGCCCACAGCGGAGGCACCAAACGCGGCGTGAGATTAAGCAGAAGGGGGGTAAGGGTGAGCATATCCGGGCTAGCCAGCCTAGCCCCACAATAAACTGGATTACATTCGATTACTGCTGTTGTGTCTTTGTTTGCGCTGTGTACTCAACGCGCGTCACTGACGCTTTTATTTTATTTTAAAAATAATGCTATTATCAACACTTACTTTTAACTCGTTCATCTCGACAGCTGTAATGGTACTTTGCATGTGTTACAAAGTTGGTAGAATAATGATGAAGAGACGGACTCGGTGTGACTGTTTATTCAGAACTCTCAGATACAAACACAATAAACTCGCGCTGACAGACAGCGCTCTCATAACTCAGTAGTTACTATAAATAACTTTGTTAGCAATCGCTGAGCTCAGTCTCTGATACATTAGTGATGTCCGGTTCGCGAACGATCTTTCTTTTGAACCGGTTCTTTTTAGTGAACCGAATCAGTTCACCAAATCGGACTGAATCGTTCTAAACGGTTCGCGTCTCCAGTCAGCGCTGATCCATAATTTACTAAAGTTACTAACTTTCTGACATGAGTGACAGTCCCTCCGACTAGAAATAGACTAATAACCTAAAGTATATGCTGTAACTAAAACAGTTCAGACATGCTGAGAACTGATGTGAAGTGAACTCAGGTCCATCCGTCTCCCTGGCAGACTCGTGCCTGCTCGTGCCTCGTTAAACCACGCCCCCTCCGCTCATATAAAATGCAAAGATGTCAGCCAATCACAACAGTGGGTGTTTTTACTGAAGTCTCACAGCAGACACGCCTCTTGAAGCAGGGCATTCAAGCCACAGGGCAAACAGCAGTAGAGAAAAAATGCCTTTTATTTCTAAATTATGACATTTTATGATGTAAAAGTCATACTAACAATATAAGTACAGCTCAGGAAACATTATAAAATAATAGAAAAATGCCATGCCATGGGACCTTTAAAGGAGCTGTATGTAGGACTGTGGCCAAAACTGGTACTGCAATCACTTTCAAATTACTGTGGAGCGGTGTATCCCCTCTCCCCCTCCCCTGACTCGAGGTTGCCAGATAGGCAGCAGGATCCAGCAGGAACGTAGGCTGCTACACGGAGCTTTCAATGGCAAGTGACGAGTCGTACACAGCAAGTTTTTTTTCTTTCTGTTAATTATGTTTATGCTTCAAGAGCGATGTTTTGTGAAGTAATTATGAATCGCAAAAATGTACTATGGCGATTAGCCAAATATAATCGTAAATATGAACGCTCGTATGTGACAGTACATTCCCACATGAAAAAATACTATAGTAAAATTACAGCAAAGCTAAATAACATTAGCAATGGTCATACAGGTCAACTTGCAGCATGTTTTGTCCACTATATATGCGAAGAACGAATGAGGAATCATTTTTACTGAGGTAACGTTAGGCTACTGTCTCAAATACGTTTACACAGTGCTAATAGGCGTGCTAATGTTGTTTTCCTCAGCGTCCCAGCATAATGACAGAGAAACGGGCTCTGATAATGCATTACTAATGTTAGCAATGACGACTCGCCGTTTTTATTTACCAAACAATTCCTTAACGTTACCTTTTCAATTCAATGACCCACCTCCTCCATCTGCGAACATGCATATCTTTGTTCGACTGTCATGAATATTTGAAATGTCCATTTACATTAAGTACAAGTTAGCCAAACATGAACCTTACCTGTCCAGGAGAAAATTAGCAACGTTGGCATCAGTCTTCAAATTATTCTCCGTTTTCAGCCGTCTCCATCTTTCAAAGGCATCTCAAATCCTTGTTTTATTTCAGACACTGTCACAACGTTTTTCTGATTCATAACGAGGTCGTTTAGGTTTCATAAAGTTAGACATTGTTTATCCAAAAAGTTTGTAGCTGCAGCTGTGGTAACTAGAGCAGAGCTGGCCACCCGAATGCAGAAACACTACTGACTTCGTGATTGGTAGACAGGTGGAGGGTGGCGCTTCAGGCCAAAACACAACATGTCAACATCAACATCAGTTGAGGGCTGCAACTTCACTTTTAAAATGACAATATCTTGGCCGGACAACCGTTGTCAGTGATATAAATATTTGAAATGAACATGATTTCTTAATGTCTAGTGACATATCAGGGCCATTTTATGATTAATTGAAATACATTTCTTACATACAGTTCCTTTAATTATTTGTTTAGATTGTGTAGCCCGTTTCGTTTGCGCCTGCCTCATCTTGTCAAAAATGCCTTTTTACTGTGATGGTGGTGATAGATCTCTTCGAGGCCAGCCGATAGTCTTTTTCCATGGCCTCACCGAACTCCTCCCAGGCCCGAGTTTTTGCCTCCACGACCACCCGGGCTGCAGTCCGTTTAGCCTGTCGGTACCTGTCAGCTGCCTCAGGAGTCCCACAAGCCCGCCAGACCCGATAGGACTCCTTCTTCAGCTTGACGGCATCCCTTACTTCCGGTGTCCACCACCGGGTTCGGGGATTGCCGCCTCGACAGGCACCGGAGACCTTGCGTCCACAGCTCCGAGCAGCCGCTTTGACAATGGAGGTGGAGAACATGGTCCACTCGGACTCAATATCTCCAGCCTCCCTCGGGATCCGGTCGAAGCTCTGCCGGAGGCAGGAGTTGAAGATCTCTCTGACAGGAGACTCGGCCAAACGTTCCCAGCAGACCCTCACAGTACGTTTGGGTCTACCGAGTCTATCCAGCTTCCTCCCCCGCCATCGGATCCAACTCACCACCAGGTGGTGATCAGTTGACAGCTCCGCCCCTCTCTTCACCCGAGTGTCCAAGACATACGGCCGCAGATCAGATGAAACGACCACAAAGTCGATCATTGACCTACGACCTAGGGTGTCCTGGTGCCATGTGCACTGATGGACACCCTTATGCCTGAACATGGTGTTCGTTATGGACAAACTGTAACTAGCACAGAAGTCCAATAACTGAACACCACTCGGGTTCAGATCAGGGGGGCCGTTCCTCCCAATCACGCCCCTCCAGGTTTCACTGTCGCTGCCCACGTGGGCGTTGAAGTCCCCCAGTAGAACGACGGAGTCCCCAGTCGGAGCACTTTCCAGCACCCCTCCCAGGGACACCAAGAAGGCCGGGTACTCCGCACTGCCGTTCGGCCCATAGGCACAAACGACAGTGAGAGACCTATCCCCGAGCCGAAGCCGCAGGGAAACGACCCTCTCGTTCACCGGGGTAAACTCCAACACATGGCAGCAGAGCTGGGGGGCTATAAGCAAACCCACACCAGCCCGCCGCCTCTCACCATGGGCAACTCCAGAGTGGTAAAGAGTCCATCCCCTCTCGAGGAGTGTGGTTCCAGAGCCCAAGCCATGCGTGGAGGTGATTCCGACTATCTCTAGTCGGAACCTCTCAACCTCACGCACAAGCTCAGGCTCTTTCCCCGCCAGCGAGGTGACATTCCATGTCCCAAGAGCCAGTTTCCGTGTCCAGGGATCGGGTCGTCTAGGCCCCCGCCCTCGACTGCTGCCCGATTCGCTTTGCACCGGCCCCTTACGGTCCCTCCCGTGAGTGGTGGGCCCACGGGAAGGTGTCCCCACGTCGCTCCTTCGGGCTGAGCCCGGCCGGACCCCGTGGGGGAAGGCCCGGCCACCAGGCGCTCGCATACGAGCCCCAACCCCAGGCCTGGCTCCAGGGTGGGGCCCCGGCTGCGCCATACCGGGCGACGTCACGGTCCTCCTTCTTTTTGTCATCATGGCGAACCGTCCGGCGCCTCAGGAGGGGGAAGCAGTGCCCTACCAACGCTGTTTACAGTGGCGATGGGCGGCTGTTGACCTCGACTGGGGATGTTGTCGGACGGTGGAAGGAATACTTCGAGGATCTCCTCAATCCCGCCGTCACGTCTTCCATTGAGGAAGCAGAGGCTGGGGGCTCAGAGGAGGACTCGTCCATTACCCGGGCTGAAGTCACCGAGGTGGTCAAGAAACTCCTCGGTGGCAAGGCACCGGGGGTGGATGAGATCCGCCCTGAGTACCTCAAGTCTCTGGATGTTGTGGGGCTGTCTTGGCTGACACGCCTCTGCAGCACCGCGTGGCGGTCGGGGACAGTGCCTCTGGGATGGCAGACCGGGGTGGTGGTCCCTCTTTTTAAGAAGGGGGACCGGAGGGTGTGTTCCAACTATAGGGGGATCACACTTCTCAGCCTCCCCGGGAAAGTCTATGCCAGGGTACTGGAGAGGAGAATCCGGCCGATAGTGGAACCTCGGATTCAGGAGGAACAGTGTGGTTTTCGTCCTGGTCGCGGAACACTGGACCAGCTCTATACCCTCTACAGGGTGCTGGAGGGTTCATGGGAGTTTGCCCAACCAGTCCACATTTGTTTTGTGGATTTGGAGAAGGCATTCGACTGTGTCCCTCGCGGCATCCTGTGGAGGGTGCTGGGGGAGTATGGGGTCCGGGGTCCTTTGCTGAGGGCTGTCCGGTCCCTGTATGACCGAAGCAGGAGTTTGGTCCGCATTGCCGGCAGTAAGTCAGACTTGTTCCCGGTGCATGTTGGACTCCGGCAGGGCTGCCCTTTGTCGCCGGTTCTGTTCATAATTTTTATGGACAGAATTTCTAGGCGCAGCCAAGGGCCGGAGGGTGTCAGGTTTGGGGACCACACGGTTTCGTCTCTGCTCTTTGCGGATGACGTTGTCGTGATGGCCCCTTCTAACCAGGACCTTCAGCATGCATTGGGACGGTTTGCAGCCGAGTGTGAAGCGGCTGGGATGGGGATCAGCACCTCCAAATCCGAGGCCATGGTCCTCAGTCGGAAAAGGGTGGCTTGCCCACTCCAGGTTGGTGGAGAGTTCCTGCCCCAAGTGGAGGAGTTTAAGTATCTAGGGGTCTTGTTCACGAGTGAGGGGAGGATGGAACGGGAGATTGACAGACGGATCGGTGCAGCTTCTGCAGTAATGCGGTCGATGTACCGGTCTGTCGTGGTGAAGAAAGAGCTAAGCCGTAAGGCGAAGCTCTCGATTTACCGGTCAATCTACGTTCCTACTCTCACCTATGGTCATGAGCTTTGGGTCATGACCGAAAGGACAAGATCCCGGATACAGGCGGCCGAAATGAGCTTTCTCCGCAGGGTGGCTGGGCGCTCCCTTAGAGATAGGGTGAGGAGCTCAGTCACTCGGGAGGAACTCGGAGTAGAGCCGCTGCTCCTCCACATCGAGAGGGGACAGCTGAGGTGGCTCGGGCATCTGTTCCGGATGCCTCCTGAACGCCTTCCCGGGAAGGTGTTTCGGGCATGTCCAACCGGGAGGAGGCCCCGGGGAAGACCGAGGACACGCTGGAGGGACTATGTCTCCCGGCTGGCCTTGGAACGCCTCGGTGTCCCCCCGGAAGAGCTAGAGGAAGTGTCTAGGGAGAGGGAAGTCTGGGCATCTCGGCTTAGACTGCTGCCCCCGCGACCCGGCCCCGGATAAGCGGAAGAAGATGGATGGATGGATGGGTGGTGATAGAGGCTAAACGTTTAAACGATGCTTTAAGTGTTTATATGGATTTTATAAGCAAGACAAGTCAAGTGTTGATATCAGAGGCTAAAGTGTTGGGTTAACTCACTGTCGGCCGCTGGCCGCTTGGTCGTCACTTTAAAAGCAAAAACTTTAGTTTAACAAACAAAAAAATGCTTCAAACATTTTTCTAAATTAACTTAATAAAGAAAAGAAACGAAATATAGCCTAACTACTTTGACAAGTGTTGATTTCAGAGGCTAAAGTGTTGGGTTAACTCACTGTCAGCCGCTTGGTCGTCACTTTAAAAAGCAAAAACTTTAGTTTAACAAAAAAAAAAAAAATGCTTCAAACATTTTTCTAAATTAACTTAATAAAGAAACGAAACGAAATATAACTACTTTGACATTAAAAACAAAACTGAACTATTTTAATGGCTGCAACTAATGTGTAGTAGGGAGGATAAAAAAAACACGTGGGACTTTGAAAACTGGTAAAAAAAATTGCAAAAATGAAAAATATTAAATAATTCGCGGGGCACTTTCGTCGGCATGAGTAAGATAGGCTATAAGACCCGCAATGTCTCTCAGCTGACATTTTTATTTATTTACATTAGTAAGCTACAGGACATCGTCTTTCAAAACAGGACCTGCGCTAAAGAGAAAAAAAAATAATGCATCATGTACCAGCACTTCTGAATGCGTCTCTGTCCCCAGCACATCTCAAACCAAACTGACGCCCATGACTAGTTGCAGTGTTTACCGGGGAGGCGAACTGAATCCCCAATTCTGAAAGGGATAAGTGCTATGGTTGACATATTTATTTTGATGTGTGTTTGTATTAAATAAACGATTATAAACGTTGCCTTGTCTGTTATCTGACCCAGCCACGGATCTGTGTGCTTTGCACTACAAGCGGGTCTCCGGCCCATTTTCCGGGGTGGCGTAGTCTATTTTGTGCCATAAATGGTATTGTATTGCGCTTAAGAGAGCAAACTGCCACATATAGATTAATCTATCGACTAATTTGTCGATTAATAGATTAATCTATCGACTAATTTATCACAATTTGCAACAGTTTTACTTAAAAACATTTAATTCAACTTGCAACGTTGGCCTTCACTAGTGTACTTTAAAAAAGTCCTTGACAAAATGTAAAACTAAAAGAGTAAAACTGTAAAAAGGTACAAATTTGTAAACCAACATAAAAAAGAGAATATCAGCAAATTCTTTTTATATAGAATAGTGTTGTCACAATACCAAAATTATGACTTCGATACAAGACTAAAATACCTTAATACCAATACTGAATCGATACCATGGCAAAAAAAATGTAAAGTAATTGAATAATATGACAGAACTTACTATTCATTGTTTTATCATTGTTTTAGGGTTAAAAAACCCTAAAAACTCACTTGGCCGGCATGTTTCTGCCCTGCCCTGCTTCACACATAATGTTAGGTCCGGCCCTTTAAGAGCTGCACAGACCAAATTCATTGTAACACCCGATTTCTCAGGTGCCGAACTCTGTATACATTCACTAAAGACATATCTGACTGCGTTTACCCGAATACTCGCCAGGACATGCATTTTTACATATTTATTACCATTCAAATCCAATAATCCGCGAAACTGGCGTCGCAATCTGTCTGAGTGAAAGGCGTGTGCACGCCTGCGTGCACTTCAGGTCACAGTCCAGCAGCGCACACGAGCACGTCCCGGCTGCACCGCACTTTTCTGTTGCATTCTTTTTCCCCTAGCTGCGCGTATATATTTGTCTGTTTTGCTTCCATTGTTTAGTGAACGATGGAAGCAGAGCTCACACACACATCCTCCTCACTCCTGCTGTCACACATCAACGCAAATTAAGAAATACTGCTCTTATTAGAGTGCTGTCATTTTTAAAGTACTGGTACTAATACAATTTCATATCGTACCCAACTTACCCAGTCGACTAAAAATATTGACGTCGACTAATTAACAGCGTGGACGCAGTCGATTGTATCGACCAATCACGACAGGCTTATTTCCCAGTATTTTAGAGGGTCCTCTCCTCTTGGAATATTTGACTCAGCCATGTAGCACTGAACCTCCAACATTGCATTAGTTATTTGGGGGTTTTTTTGTTTGCTGGACAGATGCATCCAAATTATGCCATAAGTTACTTAAAAAAGACTAAATTGGTTGTAATATTGTAATAGTTAAATGTCAACACAGTGTAAAGCATTGAGAACGTACCTGATGTTGAAGGCTCCTCATCTTCAGCTGGCACTGCCTGTGTTGCTGGTGGTGGTGTTTCTTGCTAAATTAATAATGCACAATAATGCGCCTTTTAAAACGTGGGTCCAGGAGAGTTGGCAAAATTGGGATACTCATGGACTGCAAATGATGCATTTTTCTCTCTGAGTTGGCATATCATTAATTTCTTTTGTTGTTTTTTTACAGTTTTTATTACACAGATTAAAAGTAAATCAACAAGTAATAAAGAATTGTCTGCACACTTTGTTTTTTTTTTTAACACATTCCTTTACCCACATAATGAGGGAAGGAACCCCAAGCCAAAAAACTAAAAAAACAACAACAACAAAAACAGGAGGATTAGAAAATATCAACAGTCTCTCTGAGCAATAATATTTAAAAAATAAATAAATAAATAACAATATATATATTAATTGAAGAGCAGAAGATAGAAGAGAGAAAAAAATGAAATAGTGTTCATTGGAGATAATATGAACATATGAATCTGCACATATTCATACAAACATATACCTGTAACATATGCACACATACGCCTGATCAAGGATGCAAGCTTGCACTTTTATAATATATATGATTAGTCAGAATCTAGTGAGGATACAGAGTCATAAAGATTAAAAACCGGATTCCAAATTTTATCAAATTTATCCATTGAGCCCCGTATAGAGTATTTAAGTGACAGGAATGACATTAGATCCTTTAACCAAGAGGTAGTTGGGGGTGGGTTTGGACACTTCCAGTGCAGCAAGATGCACCGTCTAGCAATAAGAGAAGAGAAAGCGATAACATCAGCTTTCTGTCTTGAGAAAGGTGACAAGTGATAAACACCAAAAATGGCAACTTATAGGACATGGAGATAGAGAAACACGCAGTGCCCTAGACATGAAATAAAAAAAGAAGCCCAATATGAGGCCAGTTTTGGGCAGCTAAAGAATGTATGGGTATGATCAGCGGGAGAGAAGGAGCATCTGGTACAGGAGTTCTCTGTTTCTGGGAAAAATTCTAGCATTGGTCAAATGTATTCGATGAAATACTTTAAGCTGAATGAGACTTAGCCGAGAATTAACTCTAGCAAGGGCCTCAGACCATAGCTCATCCGATAACTTGATTTGCAACTCATTCTCCCATGTTATCTTCAAGCAGGAGAGAGAAGATGTACTAGATGAAAGTAACATGGCGTAGATAGAAGATATCCGACTACCACCTGTAGGCAGGGGCGCAGCTAAGGGGGGGAAAGTTAGGACGATTCTAAGGGCCCACACACTTTTGGGGCCCCCTGAGATGATCTTGGATAGCTAGATTGGTGTGGTAGAGGGCCCAACATCAAATTCTTTCATAGGGCCCAAAATTGCTAGCGGCGCCCCTGCCTGTAGGGACTGACAATAAATTCTCAAGGAGAGATTTTTCTGGTAACAGAGGGAAACTAGGAAAGTTCGTTTTGGCAAAATTGCGGAGTTGAAAATATCTGAATAAGCCTGTAGGATTCGAGTTAAATTTGCTAAATGTAGCAAAAGAATTATCAATAAAAATATCTGAAAAACAAACAATGCCCTTATCTTTCCATCTTTTAAAAGTATGATCAATAACTGGTCGTAAAAACAACTGATTATTGCAAATAGGGCTTAAAGGAACTGTATGTAGGATTGTGGCCAAAACTGGTACTGCAATCACTTTCAAATTACTGTAGAGCGGTGTATCCCCTCTCTCCCTCCCCCCTGACTCTAGGTTGCCAGATAGGCTGCAGCAGAGCCGCTAAAAATTATTATATGGCAATAATATAATTATTATATTATATTATTCTATGGCTCTGGGCTGCAGGATCCAGCAGGAAGGCTGCTACAAGGAGCTTTCAATGGCAAGTGACGAGTCCTACACGGAAAGTTTATTTTTTATTCTGTTAATTATGTTTATGCTTCATGAGAGATGTTTTGTGAAGTAATTATGTATTGCAAAAAATTACTAATGGCGATTAGCCAAATATAATCGTAAATATGAACACTCCTATGTGACAGTACATTGTTAGAACAGTAAGTTAGTCTAACTTGGTAGGTATCTGTCATTAACGTAAGTAAGTTACAAGCACAAGCCTAAGTTGTGTCATCTTGCAGCATGTGTTGTCCACTATATATATATATATATATATATATATATATATATATATATATATATATATATATATATATATATATATATATATATGCGAAGAACGAATGAGGAATCATTTTTACAGAGGTAACGTTAGGCTACGTGTCTCAAATACGTTTTCACATTGCCATAATGGGCGTGCTAATGTTGTTTTCCTCAGCGTCTCAGCATAATGACAATTCAATGACCCACCTCCTCCATATGCGCTAACCTAGTTACTTTGCACGAACATGCATAACTTTGTTCGACTGCCATGAATATTTGTAATGTCAATTTCAAAAATATACTTAGCCAGATGAACCTTACCTGTCCAGGAGGAAATTAGCAACGTTGGCGTCAGTCTTCAAATACTTCTCTGTTTTCAGCCGTCACCATCTTTCAAAGGCATCTCCTATACAAATCCTTGTTTTATTTTGGACATTGTCACAACGTTTTTCTGATTCATAACGAGCTCTTTTAGGTTTCATAAAGTTGGAAATTTTTTATCCAAAAAGTTTGTAGCTGCAGCTGTGGTAACTAGAGCTGGCAACCCCGATGCCGAAACACTACTGACTTCGTGATTGGTAGACAGGTGGAGGGTGGCGCTTCAGGCCAAAACACAACATGTCAACATCATCATCAGTTGAGGGCTGCAACTTCACTTTTAAAATGACAATATCCTGGCCGGACAACTGTTGTCAGTGATATAAGTATTTGAAATTAACATTATTTCTTAATGTCTAGTGACATATCAGGGTCATTTTATGATTAATTGAGATACATTTCTTACATACAGTTCCTTTAAGACAGATGGTGACTCCAACCGAAAATGTTGTCGAAATTGTTTCCAAATTTTTAATGTCGACAGCACAATGGGATTCTTAGTATAACTAGAGGGACGCAGAGACAGAGGAGCAAAGACTAGAGCAGGAAGGGAAGAAGAAGGGCAAGAAGTAGCTTCCAGGGTACACCAGTTGACCTCTGGCGCGTTACACCTAGGAGAAAATATTAGAAATATTAGAGGACCAGTAATAAAAAAGAAAATTTGGTAGAGCTAGACCTCCATCCCGTTTGTTTCGTTGAAGGACAGTTATATTCACCTTAGGAATCTTGCCTGCCCAAATAAATGAGGAGCATTTAAAAAAAGATTTCGGTAAAAAAAGAGGAAGAGACGAAAGAGGAATTAAAAACGCGGCAAACTATTAATTTTAATGGTCTCCACTCTCCCTACAAGGGAAAGGGGAAGGCTGTCCCATCGTTTTAAGTCAAGTTTAATTTGGTCAACCAGATTTGTGAAGTTATTCTTAAAGAGAGAGCTAAAAGAGTGTGAAATGTTTACACCTAAATATCGAAATCCTGCAGAAGAAAAATGAAAGGGTAGGGTGTTTTTAGAAATTTTCGTAGCCACATCATTTATGGGGAAACATTCCCTTTTGGCAAAATTTAACTTACCTGTAACCTGAAAAGGAGCCAAAGGTGTCAAGCAAGTGCATGATCTCATTGGCACAGCCAACTGGATCCTGTACATACAACAACTAGTCGTCAGCATAAAGTGAGACACGATGTTCTGTGCCTCCCCTGTGGATCCCGCATATAGATGAAGATGTTTTTAAGGCGATAGAAAGTGGCTCAATGGCTAAAGCAAAGTGCAGAGGAGACAGAGGGCAACCCTGCCGTGTCCCACAGGAGAGGGGAAAGAATGATGAACTATCAGCATTAGTTTTAACACTAGCAGAGGGAGCAGAATATAAGAGGCGAATCCATGAAATAATATTATGCCCAAAACCAAATTTTTTGAATACAGTAAATAAATAATTCCATTCCACACGATCAAATGCTTTTTCAGCATCAAGGGATATTATAATTTCCACTCGTCCACTTAGACATGGCGAGTGGCCAGAAATACCTTATCACAACCGATTAAGTAGTGGAGTTGACTCCAACAAACAAAGTATTAAACACCAATAAGACAATTATCCTAATAAAGAGAAAACGGGGTGCAGTTCAGTAAATGTGCAAAACGAATAACATTACACATAGTCTGGTAGAGATTTTCATTCTTATTGCAGCCTCGGGAGAGTCGAGATAGTACTCAGTATACTTGCATGAGTATACCCCATGTCTGGCCGGGTAATTTGACGTTAGATCAAAACATAACGAAACGAACACCGCGTTTTTAGTTACATCAGGCCCTTGATGCTGTTGAACGAAGCTCTCATATTTACGGGCATAGCATAGTAAAACAGAAGTAGTAGAAAGAGAAGGACTAAAAAGTATATTTAGCATACGCCGGATATTAGATGACATCTGACGTCCCCTAATAAACCCAGTCTGATCCTCAGATATAAAATCAGGAAGACATGTATCAATGCGCTTTGCCAACACCTTTGCTAGAATTTTTATGTCAGCATTCAATAAACTGATAGGTCTATAGCTGCTACATAAAGTTGGTTCTTTATTTTTATTTTTATAAAAGGGAGATAGATGCTTGATTTAATGAGGCTGGGGGAAAACCCTGCTCAAATTACTCCTTATACATATAAAACAATAAGGGAGCTAACTGCACTGAGAATTTCTTATAAAAATCTAAGGGGAAACCATCGGGCCCTGGAGCCTTGTTACACTGCATGAGACTAATGCAAGTGGTGATTTCATCTAACCTGAGAGGTTCATCTAATGTCTCCTCTGTGAATGAGTTAATAGGAGGTATATTTAAATGATGTAAGAAAGACTCCATTAAGGAGGCATCAGAAGGAGGCTGGGCTAGAGTAAAAGGAGGAAAAGAAATTTTTTGAGGATCTGTAACAAGCTTATTAGAATGGTTATCATAAATCTGTGTAATATAGCGGGATGCGGACTGGTGTTTAAGCTGGGAAGCAAGAAGATGGCCTGCTCTGTCCCCATGTTCATAATAGGTGGCTTTTGTTCTTTTAATAAATATTCTGCCTTATTTGTTGAAAGCAAATCGAATTATGTTTGCAACTTCAAACGATTCAATTCAAGATCAGGTTTGGGATCGCTGGAATATTGACTATCAACCTCTAAAATTGAACGGATAAGCTCTTGTTGCAGAGATTTCCTAGTCTTAGCTAAGTGAGCACTAAAATAAATGATTCTACCACAAATTAAATCTTTGAATGTTTCCCATAAAAGAGAAGCAGACACTGATTCTGTTTTGTTAGTCTCAATGAAAAAGTCAATATTTTTGGATAAGAATTCACAGAAGTCAGTTCTGGCGAGAAGCCCTACATCAAGTTTCCACTGAGGTTGGCTCTTAAAAGTGGGCAAAAAGGATATATCTAACATATGCGGAGCATGATCGGAAAATAACAATGGCAGAGTAATCTGAAGAAATAACCGAAGAAAGTAGGGCTTTGTCAAGGAAAAAGTAGTCTATCCGGGAATTCACGAGTTCGCACTTACATATAATTTATAGAGAGTAATTCAATGCGTATTTTGCGTGCTGTCCGGGGGGAGGGCTTCGAGCTCGGAATTAGGCCCGAACCCAGAGTACCCCCCAAAAGCTAAAGAGCATTGGACAGCCGCCTGCTAAATACCCCCCCAAGAAGTGCCGAGCTTGGCGGCTGGCATTAGAGAGGGGGCCTGGTTGTTTGAACAGGAGGGCCCATGAGCGGCTTGTGTCGCCAGTGGGCGGCCCCTGTTAGTTCACAAATCGCACGGTTCTTGATGGGAGCAGGGTGTGGTCTTGTACGTGGGAGACCGCCTGAGATTTTGTGGGACTAACCTAGGGATGAAACGGTATGGAAATTTAACATCACGATTATAGTGACCCAAATTATCACGGTTATCAATATTATCACGGTTTTGTTCAAACGAGATGAAAGTATTCAAAAAGAACAGATTCACACACTTAAAAAATTTCAACAAGTTTTATATTTGAAATTCAACAAACAACAAATAACTAAAGCAGCTCTATGCACTTTTTTTAAGCTGTAGTTCTGCTGTGTGTTTTAAAACTATTTTCGCTGCTGAAATAGAACAAAAACAGTCCAACACAGTATGATGAGTGAATCTCCTGCGTACATCGCACGTTTATCTCTGCTTTGAGTGCAGATTTCAGCGAGTGAGCGCGGCGCGCGCTCTGAACGCCTTTGATTATGAGACATTGCATTCATAAACTCAATATAAACACGTGCGAGTGGTTATAATGCGCAACGCGATTATAACAGACGGCTTTTGAGAAGACTAAGTTCAACAGCCAGAGTGACTATAGTGTGCAGCCGAAATTATACCCGCAAATGGCGGTTGTTAATGTCAAGCCCTGAATATTATCCCTTAAATGTCACCCTAGTCTTGTCTGAACTTGTTCGTTCGCTTCACGTTATTATTTCCAAGACGTAGTTTTGGTATTGAGGTCAAAGTCCACTTGCCTTGCGTTCGTAGTTTTGAAGTGTTTTCCCTAATATAGCGACTTTCTTCTGGCATGTTCTGCAGACAAGGTGACCATCTTAGATTAAGTTTCCCTCAGGACTTTTGTAAAAGCCAAAATATGGTCAACCACACCTCAGATTTGGTCCTTTTAGAGGCTGAACAATCTCCAGAGTGCTGTCACTGCCTTCTTCCATTTCTTCTCATTCAAAAACAGCGGTGCGCTGCGTCACACTGACGCTGACTGGACAAGATTTACCGCGAGTTTTCACAATCGTGATAATCACACGCGGTTTTAATGATAATTAAATTTTATACGATATTACTAACCGTCACAAAATTTTATCGTGGTTTATCGTGAAACCGGTAATAGTTTCATCCCTAGACTAACCCCTTCCTTGCTGCATGGAAACTTTCCACTTTCTTGCTGCAATGAATCAATCCACTTCCTTACCAAGTGGAAACTTTCCACTAGTGGAACCTATCAATCTAGAGGGTTTTATCCGCTTCCTTACTGTGTGGAAAACTGTCCACTTCTCGCTGCGTAAGTTTTTTTTTTTTTTAAACCATTTTCTTGCTGTGGGAAAAAAAACTATCTGTTTCCTTGCTGTGTTTAACAACTTCTATTTCTTGCTGTGTGAAAACGATCCACTTCCTTGCTGGAATCTTCGACTTTGTCGCTGTGTCGAAACTTATTCGCTTGAGGAGACTATTCACCATCTTACTGTGTGTGCTACTATCCAGTATCTTACTGCATGGACAACTATCCACCATCTTACTGCATGGGCAACTATCCACCATCTTGCGGCGTGGGCGACTATCCACTATCTTGCGGCGTGGGCGACTATCCACTGTCTTACTGCTGATTTACCGCTTTCTCGCTGCGCGGAAACTTTCCACTTTCTCGCTGCATGGAAACTTTCCACTTTCTCGCTGCTTGGAAAACTATCCACTTTCTCGCTGCTTGGAAAACTATCCACTTTCTCGCTGCTTGGAAAACTATCCGCTTCTCACAGCGTGAAACTATCCGCTTTCTCACTGCGTGAAAAACTATCCGCTTTCTCACTGCGTGGAAAACTATCCACTTCTCACTGCGTGAAAAACTATCCGCTTTCTCACTGCGTAGAAAATTATCCACTTCTCACTGCGTGAAAAACTATCCATTTCTCACTGCGTGAAAAACTATCCACTTCTCACTGTGTGAAAAACTATCCACTTCTCACTGCGTGAAAAACTATCCGCTTTCTCACTGCGTGGAAAACGATACTCGGTTACTTAACGTAACCTCGGTTCTCTCTAGAAGAGGGAACGAGTATTGCGTAAGTTTCCTTACGCATCGGGAAAGTATTCTTTCTTCGAGATTTCTGAAAAACCCAAAATTATCCTTAATTTTGTAACATTGTCAACGCAGTGCGGCAGCCTGGCAGACCATAGCAGGCTATTCCAGCGTGCTATTGGCTGCTCTGCTGGCAACTGCAGCAGCCTATCGGTGAGCCCGCGTGACGTGGCGACCAATGAGGGCGCTTCGCGCCCACCTGGCTTCATTTGCCTACAGGTGGGGCGTGGCCACGTGTATATAAGCAGGGCTCACGGGCTGCATATTCGGTTTTCGTAGTTCTGAAGCGTAAAAGCCCGCGGGGCGCACGGCAAGGAACGCAATACTCGTTCCCTCTTCTAGAGAGAACCGAGGTTACGTTAAGTAACGAGTATCGTTCTCTTACGAGAGGTTCTCTCGTATTGCGTAAGTTTCCTTACGCATCGGGAACACATTGTCAACGCCGTGCGCGCCTCGCGTACAGCATATGTATCCCAGGGAACCGGGGACCATAACACTGCTCGGCAGAGTGGCCGGTAAGGAAAACGGGCCACCACATATACAGACACTTCATTCGAACTGACGGGTGGTTACAACGGGTGGTTACAACACCCTGTCCCATGAATGAGGGAACGGCACCTGTCGGTCTCCTTCAAATTCACCACACCTTATCTCATGAATGAGGGAACGGCAACGCCGGTCGCCTTCAAATTCACAATATCTTGTTATATGAGTGAGGTAACGGCACCGCCGGTCACCTTCAAACTCACAACAGCTCGTCCCGTAAACGAGGGAACGGCACCGCCGGTCTCCTTCAAATTCACATGAGCCTAGTACCGAACTTACTACCAGTATGTGAGCTATGTCTGCGCAGAATCACTGGGCAGAACTAACAGCCCTATTGAACTGATAACACTTTCGCCTGTAAGGCAGGAACTTCCAGATTGTAAAATCTCACAAACGTAGATGGGGAGTCCCAGCCTGCCGCCATACAGATATCGTGGATGGAAATCCCTCTGGCCCAAGCCCACGAAGAGGCCGTGCCTCTAGTGGAGTGTGCTCTGACACCTAGCGGGCACTGCAGGTGTTTGGAAGCGTATGCAGTTGCAATCGCGTCCACTATCCACCTGGACAGGGTCTGTTTCGAGGAGGCGAGACCTTGAGTGCGCCCACCAAACGAAACAAATAGCTGCTCAGAACGCCTGAAGGCGGCGGAGCGTGTGACATAAACCCTCAATGCCCTGACAGGGCAGAGGACATTGCCACCGTCCCCCTCATCGGATGCTGGCAGAGCCGAGAGGGAGACAATCTGCGCCCTGAAGGGAGTGCCGATCGCTTTGGGGACATAGCCACGCTTCGGTCTGAGAATGACCTTAGAGTCATTAGGACCGAACTCCATACACGTCGGGCTCACTGAGAGCGCGTGTAGATCCCCCACGCATTTCACTGAAGCCAGAGCTATCAGGAACGCGGTTTTTAGCAAAAGGAACCTTGGTTCCACAGTCTCGAGCGGTTCAAAGGGATGAGCCTTCAGGGCCTCTAGGACCAAGGCCAGATCCCATATAGGAACCGATGGGGGCCGCGGGGGATTCATCCGTCTGGCTCCTCTGAGGAAACAGATGATGAGCTCGTTCCTTCCTAGCGTGCTACCTAGCGTCGTCTGAGCGAACGCTGCTATAGCCGCCACATACACTTTGAGCTCGAAAGGGGACCTGCCCAGTTCCAAAAGCTCTTGGAGGAAGGAGAGCACCCGCTGGACCCCACATTGCTGTGGGTCCAATCCCTTGGAAACACACCACTCAGTGAACACCGACCACTTAGAACTATATAACCGCCTCGTCGAGGGGGCTCTAGAGTGTGAAATCGTGTTCATAACCCCTTCGGGCAGGTCAACGGGTATCCGTTGGTCACCCATACATGCAGAGACCATCGCTCTGGATGGGGATGCCAAACTGACCCTCCTGCTTGAGAGAGGAGGTCTCCTCTCAGCGGAACTGGCCAGGGGGGTGAGTGCGACAGCTTCACCAGCTCTGGGTACCAAATCTGGTTCTCCCAGCGCGGCGCTATAAGGAGCACCGGGTGGCGCGTCTCCCTGATTTTCGCTATGACCTGGGGCAATAGGGAAATCGGCGGGAAAGCATACAGCGGGAGGCTGGGCCAAGGTTGGGACAGCGCATCCTCGCTTTTGGACAGAAACCTCGGGCAGCGGGCGTTCTCTTTTGTTGCAAAGAGGTCGAGCTCCGCTCTGCCGAATAGGCGCCATACCAGCTGGACTGTCTGGGGGTGCAGGGACCATTCTCCTGGGAGAATGAGGCCCCTGGACAGCTTGTCCGGGCCCACATTGAGGTGGCCCGGTACGTGCGCAGCTCTCAGCGAGTGCAGCGAGCTGTGTGCCCACACGAGCAGGCGTTCAGTCAGATTGCCCAGACACCTGGACCTGATACCGCCCTGCCGGTTCACGTAGGACACCACTGTGGTATTGTCCGACCGGACCAACACGTGGTGTCCTCGTATAAGCGGGAGAAACTGCTTGAGCGCGTTCTCTACCGCTATCATCTCCAAACAGTTTATGTGTAGGAGTTTTTCCTCGCTCGACCAGAGGCCCGAGGCCGATCTGCCCTCGAAAACGGCGCCCCAACCCGTGGTGGAGGCGTCCGTCGAGATGACCTTGCGGTGTGAGATGGCTCCCATCGTCACTCCCCTCTGGTACCAGTCGGCTACTAACCAGGGCTCTAGGGCTGAAACGCAGCCCTGAGTCACTCTGATCCTGAAGCCTCCGGACGCCCAGGCTCTGTGAGGCACTCGGGCGTTTAACCAGCATTGCAGCGGGCGCATGCGCATTAAGCCCAGCTGGAGCACAGCTGCAGCTGAGGCCATACGTCCCAGCATCCTCTGAAAGAGCTTGAGAGGTGCGATTTTGCCCGGCCGGAAGTACGCAGCCATGCGCCGAACTTGGCGCGCGCGTTGGGGTGACAGGCGGGCTGACATTGCCACAGTGTCCAGATTCAAACCCAGAAATGAGGTTGATTGCGTGGGCACTAATGAGCTCTTGGTCCAATTGACCGTGAGCCCCAGGCTGTCCAGATGGCTGAGCAGCATTGCCCTGTGGGCGAGGAGCTCGGCCTCTGATTGAGCCAGGATGAGCCAATCGTCCAGATAGTTCAACACTCGCATCTCTCGACTTCTCAGAGGAGCGAGGGCCGCGTCCATGCACTTCGTAAATGTACGGGGTGCTAGTGACAGGCCGAACGGAAGGACGGTGTATTGATAAGCCTGGCCGTCGAAGGCGAATCGTAAGAATGGCCTGTGACGAGGCGTTATCTTGATTTGAAAATATGCATCTTTCAAATCTAGGGAGATTAGCCAGTCTCTCGGGCGAATATGCGCGAGGATCTGCTTGGTCGTGGGCATCTTGAACGATCTTCTCATAAGAGCTTTGTTCAGACGCCTCAGATCCAGAATCGGTCTGAGCGACCCATCCCTTTTTGGCACGAGAAAATACCGGCTGTAAAAGCCTGACTCGCTCATAGAATGGGGAACCGGTTCTATAGCCCCTTTGCACAGCAGCGTGGCTATCTCTGCTCGAAGTAGATGTGCTACTTCCTCGCTCACTCTCGTCTCTGTACGCGCACAGAAGCGCGGAGGGCGGCGAGCGAACTGCAGAGTGTAGCCGTGCTTCACTGTTTTCAGCACCCATTCTGATACACCTGGAATGGCTTCCCACGCTCTCGCGTGTGCCACACGGGATAGAACGGCCTCCGGGCTCGAAACGCCGCGCTTCGCGGGTTTGACGGCCTGTATAGGAGGGGCGGGCGCAGTACCCTACACACTGTATCTCTGCCGCCTCGAGCGGGGAGTGGCTTGTGTGTGGACCTACACTCATCGCTCCGGCCACCCTGGGCGGACAACAAATGGTGTGAGGCGCGGCGCGTAGCGCCTGAGGCATAATGTTCGCGAAAATGTGTGAGCGCGTTTGAGCGGGCACAACTCTTACGCGTGGAACATGACCGGTTAAGAGTGGCTGTGTGACAGCGCGTGTGGTGGTTAGTCGTGGACGCAAACAAGTGGACACGTGATCTAACTCTAGCACTCGAGCGGCCGGTGGCCGCTTTATGTGAGTGGGGGACACGGGGTTTATAGTGCTTGTGTGCAGGGGTGAACACAGAAAAGTGGGCACATTTACTGCATTTGAAACACATACGGCGTGAGCCGTGCAACCAGAAATAATGCAACTTTTGAGATTTCTCTGGTTCGCCGTAAAAACGGCGGTTATTGACAGACGAGAAGGCATTTTTGCCGGCTCGTTGGTTGAGTGAAATCCATCTGCAGCAGCCACAGTGGCGGGGGCTGACAGGAAAGAGAGTTTTGACGGTGGTCCGGCCGCGGCGGGACTTAACCGTCGTTTCTTGCCTCTGGCTAGGAGGACTTTGGAGGCTCGGACTTCAGCGCGATCCTAGGCCGGGGGCCCCGAGGTGGAGGCGGCTTACCACGGCTGGAAGAGCGCGATCTGGGGCGGCCGCTCGGTCTTCGCTGAGATGAAGGGGGCCGCGCTGGGCGCTGCGCGGAGCTCTGTGCTGGCTGGTCGCTAGGACGGCGAGCAACGGAGCTATTGCCAGCGCCGGGGCGTCGAGGCAGGAAGAGGTTCATGGCCTGAGTCGTTTTCTGCACTTCAGAGAAACGATCGACGATCCCCTTGACCGCTGGTCCGAAGAGCCCAGACGGGTAGAGCGGGGCATTTAGAAAGGCCGCGCGCTCTGTTTCTCGCATGTCCGCGAGTGTGAGCCAGAGGTGGCGCTCAGCTACCGTGAGGGAGGCCATAGAGCGTCCGAGGGCCTGTGCTGCGGTCTTGGTAGCGCGAAGGGAGAGATCCGTCGCGCTTCGCAAATCCGTGATCAACTCAGCGTCACCGCTTTTCTCGTTCAAGTCGCGGAGGAGATTGGCTTGGAGGATTTGCAGCACGGCCATAGAGTGCAGAGCAGATGCAGCTAGACCGGAGGCAGCGAAAGCGCGGCCGATCAGCGATAACGTCACTCTGCAGGCCTTAGACGGGAGGGCAGCCTTTGAGCGCCAACCAGAAGGCGGGCAAAGGTGCGCTGCGACCGCCTCTTCCACCGGAGGGATAGCATTGTAGCCTTTCTCAGCCGCGCCGCCAACTTGTGAGAGCGTCGAAGAAGCCTGAGACGAGACCCTCGCGGAGAATGGCGCGTTCCAGGACTTCGCGAGCTCCTCGTGAAGCTCTGGCAGAAAAGGTGCAGTCCTGGAGGTGGGCGCACGGCGGCGACTGTTTAGGAAGCATCCGTCAAGTCGATTCGGCGCTGCCACCTTGGGCGGGGCCCATTTGAGGCCTAGCTGCTCGACAGCCCGGGTGAGAAGGCGCAACAGTTCGGCGTCCTCACCCGCTCGAGAGCGTCCGGAGGCTCGGACTGAAGAGGTCGCGGAAGACCATTCCTCGCTGTCGGAAGCCATGATGGAGCAGCTGTCGGCGCGTTCCGCGGCCGCATCCGCCTCATCTCCGGAGTCGGCAACAGAAATCGCGGCCTGGGGTGGGGGCGGGGAAGGCGAGAGTGAAGCGGGCGGGAAGGGTTCCGGCGAGCTTCTCTCAGCGAACTCCGGAGTCGGCTGCGAGCGGCGCTTCTTTCTGCGCGGCTTAGCAGAGACTGGAGGGATGTCGTCATCGAACTGATCGAGTCGAGCCCGCAGGGTCGACATCGTCAGTTCCTCGCACTCCGGGCATCCGCCGGCGAGAAGTGCGGCGGCGGCGTGATCACGGCCCAGGCAGAGAGCGCAGATCACATGGCGGTCCCCGGAACTGAGCTGCGCGTGACACGAGCCGCAGGTGGAACGAGACATTTTGGAACAAACGCTCGGCTCTTTTTGAGAAAGTGTGACGCAGCGGCGACAACACTGAGCGTGAAAAAGGATATGGGCTGCCGGATAGCAGAGCAGGCACGGATGGCTGAAGGTGGCGCGATGCTGCCGGCTTCTTCAGGCGCTGTCCTCTGCTTGCTCGTCTGCACGATCACGGCGGCGGGTTCCAGATCCAGCGATGCGAAGGGCTTCGCTGAAGAAAAGAAAATCGAATATGCAGCCCGTGAGTCCTGCTTATATACACGTGGCCACGCCCCACCTGTAGGCAAATGAAGCCAGGTGGAAGCCAGCTCATTGGTCGCCACGTCACGTGGGCTCACCGATAGGCTGCTGCAGTTGCCAGCAGAGCAGTCAATAGCACGCTGGAATAGCCTGCTATGGTCTGCCAGGCTGCCGCACTGCGTTGACAATGTTACAAAATTAAGGATAATTTTGGGTTTTTCAGAAATCTCGAAGAAAGAATACTTTCCCGATGCGTAAGGAAACTTACGCAATACGAGAGAACCTCTCGTAAGAGAACTATCCACTTCTCACTGCGTGAAAAACTATCCTCTTCTCACTGCGTGAAAAACTATCCGCTTTCTCACTGGGTGGAAAACTATCCACTTCTCACTGCGTGAAAAACTATCAATTTCTCACTGCGTGAAAAACTATCCACTTCTCACTGTGTGAAAAACTATCCACTTCTCACTGTGTGAAAAACTATCCGCTTTCTTACTGTGTGGAACTTTCCACTTTCTCGCTGCGTGGAAAACTATCCACTTTCTTACTGTGTGGAACTTTCCACTTTCTCGCTGCGTGGAAAACTATCCACTTCTCGCTGCGTGGAAAACTATCCACTTTCTTACTGTGTGGAAAACTATCCACTTCTCGCTGCGTGGAAAACTATCCACTTTCTTACTGTGTGGAACTTTCCACTTTCTCACTGCGTGGAAAACTATCCACTTCTCGCTGCGTGGAAAACTATCCACTTTCTTACTGTGTGGAACTTTCCACTTTCTCGCTGTGTGGAAAACTATCCACTTCTCGCTGCGTGGAAAACTATCCACTTTCTTACTGTGTGGAAAACTATCCACTTCTCGCTGCGTGGAAAACTATCCACTTTCTTACTGTGTGGAACTTTCCACTTTCTCACTGCGTGGAAAACTATCCACTTCTCGCTGCGTGGAAAACTATCCACTTTCTTACTGTGTGGAACTTTCCTCTTTCTCACTGCGTGGAAAACTATCCACTTCTCGCTGCGTGGAAAACTATCCACTTTCTTACTGTGTGGAACTTTCCACTTTCTCGCTGCGTGTAAAACTATCCACTTCTCGCTGTGTGGAAAACAATCTGCTTTCTCACTGCGTGGAAAACTATCCACTTCTCATTGCGTGAAAAACTATCCACTTCTCACTGCGTGGAAAACTATCCACTTTCTTACTGTGTGGAACTTTCCACTTTCTCGCTGCGTGGAAACTTCCGCTGACTCTCTGTGTGGAAACTTTCCTCTGACTCACTGCGTGGAAACTTCCGCTGACTCTCTGTGTGGAAACTTTCCTCTGACTCACTGCGTGGAAACTTCCCGCTGACTCGCTGCGTGGAAACTTCCCGCTGACTCGCTGCGTGGAAACTTCCCGCTGACTCGCTGCGTGGAAACTTTCCGCTGACTCGCTGCGTGGAAACTTTCCGCTGACTCGCTGCGTGGAAACTTTCCGCTGACTCGCTGCGTGGAAACTTTCCGCTGACTCGCTGCGTGGAAACTTTCCACTTCTTGTTGAAAGGCTGAAAACAGAAAAGAGAAGCATGAGTGCTTGACCGGGAGATTTCTCACTGCGTCCACTGGGAGATAAATGCTCGCTGGACAGAGACAAAACCTCCCGGTAGATAGGGGGGGGGGGGGGGGGTTGGAGGGTTTGGAGGGCTTGATGATGTGGTACCAGTTGGTCCTGATATAGTTTTGAGAAAGCATCTGAGGACCATCTCCCGAGAGCTTGGATCTGTTGGGAGAGGCCTTTTTGAGCTGCTGAAGTTGCCTTCCCGATGCGGAAAGGGTAGCTTGAGAAGTCTTTTACACTTACACACTTTTTTCGTGTATTTCATGAAACATGAATGAATTTGCGTGATGTAAATCCAACAGATCCGATCCTCTGAGCGCAAACTAACATCGCGCAGTATAGATCAATTAACACACATTCACTCACACATATTTGAAAATCAGAATATCAGATAGTTCATGACATAGTTAGCAATTTTGTGAATATTTTGAATAAAAAAGAAGAAACTAAATGAACCCGATACAGCTGAGCTGTCATGCAGCGCTATTATGGCAGCTTTGTGTCATGTGAGAAGCACGACGCGTCGCCATGGAACAATAAGGCGATGCTTTCTAAAACATTTTGAGGCCTGAGCGCAGATAATTAGTAAATTCGGCATCCGGGTGATGAGCTAGTTCAAAGTCCATGTGTGAAATATTTAAATACACTGGACATTAAATGCGGGCATGGGCGCAGCCACGGAAAATACAAATGTGCATAAACTGGCATCGCTGTTTGGTACATTTACCAGAATTAAAATGTTTGCAGGGCTGCCTGCTTCTTCGAAGGAGGAGACTCTCCTTTTGAATCCCTGATTTGCGCTGGCGGTTGCTGCACTTAGCACGTAATTGGTGGATCTAGCGGTGTTTGTTTCCGGGCAGGGTAGGGAGGAGGGGTTAACCTGCGGGCACGATGTTGTTGAGTAAGTCACTGACCTGCAGACCGCAGGTCTGGGGGGGAACATTACTGCATTGGCCGTGGAGAAAATTAGCCAGAGAAAACTTAGCTCCTGTGGGAGCAGAAAGAACAGCACTGCTGTGTGGATAAAATTAGCCAGAAAACCTGAGCTCCTGCGGGAACAAAAGGAACAGCACTGCTTTGTGGATAAAATTAGCCAGAGAACCTGAGCTCCTGCGGGAACAAAAGGAACAGCACTGCTGTGTGGAGAAAAATAGCCAGAGAAACTGAGCTTCTGTGGGAGCAGAAGGAAAAGCACTGCTGTGGAGGTGGAGAAAATTAGCCAGAGAAACAAAGCTCCTGTGGGAGCAGAAAGAAAAGCACTGCGGTTGCAGTGGAGAAAATTAGCCAGAGAAACTGAGCTCATGTGGGAGCAGAAGGAAAAGCACTGCTGTGGAGGTGGAGAAAATTAGCCAGAGAAACAAAGCTCCTGTGGGAGCAGAAAGAAAAGCACTGCTGTTGCAGTGGAAAAAATTAGCCAGAGAAACAAAGCTCCTGTGGGAGCAGAGGGAACAGCACTGCTGTGGCAGTGGAGAAAATTAGCCAGATAAACACAGCTCCTGTGGGAGCAGAAAGAAAAGCACTGCTGTTGCTGTGGAGAAAATTAGCCAGAGAAACTGAGCTCCTGTGGGAGCAGAATGAAAAGCACTGCTGTGCAGGTGGAGAAAATTAGCCAGAGAAACTGAGCTCCTATGGGAGCAGAAGGAAAAGCACTGCTGTGGCAGTGGAGAAAATTAGCCAGAGAAACTGAGCTCCTGTGGAAGCAGAAGGAAAAGCACTGCTTTGGCAGTGTAGAAATGAGCCAGAGAAACTGAGCTCACGTGAAAGCAGAAGGAAAAGCACTGCTGTGGCAGTGGAGAAAATTAGCCAGAGAAACTGATCTCATGTGGGAGCAGAGGGAACATCACTGCTGTGGTGGAGAAAAGGTTAGACGGACAAATAAAAATAAATAAAAAAGAAACACATTGAGCAACCAAATAGGACTCTATTTTGAAATTGCTATGACTTATTTCATGATGCTCTTTCAATTCATATGAGGAGATCAAATATACAGCCTTACAACTACATACAACATATAACAATATATTCACCGTAAAGAAAACGTTGACATGTTCATAAGAATTTGCTTGGCATGAATGTGCACTATTCATTGACTTCGAATCTGCTCTGAACTGAAGCCTTTTGAAGCATTTTTTGAAAGCCCATAGAATGCACATCAGCACCACATTCAGATTTTGAAGCATTAGAGATCATATTTATTTAATGAAATCATAGCCTTTGAAGTTTTGCAGTCTCATGATATGTTTTTTTCATCCCCAAAATATAAGGTTGCTTACAATGATCATTGATATACTTGTTATACAATATAGCCTTATATACTGTAAGGTATTGATGTTGCATTCAAGAAAACGGGTGTTCCAAAATACGTACGGTTTGCACATCTATTTATAGTCGCAAAAGCGAGTATGGTCGCACTGTGTCGAGCCATGTGATCGAGCTTATGTGAACGTCAAGTAAAGGCAGATGATTATCAGCTGGTTCCAACTAGTGGCTGATTGTTTGGCGTAATATGCGCTGTTGCAGCCATAATTTTAGTGATTTGCTCTCACGAGCCAGAGAACCTGAGCTCCTGTGGAAGCAGGAGGAAAAACAGATGATTCACTCGCTTCACTCGCTTTACCAGAAAGTGTATTTATCGTTTATCATCACGGCAACCGCATACGTCCGTAATGAAACACTTCTCGTGTGTGCACATGTCTGTAGTATTAGACTACGTAGACACGTAGAGACAGCACGATCGCAAGAAAAGATTGAAGTCTGTCGGTAACAATTATCTTAAGACAGGAACTGTTGTAGTTCTCCCTGTTGCAACTTGCAAGTCTGTGCGGTGTGCACTCTTTACACTGTCCGAGCGCTGCTCTTGCCACTGAGTCTGTCGTCATGGTTTCGAAATGCACGTTATTAATACCCTTTAGAACATCGATTATTGAAGTTTGCGAATCGATAAGAATTGCTAGAAGACAGAATCGATTGTGGATCGTGGCAAAGACACAATTAAATCTCGGGAAAAGCTAAATTATTTTACCGTGAATGCTGATGGAAGCGGACGAAAGGGGTTTTTAAGGTAGCTTATACTGCCCTACAAAGGCTAAGTGCAGTATAACTACGCAAACACTGAAAATGAGAAAAATGGCTTTAAAGTTTTTACACCAGCCAGTCAAACATGTTGAGGGTAGATTAGTGGTAATGCATTCATGTATTGCCTTCTTAGGAAGAAATTTTTTATAGATAAAAACCATGACCACCAATGTGATCTTTGACCCCCAAAATGCAGATACTGCACTCTGCCTTTGGATGACCTTAAACAACTAAAACATTATTGCAAAGGCAAAGTGCAGTATCTACAAACTAAATGTGTTCATCCAACTTTTTTTCATGCTTCTTAATACATGTTTCTAGTAATAATAAACTTTATATAATACAGAATTTTCATTTTTGGTTGAACTATCCCTTTAATATGGCCATACATAATTTCCTAGAATTAGAGGTTAGAGAGTAAGTTAACTTACGTATTTCTTCTCCCTTTAGCCTAACTTCTAAGCTATTCTCAAACATGTACATTTCCTGTTTATGCTATCTACACCCTTAAAGCTATAATTAATAATTAAAATATAATTATGTATTCTTAGCTAGCCTATCTGTGAAATCCAAAAAACTGATTGGCACTTTTTTTTTGTATATTAAGTAGCCTACGAAATTAGTGCGTGAAAATAGAGTACTTTCAGTACATTATGCAAGTGTACTTTTTCACCAAGTGTGCTTGCTGTCGGCCCGGCTGCGCTGCGCTCGTCCGGTTGTCCGGTTGTCCCCTGCTGACTGGCGCCGCTAACTTTTAGAGTAACTTTGTCTAACAAGATAACTTTACCAGACCCAGCTAACTTTTGAAGGAGTAACCCCTGTCAATACAATTGGATTAGCTGCCTGAAACGGAGAGATGTCCGAATCAACAAACACCAACGTGATTAAATCGGATTATCTTTACGTTGTCAGAGGATATTGCCTTTAATAGAGCAGCACAGGTTAGTCAAAATTTGCTAGCGGCTGGCTAGTCAATGTTAACTGAATATAAAGCTGTCAGTTGCCTTACTATGAGTTATTATTTTGCTATCTTCCTTACCAGTCTTTGAATATTTGCGTTTTAACGCGAGTTCAAACATCATGGCTGCGGGATTGTTTCTGTGTGTTACGATTGGGGCAAACCGCATAAGTTACAATCCCTATTGTGACAAGGCTGAAACCGGAGTATCTGCTGTGTCAAGAACGGGGAAACAAAGCTAGAACGCAGTAACATCACTTACTGCGGTTTGCCTTGGTATTGGCTTGGATTTTGTAGTTACTGCAATTTTGACACGCTCGTTTCTCTAAAACTGGACAAAATTGAACCAGCAAACTTTGTCACAAGACAGAACAGATGTCACAAAGCCCATTTCAAGTCTTAACTCAATTTTGACCAAATGTGTAGTTACTGCGCTTTGCCTTTGGACGGCCGTATACATTTGTAAGTAAAGACTCTGTACTGTACAATTGCCTCGAGCGGCATGTGCAGCCATGCAGACAGCATGAGTGGGCTGGGACCAGTGTTGGGCACGTTACTTTAAAAAAGTAATTAGTTATAGTTACTAGTTACTTCTTACAAATAGTAACTGAGTTAGTAACTGAGTTACATCATTATAAAAGTAACTAATTACCAGGGAAAGTAACTAATGTGTTACTTTTTTTTTTCTTCAAATGTTCAAATATGTCAAATAACTTGGATGCCCCCAATATTAAATATGTTAAATGAATGAATTGGACACTAAATAGAATAAATTATTATTATAAAACATTGCACATTAATGTACACTATTGTAATGTTGCTGTGGGACAATGTGAGAGACACCTATCAAATTCAATATATTATTGTAAATATTATCAGTAGACCTACTATAGTGTAAATATAGTGTAAATAGTATCAGTACTTCTTTACTACTCCTCTGGTAGTGGTGCTCACGTTATCACCTGGGCCCGGTTTTTCAAAAGGTTTAATCCGGATAAAATTGATCCGGATTTAGTAATCCTTTTTTTGCGATCCGTGATCACATAATCCAATTTACTTTTGGAGACAGTTTTTTAAAGCAACATCGGATTGGATCAATCTGATCCGGATAGGAACTTTTTAGGATCACCAAATCTGGATAACCAGTGCTCAAACAGGATAGGAAATCACAATGTAGAACTATAGATATGTAAAGAGCAACAAGTAGCATAGCCAGTGTGGGGTCAATATAAGTTTATTTTTATTTGAAATGAAAAAACACACACATTTAAAAAAAACTAAAAACAAGAAAAACCCTTGCCTGTATTGTCCTGCACAACATCGCTACTAAGCGCAATGTCCCTCTCTGTGCTGACAATGATGCACCTGAGCCCCTTGGAGCCCCTAACCAACCTCCTGCATTCTGCCAGAACGAGCAAACAGGACGTGCAACAAGGGACGCAATAGTTAGTTGTTTTGGATTTCAAAAATCAGTGATTGCCATTCTTTGCATTTTTTTGGTTATTCTGTAATCATTGCATCACTAATAAATATTCTAAAAACAAAAATATTTTCGATTGTAATGAATATATATATCAATTAGTGACAGAATAAAATTTATTGTTTTTGCTCAATTTTGACAGCTGTTTGGGGGATTATTTTATGAGGCCAAACTCTTTCTACTTTGCTGTAGGCCTATACTGAGAGGCCGAATAGGTTAAAGCCTATCTAATCACTGTAGCCTGACGGATGAAAAAATAAAATTAAAACCTTATGAATAAATAGGATATCTGTAAGATAGTTTTCATTACATTTTGGGCATGAAATCCACGCTGAATCCACCCTTCTGATGGGATCAGTTTAATCCAGATTTTTTTGGATCAAAGTGATCCAAATCCTACAAAAAAGTTCTGAAAAACCCAAACTAAAGGTTTGATCCGGATCAAAACCAAGATTGGATTATATGGAATAAAAAGACTGTCAATAATAACACGTGCATAAATAAAACTCGTACGTGCGTATTTCTAAAAATTGTACAAAATCAGTGAGTTTAATCGTGACTTTGATGGTACGATTCCAGAATCTATGGTCAAAACAGGTACAGACACGACATGTGCCACGTTTGTTTGAGTGCGACTCCAAAAATTACGACTAGTGTAGTTTACACAAACACAAAACATAGTTTTACGATTGCTGGGTTACGAGTACGAAGTCTTGTTTACGAGTACGAATCATGAAGCGACAATCTACTGTCAAAATTACGTCACCGCTGTCACAGGCATCAATATACGAGTGAGATACATCGATCACACAGTGAGCGCGCGCGCCCTGATCCTGTCACTCACCTGTCACTGTCACTGATCCTGTCACTGTCAAAGGGACCGGCTTTTTTTCGCGCCACTGAAAAAATGGCTGGTCAAGGGAGTTCCCTCACGCCGCCTCAGGTAAGTTATCTTGTTCTTCCCTCATTGAAACATTCAATGTCATTAAACATGTTAGTTTATTGGACTCAATAATGTCCGCTGTCGCTGTATTTTTCAGATATATTGGTCGAGACATATTTAACGATAGTGTGTCGTGAATTCCGTCACGGTCATAACAGGTCCGGTGTAACGTTAGGCTAGTGTAACGGTACTGTTGATGCAAAGTCCTTTGTTAACTTCACTTGTATTATAGTGGCAGGAAAAATGGGTTCTAACTCGTCAAAGAAGTCAGTCAAAAATCCGTAAACAAGTGCGAGATTAATCAAACACAAAAATGTACAAAAATCCTGTTGATTCCTGTATCCTATATTATACTTGTCAAACCTTTATCTCGTGTTGCCTTAAACGTTTAATCACAAGTTTTATCCATAAATTGACAGACAAGACGGTAAGAAAACTGTTTCTCCCTTTCTTCCTATGGCCGAATCTGTTCAAGTTCAATTTTCCGCAACAACAAGTGGGCGTAACCATTAAAGAAACAGAATGGAAATTATACATCAGAAAACATAATAAATAATACGGAAATATATAAAACATAGGACATATCAGAATTGCCTCTCAAAGAAAGTTGCATAATAATACTTTCAGTTATCACTTGCAAAATGAACAATAATAATATACAAATTGCCATATTAGATAGGTTCTTAGTAGTTAC
This sequence comes from Gobio gobio, assembly GCF_949357685.1. Lineage (NCBI taxonomy): Eukaryota > Metazoa > Chordata > Actinopteri > Cypriniformes > Gobionidae > Gobio > Gobio gobio. The sequence continues at coordinate 14,465,780 of NC_137109.1, read as the reverse complement.
AGTCAGTAAGTGCAGTTTCTCTGAGAAATACTTGTTAAAATGATTGTATTAATAGATTATGCTACTGCTTTATTAATTCACGATGCAATAGTGCTGTTTTTTTATGTCAGATTTCGTCACTTTGCGGAATTGCACTTCATTTTACTTAATAAAATAATGCTTTAAACATAATCAATGCGTGTCATGCCCAACAACTATAGCATGTCATTTATTGCTTAAGTTTTTATTGTTTATCATTGGGTCAGTGTAGCTCAAGTGATCCAATAGTGACGTAAAAAAAACATAGCATACCTTTAAAACAAAGCTTTTAAAAAGTTAAACTGCAGTCCCCAGGGTTCCGGACAGTAATATTTTAACATATTGAATTCTTCTGTCTTTCACAGGAACCATTGATGACACAAATATTTGAACGCCTCAGGTCAACAGTAAGTAATGTTGTAAATGGGCATCAGCTGGACCTTGACTATTTTCACTACATCCTAAACCAGGAAGTCTTTATTTTGACATCTGCATCTACAATTTTAGAGGTGCCTTGTGACATTTTGGAGACCCTTCTGACTCTACAAAGCAAAGTTCATGCAGCTCTTGAACAAGAGGCCTCACCAATTCTAATAACAGAATCTGCTGGTGGACGAGGCCGGCCTAAGTACATTGTTTCTGAGGAACTGCTGTCCCGACTCATTGACATGTCTTTACCAATTTCTTGCATTGCAAACATTTTAGGAGTCAGCCAGTCAACCATCTTCCGCCGAATGCGTGAATTAGGTCTTTCTACAAAAAGTACTTATAGTACCCTAACTGACCAGGAATTGGACAATGCCATTTTGGCCATCAAAAGAAGAGTACCAAATGCAGGCTATAGGATGGTAAAAGGTTTCCTGCAAGCAGAGGGACACCGAGTTCAATGGACCCGCATAAAAGACTCCATGCATAGAGTGGATGCTCCTGGCATTTTAGAAAGGATGACACAGCTGGGGTGCATTGTAAGGAGGACATATTTCGTACAACATCCTTTGTCCTTGGTCCATATTGACACCAATCACAAACTCATAAGGTACAGTTATTTTATGTGTAAGGATATCTAATAACTGTACTATTATACAATACAAATTGTTTTTCCCCCCCAAAAAAATCAGACCAAAAACAAAAATAAAAAAAAATCAAACCTTTTTTCTTTTTAGGTACAACATTGTCATATTCGGGGGGATAGATGGGTACTCACGAAAGGTAGGTTCATTTTAAAACAAAATATTAATAACAGCCACAGGTAGTCTAGTCTCTTAGTTCGGCATTTGTTTTAGTTAAATTTTTTAAAAATGTATATATATATTTGTATATGCCTCATCTTTGTCTTTATATAGATCATGTACCTGGAACCAGCAGCTAACAACTGCTCAAGCACTGCCCTTGCATTCTTTCTTAAGTCTGTGCAGAACCATGGCTGGCCTTCAAGGCAAGTCGTATAAACTAGTTTTGCTGCTCCCCAATCCCTTGTTTCCATTTAAGTAATGTCAAAGTCTCTTAAAGGCAGGTCTACCTGTCTTTATATGTGGAGTGTCTGTTAATGTTCAGTGACTGTTCATGTTGTTTTGTTTTAAATGTTGTTGTTGTTATTATTATTGTTGCATTTATATAGGGTAAGGGGTGATGAAGGTGTGGAAAATGTGAAAGTTGCAGAAACCATGTTCAGAGTGAAAGGCACAGGAAGAGGGAGCTTCATCGCTGGCAAAAGTGTACATAATCAAAGGTAAGAAATGACAGCTGACAGCTCATTGCATTAAATTTGGATAAGCAGATTTATGACAATTTTATAATAAACATTTAATTTATAGAATTTATGAATACTTTAGCCAAAACATTACATAATTTATCCTTGTATATTAAACCTGTACGACTTTATTTTGTGGAACACCAAAACAGAATGTTAGCAAAAAATGCAGTGACTCTAATGTTCCACTGTACAAAGTCTTACAGGTTTAAGGGTTTCATTAGTTTAAGGGTTAGTTCACCCAAAAATGAGAATTGTCATTAATGACTCACCCTCATGTCCTTCCACAGCCGTAAGATCTCCGTTCATCTTCGGAACACAGTTTAAGATATTTTAGCTTTCTGTCCCTCCATTGAAAATGTATGTACGGTATACTGTCCATGTCCAGAGAGGTGTGTAGGGACCCTGTCGAATGGAACGCACCTAGACTGTAAACGAAGCTCGTGCGCACCAGATAACACGTTAGCTGCGGAGCCGTGAACGCGGATTGACAACAGACACGGAAGAGAAGACAATGCTGAATAAAGTCGTAGTTTTTGTTATTTTTGGACCAAAATGTATTTTCGATGCTTCAAAAAATTCTAACTAACCCACTGATGTCACATGGACTACTTTGATGATGTTTTTATTACCTTTCTGGACATGGACAGTATACCGCACATACATTTTCAATGGAGGGACAGAAAGCTCTCGGGCTAAATCTAAAATATCTTAAACTGTCATTAATGACATAACATTTTTGAATGAACTAACCCTTTAATACTAGTTCATTCTTAGTTCGTATTAAATTAATTAACTAACTAAACTCTATAGCATTTATTAATCTTTGATCATTTCAACATTTACTTGCACAGTAAAATTTTAAGTTGTATTTGTCAACATTAACAGAATTTTCATTTTTGGGTGAACTATCCCTTTAACAAATGTGATTTATTTTAAAGTGTCACCAACAAAGTGTAACCAAAAATCTTTCCACCTTTTAGAATTGAACGTCTGTGGCGAGACGTCTGGCTTGGTGTAACACAGCTGTATTATGACGTTCTCCACAGCCTCGAGGAAGATGGTTTGTTGGACTTATCTGATTCTCTTAATTTGTTCTGTACGCACTATGTATTCATCCCACGCCTGCAGCGCCACCTCCGTACTTTTTCTGAAGGCTGGGATAATCACCCATTACGGTCTGAAGGTGGACTCACCCCTAACCAGCTGTGGGTTTTGGGACACATGCAGAACTCAACCCAGGATGAGGAGGAATTGCAGGTTAAATTTATTAATTTCTATAAACTTTTGCTGTTGTCAAATTATTTGTTACTGTTGCGTAAAGTATAATGCAATTGTTTTCTATACTACATTTAAGAATCTGGAGCTGTTTGGAACAGACTGGGAGACATTTGACAGCGTAGATGAAGCTGGAGGAGTTTACGTACCAGAAATTCAGTGCCCACTGACTGCTGCTGAGATGGAAATTGTAAAATCAACAATTGATCCTCTTGCACCATCTGACTCTTATGGAAGAGATATTTATACATCTTTGCTTCAATATGTTAAAAGAATGTTGACAACACAATGACAGTGGACAATTTAAAAAAAGTTTGTACATATTCATGTACATATGTTTGTACATTAAATACGTAATCACTATAAATGTTGTTTAGAAGATATTTATAAGAATTTACATGAAGATTAACACTTACTGATATTTTATAGAATTTCATGACACGTACATACTCAGACATGAAAAATGACATTTTGTGTAGAATTAGAAGAATTTACATGAAGATGTTAACACTTAATACAAGGAATTATATTAAAAATAAAGAGATTATCCAGCCAAACCTATTTTTTGTATTACATAGAACAGAAAATATTAAGTAGGTATGTGCCAAAACCAAATACCTTATTCGGAAAGGCACAGATAATTAATAATGCATTCTACAGAGCCCCTTCTATTGTGCTCTGTTGAATATTATTCATTGTCTGTGCCTTTCGAAATAAGGTATTTGTCTTTGGTTAACATTAGGAATGTGCCCAAATTTATTTTAACAAGAAAATATCCTAAGGAACACAATTTTACTCTACTGCTAACAAAAGGCACTTTTCAAAAGCTGACCTATGCTTACTTAGACATTATCAAATGATTCAGCATGCCTCACAGCCATTTCCATAACAAATTTAAAGTCATGAAATGTTTTCAGGTGAGCTGTAGGAAATGTAATGGTGCGAGTACATGCACTGACAGATGGAAAACAAATAGTGTGAGTTGTGTCACAATCATGAAAGAACTTGACTGTGATGCTGAAGTCCCTTAGCTCATTTGGAAGAATAGGCTTGTGTCTCTGGCCTGTCATCCACTGCATGACTTTGCCAACATTCATGTCTTCTGTATCTTCACCTGGTTCTTGAAAAAAAAAAAAAATACATACGTCAAGTCAACTTAATTTATATAGAGTTTTTTTACAGTACATATTATCCAGTAGTCGGTACCAATACCATTAAAAAAATGTACGGTACTCAGTACCAATTTTAGTACCACAGCTAAATGTTTATTTTTTATTTTACTATTTTAAAAAAATTTATTAAATGGATTAAGTTTATTTTTTATGATGCTAATCATAAGTAAATAATACATTAACATTTAAAGGCTTTATGCTGTTTAGAAGTATACATTGTTTATAAAAAAGTTCAAGGGAAAAATAAATCTACCATCTAGGAATAATTATTATTAGTAGAGACGTATTATGACAAAGACGTAGCTAAATCTACTGTAGGCTACAACAGTAGCCTAATGTATTCTGTCAATTTAAATTTTTTAAACCAAACTTTCACGGGTTTCCATGAACATCTTTGAGTGTCTGTGTTCATTAGATGATCAAATGAAACCGTAAATTCCCATGAAGTGACGGTTTATGCGTTCGTGTCAAAGACAGCGAGCGAGTGTCACGCTTGTGTGTGTGCGTGTGCAAAAAGACCATGGTATAATGGGCCTTAAAGCACCACTTAGAGGTCAAAAGATGTGCATGCATTTGCCACAAAAACTGCATCGGTACCTAAGATGGTACCCATGGCAGCAAAAGACCTGGTTGAGTACCATCTGTACATGTTGTCATAGACATACCACTATCCTCCAACTCCTGTAGGAAGTCCTGGAAAAAGTTCATGACGTTAATTTCCTTGATGTACTTTACAGAGCCCCTCTCACTTAAGCTTGGGTGGCAATTTTCCAAAATGAATGCCGCATCAACCTTAAACAGACATTAACAGATTTGTTTGCATTGGAACAGATAGTTCAAACAAATTTAATCATCACAGGGTTTCTGCAGGTTTTTATTAATCACCTTGGAGTTGTTCTAATGTTCTTTTTTGGACCACAAGCCTTACTAATGGTCGTCTACAATTTTAAAAAGGGTTAGCTCACCCAAAAATGAAAATGATGTCATCACTCACCCTCATGCTGTTCCACACCTGTAAGACCTCCGTTAGTCTTCAAAACACAAATTAAGATATTTTTGTTGAAATCCGATGGCTCAGTGAGGCCTGCATAGCCAGAAATTACATTGTCTCTCAAGATCCATAAATGTAATAAAAACATATTTAAATCAGTTCATGTGAGTACAGTGGTTCAATATTAATATTATAAAGCAACAAGAATATTTTTGGTGCGCCAAAAATAAATAAAAATAAGAACTTATAATAGTTTCAAAACACTGCTTCATGAAGCTTCGGAGCGTTATGAATCTAGTGTCAGATCAATGGTTTGGAGCGCGAAAGTCACGTGATTTCAGCCGGGATTTTTTTTATACGCGACTTGAATCATGAATTGACTCAAGATTCATAACGCTTCATGAAGCAGCGTTTTGAAATTGGCCATCACTACATAAGGCGTTTTGTTTTTTTGCTGCACCAAAAACAAACAAACAAAAAAACTTGTCACTTTATAATATTAATATTGAACTACTGTACTCACATGAACTGATTTAAATATGTTTTTAGTAAATTAATGGATCGTGAGAGAGAGGAAATGTTATTGCTGGCTATGCAGGCCTCAATGAACCATCGGATTTCAACACAAATATCTTAATTTGTGTTCCGAAGATGAACAAAGGTCTTATGGGTGTGGAACGGCATTAGGGTTAGTGCACAATGGCATAATTGTAATTTTCGGCTATAATAACCCAAAAACAATGATAATAATTTTGTTTACCCTGTCATCATTTTCCCCTGGTACAAACAGTGGAAGACAAAGCTCTGGGTGTCTTTCCATAACTCTCAGGAGATCATAGAGTTGCAGGCCTTTTCGAAGCTGATCAAGCATGGGGATAACTCGCAAGGTAGAATGAAGCACAATGGCCCTAAAGAGTCATGGTAATATTAAATGGGTTTTATCAGGAAAATGATTACTAAAATTGTTTAACATTACTCTTTACAATACTAACTGTTAAATAATCATGCAATAAACATCATGCTTGTTATTACTGGCATACAAATCACTCTAAAATTGTAGTTAAAAAATAAACAAGTTCTCATAACCATGATTTCCAAAAATTAAAACAACCTGATGATGCGGTTCTTTTTTTCAAGAGACACTTCCCCAGTGTACCCACAGTTCAGAATTTCATCAGTGAGGTCGCTCAAGTCATCTGTTGAGTTGTTAATCTGAACGCAGCAAAATTAAATTCTTAAATGTAGTAACTTTTAATCCATTTGAATCTTATGCTTGACATTTGTACATATGTCAAGTTGTCTCATATGTAAAATGTACCTTTTCAATAAGCAGTGAGAACTCCAAATCTGTGACATCACTGGTAGACACCTGTATGCTGTCACAATCACCAGAGCAGAGGTATCGAAAACACCACTCGCGCATAAAAGCTGGGGGAGGCCCACCTTGTGCCAAACTGACTGCTATGATTTCCCCTGCACTCCTAAAACCACAGTGAATGAACAAAATATTTTACATATTATTATATATCTTGCCTCACCAAACTCCTCCCAGGCCCGAGTTTTTGCCTCCACAACCACCCGGGCTGCAGTCAGGGATCGGGTCGTCTAGGCTCCCGCCTTCGACTGCTGCCTGATTTTCTTTGCACTGGCCCCTTACGGTCCCTCCTGTGAGTGGTGGGCCCACGGGAAGGTGTCCCCTCGTTGTTCCTTTGGGGAAGGCCCGGCCACCAGGCGCTTGCATACGACCCCCAACCCCAGGCCTGGCTCCAGGGTGGGGCCCCGGCTGCGCCGTACCAACAATGTCACGGTCCTCGTTTTCCTAGTCGTCATAAGGGGTTTTTGAACTGCTCTTAGTCTGACCCGTCCCCTAGGACCTGTTTGCCATGGGAGACCCTACCAGGGGCATATAGCCCCGGACAACGTAGCTCCTAGGTTCATTCGGGTACTCAAACCCCTCCACCACGTTAAGGTGGCAGTTCAAGGAGGAGATATATATATATATATATATAGATTCTCTCTCTCTCTCTCTCTCTCTCTCTCTATCTCTCTCTCTCTCTATCTCTCTATCTCTCTCTCTCTCTCTCTCTGAAGTGAGTACACCCCTTTTTATAAATACAATGCAATGGCAATACAGGTACTCTGTATCAGCCAAGTAACAAAAATGATTGTAAATTAAATAAGACAGAACTAGAAGTACTATTCTACCTGAAGTAATTCTGGTCCACGCTGTTAACACAGTAGAGGGGATTCTTTCCCCTTTTGTCTGCTCCACAGATGAATAGTCTTCTTTCAATCTCTGCAAGCATTTCTAGACAACAGCAATTAAGAGTAAATTGAAAATCTGTTCAATGTCTGCTTTCAACATTACAAACAACTATTTGTACCTGTTAGGAACTCTTTGCGTAGGGCACCAGTGTCTATGCCTGCTTCCCCAAAGAAGGTCACCTTTAGTCTGGATTTAGGGGAAGATTTCTTTTGACGCTGCCACTGTTGCATGCCTCTAATGAATATGTCGGTTCTTGACACACAGATGGAAAAGGTGTTGGTTTCATCAACTTTACAGCTGATTGAATTCAAAATGTCCCCAGAACTTGAAAGAGAATTACAGATGTTTTGAATTACAGATATATATACACATACTGTATTTTTGCAGCTAAACAAAAATAAAGTTATAATTTCCTTAATATACTAGTTCCACCTTTGAAAGGTCTCTGTAGGAAGACTTAACTTGTCATCCTCAGGTTCTGCAGATCTGCAAACATAAAAATAGAAATATTACTAATTACTATTGTTAGCTAATTTCTTAAACAAATGAATTGAGAATATTGAATACTAATACAGTACAGGGGTCAGCAACCTATAGGTTGACATGTATGTCAAAATTAGCATGCACAGGGTCAATTGCTGGCGCGTGAGCAAAAGTGATAGTCCGATCACTCAAAACACTTCAAGAGGTGTTTTGAGACAAATTACAAATTACACTATAGTATAAACATTAAAGTATAAAATCTTGTTGAAGCCACATGTAACTTTTACTTCTTGCAAAAATTTACAAATAAATAAAAGGAGTGTGAGCAATGTTATACAGATATGACAGTACTATAATGCAACACACATTGCCACAGATGGGCTATGGCCTGCCGCAGACGAATAGCTCTCCAGGCACAGTGAATAACTAGACACCTTAAAAATGGCACTTTTTGACAAAAAGTTTGCTGACCCCTGGCCTAGTAGATGTGATTACCGTAATCCACAGTCTGATGCATGAAACTCAATGATGTCACTATCAAACGTGTTCTTGCACACTGGACATTCAGCAGTCTGGTGCAAAATTAAAATGCAGGTGAATTAAAGTAAACATAACATAAACCAAGGCAGCATCCTCCAGAGATTTGCTTAAAGTAATTGTGGTCACACTTTATGTTAGGTGTCCTTAACTACTATGTACTTACATAAAAAAAATAAGTACACTGTACATGTGCTCATATTGTATCGCAAAACACTTGTGCAGCTATTGAGGTGGAATATGTGTAAGGTTAGCGACATGTTTGGTGGTATGGCAGGGAAGGGTCATCAAGATTAATTATAGATCTATAATACATCTATGTAAATATAAATCTACATCTATGTAAATATAGCTGCAAGCAGCAATTATCAGAGCCATGCACAAGGAAGAAGACATGCCAACATGGCTGGGCGTGTCAGACCAACTGATGAGCCTATTTTCAAATATAGTGGAGGGTTCCTTTAAAATAAAGTGCACTATAAAATTCTGCCATTATTTACGGTCACATTCATTAAATGTCACATTTTGATGTCTGGGTGTACAACTCTGCATGTACATTACAACAAAAAAAAACATCACCTTCTCTGTCCAGATTTCAGAGGTGCCCGATTCAAAATTTTCCATTTCAGGAAACTTCTCAAATTCCTACAAAAGAAGTAGCATAAACATCTAACCAGTGTTTTTAGAACTCAATAAAACATTAATGTAGGGATGCAACAATCTATTGGCTAATAATGTCCACATCAGTATAATAAAAAAAATTTCCTTGATGCCATATTTAAAAGGAATCCTGACATATGTTGACGAGCAAATATTTAGTTAGTATTCAGTGGTTTCCAACAGTTTATAAGATGTTGACAAACATAAGGAAGTTCAAAAGCAAATCTTATTATAAAAGTACTTTTACTTACTATTAATGAGTTTTGATCCATAATATAAATGACACTTACATGAGGCTTTTCAGAATTCAGGCAATGTTAATTAGAGTTAAAAATATCCAAGAAGTTAAGAAGTTAGCAAATGTAATTTAAGATTCAGAATTCAGGTATTGTGAGTAAAAAAAAAAAAAAAACATTCTGTTTATAACTTGGACAAGTTACTCAGTAACATGGAAAACATGTTGATATGGAGATAATAAAAGTTATTTACAGTTGTGTAATCATTCGTTTGGAATAAGGTAACCTGAAAGATGTCATTCTACATAATTGGATATCAGAATTGATGCATCCCTATATTAATTTCATTTACACGCAAATTTAGTTTGTGCAAGTTTAGTTGAACAAAATTCTTTCAACAAACATAAGAAAAACACAATCCCTCACATTTTCAGTTTGAATGTCCATAGAATTGTCTTGAAGTGGAGACTTCTCCAAATCCTACAAAGGAAAAAGAAAAATATAACTTAAAAAAGAACTTTAACCCTCTGGCTGTGTTCAAGTCATTTTGACCAAGAGAGGTTTCCTCTCCCCACCTCCCCCCTTAAAAAACAAAAACTACTAGTTAATAGGGCTGGGTATTGACACAAAAATCCCAATTCGGTTCAATTTCAATTCACAAGCTTTCGATTAGATTCGATTTTCAATTTGTTTCGATTCAATTCAATATCGATTATTTTGGATATGTATCAGGTATAATACATGGAAAATTTTCTCAAGAAAAACTAATTTCTGAACTAATGTTGTAAACTATGGGAGTCAGTTGATACTACATTAGCCTACTAATATTGAAGGTAAAATTCAACAGATTTTTATACAAACACTTAAATGACACTAAATTATGTTTGTTTAAAATATATTAATAAAGTTATAGTATTAACTTTGCAATTACATAATCATAATTCCACTCCAATTAGTTTTTTGAAATATAAACATTTAAAGACGTTACATTCGCGCTGTTACTGGTATTACGGAAGAAGAGAAGATCCGTTCATGTTTGCTCCGCGCTGCTAGATAGATATATATATATATATATATATATAGTACTCCTTACCTTTTCAGGCGAAAAGCTATTGGAGTTGTCGGCTTCTGGAGACCTCTCCAATTCCTGCAAGCCACAATGTATCTGGTGTTTTCAGAATGAATAAAAATTCAAAGTGACCAAAATTGCCACCTAAGACTTACCTCATCAGTTGATGTAAACGAAATGACATCCTTGCATTCCTTTATATGCATCGGAAGACACTGCAGAGGAAACATTTCACTGCACACTGAACATTGTGCTTTGGGCATGTTCTCCAACTCCTTTGCATCAGATGGCAAAGGAGTAGTGTCGAGTTTTTTTTGAAGTGGAACTATATACATTGTGGACTTTCCATTGCCACTCACTGATTTCAGCTGGTTACCATTATAACCATCTGAATCAGGAGGGATTACTAAGAGTTTGCGCTGCCCACCTCCACCTAGAATTAGATTAAGAACAGAAAAACAACATTCTTATCTGCAACTTTATCATACCCTTACACTTTGTTTGCCGTAATCAGACGCAATTGTTTTTTAAAATTTGGTCAAATGATACATTTAGTTTATGAGCATATTTTAATGGAATTCATGGAGTCCTAATTCTAATGGAAGTTTTCACACCTTATGGGAAGGATTTACACATTTTCCCCTTTGTAACTGTATATCCAGTGTAGATATGATCTTAATACAGTGTATAATAAAACATAAAACAAGCCACGTTAACATAGGCCTACCTGAAGTCTTGTGCAGCAGCCACCCACCACAGATATTGGCAAGTTTTGGAAAGGTGTTACAAAGCATCTCTGATAGCTTGGACAAAGAAAAAAGTTAATAAATTATTAAATAAATGACAATCCAGCTTTTAAAAAAAAAGTGTGTGTGTGCAGGGTTTTTCCTGCATAGAGAATTACGAGGCGGCCGCCTTCGTCAAATTTCGTGCCGCCTCCTTCTGACGACAAAACTCAGATTGACAAAATGACAGGCAATCACTTGCTCAGATTAGGCCTGTCGTGATAATTAAATAATCATAAGAAATATATCGTCACATGATCCTTCAGCAATCACTATCATTATTATATTATGATTTGCTGGTACAAAGTCATCTAAAGTCATTCCATAGCAGAATGTGAGGGACAGAGGAATATTTACATCATTAAATTAAAGTTCACTAAAATAAATTAGTGGTTTCTGAACGATGTTGTTACTCGCTACCGGGTGACAACACAATGACTATTAATTAGCATCACACCCGCACAATAACTGGAATTTAAAACTGTGAAGAAACAAATGTCGCTCTGTTTTGTAGCGTTTCATATATATTCATAGTTTTGTGCACTGAAAGATTATTAAAAAGCATATCTTGTTCTCTTGTATCCATCATATCTTTGTTGCCCCATTACAGAGCTGCACATTACGTTTACAATTAACATGATGTAACTTTATATTATTTGTGTAGGCCCATATAATTATCTACATTCAATATATAAATATAAATCTAATAATATAATTGTTTTTCATAAAATTTATTTTATAAGAACACAAAGTAATTTGTACCTTTTTATTAACATGTTTAGATTTTATAAAATTATAGGCCAAAGATTTTTTCAAGAATGACTTTTTTTAATTGCAATTTTTTTTAACTATCCACTCACCTAATTTAATATATATTTTTATTTATTGTTTTTTTTTATAATGAGTGTGTACTTAGTGGATTCTGGATTGTGTTTAACAAATAAAAGAGTGACCATTAGTTCCACAAACACAGACGTATAGATATTCTATAGTGATAGAAATATATGAATGATACATAACCCTTTTATTTTGCCAGTTTGTTGTGATTGTTTCAGTTATTTACTGAATTGAATAAATATTTAAAGGTGTTAGCTGTAATCTTACACTGTAAAGTGATAACTTGAAAGGGATTAAATTAATTTCATTTATTTTATCATAATTATTTAATGATCAAAGCACACAGAAAATGTATGTCAAAGCCCTAAAACTGACAATTAATTGGCAAAATTAATTGGCTGGGCCAAGTAGGATTTTACCACCTCCGCCTCATTTTGAGCCTTGAAAAACCCTGGTGTGTTTGTGTGTTGGGGTGTTTTTTTTGGGTGATCATACTTGTGAATGGGTGACATTTTCAGGAATGCTTAACGAACGTCTTCCAAGTCCAGCCAGTGTTAGACACAGTTCTGCCTCTCCTTTTGGGGTTACGTCTCTATGCTTTTCGAGCAAGAAAAAATGCATCAAAAAAGATTTTTCTTGACGCTTGTATGGGGCAAAGCGCCTTTTCCCCCTAAGCTCCTTGCGAAAAAATCCAGGAAATGACCTAAGAACATTTTCTTGTTATTGTATGGAAAATTTACCAGGTTTATTTTGAAAGCAGCTAAATTAGCTAATGCCTTAATGCCACTACACACTGCATAGACAGACAGCAACCACGAGTAATATCTTCAGGTGTTTGTTTGTATTGGTCTGCCCTTGTCTTTTGTCAACTGAATGTGTTCAATGTCTGGTTCTGGAATATCTGAAAAATGGCACAATCTAATATGATGATTGTCTGCATTGGTAAGCAGCTGTCTATGCGGAGTGAATTGGCCTTTGAACAACAGTTTCACAGATTCTCACACCTAGCCATTTCTTGTTGCACTGATTGGCAGTTGGACTGTGGCCTCCTCTCTTGTTGTGCCCTCTCTCTCTGCTGTCCCTGTGGTGCTGCATTCTGACTAACTAGCCTTGTGCTGGTCAGCATTGACACCAGGCTTTGTGCAGTTGAAATGATGTCACCTAATGGGACCTGATATACATTGATATACAATTAAGCAATAAACCACAAGACGCTGTGCTGCATCATGACTAGTAATCAAAGTTCACAAGGTATATTTCCGTATTATTTATTATGTTTTCTGATGTATAATTTCCATTCTGTTTCTTTAATGGTTACGCCCACTTGTTGTTGCGGAAAATTGAACTTGAACAGATTCGGCCATAGGAAGAAAGGGAGAAACAGTTTTCTTACCGTCTTGTCTGTCAATTTATGGATAAAACTTGTGATTAAACGTTTAAGGCAACACGAGATAAAGGTTTGACAAGTATAATATAGGATACAGGAATCAACAGGATTTTTGTACATTTTTGTGTTTGATTAATCTCGCACTTGTTTACAGATTTTTGACTGACTTCTTTGACGAGTTAGAACCCATTTTTCCTGCCACTATAATACAAGTGAAGTTAACAAAGGACTTTGCATCAACAGTACCGTTACACTAGCCTAACGTTACACCGGACCTGTTATGACCGTGACGGAATTCACGACACACTATCGTTAAATATGTCTCGACCAATATATCTGAAAAATACAGCGACAGCGGACATTATTGAGTCCAATAAACTAACATGTTTAATGACATTGAATGTTTCAATGAGGGAAGAACAAGATAACTTACCTGAGGCGGCGTGAGGGAACTCCCTTGACCAGCCATTTTTTCAGTGGCGCGAAAAAAAGCCGGTCCCTTTGACAGTGACAGGATCAGTGACAGTGACAGGTGAGTGACAGGATCAGGGCGCGCGCGCTCACTGTGTGATCGATGTATCTCACTCGTATATTGATGCCTGTGACAGCGGTGACGTAATTTTGACAGTAGATTGTCGCTTCATGATTCGTACTCGTAAACAAGACTTCGTACTCGTAACCCAGCAATCGTAAAACTATGTTTTGTGTTTGTGTAAACTACACTAGTCGTAATTTTTGGAGTCGCACTCAAACAAACGTGGCACATGTCGTGTCTGTACCTGTTTTGACCATAGATTCTGGAATCGTACCATCAAAGTCACGATTAAACTCACTGATTTTGTACAATTTTTAGAAATACGCACGTACGAGTTTTATTTATGCACGTGTTATTATTGACAGTCTTTTTATTCCATAGATTACATGATCTAATCCTATTATGTAATCCGTTTTTTCTTTTGAAAAACATATTTTCAAGATTTGATCCAATCCGTTATCCAAAATCCTAGTGGATTACTTTTGAAAAACCGGGCCCTGGGTTTTTAGCCACTAATGTTGTGGCTGTGATGACGTGAGGCTTCATTAGATTAGAAATAGAATTACTTGCCACCGACGTGGATAGACTCTTTCTTCCTGGGCATAAGCTGCACGTTACATAAACATATCTTACCTTTCACCTCAACGAGGGAAAAGTAGCGTTTATACTTTCAGTTTGCGAAAGCTACCTTTTTTGAAGTCGTTGGACTGTGCATATGCGTGTGCGTCATAGGTGTGTGTGTGTGTGAACTCAACCTATCAACCTCAACCTTGTCTCCCACCCACCAATCATCATCAGTTATGTGTACCACCCAACCCAACCCCCAACACGCATGGCTGGCGCGCACACACACACACACACACACACACACACGTACACGTTGCAGGTAGGGATGGCAGACGCGAAACTGACGTTTCGGGGCTTTGCCGAGATCCCGAAGCGCAGATGTTTCGAAACACTGCTCCGAACTGTGATTCGAAACACCCATGTCACGTGACTACGGCTAAATGAAGCTTCGAAGTGTTTCATCAGGTGGCGCCTTCCGAAACTGCGTTGATTAAAGGGGGCGGGAACAAACCACACAGTCACACATCTGTATATTTTTTTACGGTCTATGGTATAAACCTCCTATTTCACCACAGTTTAAAAGTGAAGTAAATCCATCTTCACCTCGTGGGTTTTTGTAAGAGGAGAGTGATTTTGTGATAGCAGTGATTTTGTGATAGCAGTGAGATTTATAGTGCGCTTTGGTTAGTTATATTTAGGCTAGATTTAAATTAGATATATTGACTGATAGGTATAGACAGTGACATATAGTTAGGATAGATATAGTGACACATTCATATAGGCTAAGTTAGATAGTGACAGATAGATAGCACAGCATAAGTTAGATATATAGAATTATATAGATATAGATTCATTGGTGATATATAGATATATTAATAGAATATATAAAAATGGAGGCTGCACGCAAGTACATCTGTGGTGTGGGAGCATTTCCATTTGGAAGCACCAAATAAAGTGAGATGTGTGTATTGTGATAGGCAGCTAGCCTTCTGCAACAATACATCATCCATGTATTTACATCATCCAAAAATATTTGTGCATGCCAGCAACAATGTCCCTTGTGAGAGGATTTTTTCAAAGGCTGGAGAAATTATTTGTAAAAAAAGAAGTCAGCTGAGTCCTTCAACAGCAGAGCAATTCATATTTTTGAATAAAAATGTTTTGTGACAAATGTGACACATTGTGGCTTTATTTATTTTATTAATGTTCATTTTGTATAACAAACAAAATATATATAGTTCTTTACAATGACGAGGCTACAGGTTACAAAACCAAGATCATGTAGTTGTCAAACAGATGGTAAATGGACTGCATTTATATAGCGCTTTTAACAGACCTACGGCCATCCAAAGCGCTTTACATTTTTGCCTCACATTCACCCATTCACACACCGACGGCTGTGTCAGCCATGCAAGGCGCCATCCAGCTCGTCGGGAGCAGCTGGGGTTAGGTGTCTTGCTCATGGACACCTCGACACTTGGTCAGGTGGAACCGGGGATCAAACCACCAACCTTCCGGTTTGTAGACAACCTACATGAACCACTGAGCCACTGCCGCCATGTTAAAAACAATTTTTTTTACATGGATCATTGTCAAGGTATTTCAGATCAACACATGGAAATGACCACTAGATGGCGCCGTAGAGACGGGTGTCAGATTGATTCGAAGCTTCGAAACAATATGACACATTTGCTTCAACTGCTTCAGTGCTTCACGAAGCCTCGGTCTGCCCATCACTAGTTGCAGATCCGACTGACAGAGAGCCTGTTCGGATGAAAACCGCTTCAATGAGCTCAATTATAGTAACGCCGCATTTTTTCCTCAGTAACGCTAACGGCGTTGTAACGGAAGAAACAGTAATTCGTTTGATTACTCGTTACTGAAAAAAGTAATTCCGTTAGTAACGGCGTTTATCTTTAACGCCGTTATTCCCAACACTGGCTGGGACAAGCTGCCGGAAATGCCGTCCTTGCTGAGAACTGTCAACAAACGGAGGTAGGACTGCTGCATGTATATATACCTCTATTGTTGATTAGCTGAGTGCTCTCCACCTGTGTCAATTATCTGAACGTGCTTCTCCCGAACCTTGTTTATAAAACATCATTAAACATGGTGCACACTGGAGAAAAAAGAAAATACTTTATCAGAGGGATGGAAAAAGCGCCAGGGATCTACACAGCCTATTTGATTTGTCAATGAAATAAGAGACCTGGACATAGCAGAAGAAGATGATTTGGTCACAGATTTATCAAGATTATTATCAATAACGCAGTTAAGATCCCCTCCAAAAATAACGTGATGGGTATCAAGATTTGGGATTTTTGAGAAAAGCATGGACATAAAAGTAGGGTTGTCCCACGTACATTCCATCTAATGATTCTAATATTTTGTCCAACTCCTTCACCCTTAGAGTTAACAGGAGACTTATTCATAAAGCTGCAAAGAAGAGCAAAATGATTTAAATGATTTGAATTGGGGAAAGAAGAAAAAAAAACAAAGTTTTTTTAAAGGAGCTGTATGTAGGACTGTGGCCAAAACTGGTACTGCAATCACTTTCAAATGACTGTAGAGCGGTGTATCCCCTCTCTCCCTCCCCCTGACTCGAGGTTGCCAGATAGGCTGCAGGATCCAGCAGGAAGGTAGGCTGCTACGAGGAGCTTTCAATGGCAAGTGACGAGTCGTACACAGTAAGTTTTTTTTCTTTCTGTTAATTATGTTTATGCTTCAATAGCGATGTTTTGTGAAGTAATTATGAATCGCAAAAATTTACTAATGGCGATTAGCCAAATATAATCGTAAATATGAACGATCGTATGTGACAATACATCCTCACATGAAAAAATACTATAGCAAAATTACAGCAAAGCTAAAAAACATTAGCAATGGTCATACAGGTCAACTTGCAGCATGTTTTGTCCACTATATATGCGAAGAACGAATGAGGAATAATTTTTACCGAGGTAACGTTAGGCTACTGTCTCAAATACGTTTTCAGATTGCCATAATAGGCGTGCTAATGTTGTTTTCCTCAGCGTCCCAGCATAATGACAGAGAAACGGGCTCTGATAATGCATTACTAATGTTAGCAATGACGACTCGCCGTTTTTATGTACCAAACAATTCCTTAACGTTACCTTTTCAATTCAATGACCCACCTCCTCCATCTGCACTAACCTAACGTTACTTTGCACGAACAACTTTGTTCGACTGTCATGAATATTTGAAATGTCCATTTACATTAAGTACAAGTTAGCCAAACATAGATGAACCTTACCTGTCCAGGAGAAAATTAGCAAAGTTGGCATCAGTCTTCAAATTATTCTCCGTTTTCAGCCGTCTCCATCTTTCAAAGCTATCTCTTATACAAATCCTTGTTTTATTTCGGACACTGTCACAACGTTTTTCTGATTCTTAACAAGGTTGTTTAAGTTTCGTAAAGTTAGACATTGTTTATCCAAAAAGTTTGTAGCTGCAGCTGTGTTAACTAGAGCAGAGTTGGCAACCCGAATGCAGAAACACTACTGACTTCGTGATTGGTCGATAGGTGGAGGGTGGCGCTTCAGGCCAAAACACAACATGTCAACATCAACATCAGTTGAGGGCTGCAACTTCACTTTTAAAATGACAATATCTTGGCCGGGCAACCGTTGTCAGTGATATAAGTATTTGAAATGAACATGATTTCTTAATGTCTAGTGACATATCAGGGCCATTTTATGATTAATTGAAATACATTTCTTACATACAGTTCCTTTAAGTTTGAGCAGATTAACATGAGTGAGAAACAAAAGTAAAAACCAAATAAGACAAAATAATCCACCAACAAACACAACCCCCGAACAGACCAAGAACATAGCAAACAAAAACAAATATATAATCAAAAATAACAAAAGAAAATCCCTTCTGATACTCGTCCACTTAGACTTGGCGAGTGGCCAGAAATACCTTATCACAACCGATTAAGTAGTGGAGTTGACTCCAACAAACAAAGTATTTAACATCAATAAGACAATTATCCTAATAAAGAGAAAACGGGGTGCAGTTCAGTAAATGTGCAAAACGAATAACATTACACATAGTCTGGTAGAGATTTTCATTCTTATTGAAGCCTTGGGAGAGTCGAGATAGTACTCAGTATACTTGCATGAGTATACCCCATGTCTGGCCGGGCAATTTGACGTTAGATCAAAACAAAACGAAACGAACACCGCGTTTTTAGTTACATCAGGCCCTTGATGCTGTTGTACGAAGGTCTCATATTTACGGGCATAGCATAGTAAAAGAGAGAGATCGAGGAGAGAGGAGGAAAAAAAAAAGGGGGTCTCTCCTTATCAGCAAAGTTTTAATTGTATACATTTTTGCAGCCTCAGGAGAGTCTACCGTATAGTTGAGGAGAAAAAAAAGAAAATCTCTCCTTATTGGCAACGCCGCACTTAAAATACTCAGCATGACCCCATGTATGTCTGGCCGCGTGAGGTAGATCAAACCAACGCGAAACGAACAACAGGTCCTTGAAGTTGTGGAACGAAGCTCTCGTCTTTACGGGCATAGTAAAAGAGAGATCAAGGAGAGAGGAGGAGAAAAGAAGAAGAAGAAAAAAAAAAGGTCTCTCCTTATCATCTACGCCACCCGTAAAATTACTCAGGAAAGTTTTGATGGTAGAATTTTTCAGCAGCTTCAGAAGAGTCGAAAAAGTACTCTGTATTGTTGTATGACACAAAGTCTGGCCGGATAGATCATACCAAAACGAACACCACGCTTGTACAACAGACCCTTGATATTGTTGAACGAAGCTCTCCTATTAGCCACTGAAGCGCAGAACTCCTCATAGAATTTGATTCTGTGTCCCTTGAATGTAAATTCTTTTGACGTTCTCGCAGTTTTCAGCACGGCCTCCATCTCAATGTAGCGCTGAAATCTCACAATGATTGGACAGGGATTTTGACCTCCGCTACTTTTCTTGTTACTTTTGGTCTCGGTAACGTTACTAGTCCCTAATGAGTAAAGGTACTCGAGCCGGCAGTAAAAATACCCCTCAAACTAAGGCGCCTAATCCTGGGCAGGAAAGCGGCAAGATGTCGGACGACGCCTCAAGCCCGCTAACAACTGACACACTGGTGAGCGCACTGGATAAACTACGGAGAAACATTACTGGTGAACTCACCGCGCTGCTGAATCCATCGTTGGAGTCCATCCACTCGTCCATTGCTTCTATTGGAGTCATTGCGCGGTTTGGGTCTCAGGCTCCGATGGGCTCTATCAAGCTCTGGTGGGGTGGGAAGGGCGTCGCTGACAACCTCGGTGAATAAATCTGTCATAAACTGCCTGACGTCCTTTCCCTCGATATCTTCCGGAAGACCAACCACACAGATATTCTGCCTTTTGGACCACGAAATGAGATCTTCCACTTTAGATCTCAGAACGACATTCTCCTCCGTTACAGACACCAGTTTCGACTGAAGTGTAGAAAACTCCTGTTCGAGATGTGTCAACCTGTCGCTGTGATCGGATACACTAGTTTCCCTATCAGGGATGGTAGTCGCTTGAGTTGCCAAGGTAGATCCAATAGAAGCAATGGACAAGTGGATGGACTCCAACGACGAATTCAGCAGCGCGGTGAGTTCACCAGTAATGTCTCTCCGTAGTTTATCCAGTTCGCTCAACAGTGTTTCAGTTGTTAGCGGGCTTGAGGCGTCGTCCGACATCTTGCCGATTTCCTGCCCAGGATTAGGCGCCTTAGTTTGAGGGGTATTTTTACTGCCGGCTCGAGTACCTTTACTCATTAGGGACTAGTAACATTACAGAGACCAAAAGTAACAAAAAAAGTAGCGAACAAGCCCCAAATATAGTGTTAGTAAAAATAATTGTGAAATTTAAGTCGGAGCGCTAACACCACGTGTCTTTCCACTACATGGCAAAACCGGAAGTCTCATATCATAATTTCTGCCAGCTTTGGGCCCTCACAGGTGATTTTTTGGCCATTTCTTCAGACAATGAATGGTCCCCCATTTTTAGTAGTGGTATTATTTTGGAGGCATAGACCTGCTTCTCACACAGCTGCACCGTTGCCTCATAGAAAGGAGTCAGAACACCAAGTTTTAGTATCAGTTTGAAGTGATGCCACAACTGCACCCAGTGGCTCTCTCAGCTCATTAAGTCGCTGAAACAATTGAAAGGTGCTGTTCCAGCATGTTTCCACTTCTTGAAGTAGTTTCAGCTGTGGTTAGGTGTGTCTGTATTTGCACAAACCCTTTCCTTTACGCAGAACATAGAAACATAATACTTTCTGAGGGACACTAACTCAGTAAAAATGACAATGAAATTATGTAGTACAAGAACTTGACTAGTAATAATGTGAATTACAAGAGCATGGTGTGTAATGCTATGTCAATATCATGTAACATACCTTAGCAGTGGTGCTGCATCGGAACATACTTCCTTTGTTCTGTCAGCAAGTCCAGAGCTGTGTCCCAAAGTGAAGGGTGCGCACTTCGAAGGCTGTGCACTTCGAAGGCCAGACCAGGCCACGCCTTAGAAGTGCACGAAGTACATGAAGGGCGAACCGAGGGACAGGGTTGCCAGGTCTGCACAACAAAACCCCTCCAATTGCTAATCAAAAGTAGCGGAATCACGGCCAAAATGGGCCAGCATATGCCAAAACGCGGGGGGCGCCAAGTACAAATATTGCTAAAGTAAAGACAACTAACACCTGTGGACTATAGGCTACAAACAAAACAAACCACATCAACAGTAAATGCCTCCCAATTCCAGACTTGGCAACACTGAACCGAGCATCGTTGAATGGGCTGTAGCAGGTGTGTGACAACTGACAGCGGACGTTCGTGAGGAGATTTTAAAAAGAGAAATGGAGCAGAATTTATTTATTTATTTTTTGCTTTTTATAAGTTTTATTGGATTTTGACATACTTCAAAGCCTGCGATGATGGGAGACCGGACCATAAGCACGTAAATCTGTATATGGTTAAATATTTAATCGTTAAGTTGCAACTATTGTTTATTTATTATGTTAAATGTAACTGTTACAATATATTTTAAACATTTATATATTTACGTCCAAGTCTTTATTTAAGTACTTATTTAATTTTTTATTTTTATTCAACTCACATCATCTCAGATGCAAAAATAGCTATACTTTTTATGACATGCCAGCCGTCGACCGATTCAGCCCCGCAAACCTGCGGACAGTCGAAATATGCACCCATCCCAGAAGAAGATGATGTCCCGCTGGCACAGGCCTTACCAGGGTTTCTATTGTGCATTACCATCCCGGTCCAGCTCCACCAGCGTCTCTTGCTCAGCTCAATGAAAGTGTAGAAATGTTTTCTTCTGTTTCAGCTGTTAATTTAAATTTCTGTTGTTTCTGATGTTTATTGTAGGCCTGTGAATAGTTAAAAAAAAACTATTAGACAAAAATAGGTAAAAAGTACTTTAAGTTATGTATAGACCAATTTATTTTCATTTCCACATTTTAATTTACATGACAAGAAAATATATGCATGAACATGAATTTCTACAAATTATAACTTGCATTACAAAAATAAACAGAATGTACAAAACAACCTCTCTTTTATTTAGCCTACACATTTCAAGTTAACGAAAATTAACAATAGACAGCAATTACTTGGTTTAATTTACAAATAATTTGCATAAAATAAAATAATATAGAAAAATTGTTCTGTGCATCCCGGCCACGACTTTACATTCAGCCTTTGGAGGAGACTTTCGGTATAATGGACCGTCGTCAGTGAGCGACATTCATTTATTCATTCATTCATATAAAATACTTTATTTTGCAGTAAAGTCAGCAGTTTTTGTTTATTTGCATTTTGACTTATAGTTTTGAGTGACAGATGTCGTATTTGATTTAGCCCTTAATCGCCCCTCAAGTAGGGTTTACGTTTGAGTCCCTTGGGGTCAGATAGACCCCAAACTTTTACAGAGCGATTGCATAAGGAAATATAATTTTTTTACATGGAAAACTATATATCATTTTTTTTATTTACTTCTCAACTATACATTTATGCTGTGTTTTTGTGGGTATTTGGTAGTTTTTTACCTATTTGCTGCACAAATACCTAACTATGTCATAAATTGGCTCATTAAAAATTATTTTTTTATGAAAAAATCACTTGAATGATGATCATAAATAAATATAAATAGTTTTTGGACATTGCTCTATGTGTTAGGGATAGAATACCGCCATCTGTAGGTTTGTGGAAAAACTTTAGGAATTATAGTTAAAGGGGTCATGTAATGGTACATGCACTTTTACAAGTTGATTATACGGAAATGTATGTTGGCAGTGCCTGTACACAACCATCCTATAATGATAAAAATACATCCAGTGTTTTTTTTTTAATCTCCTTATATGTTTTCCCCTGTCCTAAATCGAGCTGTCTGATCGTGTGACGTTACACGGTGTACGCCCCTCCTACGATTGTTAATTGACTGCAGCGTTTCAACACAGACCCGCCCTGAGCGAGCTGTCATCAGTCCGCCATTGTTGATACTCTGGAGCAGAATGGCGTCTAAGCGATTGTGGTGTTGTGTTGTTGGGTGTAATAACGAACACAGCAGTCATTTTGATGTTCCTAAATCTGAAGCGCTGAAGACGCATTGGCTGCTGAGTTTTGTTTTAGAAGGGAATATTCCCCCCGATCAACGTAAATGTTTGCGCAAATCATTTCTCAGCAGACTGCTTTATAAACGAGGGTCAGTATAAAGCAGGTTTTGCTAATAAGCTGCTCTTGAAAAAAGGATTGTGTTCCTGCTGCCCCTCAGGAAGATGTGAGTGTAACGTTTTAACCTTTATATTAATATTTGCAAATCGCTTGCACACTTCACGATGAATGAGGCTAAAGTTTACAGGGTAAGTTACATTACGGCATGCTTTCTGTGAATGACGTTCTCAATATAATTCATAATCCCACGTTTATAATGAACAACGCGTTATGGTTATTACAAACTGTGTACGCGGGTGATAAAGTTAACGTGGTAACACTACACTAAGCTTACTTTTGTACATGGTTTATAACGGTGTCTGTTACTGATTAAGAAGAAATGTCAAAAAAAAAAATCTTATAACATAACATCAATATGTCAGTGAACTAACGTATACATCAGTAAACACATAGCATTCGTATCTCACTACGCTACCCTGCCAGTACAAAGATAGATCAAAGTGGCATGACGTTAACCAACCATTCAGAAACGTCCTGTTCGAACTTCGTTGGATTCGTCATCTTGTTCCGGGTCCGACTCCGGTTCAAAATGATAAGGTTGCTCAGATGTGTCCTCAGAGACTCCCGTTGCCATTATTTCTCGAAAATATACCCTCAACTATTGTCAAGGCAACACTCCACGTGTGTTGTGGTGGGTCGAACCGAACGCCCCACAGAGCAGAGGGGGCGGGGTGAGCAAAGCTCATTATCATTTAAAGTCACATACACTGAAATTACTTGCTGAAAACTAAGCTGGTTTTGACCAGGTAAAATGAGTGTTTTCTTACAATACTAATGAGAATTTTTAATTAAAGTATATTACAAACTTTTCATTTAGACACTAAAGAATTATATTAACAAAAATGGCATTCTATGACCCCTTTAAAGAGAAAGAGAGTGCAATGACCACATTATCCAATAGAGGTCCATAGGGAAGTTATGCAAAAGTTAAGCTGCCTTTCATCTTTCTTTTATTTGCCCTTTTCCCTCTCTTTCTCATGATTGTTCCATGTTGCATTTGTGCTCTAGTATTTGTCTTTCATTTATGTATGAAATTTTTTCAGATTTATGCCAGTTTTGTTGATTTTATTTGCCAGTTTCTATAAAAATGCTCTCTGTTGCAGTGACACACGTGCGTGTTTGTGTGTGTGTGTGTGTGTGTGTGTGTGTGTGTGTGTGTGTGTGTGTGTGTGTGCGTGTGTGTATGAGACAAAGTTCGTTCCACTTTGTGTTTATGCTCTAGGACCAGATCTTGATATAAATGTAGACATTTTCAGATTTATACTGGATTTAGTTGATTTTTTTTTACAAACAAAGTGAAAAAAAAGCATTTTTTACATTTTCCCATTCATTGCCAAAATCCAAAAAAATGCTCCAGACACCTGTGTTTGTGTTTGTGTGTGTGTGCGTGTGAGTGAACATGCTTGTTCCATATTGCATTTGTGCTCTAGTATTAGTACTTCATTTATGTATGAAAATCTTTCAGATTTATGCCAGTTTTGTTGATTTTATTTGCCAATTTCAATAAAAATACTCTCTGTTGCAGTCACACACATGTGTGTGTTTGTTTGTGTGTGTGTGTGTACGTGTGTGTGTATGAGATAGAAAGTTCGTTCTACTTTGTGTTTATGCTCTAGGACCAGACCTTGATATAAATGTGGAAATTTTCAGATTTATACTGGATTTAGTAAAAATTGACAAAAAAAGTGATTTTTTTTTATTTTTTACACTTTCCCATTCATTTTCAATGTGGGGTCAATCTGACCCCGAGGGACTTAAACGGTAAATTTTTTTTACACACCTTTAGAACAACCAAATCAAGCCCAGATTTTTTGTGCATGTTTAGATAGATTATTTAGGAAAAGTCACCGAGTCTCATGGCCCTGAGATGAAGGGAACACTTTTTTTGTCAGCTGGACCCCAAGGGACGATTAAGGGTTAACCTATTTTTGTCTGTGACATATTTTAGGTGTTGACAGTATGCCTATAAGAAAAAATAAATAAATGATTGCTTGGCCAACATAGCCTTTTACTTCTGTTATCCCCAGTCTCTCTCTCTTTCTGTAGAAGACATTTAGAAGACATTTAAAAGAGAGATTCTGGAAACGAAATCTAAAATTAGCTGAATCGGTTGGGAATAAAATAATTTATAGCGCGTGAGCACGAAGTGAATTTTTTTTAAGCGCGAGCAGGAGGGTGCGGTGCTTAATAGATCTTATTGCAGGAGCGGGACGAAAAAACAGCCCCGCGCAGATCTAATTTGTATTTAAAGAAAGTGCAGAAATAAGAAATGAGCAAAAAAGGAGAGAATGGACTGATTCCTCTTCTTGAGAGAATGGTTGAGAAATAAATAACACTTATGCAAGTTAAAATTCTGAAATTATCTTGCCAGGTTGCTCTACCACGAATGCACTAAACGTTTTGTTTACTTCAAGTTCAAGCAGTTGCGCCAGGCTACACTTAACGAGTTACCGACAGCTACCGTCTTTCACTGGGACATTTGAACCCGCGCCGCAAGAAATCTGATGGAGTGAGGCGGGAATGCGGACCAGTCAAATCCTGTAATCACCAGTGCGCTATGAATTCTGGGATAGGGTAGGCTGCGAAGTTGTGGTAAGGTTCCATCTGCTGTACCCTTCCTTTGCCTGAGAAACGGAGGGCGCATTTGAGTCGCTTTCGACTTGCGGCAGCCTTCGTCGCGCTGCTGTGACGCAATCGCACTTCAAATGCGGCCTTCAGAGGGTGCAGCCTTCACATTGGGACACCCTTCGTAGTGCCGCTATGACGCAATCGCACTTCAAATGCGGCCTTCGAAGTGCGCGCCCTTCACTGGGACACAGCTCAGGAGTCTGGTCTAGTGCCTTTTTGATCATCAAATTGAGCACATGAGCAAACTTTTCTGGATAAATTGGACATACCCTCACTTACTAAAGATTGCAGGGACTGTTTGGAGGGGGACATCCCGTTCATCCCGGACATCACCTCCCTACACGGTTACAGGACTCACACCGAGTCCAAGTGGCAGAGTCATTGTGAATGCACCACAAATTCACAATAAACAATACACAATTTGCTCAATCGCAACTAAAGCCACACAGCGTCTGGGTTAGTTGAAAAGGGACTCCTCCCGAGTCTCGTCTCACTGCTCTTTTAGATCCACCACGCTCCCACTAATTAAGATCAGCTGCGGGTCGTTTGGAGCGCTGCATGAAGAGAGAGATAGCGAGAGAGAACAAGAGGGAGTGTCACGAACGCTATGGTGAAAAAAGGGGTGAGGACTCAAATGCAGGTGAACATGAATTTTATTAACCAAAGAAACATAAACACAAAACAAAAACCCACTATGGGGTAAAAATCAAACATCAAACAGAGACAAACCAGGGACCGAGATCAGGGACAAGAATCAGGAACCAGAATACCTCCACACGTAACATAGACAGCATAACCGCACAGGACTGAAAATGGAAGGAGACTAAATAGCAGACAAACAAGGCAGGTAACAAGGGACAACAGGTGGAGCAAATTAACTAATAATCAGATAACGAGGGGTGGGGTCAAGACAGATGACAGGCACACACACAGGACAGAAATAAACCCAAAACACCATGTGCTACACAGGACAAGACAGACATGTGACACTACCCCCTCTCCAAGGAGCGGCTTCCAGACGCTCCATCAGAACCCAAAGAGGGACAGACCAGGGCGGGACGGGAGGGACAGACGGCCGGGGGGGCGGCCCACAGAGTTCAGGCGGCCGGGGAGGCGGCCCGCAGCGTTCAGGCGGCCGGGGAGGCGGCCCGCAGAGTTCAGGCGGCCGGGGAGGCGGCCTGCAGCGTTCAGGCGGCCTGGGAGGCGGCCCGCAGCGTTCAGGCGGCCCGCAGAGTTCAGGCGGCCGGGAAGACGGCCCGCAGAGTTCAGGCGGCCGGGTCGGAGCGGGCAGAGCAGGGCGCCGGGTCGGAGCGGGCAGAGCAGGGCGCCGGGTCGGAGCGGGCAGAGCAGGGCGCCGGGTCGGCGCGGGCAGAGCAGGACGCCGGGTCGGCGCGGGCAGAGCAGGGCGCCGGGTCGGAGCGGGCAGAGCAGGGCGCCGGGTCGGAGCGGGCAGAGCAGGGCGCCGGGTCGGAGCGGGCAGAGCAGGGCGCCGGGTCGGAGCGGGCAGAGCAGGGCGCCGGGTCGGAGCGGGCAGAGCAGGGCGCCGGGTCGGAGCGGGCAGAGCAGGGCGCCGGGTCGGCGCGGGCAGAGCAGGACGCCGGGTCGGCGCGGGCAGAGCAGGGCGCCGGGTCGGAGCGGGCAGAGCAGGGCGCCGGGTCGGAGCGGGCAGAGCAGGGCGCCGGGTCGGCGCGGGCAGAGCAGGACGCCGGGTCGGCGCGGGCAGAGCAGGACGCCGGGTCGGCGCGGGCAGAGCAGGGTGTCTGGGCGGCGCAGACAGAGCAGGGCGCCGGGTCGGCGTGGGTGGAACACGGACCACCAGAACAGCCTTCCTCCTCCGTTTCGGAACAGGGACCACCGGAACATGGAGCATCGAAACACAGACCACCGGAGTAAGGTCCACCGGACCACGATCCACCGGACCTGGGACCACCGGAACACGACCCACCGGACCTGGGACCACCGGACCACGATCCACCGGACCACGATCCACCGGAACTGGGACCACTGGAACTGGGACCACTGGAACAGGCATGGAGGGAGCCTTTCTCCTCCTCCTCCTCCGTTTTGGGACCACCGAAACAGGGACCACTGGAACAGGGACCACCGGAACAGGGACCAGCGGAACAGGGACCAGCGGAACAGGGACCAGCGGAACAGGGACCAGCGGAACAGGGACCAGCGGAACAGGGACAATGGTCATTGGAGGGCTGGGGTCAAGATAGTCTATGAACTCCCAGAAGCCAAAAACCCCCATCCTCCCCATCTCCTCCGGAGTGAGGGGCATGTCCAGACAAAGATTAAAAACCTCCTTGGTCTCTGCCTCACTAAGGTCCAAGTGATCGATCTCAATGAGGAAGACCCGAGCAAACCTCCTCACATCAGCTCCCTGCTGACGTAGATAACGGGAGTTCACATACCACATAGCCTCTAGGTGGGTGACAGGTTCCATGGAGAGAAACAGAAAAAAGGGCAAAAAACAACTGCTGAGTCCTCTACTGGCGGTTATGTTCTGTCACGAACGCTATGGTGAAAAAAGGGGTGAGGACTCAAATGCAGGTGAACATGAATTTTATTAACCAAAGAAACATAAACACAAAACAAAAACCCACTATGGGGTAAAAATCAAACATCAAACAGAGACAAACCAGGGACCGAGATCAGGGACAAGAATCAGGAACCAGAATACCTCCACACGTAACATAGACAGCATAACCGCACAGGACTTCTTCTTCTTCTTCTTTCTTTTTATTGGCGGGTGGCAACCGACTTTAAGGTGCATATCCGCCACCTACTGTGCTGGAGTCTGGGCCAGAAATGTAACCATCACAAAAGACACAAAAAAAAAAAAAAAAAAAAAAAAAAAAAAAACACTTTACCTTCTTTCTACCTTTACACTAACTTCAACAATCAATTAAATCCTTTTCATTAAACCAGTTTCTTTCAAAAAGTTCAACAAAGCTCCCATTATCTGCTCTCCAATTTTAAAAAGATTTTTAAGGTTCAACACATTTTCCCCAAATTTCAGTAATTCCTCTTTTAATTTTATCCTTTGATTTTCATATTTAACACATTCACTAATCACATGTTCAGCTGATTCCTCTCCCCTTCCACAATCACACAAACCTGAAGGGTGCTTTTTCAATAAATACATAGTTTTATTTAATCCTGTATGTCCTAATCTCAACCTCGAAATAATGCTACTTTCTCTAGTACATCGATCTATAGATTTCCTTTTCCCTACTTCTTGCACAATATTGTATAGATGTCGCCCTTTCTTCCCTTCATCCCATTGTCTCTGCCATGTCTTCATAATATTTTCCTTTATTTTTACTTTGACTTCAGCTTTACTTAGTGCCACTTTTGTAATTCTGTCGAGTTTCAAAGCTTGCTTAGCCAACATATCTGCTGTCTCATTTCCCTCAATCCCCCTATGAGCCGGAATCCACAAAAATCTGACCGCTGCATTAATATGTTGCAGTCTATATACAGTCTCATAGATTTCGTACACAATATCAAGTCTACTATTAGATGATAACGACTGAAGAGACAATAATGATGATAAACTATCCGAGCAAATTAGAACCTTGGTAATTTTGTTTTCCTCTACCCACTGTAATACCCTTAAAATAGCTAACATTTCCACAGTAACTACTGTCAAATGATCAGAGGTTCTTTCCTTAACATTTATCTTTAATTCTGGAATAGTGAATGCAAAACCTGTAACACCACTCTTAGGATCTTTTGAACCATCCGTAAAGGCAGCTATAAATGAATTATATATAGACCTTATTCTGTCCTCCACTTTTTCTACCCAGTTTCCTTTCCCATTAAGTCTTTTTATTTCTCCTTGAATATAGAAGTCTATGATTAGTGGCGAAAACAACCAAGGCGGCGTACTTGAAAAAGGAACATTAGGACTGAACTTATTCTCCTGCAATTTCATTTCACTTGCTATTTTACTAGATGCCCAAGCAAAACATTCTATCTTAGCCTTCCCACTTTCCCAACAAGGGATAAGACACTTAACTGTAGGATGCCATCTTTCATTATGACCTTTTAAATTAGTCCAATAGTTCATCATCAGTTGCTCAAATCTTAAACTTAATGGAAGCTCGCCCACCTCAACTTGCAATGCACAAGCCGGAGAGGACCTTATGGCTCCACAACAAATTCGTAGTGCTTGATTTTGTATAATTTCCAGTCTCTTTAATGATGTTTTCGATGCCGTTCTAAACACTATACTTCCATATTCCATCACTGGTCTTACTAAAGCCACATATATCCCTCTTAAGGCTCCTTTACTAGAACCCCACTCTATCCCAGTTAAGCACCTCATTATATTTAAAATCTTCTTACACTTTTCCTCTACTATCCTTACCTGCTCTGTCCAAGTTAGTTTAGAGTCAAATGTTACCCCTAAAAACCGAAAGTAATTTACCTGCTCAATTTGATTCCCATACAATAACACCTTAGCCACCCTATCCCTCTTTTGAGTAAAAACCATCATCTTTGTCTTTTCCACTGAGAATTTAAAACCCCATGTATAAGACCATTCTTCAATTAAACCTACAGCTTCCTGTATCTTCTCTTGAACTAACAATAAGCTCTTACCATTTTTCCAAAGGGCAGCGTCATCAGCAAATAATGACTTCCCAATATCATACCTTATTTTACTAAAAACATCATTAATCATAATAGAAAAAAGTAATGGGCTTATCACACTACCTTGCGGGGTCCCATTATCCACTTTGAATTTATTAGACACTGAAGCACCAATTTTAACCTGAATATACCTTTCAGATAAAAAAACTTTTGATCCAATTAAAACCTCTTCCCTTAATACCCATTTTATCTAATTTAATCAATAGCCCCTCTTTCCATACCATATCATAAGCTTTTTCCACATCCAAGAAAACTGCCATAACCGATTCCTTATTTATCATAGCTTTTCTAATTTCTGTTTCCAAGCAAACCACAGGGTCCATTGTTCCCCGTCCTTTCCTAAACCCACTCTGATAAGGGGATAAAAGATATTTACTTTCTGTATAAAATGTCATTCTTTCTACTATCATCCGTTCCATAATTTTCCCAACATGCGACGTAAGGGCAATGGGCCTGTAGTTTGCTGGATTCGTTGAATCCTTACCTGGTTTTGCTATAGGTATAATAATAGCCTCTTTCCAACTTATTGGTAATCTCCCTTCTTCCCAGCTCTTATTATATATACCTAAAAGTTTCATTTGCATTAAAATTCCAAACTGTTTCAACATACTATAACTAATCTGATCCTTTCCTGGAGCAGTTACCTTAGCTTTATCTATTGCCCGTTTCATTTCACTTAATGTAAAAGGGGAATCCATAGCATCTTCTGTACTTTCCTTTCTTATTAGTGCCTCTGGGTATGCATCTCTAGTCACTTCTCTTCCTCTTTTCCCAACCTCTGACAGATTATTAGAACTATGAATTTCAACCAAGGCCTTAGCTATGATATCAGCTTTTTCCCTATTTGTTACTGCTATGGTTTCTCCTGCTTTTAAAACTGGAAACTGCCAGTCCTTTCTAATTCCCCTCATTTTCCTTATCATTCCCCACACATTTCCTAATGGAGTCGTTCTACCTATTTTATTACAATATTCTCTCCAACTGTCTCTTTTTGCCTTCTTTACTACTTTCCTAACTTGAGCTTGGGCCTTTTTGTATTCTATTAATCTTTGAAAGTTAAGATTACTCTTCAGCATTTTAAATGCCTTATTTCTTACTTTAATGCTTTTCCCACACTCTTCCGTCCACCATGGGACTGGTTTCCTATTCATTTTTCCTTTGCTTTTTGGAATACATACGTTAGCCACTCTAATCAGTACGTCTTTAAATTTTTCATCAATTTCATCTATATCCTGGCTTAAATCAATTTCACTACTCGCCTCCTCACATAGATATTCAAATTTACCCCACATAGCCTTATTTAATATCCATTTATCCTCTCTTCCTTCTTCCCTCTCATCCTTTCTCACACCTACCTTACATAAAACAGGAAAATGATCACTACCCATAGTAGAGTCCTCCCATAACTCCCACTCACAAATACCTGCCACCTCCTTTGCCACTAGTGTTAAATCAAGTGCTGAACTTTTACCTGTGTGAACATCTATTCTTGTGCTTCTCCCATCATTAATGCATACCAGATCAAACTCATCCAACAACTGTTCTATTATTAGACCATTTAAATCAGTTTTCCCCCCTCCCCATAATGAACTATGGGCATTAAAATCTCCACATAAAACAATGCGGTCACTTGCTAGTTCAACAATCTGATTTAATTTATTACCATCTAATCTTCTACATGGATTATAATAATTTACCACAGAAAACTTTTCTTGCTTAGTCCATATTTTAACAATAATATACTCTTCCTCCCTTCCTTTTGATATAACTTGATATGTAATATTCTTCTTGATAAATGTAGCACACCCACCCCCTACACCATCTTCCCTGTCATTCCTTACACTAACATAATTATATATACTAAAATCTAATTTCTGTGATAACCATGTTTCTTGTATACAGATTACATCAGGAGTAGTTGGTAACGAACTGATAAAATACTTAAATTCCTGCCCATTTGCCACCAAGCTTCTTGCATTCCATTGAAGAATAAGAACCATAATATCAGCCAACAAATGAAGCTTCCTGACTGGCCTGAGCACTTAGCTCATTCCTCACCTCTTCCCAGGACAAATCATTCAGGCTAAGATGGTTCACTGCTGCCTTTACTATTTTTTGTATCCTTTCTGTTTTTGACTTTGCCTCAGTGGTAGCATTGATGACCCCTGCTATAAAGATGACTAATTTCCTTAAATCAACCAGAACTTTACCCCCTTTTATCTGTTCATGCTGATCATTTTTCAGATTCTCACTTGCCTCATTTACTACTTTTTCCTCCCTGTGATTCACCAGCCCAACGGCCTCTGCATATGATATTTTATTTTTCATTCTGACCTGCTGAATCTCAACCTGCCTTTTCATTACCTCACATCCCCCATATGCCACACTGTGATTTCCTCCACAGTTACAGCATTTCGGTTGCACATCCCTTCTACATTTCTCATAATCATGGTCTTCACCACATCTAGCACACCTTCTTTTCCCTTTGCAATTCATGGCTGTGTGACCAAACCTCTGGCATTTAAAACACCTCAACGGTTTAGGAACGTATTCTCTCACATTATACATCATATATCCTAGGGATACTCGGTTAGGAAGCATTTCATCCTCAAATTCCAACAACACACTTTCACTTCCTTGTCTCACCCCATTCTTAAAGCTGGTCAATCTTCGGGCATCTTTCACTTTCCCTCCTTTTAAGTTTGCTTTGATTTCATCCACATTTACATCAACCGGGATCCCCCAAATCACCCCCCTATTCCACATGTTTCTCTTCTCCACGCGACTAACGTTACTTACTTTAAACCTTCCTATCTCCTTCATTCTACAGGCCCTTTCTCTTTGATCTTCATTTTTGCATATTATTAAAAGGTTTCCATCCCTCAAAACTTTGGCCATTTTGACATCTCCCACTTGGTTTTTTAATATCGTAGTCAACTTCACTGGATTCATACCCAGCACTCCATTTTCTTCCTCAAATCTAAGTATTACTTTACACTCATCATCTATCTTCAGATTATCATCCTTTCCATCCACTTTAGTCATCATCCCTTTGAATTTCTTTGACCCCTCTTTTCCACTTTCACCACCCCGTTTCTCTCTTATTCTATCTCTCTCCTGACTAAACTCCATATGATCTTCACTCTCAGTGTCATCCGAGTTAGCCCATTCTGGCCCATTTCCAGCACAGCTTTGTCTACCCGACATCGTTTTCACTCCTTTGTCACGTTTCCCCATTTCTTCCAATAAAGTTCCTTGTCTTCTCTTCATTAGGTGACAGCCCAGAAGAGCTCCCACACTCACACTCCTCTCCCACACTCCACTCGTAATCCAAGTTCTGTTTATCTCCCAAATAGAAGATTTAAACAGCGCCCATAGAGTGAACACCAACAAACTTCGCGAGCGCAGCCTTCCCAACCTCCTCCTCACACACACACACACACACACACACACACACACACACATACAGGTTAGCATGACTTATAAGGACAATTTCTTCAAACCAGAAAAAAAGGTGGTTTAGGGGGACTATGACTTCCTTTAATGCTAGAGCTTTCAAATAAAAATGGAAATGCTTTAAAAAAATCCTGGGTTCAAAACACAAACTTTATTATTTATTTAAACTTTATAAAACATGATACATGGCACCCTGATTTTTTGCTGACTTACAAGGACGTGTGTCCTAGAAGACAAAAACCAGGATTATGAGGACAAAGGGTTTACAAGGACTATGTGATGTCACAATGACATCACAGTTCATTAGCATATACAACGAAACATGACTACACACTGCACTGCAAAGACAGATGGGTTTACTGGGACTGTGAGATGTCTTTGACATGAATTATCACTACACAAAAACGAAGCCAGAAAGGTTTGTACTCTGATATCACCCATGAAACCGAAACAGACCTTTAGCTTTAAGGTTTATTGTTTGGATTATATTATAAAGTGCTGGTCATATAATTAGAATATCATCAAAAAGTTTATTTATTTCACTAATTCCATTCAAAAAGTGAAACGTGTATATTTTATTCATTCATTACACACAGACTGATATATTTCAAATGTTTATTTCTTTTAATGTTGATGATTATAACTGACAACTAAGAGAAATCCCAAATTCAGAATCTCAGAAAATTAGAATATTGTGAAAAGGTTGAATATTGAAGACACACTCTAATCAGCTGATGAACTCAGAACACCTGCAAAGGCCTTTAAATGGTCTCTCAGTCTAGTTCTGTAGGCGACACAAGCATGGGGAAGACTGATGACCTGACAGCTGTCCAGAAGACAACCATTGACACACAAGGAGGGCCAGACACAAAAGGTCACTGCAAAAGAGGCTGGCTGTTCACAGAGCTCTGTGTCCAAGCACATTAATAGAGAGGCGAAGGGAAGGAAAAGATGTGGTAGAAAAAAGTGTACAAGCAATAGGGATAACCGCACCCTGGAGAGGATTGTGAAACAAAACCCATTCAATATATGGGGGAGATTCACAAAGAGTGGACTGCAGCTGGAGTCAGTGCTTCAAGAACCAGACGTATGCAAGACATGGGTTTCAGCTGTCGCACTCTTGAGCAACAGACAGCGTCAGAAGCGTCTCGCCTGGGCTAAAGACAAAAAGGACTGGACTGCTGCTGAGTGGCCAAAGTTATGTTCTCTGATGAAGTCAATCAGGGTCTCAGAGTCTGGAGGAAGAGAGGAGAGGCACACAATCCACGTTGCTTGAGGTTCAGTGTAAAGTTTCCACAGTCAGTGATGTTTTGGTGTGCCATGTCATCTGCTGGTGTTGGTCCACTGTGTTTTCTGAGGTCAAAGGTCAACGCAGCCGTATACCAGGAAGTTTTAGAGCACTTCATGCTTCCTGCTGCTGACGAACTTTTATGGAGATGCGGATTTCATTTTCCAGCAGGACTGGGACCAGCACACAGTGCCAAAGCAACCAGTGCCTGGTTTAAGAACCATGGTATCCCTGTTCTTAATTGGCCAGCAAACTCGCCTGACCTTAAGCTCATAGAACATCTCTGGGGTATTGTGAAGAGGAAGATGCGATATGCCAGACCCAACAATGTAGAAGAGCTGAAGGCCACTATCAGAGCAACCTGGGCTCTCACAACACCTGAGCAGTGCCACAGACGGATCGACTCCATGCCACGCCGCATTGCTGCAGTAATTCAGGCAAAACCAGCCTCAGCTAAGGATTGAGTGCTGTACATGCTCATACTTTTCATGTTCATACTTTTCAGTTGGCCGAGATTTGTATTGGTCTTAAGTAATATTCAAATTTTCTGAGATACTGAATTTGGGATTTATTTGAAATATATCAGTCTGTGTGTAATTAATGAATATAATAGACAAGTTTCACTTTTTGAATGGAATTAGTGAAATAAATAAACTTTTTGATGATATTCTAATTATATATGACCAGCACCTGTATGCTGGGTTCAGTCCTTTTTGTTGGGTGGTTTTCACTATGACGACTAGGTTTTGGGTCACTCACTGCTGAGTTAGCAGCTGGGTTACTCTCACTGACAGTAGTAATAGTGCTCCCCATCACAAACATGTCCAGCTAATGGGTCACATAACCAGCGCACTATCAAATCTTTACAGAGAGAAAAGAGAAGACTGCACCCATATCAACATCACAGAGTGTAGTGTCATGAAGCATGCCTTCTGCCGCTGCCACACGTGCAGTCTGGGAATCTTTGTTGATTACACTGGGAGTCATGTATAGTGATCATACCATGCTCGACTGAAAGTGAAGCCTTTAATGTCAGAATGAGGAGATGACACAAGCTACAGCTGCTTTAGCACAGAGCAGGGGTGTCCAAACTCGGTCCTGGAGGGCCACTGTCCTGCAGAGTTCAGCTCCATCTTGCCTCAACACTCCTGCCCGGAAGCTTCTGTATGCCTTGATGAGCTGATTTAGCTGTGTTTGATAGGGGTTGGAGCTGTACTCTGCAGGACAGGACAGTGGCCCTTCAGGACCGACTTTAGACACCCCTGGC
The DNA here is from genome assembly GCF_949357685.1 of Gobio gobio. NCBI lineage: Eukaryota > Metazoa > Chordata > Actinopteri > Cypriniformes > Gobionidae > Gobio > Gobio gobio. The sequence continues at coordinate 14,429,146 of NC_137109.1, read as the reverse complement.
GTCTCATCAGAAGACTGGATTAACCCCCTCCATTCATATGGATTTATTTGACCATCTCTTTATGAACGTTTTGAAGCCTCAGAGTTTTGGTTGAACAGACTTTCAATGGAAGGACAGAAATCTCTCAGATTTCATAAAACATATCTTCATTTGTGTGCTAAAGATGAATGAAAGTCTTATGGGTTTGGAACGACATGAGGGAGAGTAAATTATATTTTTGGGTGAATTAACCCTTTGAAATATTCAAACCATTAGAGTGATACTGTAGTAGTGCTACAGTGGTTGGATTAGAAGCATGACTGCCTCCGGATCGTCTTTGCAAGTTTTACTGAAACATCCTCGCGGGTTCTAAAGAAACAATACCTCCCCTTCATTAAAGAGGCTTCTGAGAGGTGGCAAATAAGCAGTTGAGCAAGTTATTAAAATAAAGTCACAAGTTTTAACCATGTTAATGTTTTGAATTTAATATTTTGAAGAGCTTTAAAACAGTCAATGTGAACAACAATACATTTTGGTTATCTTGCCACAGATGCAGATATCTGAAACATCAACTACAGTTAATGCATGTCAGATGAAACAAAATGCCCAATCACAGCAGCCACTTCTGCTTTTTCTTCATATCAGTCGATGCTCCCACGATGTTCAGCACTTCCATCACTAAAAACAAGAAAGCATTGCAGTGTGAAATGTTTAATATTTAAAAAATGTTCAGACTTATAAAATCTAAAAAACTGCCATACTAGCGAGCTGACTTGTTCTCCTGTTTTATCAACAATTTCCTCGCTCGCCACGGCACTCATTTTCCACTTATCACTCCCCGCCGGTTCTGTTACTGAAGAGTCCAACACGAGACAACGATATGCCGCAACCAGACAGGATACTGTTACATGATTGGCTGTTAGCGGGGCACGCCCTACGTTGCTAGGTTACCAGAGAGCGAGTGCCTTTGTTCATGCAACCAAACTTGCTTCTCAACCTCTGGTTTCTTCCGACAAAGAAAAAAAAATTATCGAACGTTTTATCGAACGCATTTTTATTGATATTGGTTACGTATCTATTGTGATACATATCGTTATCGTTTTAAGATGTTAATTTTAACGCCCTACGCAGCGCTGAGTTTATTTACACACGTGCAGCTCATGATACAGCGTCTCAGAACAGCTCATTTACTGTGAACGCAGCTGAAAACACCGGATCATGAGCTGCCCGATGTCAAACAACAGTACTCGAACCATCAGCACACATTTATTAGCTGACAGTCAGATAAAAATAAAAAGATTGATGTGTAACATTTAAATAAATTATTACATTTTATTAGTAATATTTGCAGCATAATTTCATTATTTCAGGAATCATAAGAATAGACAATTTTTTTCTACAGTATAATGTTATCCAATCACTGCATTCAAACTGGGTTTGACAATCATCTGTCATAGTCACCCTGCAGTAATCTGTGATCGCACAGACCAGGGCCCTCATTTATCAATGGTGCGTACACACAGATCTGTGCGTAGTGAGTGCGTAAAAGAACAGTTTCACGCAAAGTGTGGGATCTAACAACTTTAACTTGGACGTAGAAATGTGTGTAAATATAAGCACACCTCTGAGCACGCTTACGCTGAGAATCTAGTGCTAGAACAGCGACACTACACATAAAAAGCATTTAAGACAGTTTGCATTAAGCAGATCACATATGTCCTGTTTCCTTTCATTATAAAACACTCAATGTCTCATTTTTGTAGTTTTAAACAAGATGTGTAATTTTTGTCAAACCCTATAAAAGACAGCTGTGACAAATGTAATTTATTTCCTTGGACCCAACCTACATCCAGTTCCCTTACCGAAATCCTCAACAAGCTGGAATAAAATGGGGCTTTCATGCTATCGCCATAAAAGCCCCATCACCAATGAATTTGATGATGTAAATAGAAAAGGGTTTCATTCTGTTAACATGCAAATCATTTGTGATGCAAATTTGTTGTTGTTAAACGTCGTTGCGCAACTCCTTCTGTGTTTGTGAAGTTCCTCTTCTTCGCCACAATTGCAGTGAGGAAAAAACACAATCACGTGATTTTTAAAGGGAGTGTTGTCCCCATATATGGTTGATTGGAGGCGTTTCCGAATGCTTATGACCGTGAACAAGAATTGCACATGTGGGATTTATCAACATTGAGTGCTTACTCATGTGCGTAAGAACTGTGGTGCGCATGTTTGATAAATACAGATTTTATTGTACTTAGGCCCATTCTAAATTTCATTCGTAGGACAAAATATAGAACCTTTTCTACGCACTGTTGATAAATGACCCACAGTTCAGAACATGTGATTTGCAGATTAATTGCAAAATTTAACCAAAAGTCCAGTGCTCAGATACTGTACTAAATAAAATATTAAAAAACAAACTGGCTTAAACACTAATGTATCTTACAAAACGACAATACCTGTTCTGAAATTGCTTCTGGCAAACAGGTTGTAAATATCTCAGTGGAGGCAACATCTGTGTTCATCTGTAAAGGAGAGGATGAAAAGAAACACGGCTGTAAGACACTCGCTGGAGCTCAAGAAGCTGCAAAATAAGACTAAACCTAGACATGTAGTTTTTGGAAACAAACTGAATAAACATGGGTTACTCTGAAGGCATTCTGTTCCCTCTATAACTAATACACTACAGTGTCCTAGTAAACCTGTCTGTCCTCACAATGCAGTGTGTTTTCAGGTTCACACACTCATGCCCCAGTGTTTCCTCTATAACTAATACACTACAGTGTCCTAGTAAACCTGTCTGTCCTCACAATGCAGTGTGTTTTCAGGTTCACACACTCATGCCCCAGTGTTTCCTCTATAACTAATACACTACAGTGTCCTAGTAAACCTGTCTGTCCTCACAATGCAGTGTGTTTTCAGGTTCACACACTCATGCCCCAGTGTTTCCTCTATAACTAATACACTACAGTGTCCTAGTAAACCTGTCTGTCCTCACAATGCAGTGTGTTTTCAGGTTCACACACTCATGCCCCAGTGTTTCCTCTATAACTAATACACTACAGTGTCCTAGTAAACCATTATGTCCTCATAATACAGTGTGTTTTCAGGTTCACACACTCATGTCCCAGTGTTTCCTCTATAACTAATACACTACAGTGTCCTAGTAAACCTGTCTGTCCTCACAATGCAGTGTGTTTTCAGGTTCACACACTCATGCCCCAGTGTTCCCTCTATAACTAATACACTACAGTGTCCTAGTAAACCTGTCTGTCCTCACAATGCAGTGTGTTTTCAGGTTCACACACTCATGTCCCAGTGTTTCCTCTATAACTAATACACTACAGTGTCCTAGTAAACCTGTCTGTCCTCACAATGCAGTGTGTTTTCAGGTTCACACACTCATGCCCCAGTGTTCCCTCTATAACTAATACACTACAGTGTCCTAGTAAACCATTATGTCCTCATAATACAGTGTGTTTTCAGGTTCACACACTCATGTCCCAGTGTTTCCTCTATAACTAATACACTACAGTGTCCTAGTAAACCTGTCTGTCCTCACAATGCAGTGTGTTTTCAGGTTCACACACTCATGCCCCAGTGTTTCCTCTATAACTAATACACTACAGTGTCCTAGTAAACCTGTCTGTCCTCACAATGCAGTGTGTTTTCAGGTTCACACAGCGCTTGACTCTACATCAAATCTCTATCAACTTTATACTTTTCAGATGTACAATAAATAAACATAATATAAAAAATTCATCTGGCTTAAACACTAATGTATCTTACAAAACGACACAATACCTGTTGTGAACTTGCTTCTGGCAAACAGGGTGTGGATTGTATCAACCTTATTTTGAAAATATGAACAAGGCTTGTTTTACGGATATTACAAATAAGGAAAACGGAGCAAGAAAAGAACAAGATCTGCTAAAACTCAAAATATCATGCCCTTTTCTAACTAATCCTAAACTAACTTTTCTTCACGGAATAGACAGAAAAGCCCTCTTTGTTCTCTTTATACGGGTCATTCTCCTTCTGATGATTGTGAAAGAGTGCGCCGGTGTCTACTGTTGCTATTATCAGAGGCCACTTTATCTGATTGATGGATAAAACGCACAGCTTATATTTTATATAAAATAACAGTGACGTTTTTGCGCAATGAAAGCGTTTTATTTCAACAGTAGTGACAGCAGTGACGACTTTGCAGTTGACAATGGCTTGAGCGGTTTGACTCAGAACTATTCCTGTCTCGACAGAGAGCTGTCATCTGCTCTTGTGATCTGTATCTGCTTGCGCGTTACGCGCGTTACACGCGAATGGTGCTTTTGTGCATTCAAGCGTTTGAAGCGAATTCGCGTCTGACGCCCGAGTTGAAAAATTTGAACTTTGGCGTCAATTCGCGGCACGTTAACCAATCAGGAGCCTGCTCGCTGCGGTCATGTGGTAAAGTGATGTGATGAGAAACCCTGCATAATTTAAAAATACTACTGTGTCACAAAATTTAGTTTTAAGACTTTTTCAGGTGACAATGTAGTTGTTTAAAGCTCAAATCTGAGGTTTATTTATAAAGAGAGCGCCTATTTAAAAAAAAAATCGTGTGTTTTTGGAATTGTGAGCTCCAGGCGATCACCGGGCGCTCAGCGCTCATTAACCCCAGCGAGAGCAGCCTTTCCTCGGCCAGTCCTTCTGCCGTCTGCCTCTGGCTCTGATGTCCTGTAGTGGTGCATCTTGTGTAGATCTAACGGGCGATCTTTGGTGTCATGAATCTATAATTTGTTGTCTGCCAAATCGTTTTGACTGAGGGCAAAGAGAAGTTTCATAACTTTATGTTTTAAGGATATTTAAATATACATGCAGTGAAGATAATGTAGGATTTACCTGGACCACATTTGTGTGGCTATTAATGCTTAATATATATTTTTAATGAAAATGAAAAGAGGCAGAGTGGTGTTTTATGACATATTTCATATTTTATGAGTGCCTTGAACGCGCGTCAATTTCGCATCCAGCTCTCGATTTCTACGCGCGTCCAATTCGCTGCGGACGCGCGAATGCATTCATTGACGCTCTATTCGCGTTTGGTGTGAACGCAGCATGACACGTGTCAATGAGCTACGTACAGAGAGCTGTCATCTGCTCATGTGATGGCAGTGGCCGTCCTGAGGAGAACGTGGGCTGCTCTAACACGTATCAATGAGCGACGGACAGAGAGCAAGCCCAATCCAGTGAAGGCGGTAAAGAAAACAGTGTGTGTCTGTGAAGGCGAGCTGTGAAGGTGTGAATGACGCAGCACGATTCAAAAATACATGTTTCAAGATCGATTTGTAATCGATGCATCGAGAAAACGAGTGAATCGTTACACCCCTAATTATTGGCACTGGAATCTGATATTGGCTACATTTAAAACAACAATGTGAATAGCTGTATTAAAAAATCTGATCTGAGCACAGACTGTGATGACGCGTTTCAACGGTCATCAATATCGTAAATCCTGCAACATTTTTTGTAATTTCATTTTTAAAAATATATATACATTTATAACACTAATACTTTGTATTTTATTGCTTTTGCATAAAATGACAAAAACAAGTTACCGCTGCTGTGAGGGTGTTACTAATACAGCGTCTATGGGAGTGATGGTGAAAATTAACATCTTAATTTTAAATTAACATCTTAACATCTCATCACATACGTGTGATGGTACATGTCTTCAAATGCACTATTGTGTTGTACTCTGACATTATAAAACAGGACAGATGTATGTGGTGTACCTTTAAATCTGTGGATATACGGCTGCTCGAGGTGTGGCTCGTCAGGTCTTGAGTTAATGTGATCTGCGTCTCGCACAGGCTTAGGTCTGCGTCGTCCATTTCATCTGGCTGCAGAATTAAAGGCATAGTATTTTAAACAGAATAAAAAAAAGCATACAAATATTTGCAAATACACAAATCTAATATGATACTCACTCTATTTTTTCCCTCTTTTTGAAAGTTGTGAAATCACCATTGTGGTGTTTTTCTTTTGCTATTTGAGTAAATCGGCACACAAAAAAATATTTAATGTATTCTCTCATTCACAGCTATAATATTTAACCCAACTATGACGACTTCCGCTCGGAGAAACCTGGAAATGTGAAATGGGTCTATAGAGCACCAAGGCTCGTAGTGTGAACGTCGCCTTAAGTGTACACGCTCAGAAAAGTGTATGTTAGATCAGCGTGTAAATATAAAGTTTATCTGGCAAGGCTTTAAAACGCATGCAAACATAAGCTTTCATGATGGCGAAGATTGCGATGCCACTGTATCGCTGCGCTGCAAAACATGTGTGAACGTAGGGCTGTAACGATTTGACCAAAAATAAAAATCTCGATGAAATGAACATTTTACCTCGATTACGATTAATGAACGATTATTTTGCTCTTCTTTTTTTTTGCTTTCCTTTTTTGCCCTTATAGTTCACTGATAAGGTTTGTACTGTAAATATTTTCTACTATTAAAGGTGGGACATTTTTTTTCTAATGAAAGTGCATTTCTTTGTGATTTTAAAATACTTGAAGGAAACGGTTGACTTTCAGCAGTTCTGGTCTATGGGGCAGATTTCTGCTTGTTGTACACCAGATACAGATAAATTAACACACAGGCCTACATTACATTTATCTTAATGCATTAATGAGACAGTGATTGTGTGTGTGAATTAGTCATACTGTATTATTAATTATGAAGCTGTAGTTTGTACTTACTTCAAAAGGTAGACAAATCTATGCCATAACGGTATCTAAGCTACTTTAGTGATGAATCACGGGACGGCGTTGACACTGCGTTTCTGCTGCTCTCTGCGCGCGATCTTCACGGGATGTGTGAGCTTCTGTCTCAGTGTTCGTGTATCACAATATATCAGGCGTTAGTTCAACATAATACGTATCTGATGGTCTAAAAACGCTTCAGTGTTCAAACTGGCAGGGCTTAAAACAAATACAAATGACAAGCTTGTGAGGACGCAAGTGAAAGTGATCTGGCTTCGGGGCACTCGCGCCGTCTGTGTGTGTGTATCAGCGCATATAAGAGCGGCGATTAACTTCCCTGTATAAACTGTGTAAAACATGCAATTACCATAGTAATACTGAGCATCTATAAACAAAGATAACTGCTCCTGCATCTTTCCGTGTGCCTGCAAACTGCACTTGATGTGACTGACGGGGCAGAGTCACGTGACTAAAACCGAAATGGCAAAATTACGTCGGTTAGAGGTTCTAAATTAGTCGATTACTTTTCGATTAATCGTCCAGCCCTATGTGAACGTGCATCATGTTGGACAGTATGTTGGGACGGAGGTTCCAGAAGTGCAACGATCTCTCTACAAGGCAGAACGTGGATATAATAGTTCACAATCTAAGATCGTGATATATCGCACAGCCCTCCTTGTCCTTTGGCAGTTTATCACGTGACGCACTGAACGCTCTCATCACATACGTGTGATGGTACATGTCTTCAAATGCACTATTGTGTTGTACTCTGACATTATAAAACAGGACAGATGTATGTGGTGTACCTTTAAATCTGTGGATATACGGCTGCTCGAGGTGTGGCTCGTCAGGTCTTGAGTTAATGTGATCTGCGTCTCGTACAGGTTTAGGTCTGCGTCGTCCATTTCATCTGGCTGCAGAATTAAAGGCATAGTATTTTAAACAGAATAAAAAAACAGCATAAAAATATTAGCAAATACATAAATCTAATATGATATACATCCATACAGTGTCTATCCACCTTATTTCGCAATGCAAAAGTAACCTATTTTCTTTGAATGCACAAGATTTCTAATTCATCAGCACCATTATGAGTAAAACATAATGCTATTCTATGTGCTGCTGTATTATTAAGACTGACCGATGATTATAAATAAGTACAATTAATTTCCTGTTTCACATGACAGCTTATTTTACATGAGCAGGCTTGAAAGTACCTCTAAATGAATCCATATCAATTTTCACTTTTCACTTTTAATCCATATATTACTTTATTATGCTAACAAAACAAAAAATGTAGTAAAGATAATATTCTTTTATTCCTTTTTGTTTTTTTATTCTGATATTCCAGCCTTAAACGTGTTTAATTATCATCTTAAGTTAATATGCTAAATTTGACAGGTTAAATTGTACTGTAACAGTCAATATATTAATAATTAGAAAGATCAATTCTATATTTAACCTAGGATCAAGTAAAAAGTCAGACATTAAATATTACATGACATAACTTTATTACATAACTTTTGGATTATTAAATATGTTTAAAATGTAGACTAATGAAGTGTAAAGCTGCCCAAAGATTATTTTAGGGAAGATTTGCATTACAATAATTATACTCGGTCACAATTTTATAAAAATTTATTATCAAAAGATGTCGAATTAACATTTGCAGACATTCAGAATACTTTAACTTTACCTGATGAGATTAATTTTTGCTTTTAAATGCATTTGAATATGTAATGATTATAAAGCTCATTTAATCCTGTCACAACGCACATTCAAGGCAATCTGAGGCTTTATAAACAGCTGAATTCCTCAATGATGGGAAGATTATTAATAATTGTTAATACTTATTCTTAATAATTATAACTTTTCATTAATAAATACATGTGTTATTCAGTTTCCGGGGTAATGTTAACATTACCATGACGAGACTCGCGCTCGACTGTGTAAATATATATATTAAAGTCTGCCAACCGAAAACTAAGTGCAGACAAACACATAGATATGACTAATTTATATGAATCACTATATAAAACATATAAACGTAATGTACTTACCTACTAGGCTGCTGTTTGACAGGGCCGCGATGACGGTCACACTCCGGTAGGATCTCAGTAATGCGCCTGCGGGTCTTTAACCAATCAGACAACCGCGCGCCATTTTCAAACCGTCAACGCCCATTATCGTGTAAATGTGTGTACGCTAGCAGTGGCAGATCCCGCCGATAGGCGGAGTGATGAGATACACACAAACACACCAGAAAACTGGTATACCTACTTAAAGGGACATTCAATAAAAAAGCAGGAGGATGTTCCTGAGGTTCATAGAGATGATTTCACGCTGTTTGAATTACAAGGACATGTCCTAGGTCCTTATAATCCCAAATGTCCTTATAATGCTGGTGTGTAAACTGGTGAAATGTCCTTCACACACACACACACACACACACACACACACACACACACACACACACACACACACACACACACACACACACACACACACACACACACACACACACACACACACACACACACACACACACACACACACACACACACACACACACACACACACACACACACACACACACACACACACACACACACACACACACACACACACACACACACACACACACACACACACACACACACACACACACACACACACACACACACACACACACACACACACACACACACACACACACACACACACACACACACACACACACACACACACACACACACACACACACACACACACACACACACACACACACACACACACACACACACACACACACACACACACACACACACACACACACACACACACACACACACACACACACACACACACACACACACACACACACACACACACACACACACACACACACACACACACACACACACACAGAAAATGGAAGGAGACTAAATAGCAGACAAACAAGGCAGGTAACAAGGGACAACAGGTGGAGCAAATTAACTAATAATCAGATAACGAGGGGTGGGGTCAAGACAGATGACAGGCACACACACAGGACAGAAATAAACCCAAAACACCATGTGCTACACAGGACAAGACAGACATGTGACACTAACATCAAACAGAGACAAACCAGGGACCGAGATCAGGGACAAGAATCAGGAACCAGAATACCTCCACACGTAACATAGACAGCATAACCGCACAGGACTGAAAATGGAAGGAGACTAAATAGCAGACAAACAAGGCAGGTAACAAGGGACAACAGGTGGAGCAAATTAACTAATAATCAGATAACGAGGGGTGGGGTCAAGACAGATGACAGGCACACACACAGGACATAAATAAACCCAAAACACCATGTGCTACATAGTGATGGGCAGACCGAGGCTTCGTGAAGCACTGAAGCAGTTGAAGCAAATGTGCCATATTGTTTCGAAGCTTCGAATCAATCTGACACCCGTCTCTACGGCGCCATCTAGTGGTCATTTCCATGTGTTGATCTGAAATACCTTGACAATGATCCATGTAAAAAAAAATGTTTTTAACATCTGTCTGACAACTACATGATCTTGGTTTTGTAACCTGTAGCCTCGTCATTGTAAAGAACTATATATATTTTGTTTGTTATACAAAATGAACATTAATAAAATAAATAAAGCCACAATGTGTCACATTTGTCGCAAAACATTTTTATTCAAAAATATGAATTGCTCTGCTGTTGAAGGACTCAGCTGACTTCTTTTTTTACATATAATTTCTCCAGCCTTTGAAAAAATCCTCTCACAAGGGACACTTGTTGCTGGCATGCACAAATATTTTTGGATGATGTAAATACATGGATGATGTATTGTTGCAGAAGGCTAGCTGCCTATCACAATACACACATCTCACTTTATTTGGTGCTTCCAAATGGAAATGCTCCCACACCACAGATGTACGGCATCTCTTGCGTGCAGCCTCCATTTTTATATATTCTATTAATATATCTATCTATATATCACCTATGAATCTATATCTATATAATTCTATATATCTAACTTATGCTGTGCTATCTATCTGTCACTATCTAACTTAGCCTATATGAATGTGTCACTATATCTATCCTAACTATATGTCACTGTCTATACCTATCAGTCAATACAATAGCCTATCTAACTTAAATCTAGCCTAAATATAACTAACCAAAGCGCACTATAAATCTCACTGCTATCACAAAATCACTCTCCTCTCACAAAAACCCACAAGGTGAAGATGGATTTACTTCACTTTTAAACTGTGGTGAGTTAGGTTCATACAGATGTGTGACTGTGTGGCTTGTTCCCGCCCCCTTTAATCAACGCAGTTTCGGAAGGCGCCACCTGATGAAACCCTTCGAAGCTTCATTTAGCCATAGTCACGTGACATGGGTGTTTCGAATCACAGGTCGGAGCAGTGTTTCGAAACATCTGCGCTTCGGGATCTCGGCAAAGCCCCGAAACGTCTGTTTCGCGTCTGCCATCCCTAGTGCTACACAGGACAAGACAGACATGTGACAGGGAGGGGAGAAAACACATCACACTGTTCAACAACAATTACGTCACGTAACGATTTTTCTTAAAGCATTTTTATCCAAATGAATTAAACCACTGAAGGATATGTATATCCAGGCTATGGAGTATCAACGTTTACTAGATTCTCTCAAAAAGGCAATGATAACTATTCTACTTACACCTGGTAAAGCCTCCTGTTTGTGTGGCTCCTATAGGCCGATTTTATTTCTCAATTCAGACTACAAGGTATTTGCTAAAATAATTGACTTAAGATTGGAAAAAGTGATCTCAAAATTAGTACGCATGGATCAGACATGATTTATTCAGAATCTCTTTTTGATAATGTTTGAAGATTTCTGAATGTAACTTCTCTGCTTCTCAGGTGGACTATCCTGTTATTGACATTTCTTTAGACGTCTAAAAGGCCTTTGTATTCCAAACTGTATTGTAAAAAGCACTATATAAATAAAAATGACTTGACAGATCAGGTTGTGCAAACACACAAAAAGATGAAGATGAGTTAACAGGCAGTCTTTTAATAAATCCACAGGTAGCTATATCCACAAACAAGCAATCCAACATAACTTGACATAGACGTTAAGAACAGAAATGAATGAACTTAAATACAGGTGCAAATGAGGTGATGAAGAATCAAATTAATATCCAGGACAAACCAACCAAGGGAAAATGGTGCTAACTGAAAAAAAAAGTCCATGTGATGAGTGTGTGATAAATTATTAGAACAATAAATTTAATTGCACATTGAATACTTAATGAATTTAACATTGATATTTGATATAATTTGGAACCATAACTGTTCAAAGGACCATGGATCCCTCTCTGGACTCTGTTGCTGGCTATGGTATGGTGGTATGGTGGTGGTCATCTCGGGACTGAACTCTGAAACTGGGGACCGGAGAGGGAAGGCTGATTTCTACATGGTGGCCCTTACGGAGGTGAACGCAGGATTTGCCACCTTCGCTCCCAGGTCAGCACTGTTTGATGTGAGCTTCCGGTCTCGGGAAACACGGGTGGCCAGGAGGGAATGGAACCCTTGAAGAGGTATGTGGAAGGTGCTGGCTTAGGGTGAGCTGGAGTGCCTACATGTTTTTGGTGAGGGACTGGATGATAGTAATTATCCTCATAAACAGCATCAACTAAAAAGCAGAAACATTAAGACTAGGGCTGTCACTTTTGTAAAAAAATCCTGTTCGATTTTTGAGACACAAGTGTTCATTGAATCGATTCTAAAATCAATTTTAAATGACGTTTTCATTTTCAACGCTAAATATAGCCTACGCCAATCCACGGACAACTAACGGACATTAGGATCAAAGTAAAGAGGGCGCTTGAGACGCACAAGTCAGCAATATTTCTGATGATTTATTTTGTGCACAATGACTGAATGTGAAGTTTGTGTGGATAATAATTTAACGTAATTATTTAACCGTTCAAAATGAAACTTTGAATGGACTTAGCTTGTGAATAGGCCATGTGTTTTTTTTTTATTGAACGTAACCGACACTTAGGCTATGCGGGCGTTACTGATGAAACGTGCAAATAAGGCTCTATTACAAATTATTGGACAGGAAAACAAGTCTATCAACATTCTCGGGGTCCAGAGCAGAGCGTTTTTTATTCACTATATGCCCAGCTGTTGAGAAGACGCGCTCCGACCGCACCTATGTTCCAGGGACACTCAGGTACTTCATTGCCAGCAGCGCAAGGTGGAGGTATTTCGAACTGCCAATCTTACACCACAAAAGCGGGTCGCTGTCAGCTGGCAAAGGTGGTTCCTTTTCATAAATCGACTTTCATTTTATATAAATTGTTTCTTAATTTTAATCAATTGTTTTATCGACTAATATTGCATTGATTTAATAAATAATAAGAAAATATAGCATACAATGACATGGAGGCGCTGGCTCCGCGTGAACAACGGCTTAAATGAACAACTACCCTACTAGGAAAAAAGCTTTAGTTGGGGCAGCCCTATAGCCATTTATTTCAGATAGACCTATATTTGTTCCAGCATGTCACAAAGGGCATTTCGGGTTGAGCGAGCGGCGCTGAGAGAAATGAGAAAGCTGCTCTCCATTCTGGAGGAAATAGCGCTCATTCTTTTCTACGCACACAGCATTGTCACAATATAACCTCATGCAAGTTTTAAAAACATATTTCAACATATTAATAATACCTGTTAATAACTTTTTTATTTGTTTAATTCGTTCAAAAATAATAGTGTAGCCTACATATTTGGTTAAAATCGATTCCCTATTTTCGTTTTCGAAACTTGTGTTGGTTGGTCCGATCGATTGTGCAATCGATTTTTGAACGTAAAGTGACAGCCCTAATTAAGACATAGTTAGACCATCCCGAAAACATGCATTGAGCATTTGATTGCTCCAGCTCACCAGGTGGGATTACTCAACAAACTCCTCCACATACGGCTCCAAAGGTCGTCCATCTTGTTGGAGATCTAGCAGTCTCTGAGTCGTCTCCAAATCCATTGTTGTGGTCTAGTCATCTGTCACGGTTGGTGACCCAGGAGCAGGCTGAAGACTCCGAAGATCACAATCAAACATACATTTTAATCTTAACTTCACAGGACCATGTAGACAGGCAACGGAAACACGACCTTACATAACAATGACTAGACAAAGACTGAGTGACTAGACAAAGTCTACACTGTTTTGGCAAAACTTTTGCAAAAATTAATTATGTCTGTACTCTTATTATAATAACATCTCACATGCATCACTGTTCCCAAGGACACCCAGTGTTGTGTGGCTGACTAATTCAAGAAAGTCTAACAGAAAACATTTCAGAAAGGGGTCAGTTCTGTCTCACGTGTGATCTTACAAACACTTCAGTGGGACAGCATGGATTCGTTTTACAAACCCCATGTAGTACTTAGTACATGTAGTCACTTAATATTGTAATTTCTGAAGAATGACAGACAAGGGAGGCTGTTTCTGAACTTTTTACTCGGATTGAAGGAAACAGTCACACAAGCGCACCCGTCTAACTCACTCGCTTTTTCCTCCGCCCCTCTGAACTCCCTGTGTTAAACCTATCACTGCTGGTGCAAAACAAAACAGCAATTTCACAACTATGAAGAGTCTGTGTGCTACAATATTATTATTATTCCAGCTTTATCCACATATGGGCAAGAAAAACGTAGGAAATCTGGGTCAAGCAAGTGCCATTTGTGGAAACAGTGATGGACAAAACAGTTGCACATGCGTTTGCAAAGCCAAACAGGGCTTTTTTCCAAAACCTTTCAATCTTTTAAAACCTTTTATTCCTTTTTTCCATCCTTTCTTGAGCCTTTTTTGCTACTGGTAACCATCATGTGATGTAGTTGATGTGATTTTACATTTTTAACAATTAAAATACATTTCTTTAAATTTTAAAATCCTGGCTTAGGATAAGAGACAACTAGTAAGCCATGCAAAATGCATAGGTTGTTTACAAGTTTACTGTAAAAGTTTAAAAGGTAACAGTGCCCTGATGACTTCAACAGAAGCATTTACCATTGATTAACAATGTGTAACAACCGTGTAGCTCACAAAGTTATCATTAAAAAACAATTCCCCTATGGAGAACATAAATGAGATTTTTACTTCCAGATCATGACTGTTGCTACTGTAGCGATATCAAGACACTGTTTGTTTGAGCATCCCAACCAGCCCAGCACAGCAACACATACTAGAATAGGTGACCCTCTCTGTCCGAACAGGGCCGGCCCGTGGCATAGGCGGAATAGGCAAATGCTAGGGGTGTCACTCATCCATAGGGGCGCCAAAATTTATTACTGATACTATTTTATTAATATTAATTTGCAATATTACCAAATAAAGCGCAAAAAAAAAACTTCCGCCTCATCAATCTCCCCCGCCGAGCTACTTGAAGTGCGTCAAAAATACAACGTGCGATCAGTTTAACGTTGGGAATTTGTTGTGTCGCGTTGCCTCTTGCGGCATCTAACGTAGACAGCATTGCTTTCATTTTGTAGGGTGCTTGGCCGCTCGCGCCAGGTGTAGACACAGTGAAAGTTGCCTGATTATTTATGACAGATGGCCAGATTGTCGTGTCAAAAAAGGCAGAAGCCCTCTGATGCAGGGAAGATAAGGGATACACTGCTCTTCTTTCTTAGAATTTTTTTCTTGTTTGCAGTCCAAATATCTAAACATTCTTAAATCAAGATGCATTTACTAGATAAGTAAAATGACATAAGATATATTTTCTTGTTTTCTTGAAAATTGAATCAAAATTAAGTGAGTTTATGCTTAAAACAAGCTAAATTATCTGCCAATGGGGTGAGAAAAATAGTCTAGTTTCTGATTGAAATCTTGTTTCTTGTTTCTTGTTTTAAGCAAAAACTCAATTCATTTTGTTTTTTTCCCCCCAGAAAACAAGAAAAAATGTCTTATGTCATTTTACTAATAAATACATCTTGATTTAAGAATTTAGATATTTGGACTGGAAACAAGAAAAAATACAAAATAAGAAGAGCATTTTTTGCCGCGTAAAGACAGAGGTAAAGTGATGTAATGAATGAACAGTTTATTTAATTGCATAGTAATAAAATACTAATGTTCGCTAATTAATTCCAACTATATGCAAGTAGCCGTTCTGGGTTCTCCAGAGGCCACAGACAGTGTATTTTGTAAAAAAATAAAATAAAATAAAATAAAATAAAAAAAAAACTATCCTTTTTTTTAAATGCATGTAAGCCTATCACTTTTTTAATAGCCAAATGTTTTTACTCTACAGTTGTGCAGTTTTAAGGGGACATATGGACATTTTAAAATGTATTTGCCGAAATTAGTAATTATATTTATATACAGGTATGTTTAAAATAGCTACATTTCTCAGTTGAATTCATGGTGAAAACATGAATGGTCATAGTTAAGTGGAAGATTACTGCCATCTACTGGAAAACAAACACTTTTGCTAGTTCTCAATTAATAGTTTGTGCATGAATGTTAGATGCAGTTACTCTTGCTAATTGTGTTTAGGCTGTAATGTGGCGTAGGTGCTATTTTTGTATAGTTTAACTATCATCAGCCTTTTGAAAAATAAAATAAAATAATAATAATAATATCATGAACATAATGACGTGGTAGATTGGACTGTACATCATATAAAACAACAACAATAAAAATTTAAATAAAAACATTAATGCATTACAAAAATGAAACGGTAGTAATTCCACAACTTAGACTGATAACATTTAGCGCTAAACCTTGATACAAGGGGCACCAAGTAAAATCTTGCCTGGGGCAGCGAATTGGTCAGGGCCGGCCCTGTGTCCCAACCCTCACATGAAATAGAGTGCTGCAGTGGGCTGTAAATGCAAAAAACTTTTGAATATTTAAAATGTATGAGTTTATCATTGAACCTGAATGTGCTAATCGGCATTCGTGTTTGTGTGTGTCTGTATTTTGAGACTTTCATGACAGTGCTCTCCACCCACACAGGTCAGTTGAACTCTTTAGCCAATCAGCAACTGATGAGAGATGTTGTATATAACAATTATGAAGAAAAAATAAATAAAGTTTTTGGATATTGTAGTATTAGGAAAGAGCACAGCAGAGTTTTTGTACCAGTACTTGACATGTCCACCACACATTCAACGGATGATGATAACTGTAAAACCCAACAAGTTAAGCCAACTCATTTCATTTGAGGAAACTGACTACCTCAATTCAATTAAGTTTAAAAAACTTAATTGAAGTTTTAAAAAAAACTCATTCAAATTTATTTTAACCGAGTCCACTAATCCAAGGATATCAAACCCAATAAGTTAAGCGGTAACTTAACTCATGTTGCAAACCATCCCATTTTTACAGTTGTTTCAACAGAGTTTGAAAGTCATGCATTGTTACTATATTTGTATCCTGCTGACTAAATGATCGATGCATAAAGCCATGTGTAGCAGGGCGGTCTAGGTCCCGCCCTATTAAGTGTAATTTTCCCCTGAATGGCGGGTGCGACAGCCTATTGGTTGCCATTCCTGGTGTATTTAAGGCGGAGCTTGTCATTGGGGTGCGCATCATACCATCTTTGTTGTGTGTGGGCGCGGGCGCGGGCGCGCAGCTCTGCGGGAGGTAGGCCTATGTATTTAGCTGTTTGGCTAACGTGCTGCTAGTGCCTATGCACCAGTTAAGTGTGTCTATTTTGTTAAAGCCAGGTTACGGCTGGTGTGACTTTGCCGATGGGTATAGGCTTTCTTTAACCCCAGGTATGGTAACCCTAATGCATTAATGTGTGTTGTGGTGTGACTCGTAGTAACTTGTGCTTCGCTCGTGTTGCAGCCTGGGTTAGAGGTCTTCACGGGTCCAAAAATTCATACCCGAACCCGAAGAGATCCGTAATGTGCTTAACGGAACCGACCCGGACCCGTCTATTATTTCAAAAGCTGGACCCGGACCCGTGCAGATCCGAGAAATGCCAAAAACATAGTACCCGGAACCGACCTGGACCCGTCTATTATTTAAAAGCTGGAACCGAACCCGGCGCGAAGACACAGACCCGACTGGACCCGACTGTCACATATTCCACAATAACTGATATTAACAAGTCAATAAACAAGTTATGAAAAATATAACTTTTTGTCTTACCTAGCCGTCGTCTCCCTTCCTTGTAACGTTACTTGTGATGCATTACATCCTTGCCAAAAAGTTAAATCCATGTTATTCCTCTCTTGTTATTCCAAGCATGCTTAATTCACTCATCATTTCAGCTTTAAAAGTCCACTTTGTCACGGTGACGGATGACAATGCGTCTTTGCATTTCGCATAATATCTTTGACTGTTTGCCTTTTTGAACTATAACGATTGCTCGTTCGGTGGCCGCTGACGTCCGCATTATTTATTTGCTATAATCTCAAAACTTTAAGAAATAAGACGGGTCATTCAAATTTTTAT
The DNA here is from genome assembly GCF_949357685.1 of Gobio gobio. Classification (NCBI taxonomy): domain Eukaryota; kingdom Metazoa; phylum Chordata; class Actinopteri; order Cypriniformes; family Gobionidae; genus Gobio; species Gobio gobio. The sequence continues at coordinate 14,410,955 of NC_137109.1, read as the reverse complement.
TAAAGTCAATCACAGCGGAAGCTCGGGTTGCCATAGAAACATGACACGTGCTTGAGACTGCACATGCGCGGTGGCTGGAGCAACCTGAAATATGAGCTTTGAGATTTTGTTGCTGATTTTAAATATATTATATAAATATAAGTTCAAATTTTGTTTTCTCATGTTTGTGAGGTGCCCGTGGGTTTAACTTCTTTATATTCGTTGTTTTTTTAGCTTTTTTCGCACATCACTCATGAAACCATTATTATTACCGTGCGCAGAGAGAGAGAGAGAGAGAGAGAGAGAGAGACAGAGACAGAGACAGAGAGAGACAGAGACAGAGACAGAGAGAGACAGAGACAGAGACAGAGACAGAGAGAGAGAGAGAGAGAGAGAGAGAGAGAGAGAGACAGACAGACAGACAGACAGACAGACAGACAGACACACACACAATGTTACACAATGTCACGGGCTCCGTGAAGACCTCTAGCCTGGGTGTGTGCTCTTATGCAGCGTCTGCATGTTGGCAGTTTCGTCTTCGGTAAATACCTACAGATAACATTGTGAGTGATTGAACCCATGCCCCTTGAGCATCGTGGGTTTGGGTGTTTTAACTGATTTTGTAAATCTGTCTATTTTAGTGGGGCAACTTGTCACAGGTTGTAGCGGACCGCGTGAGTCCCGCTCCTCCCTTACTTTCCACCTCGGGGAGGTTCCCAGGGATACCCCAGACGACCAGACACAACGAGGACACTGGAGTAAGGTTTAAAATTACAAGTCTTTATTAATTTACTTAAAATTGGGGAAAGGGGAAGTGAAGGGGCTAAAATTAGGGATGCACGATATATCGGCAACATATCGTTATCGACCGATTTTTGATGTTATCGTTATCGGTCCAATAAGAAAATTTGACCGATATAGTCAAGCCGATAGATAATGTATTATTTCCTTCAGCTGAGACGGACGCGCTGTCCACCATGATGGGTTTGAATTGCTCTAAATATGTTTGGAATCACTTCGAAAAGGAAAATACAGTTATGTGCAACATGTGCAGCGCAAGTCTTCTATAATCTACATAAAATGATAATGAGAATAGAATAGGCTGTAAAAGAGCGTTGTGTTTCAGCGCGTTTGTTGAGGGAAGAGCGCGCCCACGGAGTTACACCTTCATGACGAGCACAGTCAAGTTCGCTTGTGCATTCACAGTCTTTTGTGCCATTGTAAGTTGTAATATTATATTTATTATTATTCTGTGTATGTAATATCATATAGGATGCGTTTGGTTGAGTTAATAAACGATGCAGTAAAGCACTTCATTGTACCGGTCTTTAGCTTCAGCGCGCGCCCACGGAGTTACACCTTCATGACGAGCACAGTCAAGTTTGCTTGTGCATTCACAGCCTTTTGTGCCATTGTAAGTTGTAATATTATATTTATTATTTTGTGTATATAATCCCATATAGGATGCGTTTGGTTGAGTTAATTAAAGATGCAGTAAAGCACTTCATTGTACCGGCGCGCGCATTTCAAACAGAAATGCACAGCATTAATAACTACTGGGACTGTCCTATACATAACACTGCAATGAGAATATTTCTGTTATAAAACGTAGTGAATTCTCTGGGTTTAGTTGTTTTTACATACAAGATATATAATATATATATTCTGCATACCTCGGTTTTTTTAACCACGGTGTTCGATTGGGTTCTGATGGCTAGTCACATCAGTTTTTTGCTATTCTATTCTTTGGCGACGGGGACAGAAAGATGTTGAGAAAAATAAAATGCAATTTTTTTATTTTACAAAAGACTTGAAAAACCTTACTTAAACTTAAAACTTTACTCAAAAAAAACCTTGTACGCATTCCTAGTGTATAGTATAATATAAAATAAATATATATAAAGATTTACACTGGCAGCTCAAAGCTGTACAGCAGCATTTAAGTATAAAATTTAATGAATAAATGTAAAAATTAAACACTACATAGACTTCAATATAAAATAAATTGATTCTTATTAAAGCTACTGTATTAATGTTTTCAGTCAAGAGCAGAGAGTGCTTTTCTATGTCTTTTGTAGTTTTATTAACATTTAAGTCAATGGCTACCATCAGCTGTCGGTGTTCAACAGAAGAAATTAATACAGGTTTGGAACAATATTAGAGTGAGTAAATAATGACAGAATTTTAGAGGTGAACTGCCCCTTTAAGGACAGCGTGTTCACTATAGGATGTGCTCCTGTCAATTTAAGACGTGCACCTAATATACAGACACACGCAAATGTACTTTCACTTTACACATAACCGACTGTGTTTATGTTAACCTTGTGTGTATTTGACAGTATGACACATAGCACAGTAAGACTACTTAGTCCAGTAATCAAGTGTTTGACAGGCTTTTAGTCTGCGCGCGCTCTGCGTGTTAAAACGGTGCATAGCACGCGAATAACCGGCAAGGCTTTAAAACGCATGCAAATAATTAACTTCCGTGATTGTGAATAACTCTAGTGTTCCGTGAGTATAACTCTCTGACTCCAGCACTGCAAGTGTCTATCACTGTGTGTAGTATTAGTGATTGGATATTTGCTCATATCAGCGCGTAGACTCACAGGCACACTGCAAAAAAAAAAAGAAAAGAAAACCACGCAATTCACAAGCGCTTATTGAACCGTGATTGCCGTACCGAACGGTTTAATATTATAATGATAATTGTGGCATCCCTAAAGCGTTTGTGCAAAACTGCGGGAAAACTGCAGAAAAAGTGTGGGTGTTGAACCCTCTCACCGGGAAAAGTGTGGTGGGTGCGACGCCCCTGGATCATCTTAAAGCTACACTGTGTGATATTTTCCCCCATCTAGTGGTGAACTTGTATATGACCATCCAGTGAACTTTAGTTTCTGTTCCTCTCAATTCCGATTTCGTTTCAACTCCTACGGTGGCCGATTTAGTCCAAGGTTAACATGGCTTCCAGTTCGACCTCGTCCACATTCGACACGGTGCCTGTGGGATATTCTGTGTGCAGTGGGATGGTTGGAACTCAACTGGCCTAATTATTCGGCTAGAAAGAACTGCAGCTAATCCAGAGTGAACTTTGATGATAGTAATGTTTATTCAGTCATCCAATTGCAAGGCATAAACAGGTTTGCGTGGATATGTACATAAATGTGGTTTCAGTGAGAGAACAAATAAGGATGGTAAATATACATACACAGTTAAGAACTGTATAACTATACTTATACATTTGTATAATGTAACCGTAAACCAGAGCTTATTGTACCATATATAGGCGCTAAAGGCAGCTGCATTAAAAGGAGCGGAGCTGCCGCTGCTAACAAGCGGTGTCGGATTACAAAAGTGTGTGCGGCGCTTTAACATTAGCACTGCAGTCAGTGCGCTCTTTATAACAATTGTTAATATGCCGATCAGACCTGATACATATTTCCATCAACATACATTACAAGCAAATATTTTCTATAAACGAATAAACATTGTTGATAACAAAATAACTGAATGATTATTCAAATAGGTGAGCATTACGCTATTGTATGTTGACACAAAAATACTTCTGAGGTGAAATCAACTGAATTACGCGATGACACACTCTGAAACACATCTACAATGAAAATAACTATTATTACTTACGGAGTTATTAACGCACAGAAATACCACACAAGGAAAAACAGACTTTTGAGGAATAAACAAGCCAGGAAAACTCCTTATAACTCTGTTACTGACGCTGCTGAGATGAAAACTCTCTGCACATGCACCAGACAAGTCTGAACAAGTTGACGCGCACATGCGCGAGGCAGAGAATTTTGTACAGTGCCATCGAGTATTAAAACCGGTTAAAACGCGAAAAGCGAAGCTTGAATTTACGGGTATGTCCCTCTTTGGCTAATGTACTTTCAAGATGGAGGGGCAACATGGCGACCACCGTTAGATCCCATTACCTTATGTATTTTCAATGGCATATTATAAACTTACGAGAATACTTTATTACTTGAAAGAAGTAAATATACATTAATGAGCACATATATTTTTGAAAGAACTAAGTGTTTTTAGCTAAGAATAGACTAAAAAAGTTACACAGTGTAGCTTTAAGTTTCAGCACGCTCTCAAACAGGGGAAGAGCATCCACAGGAGTTATAACCCTTCACCAGGGCCGGCTCTGTAAATCTGGGGGCCCTAAGCAGGATAATTTTGGGGCCCTGCCTTGCAGTGAATAATGGAGTATTGCACCGCAAACCAGCAACTGTATACAATCTAACACTTACACATTTCATCTGTATATCTTTTAACATGATTGCCTACAATTATTTTACTGCTTATTAAAGTACACTCACTGAAACAGTAAAAGTAAAGATTACAGATGTGCTAATTTCTTTCATACATGAGGTCAATTTGTTGTAAACAAATAAATATTAATAATTTAGCATTAACAATATATAGCTAACTTACAACATTAGCCATAGTGGTATGCGGCTCGCTATGCTCTACTGAAGCAGCAGTAGAGTCACCTCCTCCAGCTGTTGAGATTACAATATAATTAATAATAAATACAGTATGCAGAGTAGATAAAACACATTAATTTTAAATTAATATTAAAGTACAATTAGACAACATAGTGAATTATGATTATAAAACTATATTTTTTATTGGCAAGAGGAAAATTAGCTATGTTGAAGTTGCGCACAAAACTATTCAAAAGAAAGGCAGTGGGAAATATTTACTTGTGTCATCTCTGGTGTCAGCCTCCTGAAATGTTTCTCCACGACCACCAAAATATTTAAGCTCCTCCTGAGAAAGTGACATTTTGTTTTTTACAATTATGTTAAGGGTAAATTAAAAGAAATCCAATGTTAAATTATATTATTTAATTATTGGTTGATTAACTCTTACATACTGTTCATATTTTAAACCTTCACAGCATGGAGTGAGATATTTTTTAACTTTTATGATTACATACAGTAATACATTCACTGTAAAAAAAAATCAGGTCCCCAATTGAAAATTTTCTAGTGAGCGATCACATCTAAAATTTTCAGTTGGCCAAATTTAATTTCTTGAATTTTAATTGAATTAAATTGCATCAATTCACATTAATTCAATTTGGTCAACTGAAAAATTTAGATGTGATCGCTCACTAGAAAATTTTCAATTGGGGACCTGCTTTTTTTTTTTACAGTGTTCTTTACTAAAATTTACCACAAATCCATTTTGCTTTTAGGTGTCTTGTATCGATCATCATCATTCAATAATGTATCATAGAGGACACTGTGTTTTCTTTAGGTTTAAATGGTCTGGGCGATTTAGCTTAACAATATATAACATATTTCATAATAGTATATAGATTAATATTTATTAATAATCTTTAATTGCCTATTCAGTTAAGACCATAAGAAAAAGCTTGTATTTAACCGCTTTATTTTAAACTTCATTTTGATTTTGACTGTCAAATGATTGCTCTCTCTTCCTTTTTACTTTCTTTCTCTCGAATGTTCAATAATTAAACTATTTTTTATTATAATAAGCGTCTATTGAGACAAAGATTTTTCGTTTTTTTCTTTCCCAGAACTAGTGTAGGTCATGTAACGTTAACTGTTAAAAAGAAAATACATTCATAGGAGGTGGGTCTGTCTCTACGCGGTCTGTAGCCCAGAGCTGGGGCCGACGGCTGGACCATAGCGCAAGCAATGTTGATTCAGCATAATCGACGGACAGCTAACGTTATGCTGCGTTCACACCAAACGCAAATAGAGTGTCTGGCGCGAGTGATTTGATTTCAATGTTAAGTCAATGGAAAGGCGCGTTGACGAGCGTCTGGAGGTCCTGCGGCGCGGAAGGCGCTTTTCGCGCGGTGCGAATGACGCGAATTGAGCGCCTTGCGTGATAAACTGCGGCGACGCTGGCGAGTGCAATCTGTAGTTAGGGGGCCCCCTAGTGGCGGCGGGGCTCTAAGCAGCCGCTTAGTTCGCTTATAGGGAGAGCCGGCTCTGCCCTTCACCTATGCGTGATTTTGTGCTAATATAAGTTGTAATATTATATTTATTTTGTATAAATATCTGATTGTTCTCATATATGATGCGTTTAGTTGTTAATTAAACTTCTAAGTTTACGCTTCAGTTTATGGTTGTTCGTTCATTCTCTCCAGCTTCAGCGCGCTCTCAAACAGCAACATTATTCCTAATAGACTAGACTAATATTACAGATGTTTACTATTACTGTAATATTAAACATATTTTTTTTTTCAAAAACACAGAAGCATTATTTTTTATAATTAGCACTTTTATTGTTCTCGTATCATTTCCATCAACAATATGGTTTGATTAAAACCATTTCTTTATCGTCTGTGCGGAGGTTATTTCATGCACTTGCATTCTGATTCTTTATTATGCAGCCTAAGTAATGCTGTTCAATTACTTTTTTACATTATTTAGGTATATTATTTTTATTTTTTAGACAATATAATTTTTGGTAACATTTTACAAATAAGGTCTCATTTTATTAATGCATTAACTATCATGAACAAACAGAGAGCAATAACCTTTGTTTCTTTTAGTAATAAAATGTTTGTGTTTTGTAACAGTCCATTCACAGTTCATACCTAATGTTAAAAGACACAACTTTGGGTCTGAATATGTTGAGATTAACATGAACTAAAATTAATAAATCCTGTTGAAGTATTGTTCATTCATTGTTGGTTAACTAATACTAAAAAAATTAAACCTTATTGTAAAGTGTTAAAAAAAAAATTGGCCATAGGAGTGTAAAATTAATTTGAAAAGGTAAGGAATCTCACACTGGTTCAAATAGGCTACTGTAGTGTATAGGTTTGATTTATGTTGAAGTGTTTGGGACATGGCTTTTAATGGTGAGCCTTTTGTTTTTGTAATCAGGCTCTCCGAGTTTATTAAAATTTGTATTCAGATTTATCGGCCAATATATCGGTTATCGGCTTTCAAATATTAAGAATTATCGTTTATCGGTATCGGCCAAAATGTTCATATTGGTGCATCCCTAGCTAAAATCCAAGAGGACTGGAGAGTGAGGACACCGCCTCAGAGCTCGCCGGCTCTTGCCGCAGGAGAACCTCAGATAAGTCGTCTCGTCCTTTTTTCTCAATGTCTGGCTTCCATGTCCTGCTATTTGCTCACTTTACTCTTTCTTTCTCTTTCCCAGGTCGGACCTTTCGGGGGATTTACGCCACGGCTCGCTCCTTCTCTATGATTTTGGCGCTGGGACGGGAACCCGGAAGTAGTGGTGTTTGATCCGGGCGGAACAAATCTCTGCCACTATGGTTCCGCCCCAGGAAAAGTCACACCGTGACAAACTGCTCGTGAACACTTCGGTTCTGTGGACGGCCGCGCAAACGCTCCTTAGACAACACAGAGACTGCACTGTTTTGTTTTGCTGTAGTTCTGTGACTGACCATTCTGTTATTTAATTGTTTTATTTGTTTTTGTGTTTCACGCTCATGCTGGTGGCCTAGGGAAGGATGGCTAGCCCGAGCCGTCACGTAAAATGAGATGTACCCTTAACAGTGCATGTTTAGCCCCACTGATTGTCATATCGCCACCGGCAGCGTGTGTGTCCTGTTATTTGTGATCATTTTCCTTCAATCCTCACTCCTTCAAGGAATGGCGTGGAAATGTTTTGTTTAATGTTTTGATTTGAGTTCTTCCAGTTGTGTTCAGTTTTTCATTAATTTAGTTCTTGTATTTTGTGATTTTAATTTGAAACCTATTTAATTGTTTTCATTTGTATTGTTTGTTTATTTTTTTCCCTTTTTGGTTTTGTTATCTTTTCCCCCTCTTGCCGCTCTATGGTGGGTATTGGTTCAAATGCTTGTCGTGAACCTAATTTAATCGCTGCCTGACTCCTGTGGCCTGTGGGTGGCACAGGGTTATTCTGTTGTATGAATTTATTCTCATGCAATTTTTTCAATGTGATAAACTTTGTTTAATGTGTTTAAGTGTGTTCTTATATTTGGTTTCACACACATGCTATGCATTATTAAATGTTCTTGTTTTATGCCATGAAACAGGAAGTTATTGTAACTGAAACATGCAATATCCAATCTGCCCCAAACTTAACATGTTTGATAAATGTCCTGGCCTGAACACATCTACAGAAATAAAGAAGGCACAGAAATAAGTGAAGTTATTAAACGTAATTTCGGGAGGAGTGCGCCCATCTAATCTTCCAATTATACCAAGGTATAAAACCAGCAGCTTACCTCTTCCCATTTTTAGTTCCTGCAGCAATCTCCTCTTCCCCTGCTCCTCCTTTTGTACAATTTTGCCTGTTATAGGGGGGCAATCGGAGCTTGGGTAGAATATCCTCTCCGAGCCCCTCTATAGCAGACAGCAAGCCAAAATCTATTTACCACTTTCACTAAGATTATATGGGCACACAAACTCGGGAAAGAAAGATTTGAGCTGTGAGATACGAGGCGAACAACAAATTGATTCCTCTTTTCAAGTCAAGTCAATGTTATTTATATAGCGCTTTTAACAATGCAGATTGTTTCAAAGCAGCTTCACAGTGTTAAAGGCACAATATGTAATGTTTCAGCATTAAGAATATAAAAAATCACTATATCTATGTTATATATTTTTTAAAGTTGTGTGTTTACATTATCCCGACAGTTCCAATTAACTTCTAAATCCAGAGAAATTAATATTTTAATTTGAAGACACGGGCCGTGTCTTTATTTCCGTTATGTCGCCCGTCTAACACGTCATATCCGCGTTTGCGTCTTCCTTCGGAACTCGGCGGAACCGCCAAACTCAAAGAGGAACCATGACAGTATAAGGGGAACACCCGTATAAGAAAGTCTGTATGATAATGGATCATGACTACTCTTTGCCTGTACGTTCTGCCAGCTCAACAAAGCGCAAACGTACGGGTGAAAAAAATGACCCGAGAAGATTTTGGGACAGTAGAAGAAGCAAGAGACGTGTAAACCTTGGAGAAGCCTTTGAAAGATGGCGAAATCTTCGTGACAAGCTCGGACTGCAGAGAGATGCTGATCTCGCTTGCGTTTTAATAAACAGGTAAGTTAAGTTACCATTCAGCTAACATAATAATCATATAATCATAGTATGCTGTATGTTTGCATATTGCATAGCGATCTTGACCACATTGAGACGCGTTTTGCTGAATACGTATACATTTTGTATTGTATCGGCGTTTCAAACAGGCGGATCCTGTGTTTTTGGAGACTGAAACAGCTATTTTTTAAAAACTGATTCAAAAGTATATTTTTATATGTATATTTGGTGACACGATGATGTCATGTGTAAAACGCAGATGGACTAGCTATTATTGGGTTTATATGTAGCTGGAGAAAGTAACGTTAGCTTCATATGGTAATATGCCACTATCTTGGTCAATTAATGTAAGGTGACCGTCACTTTTATCATATGTTAATACTAGCTACATATAATAAAGATTTAATAATGATCTACTAATTCATATATCTCTGAGTTCCAAAATAATTTATTAGAATGAGTGATGAACGTGGGGAGCGACAGAGCGCGTGTTCCAATAAACAACGTATTGCTGGTTCTCTCACTCACTATGTATTATTGGTTGGTAATGATAAACTAAATTGAAATTTATTTCCTTATTGAACAGTTATGAAAAAGGAGGTCCATCCACATCAACTCCAAGCAAAAGACATGCAATGCCCTTTCAAACTCTCTCAACCATTCCACCATCTAGTGAGTCATCATCACATAGGTAAGGTATACACAAGTTTTATTATATTACTTTTCCAGTTCGATACATATGAAAGTATAACAAATATCTGTTTTTTGTTGATGTTATTTTAAAGAGAAAAATGCATTCTGGAGTCTGATATTGAAGAAATTCCTATTGCTGAAATAGAACAACAGGTGCTGGATGAAAGGTGATTTTAAAATATTTTATAGAAGTAATAAATTGTTACTTTATGTAAAATTCATAATCGGAAATTACTTAAAGTCCTTTCACATTCAATAATTTCTTTATGAACACAAATTACACAAATAGCAGTTGTGGTGCAGAATTTAGTTTGCAAAACTTCGAAATAGTTTGTAATAAAATGTTATAATTATTATTTTTTATTATAGTTTTTCTAAAATGAGTGTTCATGATGAGTCCACCATTACCCTGAAAGAAGACGCTAATGATCTTCAAAACACAGTGTAAGTATTATTATAATCCATTATTTGTATATTACTCTTGTTTTATACCCATGATGAAAGCTCTCAATATTTGAAACTGAATCCTCCTAATAAACTCACCCTTTGTGTAATTTTATGTTTGATTAATTTAATTGTTATGTATTGGTCTTTGTATTTTTTTTATTTTCAGGATTGACTGGAGAGATAAAGATGACGATGGTGCTTTGGAATCAGCAAGTGAAGATAGTAGTTTGGATGATGACTACATCCCATCTATTTGTATGAGGTTTGTTCATAGGTTTCACCTTAGTTTAAAACTCTTGTGTGACTGCGAATGTAAGTTGCTAGTCTTGGATCAATGGCAAACTATATACATAGACTGTATGTTATTCCTTCCAGTTGAATGGAAGAGAAGTGAAACAATTTGGCCTATATATTGTATATTTTAGTGTAATGATGTGTTTATAATAAGTTTATTTTTACTGATATCATAAAAAAAAAAAAAAAATTTCCAAAAAGTAAACGCATGTTAATAATGCATAATGTAATAATTGTTTAACAATGACAGAACTGGTGGAGGAAAAAAAACATTGGAGATGATGGAAAAGCTTCCGTTCATCAGCCTGGAAGAAACGGTACTACTTTCCACTGAGAATGATGTACCGCCCCAAGAAGAAGATTTGGTCACGTCACCGTCTAGCTTACAGGTCTTGTGTGAGGATGATGTAATTGGACAGAAGGCATCTATAGTGTATCAATTGAACTTGAAACAGCTGGTTACGTGTCTAAAGCTGCCTCTTTTGAAATGCAATTTCAAAAACAAAGTGACAAATCAGGCTTGCCAGGCTTCAGCACCATTTGAAGTAAATCTGACTTCAAGAGGCACAGGAACAATCATTGAATGGGTGAGTCAAAAAGTATCTACATACCACAACAACCTATACATCTACATTATTTATTGAAATTTAATTTATACAGAAAAGTTGAGTTTGAGTTTGTCTAATTATAATATTGTTTTAATATTTTACAGATATGTTCCAATGGTCACAAAATATGGAAGTGGAACTCACAGCCCACACTAAAATATGGGATCCAGGCAGGGGACTTCATGATGGCTACAAATGTACTACTGTCTGGGAATAACTACTATAAAGTTTCCCACCTGTTCAAATACATGAACATGGGATTTGTTGGGAAGGACCTTTTCTTTAACATACAAGACACCTACTGTGTAGGAACAATCAGGGAATTTTGGGAAGTGAAGAGATCTACAGCGATCCAACGGCTGCAGGATAAAGACAGTGTTGTAGTGCTAGGTATGTCCCCTGGCTTCTTGAAAATAATTTCATTTCAAACTATATTTTTGTGTGTAATATCCTTAATTCATGATTTAGTTCAAATTTGTTGTTTTATATATATTTTTTTAAAGTACAAAGTATAAGTATATAAAGTATATAGTATATAAAGTATTTTTTCTAATCCATTTGGATCTGGTTTTTATTTTATCCTGTCTTGGACTATTTTCTAGTTTGTCATCGCATTTCTCATTTAGAAATCATTTTTGTTCTTGACTTTTACAGCAGATGGAAGAATGGACAGTCCAGGACACTGTGCACAGTACTGCACCTACACCACAATGGAGAATGAATCAAAGGAGATTATATCTGTTGTGACCATTGACAAAAGGCAGACCCAGCGAAACTCTGTAATTATGGAAAGAGAGGCTTTTGTAAGGACCATGGACAAGCTTCTAACTGAAATAAAGCTCACAGAAATTTGTACGGATGCTCACAATCAGATTTCTTCTCTTATGAGTAAGTACGGTAGTTATTATTTAATGAATAAATATATAATCTTTTGTTTAGTAGATGTGGATGTTTTTTTTTCTATTGCATATATTAGCTTCAAAATAACTTGTTTTTGTTTTGTTTCCAAGATCCTAACTCTGGTAGGTACAAGGACTCAGGAGTACTTCACTCATGGGATATGTGGCATGGTGCGAAGAATCTGGCCAAGAAGATCACAGCAGTGGGTTTTTATATTTTTAAAGTTTCAACTTGGACATGTGAACATATATTTATAACATATTCTAAATATGATTTTTTTTTTTTTTTTTTTTTTTTCATACTAAGGCAGGACAGCTGTCAGGGCAAAAAATACTTCTGAAGTGGACCAAAGACATTGTTAACCACTTTTGGTTCTGTTGTAAGACAGCAGAGACTGATGGCCATTTCAGGGTAAGTAATACATTTAAAATTTTATTCCAAATTCGTATAAATAAATACATAAATGATGTTTAGATTTACTCCAATATTGTTAACTTTTTTGAGGAGGCCTTTTAAAAACAAAGTTTAATCATATGGCTAGACTGACCATAAACTTACCTCACTGTCTCATCTAATCTGCAACTATTTCTTGTAGAAACTCTGGAGCAGTGTGCTTCATCATGTTACCAATGAACACACATGGTACCTTGGCAAATGCTTGCATGATTGTCTGGCAGAAAATAATGAGAAAGAATGGCCGGAGAGTGGGTCACAGGCTCACAAGGCACTAGAAAAGATTGTGCTTAACAAGAGATGGCTTAAAGATGTGCACAGATATCTACCTTTCAGGTAACTAGCTATAACCTCTAACCTCTTTATAACCTCTAGTCTGTGTTATAATTTTTCCGACATTATTTACACAGATCTACCTGTCAACTGGAGTCCTTTCACAACCATATACTTATGTACGCAAGCAAACGTTTCAGTTTCTCGCCATTGGTTTATGAGGCACGTACTCTCCTGGCAGCACTTGACTACAACCATCATAAAAACAGACCGCCAATTCTCAACAAAGAAGGCCAATTGATGTAAGATGACCAATAAATTATCAGTGCACACTATTCTTAAAAGCATATTTATCTGCAGTGTATAATTTGTGTAACATTTTAAATAATTTAATATATATATATATAACTTATTTTAAACTCAGGACTTTTTAAAGAATGCTAGATTTTTTTTATGTTTATTAGTGCATTCAAACTAATTACAACCTATATTGTAAATTTGTTTTATAGCTTACGTCGACAATACCAAAAAAAATCTGGGAGATGGACTGTCTACACCATGAAAGAAGAGAAGAACTACAGCTACATCCCTGATCTACAGGCAGCCATTTTGAGAAAAAGACTGGATTCTGACAGGGGCTGTCCAAGGCGGAGGATTCTACGTCCTGATGACCCTCGAACACTTGGACTACTTCCAAGTGTTCAACCTCCAGCTGTAGACACCATTGTTGAGTCCCACGTCAGTAGAGGCCTAGGTATGACCAGTGACCAGCTGAAAGTTTAAACTGTAAATACATTTCACTGAAACAAATTTGTCCTTAGACTGTAAAATAAGACTTGACCTATATTTTTACATGATGGGAAATTATACTTTTATTAGTATATTTAATATGTATATTTAAATAAAATTGTTTTCCTCTTATAGGGCCCGGCAATACACCTCAAGAGAACAACTGAGCAATTTGTTTTTTTAATAAAAACACTATTTTATTTTTTTTTTGGAGAGAAGACTCCAATTTTTTTCCGAAACATGACATGTAAATAAATATGACGCAAGTTTATTTGTTCAATTCCAACACAAGTTTTTATTTTTATTTCAAAAATTGAATTACTTGCAAATCAAAATCACCTTGTATGCTGCTCTAGATATTGATAAATAAATAAATAAACATCAAACACAAATGAAAACAACAACAGTAAGGTGTCTTTATGAACTAAAGTTTATAAAATTGTTTCTATGAACCCAGTGTATCTTCCAAATGGGTCTGGGTATTTATCCCGTATTCTGGACACACAACAGCTGGGGATGACAACACGGTTTCCCGCACCAAGGGCACCATAATTCCACAAAACAAAATTTCGGTAAGCGGCATAGCGGTATTCCCGGTTGTCCTCCCCAGGCAGCTGTGTGTCATGGAGAGCATAAATGTCATTTCTGAGACGCCGTGATAATCTCAGTACATGCTCATCTAAAATATACAATGACATGTGGGGTAATATACTGACGCAGTTGGCCTCGCTCTTGCCACAACATTTATTTTCCAAGTCGGATCCCATTTCCCTGCATCTTGAGCATCTGCACCATCCAGGCACACCTGGTAATGGAACTTCTGTTCCCTGAGCAGCTGGCTGGAGCACATCGAAGATAAGGCCAGGCTCTCTATCCATGACTCTGATCAAGAGTGAACGAGCGTCATCTGGATCCATATTCCGGATCTGCTCCTGAAAATAACAATGTTAAGAATTTAACAAATGTAACCCTGACTCTAAGAATAATCCAAAATAATTCTATTTTTCGCATTCTTGTCTCTAAATATATATATTTTTTAATTTCATTGATAAAAGGAAGTTTAATCTTATCCTGAGACTTGCAGTCTTCTCTAAGATACCTGTGTCTGGGACTTTCTTTCCTCTTGCAGCCTCTGCACCCTCACTCTGTCCACTTCAGAGATTCCAAGTGCTGCTCTAGTCCCTCTTCCTCTAGCTGCCTGTCTACCCCTGGTTGCACTGCTGTGTCCTGCAGTACTTTCCGCTCTTGTCGTCCCTCTCCTTCTACCTACAGTCCTTCCTCTTGGTGCTTCAATCCCTACAGCAGCTCCAATCACTCCTGCTTCACCGATGACTTCGACTGCTCCACTTGTTTCTGCTCCACTGCTTGCTGCTCTTCTGCCTGCTCTTGCCTTTCCCCTAACTACCGGTCTTCCTCTCCCACTCACTCCAGCTGCTCTACTTGCCCTTCCTGTCCCTTTCCTAAAGTCTTTCTTTCCATGCTGGGGACTCCACGTCTCATCGCTAATATCTAATGATGCAATTGAGGCATCCGGTGAGGAGCTATCTGTCTCTCCCTGCAATATATTCACATGTTGACAGGAAAAAAAACATTATTTTTAGATGTTAACTCATACCCCATACTTGAGTAAAAAAATTTAATTAATTGTTTTTTTGTCTATGTAAAATTTATAAATTATATTGTATTATATTTTTAATTTATTACTTGCTTCATATGGGTGTTTTTTACTATTCATTTATTATAAATACCTACATATTGTTTGTTCTTTGTCTTTGCTAAAAAGTTAGATTTAATATAATACTTTGTTTTTAATTGTCAAATATTACTACAAAAAAAAAAAGAGAGAGATAGAAGGGACATGATCAGTTCACCATAGGTCTTTTTTATTTATTTGATAATTACAAAATAAATGTTTAACATTATAATTCGATAAGTACAAAACCATAGCAATAAGTCTTATGGTCACATAAGATGCATGTGTATGAGATGTACATCTTATGTGATCATAAGACTTATTGCTATGGTTTTGTAATTATATAATTACAGTTTTCTTTACAACACGTTGTTGGCATAGCACAATATAATATAAGTGCTACCTAATTGTGAATTAATTTGACAGCGAGCTGAAGTCTCCAACCCTCGTTCTGGAGAGCAAACGTTACCATCCTGTACGTTAGGTTTTCAATCCAAACACACACAATGACACCTGATTCGGCTTATGAAACCTATAATTATTACAATTACATGTGATGAAACACGTTTTGTAGCGAAAAGAGTCTGGACAACATCTCTCCAGGACGAGGGTAGTAGATGTCTGATCTAAACGTTAGAAGCAGCGACTCAAGTTGATAGACAGAATGTTCGACGAGCGCGGATGCCATGTCAACATACCTATAATTTGAGTCACTCAAATTATGATGCGCGGTTAATATGTCAACATACCTATAATTTGAGTCACTCAAATTATGATGCGCGGTTAATATGTCAACATACCTATAAGTCACTCAACTTATAGGTATGTTGACATAGCGACCGCCCGCACAACATTCTGTCTCACACATTAGCTAACGTTACTGATAAGTTTGTTAACTAACGGTAGCTCGCTGCTATTTCATTACCCTGATAGCAATAGACTTGATTACATAAAGTTAAAAGCCATAACTAAACGTAACAACAATAGAGATGCAATATAACAATACATTACCTTGTCAGTGAACATGTTTTCTGCTGGAGATGCCAGATTCGCTGGTTGACAGTAACAATGACAACAACTCCCATGAGCCCACGCACTTTCCCGACGTCATCAAAGTACGTCTGTTGTTATTATTTTGAATGAGTGACCCCTAGTGGCCAAAAATTACATACTGCACGTTTAAACAGGAAAATAATGCAACAGAATTTTATTCAGCCGGATAGTACGGTGGCCGAGAAGTGCAAAACAAATCACAATTCCGAAAACAAAATAACAAATTATAAACGCAAAGTCCAAAAGCAAATTAACAAGTTAGAAAACACAATAACATTTCCGGAAACAAAATAACAAATCAGAAAACACAATGACAATGAAAGTTTTGTGAGTTTTCGAAAGCGATTCATTTGGGAGAATAATAATAATAATAATAATAAACTTTCGAAATCCAATAGGGTCCTCACACCATCGGTGCTCGGGCCCTAAATATGAAAACAAAATAACAAGTCAGAAGACACAATGACAAATCTGAAAACAAAATTACAAGTCAGAAAACACAAGGACAAGTCAGACAAAACGGAAAAGGTAGGTATATGTGGCGAATGGAATACTGACCGCTGAATGGACGAGACATCTGTTAATCAAGTCATGCAGAACGTAGCTATGGCTACAGCAGCTGAGGCAGGAGAAAGTTGATTTGCGTGTGCAAGTGTAAATATTAGAGCGTCTCTTTTTTAAAGGCTAATTTTGTGCGATTAATTATGGAAAAAGAAAAACTTTCATATTAAATATGCCTACCACTGTCTGGTTGAACCCGATCTGATAAGTGAGAAAGCAAGCAAGTTCGAGTCTCCCTTTTCCCATCCCTTTCTCTTTCATATGCCCATCGCTTATCAGCTTGGAGAGGGCGAGAGGCAGGGCCGGATTTACCACCGGGCCGATTGGGCCGGTGCCCGGGGGCCTCCGACCTCTAGGGGGCCTCCAAGACCCCACTAACTGTGGCTTCATCCCTTTTTTTTTTATTTAAAATTAAAATAAAATGAATGAATGAGTGTGTGTTTGTGTGTATGCGTGTTAACAATAATTTATTTGCACACAAAAAAGTATCATGACCAGTATCGACTGTGTCTGATGAGCTTACTGCGGAAACTGTTGATAGCTGCAAGACATGCGGTAGAAGTGTGAAAAAAAGAGAGTTGAGGACATCGGAAAAAAACGACATAAGATTAAAAAAACGGTGAAGCCACAAAACGGAAAGTAAAAAGGGAGAAGGATACCAGAGAGGATTTAATTAGCATTATTCCAACCATCTCCACTTTTTTCAAAAGTCGGCTCGACACAGATAAAGAGCCTGCACGGCGCACCGGCGGTGACTGGTAGGTTAACGTAGGCTACATTACCGTAGGCATCTATTACTTTTCCCCCTTATTAAAAACCCTGATTAAATGCTCGGCGCAGAAGCCTTCCGAATCTGCGTCCACCGACTCACCTCCTAAATAAATATTTTTTTCTGATTTAGCTAGTGCGAGCTAGAGGCAAGCCCAGCACCTTTCATAAACTAAACTTTTCATAAGATTTCACCACCCATCTGTCCCCGTACGATATGTTGCTTTTTAAATCATGTAACGTTGTTGTATTAATGTTGACTGTTCATTTGTAGGTATGACCAGATACGCTTTCGAGGCTTATCTAGTTGAGGGTAGCCTACATTCACGTAATATTTCACATATTTTTTTCTTTCTATAATTATATAATTATATAATTTGTCTTTTCCCGTCAGATCACTGCAGAAGTATCGCTTTGTTGTTTTTAATCTTTAAGCTAATATTTAATCGTTAGGCTGATTAAATCACTATTTTATGTGATTAAAAAGCGCTTTTTTAATGCATTTTACATAAACTATTTGCTCAAGTAGCTACTAATAATCATATAATCTAACTTGCAGGGCTATTATTGGGGTTATAAGTAACTAAGTTAACTCAAACTAAAACTAAGAACATGAAAACATGTTAACTCAAGTAAAATAAAATAAATTTTTATTTCAGCTAGTCATTTGTCATTTCCATTTAGTTTAACTTGATTTAACAAAATAATTAAAACGGAAATAAATGTCAATGTCAAAATATTTGAGAAAATCAATCAAATCAGAGTAGGCGGGCTTTATGAACGCACAGAAGCTGCTGAGGCTGAGCGCGAATTTTGGCAGCACGACTCGACGTCAAGTGCGAGATATGAAGCTAAACTAAACATTTCATATTTGACAGCTGCTTCTCTAAGTCAGAAATGTTCACTCAAATTAATAAACTTTTGTCTAATTTCGACATTTTCAATTGAATTGGCCAATGTAATGTCATTTAAAATATAGCTAATTAACAAATAAGAAATATTAACAAAGCCGTTTTCATCCGATTAGGCATAAGATTAATAGTAATGAATGTGTGCATATTGTAAATTAATAATTCCATTTGTAGCATTCAGTAAATAAAAAAGTTCAGCTTTTTTCACAGCCTGTATTGGGCAGATTAATAATGAATGTGTGCATATTGTGAATTAATTTAATAAATTTAGTTACCTAGCTTAGTAGCCTTCAGTAAATTAACATGTCTATGAAAATGATTCATAAAACATATAAATATCAGTAAAACATATGTTTTACTGTCTTCACTGACAAAAATGGAAAAAACTTTATCATTCATATCTACCCACTGACATGGTTTTCAATGTATTGCTATATCAAATTTTTTGGCGTTCAGAACAACTTAAATTGCACATTAGGTAGATCATAGAAATCAATTTTTTTGGGGGAGCAAGCCAATATCCTAAAATGCAGTTAATAGTAAGAATTGGACCCTAAACTAAAGTGTTACCATTTTTTTTATACCCTCACTGGGGGCTGAGCCCCCATAAAATTAAAATCCTAGAATTGCCCGTTTTAGTCAGAATGATTGCACTACTATTCTATTGTGCTTCGTTTGATTTATTCAATTGTGTGCGCTCATTCACGGAAGCTTGAATTTTAGCGGAGATTCACTTGCAGAAAGCTCGTCCTCTCCTGACAGCGCTGCACAATTGATCGAATTTGTAATCGTGATTACAATTACGGAGGCCACAATTATGTAATCGTTCAATAAAATGTAATCGCAATTACAAAAAAAAAAAGTAACTTAGGCTATAGGCCTATTATTCAGTGTAGCTACTTTTCTTTCGGTTATATTAAAATTTTCTTATATATAAAATTATTATTAGGCTATATATATATATATATATAGGCAAAAAAATTTTTTTTTTTTTTTTACTTTTTTTATTTAATGAAATCAAACAAATGTAGCCTATATTTGAATGTAATTTTGAGGCTTTATGCTTCAGAAAATCAACAAAAAAAATTCTTAAACGCATTAAACAGCACAAATCTTTTACACAGGGCAAACTGCTTAAAACTTGTTAACTGTGTTACCAGTTATTTTGAAGCCCTTAATATAAGCTTGTGTCATGTTTAGGACAAATAGTTTTTTAAGCTGTGTGAGTTTGGGCCACGAGTTCTGGGGGGCCTCCGATTTTGTGCCCAGGGGCCTCTGCTTTCTAAATCCGTGCCTGCATCCAACAAGTCTAACTTAACAGTACAGAACACTGTAACTTATCTACATTTCAGGGGGAGGGATTATACAGCAGGGGAGGAGACACTCTGAACAATACAATGCAAATGTTGTATAGGAAAT
Source organism: Gobio gobio (assembly GCF_949357685.1). NCBI lineage: Eukaryota > Metazoa > Chordata > Actinopteri > Cypriniformes > Gobionidae > Gobio > Gobio gobio. The sequence goes on along the minus strand of NC_137109.1, from coordinate 14,391,064 downwards.
AGGGACACACCCCAAACATTCCTGTCTCATCAGTCCTAATTCAACCAGCATAACAGTGTCATTCAAATGCATAGATGCTAATCCAATCAGCCAAATGATATTGTGCTCTGAGCTTATGCTAAATGGTCAGGAAGTGCATAAAGACAAAAGACTTAATGTCTCAAACAATTACACTGCCTGACTTAATCTCCTTAGAATGCCCTCAAGTTTACCTCAAAATGTAAAACACAATATAGATAAAGTTTTCAGTTATATTCTATTACATTGGAACCTAGATATAACAATTTATAAATTTGTAATCCCACACTATTCATGTGGCAGGTGTAACAGGTATTAATTATAACTTGTGTTTTAAATTAGATTCACACAAAATCCTATTTTTTCTACTACATCTGTATGTGAGAAAAGAAAAGAAAATGTTTTTTTTATTTTTTTATATAAACTTAATTAAATCTTTACGATACAAACAGAGGAACACACAAATAGAGTCATTAATACAGACAACAAATAATAGATAAGAGCAGAGCCAGGGGGAGTTTCAAATAAATGCATTAAAGATAGAGCATAACAGAATGATTTTAGCAGCCTTCTTTTTTTTTGAATCATGGATGGAATTGATGTACTGTTCCGTCTCCTTATCAAAAGCAATAAAAGAGGGTTTAGAATTACTAAATTTGGCTTTGTGAATATGATATTTCCCTAAAATGATCAATAGATTAATTAGGTATATTTCTTTGTGTTTTTTACTCTTTGTTATCATGGAAACCAAACAGTACATTTTTCAAAAACAAAGAAAAATCAGCAATAAGTTTAACAGTAAAAAAGTATCGGGACAGATCTTTCCGGAAAGTGATGGCAAAGGGACATTGCCAGAACAGATGTACCATTGTTTCTGGACAAATTCCACAAAAAGAACAATTAACACATATGTCAGACTTAAACCTAAGGAGATAATGCTTAGCAGGATAAAACCTATGTATGATTTTGAAAGAGACTTCTCTTACTTTATTCGTAAGGAGGTATTTGTAAAGAAGATTACAAATATTCCCCCAATTCAGGTTGTCAACAAAGTTAGACCAATAGGGAACAACATTAAGTATGCTGGTGACATCTCTCTGGAATAAAGAGCGAATATTACGATTATTATTCCTCATTTTGGTTGCAAAACATAATTTACCAACTAAGGTCAACTTGGGGTCCAGATCTGGTAGGCAATCTGGTTTTCCAGCCCCTTTTAAGAGAGTTAAAATACCAGAAGGGATAGCATCCATAACAATTGCAAACTCTCTTGGGGTGATTGGAATGCCAAAAGTGTTAAGGAATTCAGAATAATTCAGCATTAAACCACTATCATTTATTAGTTGGGACACTAGAATTATGTTATTATTGAACCAAGTTTTATAAAATAAGGATTTATTCTTGAATTTAATCAGCCGATTATTCCAGATGAAGCACCTATGTAGCGACTATGAGTCAGATAAAATAATAACTCAACGGGGAATTGAATTAAAGTGAAATAGACTCGAATGACACTATAATTTATAAATAATTCAGAATTAATGTTTACACCTTAACTTATTCGTCCGCCGATATGTAAGAACTTAAAGGGGCTCTGTTAAAGGGAAACATGTATATTTAGCTCAAATGAATGAATTAATGAATTCATAGGGAATTTTGAGAGTCTATTTTACAGCCGAGCAAATGACTCTTCCAGCGTTCATTTGAACAGGCCGTAAATATCAACTCTGCAGCGGATATTAATATCCGAACAATAGTGAAACACTATTTAACAGCCAGGTAACTTAGATCGGCAGTTCAAGACATTAAATTGATAAGCACATAACACAAGAACAGTTATCTTTGAATACAAACGGAACTTTATTGATTACTCTAACACATCAAACTAATATCTAACATAAACACACGCACTCGCACATTCACACGTTGCAGAAAGGAAGAAGATGAGGAAAGAATAAGTTCTAAGAGAGAGAAATTATGAAATCCTAAGCAATATATGCATTTATGACACATGAACTTTTTAATGCACAATCCATCACAAACAAATCTTGCCTCATACATGATCATATTCTAGAAAAGTGTTTAGATATGATGTGCCTTACAGAAACCTGGCATCAACCAGATGTTTATTCTGTTTTAAATGAGACCTGTCCCCCTGGTTACTGCTATTTACAGAAAGCCCGCAGCACAGGGCGTGGTGGTGGTCTGGCTGTCATCCACCGAAGTGATCTGATCTTGTCCCCTATAACCCTGCCTGAGCTGTCTTCGTTTGAATGCCTTGCATTTAAATGTAAGCACCCTCTTTCCACTACGATACTTCTTATTTACCGGCCACCAAAACCAAACCCATCATTCATCCCAGAGATGTCCAATCTTCTTTCAACTTTCTGTATAATGTCTGCTAATATCATCATACTTGGAGATATGAATATTCACGTCAACTCTTCAACCTGCCGTTTTGCAGCAGAATTTCTCCAATTACTCGACTGTTTTAATCTGACACAACTTGTCGATGCCCCCACTCATACCAGGGGTCACACTCTCGATCTAGTCATTACAAACTCTGTTTCTCTCAGCAATCTTCTGGTGTATGATCTGGGAGTTTCTGATCATAAGGCCATCTCCATGAAGATGTCTTCACTATCCAGCCTCATCAAGCCCAAACGCCAAATCTGCTTCAGAAATCTGAAAAACATCAACCTAGAGACTATGGCATCCGATCTCCAGCATCTCCTTTCTGTAAACTGTCTACCACTCATGGATTCAGTGGACTATTACAATAACACCCTCAGAAGCATTCTGGATCTTCATGCCCCGGTAAAAACCAGAACAGTCACTTTCACCCAATCAGCACCCTGGTTTACCAGTGAACTACGAAAAATGAAGACAGCTGGGCGTGCCATTGAGAGGAGATTCAAAACCACAGGTCTCACTGTGCACAAGCCTGCTTTTCGGGAACACCGAAAGGACTATTCAAAGTCACTTATGGAGGCACGGTCAACTTACTACTCAAACCTCATCAGAAATAGTCCCGGAAACTCCAAACAGCTGTTCTCCACCATAAACCATCTACTCAAACCACAAACCCCCTCACTTACAGAAACTACAGAAGAGCACTGTAATAATTTCCTCGACTTTTTCAAAACAAAAATAGACTCAATTCACTCTACCTTTCCTGGATCCTCACCACTATCCACCCTGACTATGCACTCACAGCCTGTAATTTCGGAGCCCCTACATCGCTTTCCAGAAATCTCACAGCTAGAGGTTGAGACGATAATTAAAAAGATGAAACCTACCACCTGTGACCTCGACCCTTTTCCTTCAGCTCTAGTGAAAGTAAACACCTCTGTCCTAAGTCCTCTGATTACCACAATAATAAACAACTCCCTCCAGTCTGGCAATGTTCCATCTGCCCTAAAAACTGCCATAATCAGTCCACTTCTCAAAAAACCCACCCTTGACCCATATGTGCTTGCAAATTATAGGCCCATTTCCAATCTCCCATTCCTCTCCAAAGTACTGGAAAAAGTTGTAGCTTCCCACCTCCAGGATCATCTCAAATACAACAATCTTTTCGAAAAATTTCAGTCTGGCTTCCGCTCTGCACACAGTACGGAAACGGCCCTGGTTAGAGTCACAAATGACCTACGGATGACAGCTGATGCAGGTTCACCATCCCTCCTCATTCTCCTCGATCTGTCTGCTGCATTCGATACAGTGGATCATGGTATACTCCTTAACCGGTTGCATCAAACCACTGGACTCACTGGCACTGCTCTTAACTGGTTTAAATCGTACCTCACTAGCAGAACAGAGTACATTTCACTTGGAAGTGCAAGGTCCCGGCAACACACAGTTACCTGCGGGGTTCCTCAGGGGTCAGTCCTTGGCCCCATTCTCTTCATCATTTACATCCTCCCCCTCGGCCATGTCATTAGCCGCTATGGAGTCTCATTTCACTGCTATGCTGATGACACACAACTGTACATGAAATCAGAAACACACACCTCTATTTCACCAACATCAACTCCGTCTTCAACACTCACCGCCTGTCTGGAGGAGATAAGGATGTGGATGAAGCACAACTTCCTCCAGTTAAACAGCTCTAAAACTGAGGCAATTCTTGTTGGCACTCCACATCAAACCCAGTCTTCCTCCATAACTGGTATAACACTCTCTGGTCATGACATTCCCCTCTCCACAACTGTCACCAATCTTGGTGTAAGATTTGATCCACAACTCAGCTTTGAAGCCCATATCAAAAACCTCTGCAAAACATCTTTCTACCATCTCAGAAACATTGCAAAACTCCGTCCAATGCTATCCTTAGCAGATGCTGAAAAACTGGTCCATGCCTTTGTTTCCTCCAGACTGGATTACTGTAACGCACTTCTCACCGGGATCCCTAACAAAAGCTTGCAGAGACTGCAGTACGTTCAGAATAGTGCTGCTAGGATCCTGATGAGAGTTCGAAAATATGATCACATCACACCCATTCTCCATTCACTTCACTGGCTTCCTGTTACCGCCAGGATTGACTATAAGGTCTCCCTTCTAACCCACCACTGCATCTATGGAAATGCCCCCCCCCCCTATCTGAAAGAACTACTCACACCTTCAACTACAACTCGATCAACAAACTCAAACCGCCTCCTTCTCCCCAAGACAAAGCTCAGCACTATGGGTGATCGGGCTTTCTGTTCTGCCGCTCCTCGGATTTGGAATGCCCTCCCCGACCATCTGAGGGCACCTCAAACTACTGAGACTTTTAAAAAAGGACTAAAAACATTTCTTTTTAGGAGAACTTATGACTTTTAACCATTCAATCTATTAGTATTTTATCCTTCTTAAATGATCTTAACTGTAGCACTTTGAGATTTGTTCCAAATGTAAAGTGCAGTACAAATAAAATGTATTATTATTATTATTATTATTATTATTATTATTATTACATGACCTGAAGAAACCATTGATCAGTAATTTAACCTCCTATCGTTTCTTAGGCAGGGTTATTACATTTGATCTAATGCACCAGTTCTGCCAGAAAGACTCGGGAGAATAAATACTGTGACAATTATCCATTTATTAACAACCCAGCAAGCAATAAAGTATATTGGCATAGGCCCCGTCCGTAGCTCGCAATCTGAGGGTCCGGACTCTGCATATCCTGCCTGAAGACGAAGGCAGAGGCGCAGCCGACCCCCACGTGAGGTATGGAAGGGACCATCCTGGTGGTGGTGGGGTGGATGTAGGGAAGGATTTGACTTGGAGGTGGTGGGGAGGATGGCGGTGAATGGGAGCGTCAGCATCTGCGAACTCAGACATGAGTAAGTACCGATCTTTTATACCCAGGTATTTAGCATGTGATTGGATAGATAAAATTAAAGTGACATGACAATTAAGTCTTCCTGGCAGAACTTACGCTAAAGCTTCCATTTCTGCCAGAAAGACTCAGGAGAATAAATACTGTGACAATTATCCATTTATTAACAACCCAGCAAGCAATAAAGTATATTGGCATAGGCCCCGTCCGTAGCTCGCAATCTGAGGGTCCGGACTCTGCATATCCTGCCTGAAGACGAAGGCAGAGGCGCAGCCGACCCCCAAGAATAAGTGGAAGAATACTTCCACCTGGACGGAGCCTATCCTACCCCCAAAAATGGTGAAAAATAAAAATAGACCCACTGGTCTTGTATCCTGGGATTCCTACAAAGAAGAAGAATAAGAGTTAACATGTTAAGCGTGAACATGGAACGCCAACTGCTGATGGCTAAAGGCTGCTTCATGATTAAACAGAACTTGAATTTATAGTTGTAGATGAGTACTACACGTGAGCAATTCATATCTGCTGCTGCATAAATGTACATTTGGCCATTTTTGTTTTATATAATATATATTTATATATAAAACATGTATAACCACAGAGACAAGGCCGCAGGGCCACGAAGACAAGGCCGCAGGGCCACAAAGACGAGGCCGCAGGGCCACAGAGACGAGGCCGCAGGGCCACACGGCCTATTAGACCACAGAGACTAGGCCGCCGGGCCACACGGTCTGTTAGACCACAGAGACAAGGCCGCAGGGCCACAGAGACAAGGCCGCAGGGCCACAGAGACAAGGCCGCAGGGCCACACGGTCTGTTAGACCACAGAGACAAGGCCGCAGGGCCACACGGTCTGCTAGACCACAGAGACAAGGCCGCAGGGCCACACGGTCTGCTAGACCACAGAGACAAGGCCGCAGGGCCACACGGTCTGTTAGACCACAGAGACAAGGCCGCAGGGCCGCACGGTCTGCTAGACCACAGAGACAAGGCCGCAGGGCCGCACGGTCTGCTAGACCACAGAGACAAGGCCGCAGGGCCGCACGGTCTGCTAGACCACAGAGACAAGGCCGCAGGGCCGCACGGACTGCTAGACCACAGAGACAAGGCCGTAGGGCCGCACGGACTGCTAGACACAGAGACAAGGCCGCAGGGCCGCACGGTCTGCTGGACCACAGAGACAAGGCCGCAGGGCCGCACGGACTGCTGAACCACAGAGACAAGGCCGCAGGGCCGCAGAGACAAGGCCGCAGGGCCACAGAGACAAGGCCGGCGGGCCACAGAGACAAGGCCGCCGGGCCACAGAGACAAGGCCGCCGGGCCACAGAGACAAGGCCGCCGGGCCACACGGCCTGTTAGACCACAGAGACAAGGCCGCCGGGCCACACGTCCTGATAGACCACAGAGACAAGGCCGCCGGGCCACACGGTCTGGTAGACCACAGAGACAAGGCCGCAGGGCCGCGCAGTCTGCTAGACCACAGAAACAAGGCCGCAGGGCCGCGCAGTCTGCTAGACCACAGAGACAAGGCCGCAGGGCCACACGAAAAAAGGTAAATAAAATAGACCCACCGGTCTTGTGTCCTGGAGTTCCTACAAAGAAGAAGAATAAGAGTTAACATGTTAAGCGTGAACATGGAACGCCGCCTGCTGATGGCTAAAGGCCACTTCATGATTAAACAGAACTTGAAGTTATAATTTGTAGAGGAGTACTACACATGAGCAATTCATATCTGTTGCTGCATAAATGTAACAGGTTTTTTTTTTTTTTTTTTTTTTTTTAAACATGTATAAACCACAGGGACAAGGCCGCAGGGCCACACGCCATCTTTGATATAGTAGAAAAACCATGCTATCATAACGTACCGAGCCGAATTGGCCGGAACACCACCACCAGTAGTTGCATAGGGATTTACCAGAACCATTACTGGAGAGCTTGCTGAGCTTCAAGGATGATTTTAGAATCTGTCTTATATAAGACTTGAATGCAGAAGAACATCATCTTCACGGTAGCTTAAATGCTGGCCTAGAATTTCCGCTGTCGTAGCTGTAGAAAGTCTGATATGAAGAGAAGGAGGTAAACTGCAGCTTTTAAGTCAGTATAAAAGTGGGTCTGAACCAGGCCTTAGAGAGAGGTGCTCCATTAGATAAAAATAGGGGGGAGTGGTCAGAAGTCTTAGGATGAACGTGAAGATATTTAACCTTAGAAGTGAAGGGACAGTAATTATTCTTCATCTTAGAAATTGTTCATGTGATACCAGAACCTTTAAAGTCATTCTAGAATGCTTAAGTAAAAGAGTAAAGAAATTGGGTGAGAAGTGACGATCAGAACCGGAAAGACCAAGAGTAGAATCAAACTGATTAGTTTCTAAAGTGAATTTCCCTGGACACATGAAGCCGAAAGGCTTATAAAACATGGCTTCTATCGGAATATCGGTGTAAGTGGAAGATCAACCTTAAAAGCTTTGAACGTACCTGATGTTTGTTAAGACAAGTAGGTAATCTTAGTTTTACCTTTGGAATTATGGGAGAGTTTAATGAACATGCCTGATGGTTTAAGCATTGCTGAAGAAACCATCTTGACCATCATGGAATCCTGCATTCAAATGCTTCTTGATAGGAGAGACCTTAGTAGAGGATGCCAACTCCGCGCGTTGAGCTATGTTCGTAGCAACACCAATCTGAAAGAATGGCCCATGCACAGGCGAGTTAGATATCACACATCTTTCCATCTGCAGTTAGGAGGATTCTAAACCCCTGGGCGTAGCTCCCGCTCACATCTTGATAGAACACCATCTAACCGTCAACCTGCTGAGAGAACCCCCAAAAGAAAATAAACCAGAACAGCATGACAAATACATAACATGCGCATGTGATTGAGAACACCGGACGATGCCCTTGCAAAAGGAAAAATTATGTTTTATATGTTTAAGCTTTACTAGCTAATAAAAACATAACTAGCTATATAGGAACCGACACCGCTACCGAACCTATGAAAGAGATCGAAGCGAAATCTTCATTTGATACCTAAGCCAGGATAATACTGTGTGATTTTAGCCACGTTTGGCAGTATGAGACAATGTCGCAATCCTAAAAATTCCTAGAATAAAATCTGATGTCTTTAATAATTAGTTTGACATGTTCCCCAACGCCATGATAATTTAGTGAATTAGTTGATGTAAAACTCCAGACACATCTTCGTGCGTCTGATTAACATGCAGCCTGCTGTAAATGCACTGAGATCCCCCAGGGTGGCATCAGGATCGCAGTCTGAAAAGCAACAATCACAATGTCTATAAGCGCACCGTGTGTGCCAGCTTTAGTGAAGAGAAAAACTTACTGCGAGAGAACTCGCTGTTTGCGGCGCAGCCAGAAATCAATACGCATATGCAGACTGTGCAACAGTCAATGTTATATTTACTCCCCTGTATATTGTTTTAGTCACGATAGAATTCAGTGCGAGTGTAACTGATCACAGCATGTCTTTTCTGTAGCTCAAACAGTAGAGCATGGCACCAGCGACGCCGAGCCGCGGGCCCGATTCCCAGGAAAAGCAAGACCCGAAAACGCCAAATGTGCACCCTGAATGCAACTCAAGGTGCCCGGACAAAAGCGTCCGCCAAATGCATAAATGCAATATCCGTTGGGCACTCGAATACAATGCCCAATTGGAGGCGCTACACAAAACAGAAAACACACAATCAGGATTGAATGGTTCAGAGCTTGTTCACCGCTAATTCTGCCTTCCAGTGCATACGTTTGACCAACGAATAGTAGAACATCCAATAGATCATGATTCGGAGTAGTCAGATTGACCACAGCAGTTTCCACTGAGTTTATCTGAACTGAAGCATTTGGCAGTTTCATGCGTTTATAAAGGAGTGCACTCTGCTCACTATATTCATAAAAGATTTGAATAATTGTATTCCCGTGCTGCCATTTAGATGCTGTGCGATGCAATCTTATGTTAACAGGTCGGATTGAGTAAGGAATTAAATTAGTACTGCTATCGAATATCAAGTCAACCTTGTTTTGTATGCAAACCTTACCCAACATATGATGCTGAGAGTACAAGCGAGATACACATTTGTTTTATTCATGAATGTAGCCATGGCGTCCTGGCACGGAAGACCAAGGGAGACATAACACCAAATTCTAAGTTTCTAGAAATATAAGGGTGATTCTTCAATTGGGGGCTATTTTGCCATCCTACGTTTTGATGAATGAAATTTGGTTGAATTTTGTTAAAATTATGTCAAGACAATGTTTACATGCTTTGATGTAAAGATATAATAATGGCCACGACTGAGCTTAAATGTAATTTGAGTATTTTATATCTATTTGCCAACTGACACTGCAAAACGTCATTACCATCACAACATCAAAAAGTATCATAATGCAAAGAATGTATCAAGGAGATAATTTAAACTCATTTATCTTGCAAACATTGTTAACCTTCAACAATACGTATAAAAAACGAAATGTTTCCATTCAGCGAATTACATATATTTTCTTGTTCTCACCATCAAAATGTGTTTTTCTGTGTTCATCAAAGCACACTTTTGTTTAATTTCTGGAAAATTAATTTTAGATGTTTTTTCTTTGAATAGGTGGATGAGTATTTCATTAGGCTTTCCATGTAGCACCTGAAGATTGAACATAAAACAGCACCTTTATATGAGCACAGAACGCTACAAATCTTCCTCATAGGGAAGGAAGCCATATCGAATCACGAGAGGAAGCCAGTCCAACGCTTGGTGCCCCGTATGTTTGAGCAAAATATGTACTCTGCTGGATGACAGCCAACACTTCAAGCTTGAAACTTTGTTGTGACAGTTAAATTGCATATGTGACGAACTCACAACACTTGGAAGATGAATCTAACGCCATTGAATCAGGCCGGATCAAAGCACTGATGTCGGTGCTGTACCTAAATATGCTTATTTGCTCAGCATAGTTTTTAAATTCAATTTTAGTGATCTGATAACACTGAACCCAATCGCGATTTCAGCTTAACTTCAGTTCAACATGAAGCCCCGATTAAATGGGTGCATGTTGCTTTAAAACCCGTGTTAATTTTCCTTGCATTCGTAGGGAGAATGATAGAGTCAAAATATGCTGCGCATATCTGTTCTGTTTCAGTTTTATAACAAGATACTATCTATAGCGGTAACCGGTGTCATGCGAATCATTTACGAGCACTATGGGCACAAACGAGTCACAACGAGAGATCACGTTGCACGAGCAGACCGGCAAACACCTGTGCGCGTCTCGCACGATGCATGTGTGTGCTCTATGCAGACATGCTTGCGACAAAGTTGAAAAAGAGTAATATACTACACCCAATCGGCATCGGAATGCATAACCATATGCATATCACTGTGATAAAGCTGATGTAGTGATGTCGCCAGAATGGTGATGAAAACCACAGCCGTGTCTTTGATAACATGCCCAGATAGTCCTCATGAAGCGATTGATCAGAGTCTGACGTGAGACTTGCTCTTGTTAGTGAAGCACTCGCGTCTGTTACTGCGGTAACTCATTGAACAGAATGAAAGGCTGACATGGACTTAGAACGCCACTGTAAACACATTATTAGTTATCGTAGGACCAGCGATCGACCACTACGGAACGCCCGGATCGTCAAGTGAATGGGAGCGTCAGCATCTGCGAACTCAGACATGAGTAAGTACCGATCTTTTATACCCAGGTATTTAGCATGTGATTGGATAGATAAAATTAAAGTGACATGACAATTAAGTCTCCCTGGCAGAACTTACGCTAAAGCTTCCATTTCAGCTCAAAATCTAGAGGCATTACTTGCGTTTGTGTCTCATGTGTCGTCTGACAAGGGGGTTCCCCTTTTCCTGGCTGGACAGGGGTTTTCCCGGGTCTTTGATTCGCTGAAGGTCTGGTCGATGTCTGGGGAAGCCAATCATGGGCGTGTTGGCGGCTGGATGGAAGTCTGTGGTCGTTGTTTGAAGTTGAAGCACGCTTTTGGAGACTCGTTGAGTAACTTTTGCTGCGAAACTTAACAGAACCCGAGACTTAACGGAAAGAAAATAAACTTTAAGTAAAAGAAAGGAAAGTGAGAGAAAGACAGATGGCCTGAATGAAATCGTTGTTTAACCCATTTTCTCTGATCTTGTCAGATCGTCTCCTGGGAGCTCTCCGTTCAGAACTCAATCTGGTCAAACTGCAAGGACTTAGCTCATCTCTGAACTGCGAACAGGCCACGAACCAGCTCGAACCGAACTGGTTGTGACGTGAACTGGAACCGAACTTGAGCTGACTTGAACTGAAATAAACCGAACTGAACTGGATACTTTGTTCGTGTTCTGAGATTAAACTCAAATATTTGCCCATCCCCTGGATGGGTTCTGGCCAATTAGGCTTCAGGGGTGACTGTGTCTCCACCCCTCCCATAAAATTGGGTCATCTATAGTAATTGAGTTTCCTGCTCTTAGGCAGGGAGTAAATTTAGACCTAATTTCTTACTATAAGGACATGATCAATTCTATAAAGATTTCATTCAGCTCATCTGTTGGATTATATCCATACAAACACAACAATATCAAACACAGTGCCTTTTCATCCGCTCATTCAATAGTTACATAATTGCATGAATTGGGAGTAAAATACATGCATAATAGTCACGTGTATCAGTTGTAAACACACTAACAAGCTATGTCGAATGCTATTTGAATGAAAGTCCAATAATCAGTGATTTGATGCACTCCATATGTAACAGTTTCTGTGAGTTTGCTGGGAGTTTGAGCTGTGTCACGTGGAGTTCATTTACCGGTCATTGAAAAGACAGAGATCTGGTTGTTTCTTTGTCTTGTGATCACAACGAGTCCTCTGTCCTCTTTAAATAAGTTTTGAACAAAAGTCCATAGGAAGTCAGTTATCAACAACTAGTAGCTCCGGACAGAATCGAGCCTCCATCTCTCTCGTGATCGATGGTCGATTTCCTGGGGTCTGGAGCTGAATTGGGCTTTGTGAAGGGGATGTTCATTTGATTGAATAATTTGGAAGATTCATTCATCTATATGTCTGCGCCCATAATTGCTACACCTATGTGGGGAGAAATTATGTTTGTAAATTAAAGACCATGCTAAGAGCATTTGTTTATGGAATTTAGATAAAATTAAGGGAATTTTTTCTATTTTATAATCACATAAAAGTAAGAATTCTAGACCACCAACCTTAGAGAAGATATAGTTTGGTATAAAATTCCATGTAGATGTGGGTTTTTCTATAAAATGCTTTATCCAATTAATTTTAAAAGTATTATTAAGGGTTGTAAAATCAAGAAAGTTTAGACCACCACATTCAAAGGTGTTCATGATAACAGATTTTTTCACATAATGCGTCTTGTTTTTCCAAATAAAATTGAAAAGTAAATTATCTATAGAATTACAGAGCTTTTTGTTGACAAACAAGGGGATAGCTGCATATGAAAGACGGGATAAACCTTCTGCCTTTGTCAACAATACTCGTCCTTTCAAGGAAAATCCCTCTGCAGCCATTGATTAAGCTTTTTCTTTGTCTTATCACTAATCAAATTAAAGTTTACAGAGCATCTCTCCTCCTCATTTTTCATTATCCCTAGATAAGTGATCTTATCTTTGATTGGTATGCCACATATCTGGGAGGTGTCGCTTTCTTTAAGGGAAAAAAGTTCACACTTCTTCAGATTTAAGCAGAGTCCAGAAGCTGCTGAAAATAATTCTATTGTTTTGATAGTGATTGGCAGTTGGTTGGCATCTTTTAAAAATAATGTAGTATCATCTGCTAGTTGGGTGAGGATAACTTCTCTTTCTGCAATTGAAATTCCTTTTAAAGTACTATTTTTAATATGGGTGGAAAGAAGTTGAGTACATAAAATAAATAAGAAGGGGGAGGCAGGGCAGCCTTGTCGGATGCCTCTTTGCAGCTCAAATCTAGGTGAAGTCCCATTTTTTAGTCTGATAGAGCTATTGCCTTTGCAGTACATTGTTTTGACAGCTTTACAGAAAAAAATCACCAAAACCAAATTTCTCAATAGTTTGAAATATAAAGTTATGTTCTACTGTGTCAAAGGCTTTATAGAAGTCCAAGAAAAAGATATAACTATCATCAGGACATAAAAATGAATAATCAATTATATCTAAGACAAGCCGAATATTGTTTGAGATATGTCTTTTTCTCATGAATCCTGATTGGACTTCATCAATAATAGGGTCTAAAACATTTTTTAATCGTTTTGCAATAATTGAGGCTAAAATTTTATAGTCAGTGTTTAGTAATGAAATAGGGCGCCAATTATGTATAAATAATGGATCCTTATTGGGTTTGGGGATTAAGGTAATTAAGCCTTGGGTCAGCGAAGGAGGTAAAGAACCTTTTTCAACACTTTCTAATATTACTTCAAGTAGAAAGGGAGATAAATCTTGGGTAAACGCCTGATAAAACTCTGCAGAGAGGCCATCAACACCAGGAGATTTGTTAGTTTTACAATGTTCAATTGCAAATGTAATTTCCTGCAAGGTTATATGGTCATCGCAGAGTTTTCTATCATCTTAAGAGATTGGAGTGACGATAAGAGAGTTCAAGAAAGTAGTGGATGATTGATGGCAATATTTAGATTTGTATAAATTTCTATAGAAGTCCGCACAGAAAACAGCTATGTTCTTCGGATTATCAGTTACAGTACCATTAATATTAAATTGCTGGATTAAATTAAATTTCCCATGATATCTTTCTAAGCCAAAGAAATAGGCAGAGTTCTGCTCCCCTTCTTCAATCCACCTTTTCCTTGACTTTATAAAGGCACCTTTTGCTTTGTTGGAGAAGATCTCATTTAATTTAAGTTGTTCCGAAGTTAAAGTTAGTCGTTCCTCCTCTGAAATATCTGCAGGGTCCTTCTGGTACAAGGAAATTATTTTAGAGACCACTCTTTCTTCCTCCAATTTACGATTTTTGGATAAGATACTACCATAATTCCTCAAATATTGGCCAGTTTTAAATTTTAGAAGTTTACAATTGCTACCTAAAGCATCCTTGGACTTTGCTTTATTCCAAAATGTCACTATTAGATTCTGTATGTCTGATTTTATTTTATCTTGATGTAGAAGCGAACTGTTTAGTTTCCAGTAAGCATTCCTATATCTTGTGGAGGGGGCAGAGTGCAAAGGGATAAAGATGGAGACTGCATTATGATCTGTTAATGGGGTTGTGATATTAACTGATATTTTCTCAATATTCAAATGATCAGAAACTAACCAATAGTCCAGTCGTGAATGTCTAGTGGCACTTCTATTACTCCAAGTTAAAGCACTTGTGTTAGGGTTGTTAAATCTCCATACATCAATCAAGTTAAATTTTTTCATAAATAGTATTAAGTTATCATTTACTGCAGTGGAAACACGTGGAGGCCAACAGTCAATTTTGTGATCCAGAATCATGTTAAAATCCCCCCCCCACCCCCCCCCCCCCCCCCACCCCCCTATTACTATACCTGTATTTGGAAAGTTATTAAGTGTATTTTGTATATGCTTCTCTAAGGTTTCAAGCATTATGTCGTTCTCATGGTTAGAATTATAGCCATATATATTAATAACTATCAAAGTAAAGTTTTCAATGGTTAATACTTGAAAAATAAAATGAGCTGATGTATCACTGACAGATAAAGGAATAGTCCCTGGAAAATTATATTTTAGAGTTGCAACCCCAGGAGAGTGTTCGGACCCATGAGCCTGCCACAGAACATTCCCCCATTGGGATCTCCAAAATCTACCATCGTCTGGAACTGAGTGCGACTCTTGAATGAAACAGAAATCAGATTTGTGCTGCTTGACAAACAAAAATAACGCCTTGCGTTTAACAATATTCCTTATCCCCCTGGCATTGAGAGTAATGATAGATAAAGACGTATAAACAACAATTGATAGAACAAAATAAGAGATAAAGTAAAGAAGAAATTAGACTTTAATCTTACTGTAAGGAGCAGCACCAATTAACTTAAATAAAAGGTGCATAGCAAAACTTAGTGAAACATTGAAAACTAAGGAGATACCTAGGTTCTCAGGCGACAACTTAATACAAACCAGATATTAGAGACGTCTTGTGAACATATTCAGTTTAGTGTCATTAAAGAGCTCAACAACCTTTATAAAAATATTTGAAAAATATAGTGTTTCTCAGAACAGATAAACACAGTTAATAATAAGCATTTATGGTATTATAGCTTAACTCGACTTAAGGCACATATTGACAGTTGTGACGTTTTCCACAATCAGGTATCTGGAAACAGTTCAGCCCCGTTGGCAAAGGCTCGACCTCCAACGAAGTAAGCAGCTTTCCCTTGTTCTCGTGCTTTAGCCACCAGTGGCCACAGCTGCATCCTTTGCTCTCTGACTGCTGGGGAAAGGTCTTCGGTAAAACGTAGCTTGTTGTTTTGCAGGAAAGTGGACTTCTTTGCAGCCTTCCAGATAGCGTTGCGGTAAAAACGAGCACTAAACTGTATAATTATCCCCCGAGGCTTGGTGGCACCTTTCTTTCGTTGGCCAAGACGGTGCACTGAGTCAATAACATCAGGGAATTTGGGCTTGTGTTCCGGTAGGATGGACTGACAGATGTGTATAACCTCTTGGCGGACGTTCTGGTCTTTGTTTTCAGCCACACCGAAGAGTCGCAGGTTCCACTGTCGCAAATAGTTTTCCAGCTCAGTAATTCGTTGTTCCAGTAGGCTCATCTTTTTCTCCGTCACGCTGACTCGGTTATCAATGTGTGTCACTTTACCTTCACTTCACTGATCTCAGCGCAGGCAAAATCAACAGTTTTCTTCAGCCCCTCAATCTTCAGTGTCTTTTCCAGAGAGTAAATTCTCGTGTTGAAGATGACTGAGATTCTCTGCACAATACCTTCACTGTCTAGATCCACGGAGCGCTGTGGCTAGATCCACGGAGCGCTGTTTTTTTGGTGCAGGAGGTTTGGAGTTGTGGAAGGAGTTATGGGGAGAGGGGGGAAATCTGGGTCCCCAAGGGAGATCACAGGAACATCTGTCATTCAGTAGTCGTGTAGGTTGTTCACAAGCGGATTGTCCGTCTATAGGGCTCGGGCATTGCGTTGCATTCTGGGACGTGGCGGCCATGTTGATGGCCTCGCGAATGTAAACAAACAGCAAATCGAACGAGGAGAAGAAGCAGAGTAGGGAGAAAGGAAAGATTGAAAAAATATGTTAAAATCTCGAAAAGGATGTGAAATTTACCGGGACACATTAAACAGGGAAGCCAGGGACCGGTATTTGGAAAAAATCGGAACTATTAACAGTTTGGATCCATTTGAAATTCCCAACAAAGAGTGGAGCACCGACGACGACTTGCTGCCACAGTTTTGCATAACAGACATATTCGGCTACCTTGTTTGTGGTGTGAGCGCCTACACTTCAGAACAGTTCCGAAGCTACAAGGCATTGGAGTCTCATGTGCAGTTCACAAATGGATGGGTTCAGGAGATGCAGATCATAAAGCCGGCAAACAGTGGGAACACAGTAATCCGGACAAAGGTAAGCTGTGCTCCACCTAGCTGCTAGTTTAGTAACCGTTAGTGCGAACAACCATTCACACATGTAATTTTAACTATGTGTTTCAAAACAGCGTGGTTGTTGTGAGAGCACGATTTCACGCCAATCTGTAAGCAAAGTCAAGTACGACCTAGCTTCACAACTCGCTTAGTTAATGCAGCAGTTTTGTAGTATGATTTTTTGCTGTCAGCAGAGGGATAGAAGCAGAAAGATGGATGTTGAAATTTTCCCGTATTTTGGGTGAGAAACCCGGGAAATTTCCTTTATTTCCAATGTTCAATGTTAACTTAAGCTATATATATATATATATATATATATATATATATATTCAGATTGTATACTTTACTGTCGTATATATATAAGTCATTATATGTCATGTATACACATTACTGAGGGGTTGAGGTTAATGTTTGGTTTCCTGCATAGAATGAAACATAATGAAGTGTTGTCCTTATCTGTCATTTTTTTATTGTAAAGTGTTAATTTATTATTGCTGCTGTTTTTTCCAGTTTTAAGACAAATGAACAAATGCGTAATGTATGTTCATTTATGTCTCCTCAGGTCTTGCACTCTCAACGCATCAATGTTCTGCATATCAGTTAAGTGGTTTAACCCACTGGACCACCATCTCCAAACCATCTCTAAATTTAATCTCCCTTATTTAACACACCTTATTCAGATCATCAGCTCATTAGGAAAAAGCTTCATCAACTGAACTAAGTGTGTCCGATAAGAGAAACACAAAATGTGCAGAGTGGTGGGTCTCCAGGACCAGGATTGGAAACCACTGGCCTAGTCAACCTTTTTAAATACATACAATTCTGGGGCGTTTTGTGGAACAGTGGCTGTGAATGCTCAGACACATTTTTGGATATTTCTGGCACTGCAAAAAATTTAAATAAGTTTTCTGTAGTGTCACATTTAACAAATGTGGGATAGAATATCAAAACAAATATGAAATAAACACCTAAAATTGCCTTCCCAGATGAGTCAAAAGTCAGGTCTCCATGGCAAACTTGTTTGAAGTCCTCCAGAGCCTTCTGATTGATTCGTTCATTGTGGTGGTGTAAAGCAGTGGCGGCTCCAGAGATTTTCTGTTGCAGATGCTATGGGGATGCTCAACACTTAAGAGAAGGTGCTTTGAATTTTGTGGCGTCATTATGGCATTATGGAGTCGCATTGGACCACCCTGGTATAAATTAATGCGTACACGCCCGCATTAACTATATTCGTTCCGCAACTATATATATATATATATATATATATATATATATATATAATTATAATAGGCCTAAGTATTCAACGCAAGGGCTATAGATACAACATACATAAGCCTGCCAATGTAAACCTCTGAAAATATTATTTCACACAATTATGTCACAGTCGAGCCCTGAATACAACGGAGCAGCAACAGACACACGCTTCGGCCTAAAATGCTCAGATCACGAAATCACACAGCCAGTTACCAACACACTAGTCTGACCTAGGGTTGCCACCTTTAGTGTGGCCAAATAAGGGACACCCATTCATTTATTTCTAAAGAACTCTTTAGAGCCTATTTGGTGCACTTTAAAGGGATAGTTCACCCAAAATGAAAATTCTGTCATAATTGACTCGCCCTCATGATGTCCAAACCTGTATGAGTTTCTTTGTTCTGCTGAACACAAAAGAAGATATTTAGAAGAAAGTTTGTACCCAGGCTGCTTTGCGGGCACCATTGACTTCCATAGTAATCTTCCTGTGTGTTCAACATAACAAAGAAATGTATACATGTTTGGAACAACTTGAGGGTGAGTAAATGATGACAGAATTTTAATTTTTGGGTGAACTGTCCCTTTAAGCAGCCATTCTGAACCAGTAATCACTTTTTTGAATTTCAAAAATGTTTATTTTTTTATTTATTTACTTAAATTATGACTATATTATCATGTAATTATTTGTCCGATGCGAACCCGGAGCCATGTCGAGATCCAAACTACAGAATCTCACAAAAGTGTGCGGAGAGGACCAACCTGCCGCCACACAAATATCCTCCAAAAGAGCCCCTCTAAAAAGTGCTTGAGAGGAAGCCACACCTCTGGTAGAATGCGCTCTAATATCAAGAGATGAAGGTAAACCACGCACCTCATAAGCTAAGGAAATAGTCACCTCTGTCACCCAATGGGAAACCCTTTGCTTCGAAGCGGCAAGCCCGCGGCGGCCAGCACCGAAGCACACCAACAGCTGGTTAGATTTCCTCCACCCGTCAGAACGGTCAACATAACACTTCAACGCTCGAACTGGGCAGAGCAAATGAAGTTTCTCGTCCTCCTCCGAGCCAAACGGAGGGGGGTGAAAGGAGTGAAGAGTAATAACCTGAGAGCGAAATGACGTGGACAAAACTTTGGGCACATAACCCGGCCTAGGTCTTAAGGTAACCTTGACTAGGCCAGGGGCAAAATCCATACAGGTCCCGTTAACAGAGAGAGCCTGTAGATTGCCCACTCGTTTCAAAGAAGACAGAGCTAACAAAAGAGCAACTTTGAGAGTCAGAATTCGCTCAGGAGCTGACTCCAAAGGCTCAAATGGAGCCAAAGTTAGCCCTTCAAGGACCACGGAGAGGTCCCAAGAGGGAATACCAGGGGAGCGTGCTGGTCTCAGGCGCCTAACCCCTCCCATGAAAGATGAAACCAGTCTATGCTTGCCTAGAGGGATTTCGTCCGACTCCCTACCGGCAGCTATAGCTGCGACATAGACCCGAAGGGTGGTGGCCGCTGCCCCAGCAGCAAACTTCTCCTGCAGGAACTCCAGAACTGAACCAACCGGGCAGTTAACTGGATCTGCTACATGAGTCGAGCACCACGACTCAAAGACCCTCCACTTGGAGGAATAGAGCTTCCTTGTGGAGGGGGCTCTCGCATTAGCAATGATCTCCTGAACGTCCGCAGACAGACCAGCGTTTAGTGTCGTTGGCCCTTGATGGGCCATACCCACAACTTCCAAATCTCCGGGTGAGGGTGCCAAATCCTGCCCTGAAGTTGTGTCAAAAGGTCCTTCCTGACCGGTATCTCCCATGGGGAGGAGTCCAGGAGGAGAACCATCTCCGAGAACCAAGTCTGGGATGGCCAGTGTGGAGCCACCAGCAGGAGGCTGGCCCCACTCTCCCTTACTCTGTACAGAACTGCCGGAATCAGCTTGATGGGCGGGAACGCATAGAATTTCAGATTGGGCCATTGATGCGCGAACGCATCTATCACCAACGGGGCCGGAGAGCTCAGAGAAAACCAGAGCCGACACTGGGACGACTCCTTCGAGGCAAAGAGGTCCACTTCCGCTTTCCCGAACATCTCCCAAATCTGTGACACAGCTTGAGGGTTCAGCATCCATTCCCCCAACCGGAGCTTCTGTCTCGACAGATAATCTGCAGCGAGGTTTAAGACTCCGGGTACATGGACTGCTCTCAGGGACAAAAACTTGTCCTGAGACCACAGGAGGAGTCGGCGCGCATGCCTGTCCAGGGTGCGCGACCGTGATCCTCCCTGGCGATTTACGTGAGACACCACTGCCATGTTGTCGGTCCTGACAATGACATGATGCCCCCTGAGTGAGGGGAGAAAATGCTGAAGGACCAGGGATACCGCTCTCAACTCCAGGCAATTTATGTGCCAGGAGAGAACTTCCCCCTCCCAGATCCCCATAGCTGGTCTGCCCTCGAATACCGCACCCCAGCCGGTAAGAGAGGCGTCCGTCGTAACCATTTGGCGACGGAAAACAGCCCCCATCTTGACCCCTTTCTGAAGAAAAAGAGGGTCTCGCCACATTGATAGGGCACGAAAGCAGCCGCGTGACACCTTCAATAGGCGAAGGGCCGATCCTGTTGACCGAGCCCCTGAGCGTTTCATCCACCAGAGGAAGGGCCTCATATGGAGCAGTCCCAGGGGAAGCACCGGGGAAGCTGCGGCCATGAGACCCAGGAGCCTGCGACACGTACCCACAGAAACATGATGGCCTAGCCTGAAGCGGACCAAGCATGTTGTGATACTGGAAATACGAGCAGGGGCCAAACGGGCCTGCATCGGAACGGAATCCAGACGAACACCTAAGAAGGTGGTCTGCTGAGCCGGAGTAAGAACGCTCTTGTCGGTGTTCACTCTCAAGCCAAGAGATTGAACGTGTCGAAGAACGACATCTCTGTGATGACAGGCTAACTCCCTGGAGTGGGCCAGAATGAGCCAGTTGTCCAGGTAATTGAGAATACGGATGCCCTGGAGCCTCAGCGGGGCCAGAGCAGCATCCATACACTTTGTGAACGTCCTTGGTGCCAGGGCAAGGCCGAAGGGAAGGACTTTGTATTGATAAGCCTTCCCTTTGAAGGCGAACCTGAGAAAATTCCTGTGTCGTCTGACAACCTGAATATGGAAGTAAGCATCTCTCAGGTCTATAGTGACAAACCAGTCCTCCGCACGTATCTGAGACAAGATAGTCTTTAGCTTTAGCATCTTGAACTTCCCTTTGTAGAGGGTGAAGTTCAGGCGGCGGAGGTCCAGGATGGGACGCAGACCGCCGTCTTTCTTCGGAACAAGGAAATAAGAAGCCTGAAGAAGCCACATTTCTCCTCTGTCTTTAGTAAAAGAAGACGGGGAATTATGTGTCGTGACGTGCTTTTTAAGTGCCAAATGGTTACAGTATACTGTTACAGCAGCTTTTTGATGTGTCTTTGACACGTTTTGACAAGAGTTAACGTTACCTAGCTAACGTTAGCTGGTGCATGTTATGTAAATTTTCAGACAATGAAGAGAAAGTCCACAGACATCTCTTCTTATTTTAAGAAGAAAAGTACAGAAGGAGGAGTGAAAGAGATGGCAGGGGAGCAAGAGAGGCTTAGTAATAGTGAGGATGAGGAGGAGGAGGTGGATGGAGGAGAGGAACAGACAGAGCAGCATGACAAGGATACACAGCCAGCATTAGTGACAGAACATAATGACGAGGAAAAACAGACAGCAGCAGCCCAGGGACAGTCAGCACCATTGGTCACAGAAGCGTGGCAGGACACGGCAAAAGCAGGTGTTAGACGTGTTCCTGGACCAACAGGTGAAGTAACGATCACGTGGCCCTAATAATGAAATTGATGGCTAGCCTAGATAGTAACATCATCTGGAGAAATGTATGTTTTGTTTAGTGTGTTTCCATTAAAATACAAATCATGACATAATCACTTAAAGCGTTTTGATTCATGTTTATTAGTAGTTGAGTTTTATTAGTCTGAATAGAAATGCCTATAGGTCATTATTACAGCTATGATTGATAATTACGAGAGGGGCTTATTATTAGGGCCCAAGCCCAAAGGGCGCAGAGCCCTATTGTTCTTCCTCAGATTATTAGGGCCCAAGCCCTGAAAGGGCGCAGAGCCCTATTGTTCTTCCTCAGATTATTAGGGCCCAAGCCCAAAGGGCGCAGAGCCCTATTGTTCTTCCTCAGATTATTAGGGCCCAAGCCCTGAAAGGGCGCAGAGCCCTATTGTTCTTCCTCAGATTATTCTTTGTTTTTTTTATTTTTTTTTTCGACTTCTCGGGTACTTTTGGGGCACTTAACATGCTCGAAAACTCTTGAAACTTCGCACGGGCGTCGGAATGCGCGGCCATCAGAGCCGGGCTGAAGCTGGTACCCGGGCGTGGCAGGGGGGCTCGACAGCGCCCCCTAAAGTGGGGTCTGAAAACTTGGTCCATATATCAAACACACTTGCACGTACATGTATGAAACTCGGTACACATATAGATCTCATCAGGCCGAACAACTTTCGTGCTCTAAGTTATGCGTCAGCCCTACAGGAAGTGAGCTATTATGGGTTGTTCGGAAAACGCATGCTCTGGAATTTAATATACTCCTCCGAGGCCATTGTTTCGATCATTGCCAAACTCGGTCAGCATGAAGAGAACATATCCAGGATGCTAAATTGCGAGCGGATTTTTGATATCTCAAATGGTTTGGCCGTGGCGAAGCAACGAATTTATGGCGAGAAAAGGGAAACAGGAAGTGTGTTATAACTTGTGCAAACATTGACTGGTTTGGATGACTGACTGATTGACTGGTTTAATAATGTCTTTGGCTGTTTTTGAGACTCTTAGCATGCTTGAAATTGCATGAAACTTAACACACACATCAGAGATGTTAGTCAGTACACATGGGCAAAGCCTCAGAAACGGGTGGGGATGAGGGGCTCTATAGCGCCACCTTTTGACAAAAGTGAAGGGCGTCGTTTCATCTACAATCACCAAACTCAGTATATATATTGACCTCATCGAGCCGGACAACTTTCTAATTTACAGTCATTAGCTTCGACCAACAGGAAGTCAGATATTTTGGTTTGAACGTGAATATTGGTATAATTCAGGCTCTGAGTTTTTACGTTCTCCTCGTAGGCGATTTATTCAATCTCCACCAAACTCGGTCAACATGAAACAAAGATACGGAAGATGTTAAAATGCGAACGGATTTTGGATATCTCAAACGGTGTTGCCATGGCGAGGGATTAAATAAGGACAAAAAAGGGGAATGTGTGCTGCCCTTCCCTCAATGAACACACGATGGCAGCATTGTCTTAGTTTTGAAGCAGGATAAAAAAAAACCTTGTTTCTCTCTCTCTCTCTCTCTCTCTCTCTCTGTGTGTGTGTGTGTGTGTGTGTGTGTGTGTGTGTGTGTGTGCTTGTTTATGTGATTTATTAGGGACGAAAATTTGTATAATGACATGGGTATTACACTGTTATTACAACGTAGTGGTTAATGAGGACATTTCATGTGTCCACATAATAAAAATATCTTTAAAAACATACTAAATAATGTATTATTAAAATGTAACCAAGTAGCTTTAAAAATATACTACAAATTACAATGAAAACATGGTTTATGAGAATATTTCCTGTGTCCCATAAATGAAATAGCTTTAAGGGGTTTGTGTGTCTGTGTGTCTGTGTGTGTGTGTGTGTGTGTGTGTGTGTGTGTGTGTGTGTGTGTGTGTGTGTGTGTGTGTGTGTGTGTGTGTGTGTGTGTGTGTGTGTGTGTGTGTGTGTGTGTGTGTGTGTGTGTGTGTGTGTGTGTGTGTGTGTGTGGGCATGTTTTTGTGAAATATCAGGACACAAATGTGTATAATGACATGGGTATGACATAGGTATTACAAAAAGAGGGTGAAATATGAGGACGTTCCCCATGTCCTCACTTTTCAAAATGCTTATAAATCACACAGAACAAGTTTTTTTCACAGAAAGTGAACTGCACAGTCTCCTGTGAGGGCTAGGTTTAGGGGCAGGGGCAGTGTAAGGGGATAGAAAATACGGTTTGTACGGTATAAAAACCATTACGCCTATGGAATGTCCTCACATTTCACAAAAACAAACGTGTGTGTGTGTGTGTGTGTGTGTGTGTGTGTGTGTGTGTGTGGGGGCATGTTTTTGTTAAATATCAGGACACAAATGTGTATAATGACATGGGTATGACATGGGTATTACAAAAAGAGGGTGAAATATGAGGACGTTCCCCATGTCCTCACTTTTCAAAATGCTTATAAATCACAGAATGAGTTTTTTTTTCACAGAAAGTGAACTGCACAGTCTCCTGTGATGGGCTAGGTTTAGGGACAGGGGCAGTGTAAGGGGATAGAAAATACGGTTTGTATGGTATAAAAACCATTACGCCTATGGAATGTCCTCACATTTCACAAAAACAAACGTGTGTGTGTGTGTGTGTGTGTGTGTCCACCAACTGGCAGCAGGAAGTGTGTCACTTTCAAAAATGCTAAATCACTGTCTTGTTTTCACCCGATTTACTTCAAACTTCATCAGTATAATGACAAAACATGGCAGATGTAGACATACGAATGGATTCCTGATATTTTACATACTGTTGCTATGGCAGTGTGTCAAAGTTTAATCATCTTTTGGCTGTTTTTGAGGCTCTTAGCATGCTTGAAATTGCTTGAAACTCAACACACACATCAGAGATGTCAGTCAGTGGAAATGGGCAAAGCCTCAGAAATGGGTGTGTTGGAGGGGTGTTTATTACAACATAATCATGGTTTATGAAGACATTTCATGTGTCCCCGTAAATCAAAATAGCTTTAAAAGCATACTAAACAATGTTTTAATAAAAATGTAAAAATGCAGAATGTTTTCTGTGATGGTAGGTTTAGGGGTAGTGTGTGTGTGTGTGTGTGTGTGTGTGCGATATGTAGGCTTAGGGGTAGTGTAGGGGGATAGAATTTACAGTTTGTACAGTATAAAAACCATTAAGTCTATGGAATGCCCTCCGCCTGTCTTTCCCCTTCCCCCTCTCTATCACTCTCTCTGTGTGTGTGTGTGTGTGTGTGTGTGTGTGTGGAGGGGGGGGGGGGGCTCTCTCTCTCACCCTGTATGTGTGTGTGCCTTTCTCTCAGTCCTTCCCCTCCCCCTCACTCTCACTCTATCATTGTGTGTGTGTGTGTGTGTGTGTGTGTGTGTGTGTGTGTGTGTGTGTGTGTGTGTGTGTGTGTGTGTGTGTGTGTGTGTGTGTGTGTGTGTGTGTGTGTGTGTGTGTGTGTGTGTGTGTGTGTGTGTGTGTGTGTGTGTGTGACTTTCTCTATTTATTTTTTATATTGGACCACACATATTGATTTCAAATATATTCAACATATTTTTTTCAGAGAGTGAAATAAAAAAAACTTTCTCCCACCATTTAGATTTTATTTCTTTTTGTTGTTAAAATCTTGTGAACCTGGTTCAATGTGCAGATTGCCTCTCTCTCAGTCCTTCCCCTCCCCCCTCACTCTCAGGCTCACCCTGGGTGTGTGTGTGTTTGATTGTGTGCGCTTACGTGTGTGTGTGTGGTGTGTGTGTGTGTGTGGGGGGGGGGGGGGGTGTCTCTCTCACCCTGTGAGTTTGTGTGTGTGCCTTTCTCTCTCGGAATGATAATTTACCCCTTTCGTATCATAGACTATCACAAAAAACTATCACTTTAGTGTGAATAAGTAAAAAAGAACTACAAACACCTTGAATTAAATACTGGCCTTCTGGACTTACAAAATTTTGAGCAGGAAAATATAACTTTTATTTATTTTATCCTATGACATTAAAATTTATCTAGATTTAAATTACATCATGGGTGTGGCTTGTGGTGATAGTGGCACCAGCTGCTGCAGTAAATGTGGCATATTCGAGCGATTTAAAAAAATTATCCTGTTTAAATGCATATTGCCTGCCGTGCACAGTTAAACTGATGCCACCGGCGTGGCGGTGCCACCGGCTTGGGCCCGTCATCGCTGCTCGCAGCTTTAATTAGGGCCCAAGCCCTGAAAGGGCGCAGAGCCCTATTGTTCTTCCTCAGATTATTAGGGCCCAAGCCCTGAAAGGGCGCAGAGCCCTATTGTTCTTCCTCAGATTATTCTTTGTTTTTTTTTTTTTTTTTTTTTTTTTTTTTTTTTTCGACTTCTCGGGTACTTTTGGGGCACTTAACATGCTCGAAAACTCTTGAAACTTCGCACAGGCGTCGGAATGCGCGGCCATCAGAGCCGGGCTGAAGCTGGTACCCGGGCGTGGCAGGGGGGCTCGACAGCGCCCCCTTAAGTGGGGTCTGAAAACTTGGTCCATATATCAAACACACTTGCACGTACATGTATGAAACTCGGTACACATATAGACCTCATCGGGCCAAACAACTTTCGTGCTCATAGTTATGCGTCAGCCCAACAGGAAGTGAGCTATAATCGGTTGTTCGGAAAACCCATGCTCTGGAATTTAATATACTCCTCCGAGGCCATTGTTTCGATCATCGCCAAACTCGGTCAGCATGAAGAGAACATATCCAGGATGCTAAATTGCGAGCGGATTTTTGATATCTCAAATGGTGTGGCCGTGGCGAAGCAACGAATTTATGGCGAGAAAAGGGAAACAGGAAGTGTGTTATAACTTGTGCAAACATTGACTGATTTGGATGAAACTTCAGCTGTGTGTTTGTTGTAAGAGGCCGATCACATGGATATGACTTTTGTGAGTCAAAGTTATAGCGCCACCAACTGGCAGCAGGAAGTGTGTCACTTTCAAAAATGCTTTGAATCACCATCTTATTTTCACCCCATTTACTTCAAACTTCATCAGTATAATGTGAAAACATGAGAGATAGAGACGTATGAAATGGATTCCTGAAATTTCAAATACTGTTGCCATGGCAACGTGTCAAAGTTTAATAATCTTTTGGCTGTTCTGAGGCTCTTAGCATGCTTGAAATTGCTTGAAACTGCTTGAAACTCAACACACACATCAGAGATGTCAGTCAGTACACATGGACAAAGCCTCAGAAACGGGCGGGGATGAGGGGCTCTCTAGCGCCACCTTTTGACAAAAGTGAAGGGCTTCGTTTCATCTACAATCACCAAACTCAGTATATATATTGACCTCATCGAGCCGGACAACTTTCTAATTTACAGTCATTAGCTCCGACCAACAGGAAGTCAGATATTTTGGTTTGAAGGTAAATTTTTGGTTAAATCGGGGTCTGAGTTTTTACGTTCTCCTCGTAGGCGTTTTATTCAATCTCCACCAAACTCGGTCAACATGAAACAAAGATACTGAAGATGCTAAAATGTGAACGGATATTGGATATCTCAAACGGTGTTTCCATGGCGAGGGATTAAATAAGGACAAAAAAGGGGAACAGAAATTCTCTGTCTGCTGCTCTCCCCTCAATGAACACAAGATGGCAGCATTGTATTAGTTTTGAAGCAGGATAAAAAAAAAACTTGTTTCTCTCTCTCTCTCTCTCTCTCTCTCTCTCTCTCTTGTTTGTGATTTATGAGGACACAAATTTGTATAATGACATGGGTATTACACTGGTATTACAACGTGTATGTGTGTGTGTTTAAAAACATACTAAAACAATGTTTTATTAAAATGTAACCAAATAGCTTTAAAATAATCATACTATTTTTCAGATCAATATATTTATTTTATTTAATATATTTCTTCTGAATATTTATTCTCTGTCTGCCCTCCCCTCACTAAAGGGTGGCAGTGTTGTGTTATTTTTTAAACTCTCTTTCTGTGTGTGTGTGTGTGTGTGTGTGTGTGTGTGTGTGTGTGTGTGTGTGTGTGTGTGTGTGTGTGTGTGTGTGTGTGTGTGTGTGTGTGTGTGTGTGTGTGTGTGTGTGTGTGTGTGTGTGTGTGTGTGTGTGTGTGTGTGTGTGTGTAGGCCCGTCGCGACAAGGCAGGCAAACCAAGCAATTGCTTGGGGCCTCGAGCTGGCCTGGGGCCCCAAGACAGCGACAGGTTAAGAATAAAATGAAACGACAAACTGTGTGAGCGCCCCATTGATAGTCAATGCAGTAAAGTGCAATGACACTGCTATCGGGATCCCCCTTAAGGGGCCCCTCTCAGAAGTCGCTGACAGCAGCCAGCCAACCACGCGATCTCTGCTGCGGCAAAATACAAAATCTTCGGATTTTAAGCGGAATTTTATGCTTCAGGAAGCCAGAAAAGAAAATAGAGAAAGGAAGAGGAGGATAAGAAAAAACAAGATAGTGGTATGTGATAAATTACACTGGATAAAATAGCTCTACTTGTCTTGTACAAAAAAAGTGTAAGTTTGCAGCAGGTAGGCTAGCAAAAATATGTTTATGTTAGCTATCGTTACCTGCCTGACGGCAAATGCTGCTTGTAACGAACAGTTAGTGCAACTTTTTTTTCGAAAAGACGGAATGACATGAGATTGCTATAGCTTTGTAATAGGTTTTGATGAAAGTGGCATAGCATGCTCTACTAACTATTATTTATGCTATGCATAAATAACCTGGAATAGTTAATATAGCATGCTATATTAACAATTATTATAAACATTATTTAACCAGAAAGAGGCAGAGGAACATGATTTTTTTCATAGCTTATCTTAATGTGCTAGTGTCGGGATATATACGGTAGTAGACAGTTTATGCAAATATGACATTATTTTTATGAGTTACCAATAGATCTTGAACAATTACTTTATTCTGTGGCAATTTTTACACTGTTACATTTTGAAGTACAGTATCAGGACAACCCACATGTTTGACTGGTACTGTTTACATGTTTTACTGGTACTGCCCACGTTTTACTGGTACTGTTTATTAACTATTTAACAAGGTATTATAGTCATCGGTTGCAACTTTATAATAACCATCCAGATAATGTTTATAGACAGTTTACAAAACAACTAGTAACCCTTAAGTATTCCCAAAGTGTTAGGAATATCTGGTCCGTCTATCTATGTAAAAGTAATGTTTATAGATGTTTAAAAAATGGTTACTTAAAGGTTTAAAAAAAAATTAATGATACAGTGGTGTTTTTTGCAAATGTTTTCAAATTTTATGCACAGTATATGCAACAACAGTATTTGCACTGTAAACCTTTTTATTAATATAAAGTGTAGGTGAACTTAAACTGTATGGCTATGCTGGTATGCTGGTATGCTGTGTGTGTGTGTGTGTGTGTGTGTGTGTGTGTGTGTGTGTGTGTGTGTGTGTGTGTGTGTGTGTGTGTGTGTGTGTCAGTGTCCTATCTGTGTGGATGCGTCTCATGTCAGCTAATCAAGGGACACTGACACACACACACACACACACACACACACACACACACACACACACACACACACACTCGACGCATAGATAGACTCGCGTCAGTTTCCTGCTCACATCGAGTTCTCTTTTGCTCTTGAACAAACAATAACACAGAGGATTGTGAGTATTCTCATATTCGAGTCTTAAATTAGTTAAATAACGTCTTAAATGAACTTAAAGAGTTGTGAGGAAATGAGATGCGCGGGACAGCGCGTGAGATCCACGGCTGTTCTTAAAGTGACAGGAGCACTGATGATGCCTGTCATTAATGTTCATCAAAGAACAACGGGAACAGAGAAAATTGTAGCTTTAATGATGATTCATCTATATTTAATTTATTATTTATGCAGTTAAGGAAGGTTTGATAACTATTACATTTCTGTATAACAGGGAAGGCCATGGGTAAATATAACATTTATTATTTTGGTGATTTAGGTAAAATGGTTTAAAAAAAACACAGCAGAACCACAGCGCATCTGATATGACTGGCATAACGCTGGCGAAGTTAGGGACCGTCTGCAAAGTTACATACAACATTGAAACGTGTATAACGTTACCAAACTTCACTAGCATTTAAAGAGAATGACAGTCATAAAACTGACTGTAAAGTGTTCATCTAGGTGTCAGGTATGATGCACACATTTTGATATTTAATAAAATAAACTGTCAAATCATATGGAAATATGGATATGCATTATTTCACTTGGATACTGTTTGGGCTCTAACACAAAATATGCTTGATTTAAATGCATCGTAGCTGAACACTGATGAGAATATTTATTGAGAATATATTTACAGAGATAATATTAGGTATTATATTTACGACAAATTATTATTATTTATGCGTTATGCGTTGCTATTGACGACGGCCATTAAGTAAAGAAATCCCACAGAATCTAGCTTAAAAAAGTGCTTAGAGCTGCTTTAGTTATTTGTTGTTTGTTTAATTTCAAATATAAAACTTGTTGAAATGTTTTAAGTGTGTGCATCTGTTCTTTTTGAACACTTTCATCTTGTTTGAACAAAACCGTGATAATATTGATAACCGTGATAATTTGGGTCACTATAATCGTGATGTTAAATTTCCATACCGTTTCATCCCTACTTTAGTGTGAATAAGTAAAAAAGAACTACAAACACCTTGAATTAAATACTGGCCTTCTGGACTTACAAAATTTTGAGCAGGAAAATATAACTTTTATTTATTTTATCCTATGATATTAAAATTAATCTAGATTTAAATTACATCATGGGTGTGGCTTGTGGTGATAGTGGCACCAGTTGCTGCGGTAAATGTGGCATATTCGAGCGATTCTAAAATATTCTCCTGTTTAAATGCATATTGCCTGCCGTGCACAGTTAAGCTGATGCCACCGGCGTGGCGGTGCCACCGGCTTGGGCCCGTCATCGCTGCTCGCAGCTTTAATTCTTTGTTGGTTTTTTTTTTTTTTTTTTTTTTTTTTTTTTTGACTTCTCGGGTACTTTTGGGGCACTTAACATGCTCGAAAACTCTTGAAACTTCGCACAGGCATCGGAATGCGCGGCCATCAGAGCCGGGCTGAAGCTGGTACCCGGGCGTGGCAGGGGGGCTCGACAGCGCCCCCTTAAGTGGGGTCTGAAAACTTGGTCCATATATCAAACACACTTGCACGTACATGTATGAAACTCGGTACACATATAGACCTCATCGGGCCAAACAACTTTCGTGCTCATAGTTATGCGTCAGCCCAACAGGAAGTGAGCTATAATGGGTTGTTCGGAAAACCCATGCTCTGGAATTTAATATACTCCTCCAAGGCCATTGTTTCGATCATCGCCAAACTCGGTCAGCATGAAGAGAACATATCCAGGATGCTAAATTGCGAGCGGATTTTTGATATCTCAAACGGTTTGGCCGTGGCGAAGCAACGAATTTATGGCGAGAAAAGGGAAACAGGAAGTGTGTTATAACGTCAGCAAACATTGACTGATTTGGATGAAACTTCAGCTGTGTGTTTGTTGTAAGAAGCCGATCACATGGATATGACTTTTGTGAGTCAAAGTTATAGCGCCACCAACTGGCAGCAGGAAGTGTGTCACTTTCAAAAATGCTTTGAATCACCATCTTATTTTCACCCCATTTACTTCAAACTTCATCAGTATAATGTGAAAACATGACAGATAGAGACGTATGAAATGGATTCCTGAAATTTCAAATACTGTTGCCATGGCAACGTGTCAAAGTTTAATAACCTTTTGGCTGTTTTGAGGCTCTTAGCATGCTTGAAATTGCTTGAAACTGCTTGAAACTCAACACACACATCAGAGATGTCAGTCAGTACACATTGGCAAAGCATCAGAAATGGGCGGGGATGAGGGCCTCTCTAGCGCCACCTTTTGACAAAAGTGGGGGGGTTAGTTTTATCTTCAGTCACCAAACTCGGTACATATATTGTTCTCTTCGAGCCGGACAACTTTCTAATTTACAGTCATTAGCTCCGACCAACAGGAAGTCAGATATTTTGGTTTTAAGGTGAATTTTTGGTTAAATCGGGGTCTGAGTTTTTACGTTCTCCTCGTAGGCGATTTATTCAATCTCCACCAAACTCGGTCAACATGAAACAAAGATAAGGAAGATGCTAAAATGTGAACGGATTTTGGATATCTCAAACGGTGTTGCCATGCCGAGGGATTAAATAAGGACAAAAAAGAGGAACAGAAATTGTCTCATATCTTGTAAAATCATATTTTGATTTCAATTAAATTAAGATTGTATGTTTGGCAATTGAACTTAGATTAATTTTAAATGACTATACTATTTTTCAGATGAATATATATATATATTTTATAAATATTTATTTGTATAATGTATTGTGCCTGTGTGTGCCCTCCCCTCAATGAACACAAGATGGCAGCATTGTGTTAGTTTTGAAACAGGATAAAAAAAAAACATTCCATCTCTTCAGGGATTTGTCTGTGTGTGTGTGTGTGTGTGTGTGTGTGTGTGTGTGTGTGTGTGTGTGTGTGTGTGTGTGTGTGTGTGTGTGTGTGTGTGTGTGTGTGTGTGTGTGTGTGTGTGTGTGTGTGTGTGTGTGTGTGTGTGTGTGTGTGTGTGGACTGGTAATCCCTGATGTTGGGTGCTGCCCCTTTAAGGACGTTGTTCCGGTGAGCGCAAGTGATGTGATCGTGCAGGAAGAAGTGCAGGGAAAAACAAACTGAACTTAGAGAACTGAGTGAGAAAGCCATGTTGATCTCAAATGAAGATTTGAACATTTAATAATTCCAGCTAAAACTATTATCTTACATTATATTCCCAGCGTGGTGAGTAGTGTTATGTTGTTTAAGTGTTGTGATGGTTTGTGTATCACTATGAAGATCGCTATTTGCGATTAGCGCCTAAACTCCTATATGTTATATATTTGTTTTGTTTTAGACATTTACAGTTTGTATTGCCTGTAAAATATGTTGCATTTAGTTAAACAAAGTTTAATGCTTAGTACACAAAGCTGATGTTACAATGTTTTAGAAACGTATTTGGTGATGTGAACATTACTAGATAATAATTGTGAATTGTTTTGTGTTTGCAGTTTGACCACACACGCACACACATAAATGTGCACAAATACTCAACTAAAGTACCACCAAACTCGGTCAACATGAAACGGAATGACTATACTATACTTTTTTAAGACCTTCTCAAAATATTTAAAGACCTCATCGGCGATGAGAACTACTGTTGAGCAATAAAATAAAAATATATAATCATAAGCTATAACAAAAATATATATTAAATTAGGTGAGTGGATAGTTAAAAAAATTTGCAATTACAAAAAGTAATTCTTGAAAAAACATCTCTGGACTAATTTTATAAAATCTAAAAATGTTAATGAAAAGGTACAAATTACTTTGTGTTCTTATTAAATACATTTATAAAAAAAAACAATTTATATTTAATTTATATATGAATGTAAATAATTATATGGGCCTACACAAATAATATAACATTTCAAGATTTATAGTTTATTGTAAACGTAATGTGCAGCTCTGTAAAGGGGCAACAAATATATGATAGATACGTGAGAACAAGATTTTTTTTAATCATCTTTAAGTGCACAAAACTATGAAAATATATGAAAGCGTGGCACAATGCGCTTATGCGCATCCCGGGTGCAGAATGATGCGCTTAAAGCAACATGGAGTCAGAGGGCGCAGTGCACCGCGAGTGCACATTAAAAAGTTCACGGCATAAAGAAACGATGAGCGTTGAGCGCACAAATCCTAGTCTACTATGTATATCGGTCGGTTTCTTCACAGTTTTAAATTCCGGTTATTGTGCGTGTGATGCCTTGTGTTGTCACCCGGGTAGGGAGCACAATATCGTTCAGAAACCGCTAGATAAACTCCAGGAAGATAAATTATTTTATCTGCATATCAAGTATTATAACGGGAATATATCATCTTGGAGTGAGCTTTACCGAGCAGCTGACTGACTGTAACCAAACACGACGCGCAGTTTGAATGCTGAACGGAGAATGATGGACAGCTACAGCGGAGGAAAGATTAGATTAGATTAGATTAGATTCAACTTTATTGTCATTACACAAGTACAAGTACAAGGCAACGAAATGCAGTTTAGGTCTAACCAGAAGTGCAATAGCAGCAAGTGCAGGATATACAATGGATGCGTAAGTGCAGGACATGGATATGTACTGAATATATATAAATATGTATAAATAGAGAGACGTTATTACTATAAACAGAACTGAATTTACAGGTGAATATGTACAGTGAATAAATATACAGATGGCTATTACTATAAACAGAATTTACAGGTGAATATGTACTATGAATACAATATACAGATGGCTATTACTATAAACAGAATTTTACAGATAGAGGTATACAATAATATATTAGGCTAATATGAGGAATAGCAGTGGATTAGGGTAGTGCAATAAATTATGGACAGAGCTATCCGGAAAAAAAAGTGTAAAGTGCAGTCAGAAGACATTCAGCTATGGAATGGCTTTAGATGACTTTGTACTAGCAAATCATAAAATACTAATAAAGATTGCTGAAAGATCATGTGACAATATATATTTCTGATGATTATTTAATTACCACGACATGCCTAATCTGAGCAAGTGACTGCCTGTCTTGAGTTTTGTCGACAGACGGAGGTGGCACGAAATGTGACGGAGGCGGCCGCTATGCAGGAAAAACCATAGAAAAACCCTGCGGTCATTGTTTAAACTCATCCTACTCCAACCAGGAGTCCGCAAATTTACATTTCCCCATTTCGGAGTCTGTTTCGCAACGTGTGGAGGGCGACACATCACCTAACTGCGCATTTCGAAAAATACGTGACATCACCCATAGACGGTGTGCGCGCCCGAGCTGATCTCACTGACATATCACTATTCAGACAGGACTAGTTTTCTAAATTATATTTGAGTTACAATTCTCATCACCCAACATCTGTGATTTCAAATATATTCAAAATAATGTTTTCAGAGATTGAAGTAAAAAAACTTTCTCCCACCATTTAGATTTTAGATTTTATTTCTTTTTGTTGTTAAAATCTTGTGAATCTTGTTCAATGTGCAGATTGCCTCTCTCTCAGTCCTTCCCCTCCCCCCTCACTCTCAGGCTCACCCTGGGTGTGTGTGTGTGTGTGTGGGGTCTCTCTCTCACCCTGTGAGTTTGTGTGTGTGCCTTTCTCTCTTGATGATGATAATTTACCCCTTTCATATCATAGACTATCACAAATAACTATCACTTGTGAATAAGTAAAAAAAGAACTATACAAATACCTTGAATTAAATACTGGCCTTCTGGACTTATAACATTTTGAGCAGGAAAAGATAACTTTTCACATATTTGAAAGAGATCTATTTCATCCCATGACATTAAAAATCATCTACATTTAAATGACATCATGGGTGTGGCTTGTGGTGATAGTGGCACCAGCTGCTGCGGTAAATGTGACATATTCGAGCGATTTAAAAAAATTATCCTGTTTAAATGCATATTGCCTGCCGTGCACAGTTATGCTGATGCCACCGGCGTGGCGGTGCCACCGGCTTGGGCCCGTCATCGCTGCTCGCAGCTTTAATTCTTTTTTTTTTTTTTTTTTTTTTTTTCGACTTCTCGGGTACTTTTGGGGCACTTAACATGCTCGAAAACTCTTGAAACTTCGCACAGGCGTCGGAATGCGCGGCCATCAGAGCCGGGCTGAAGCTGGTACCCGGGCGTGGCAGGGGGGCTCGACAGCGCCCCCTTAAGTGGGGTCTGAAAACTTGGTCCATATATCAAACACACTTGCACGTACATGTATGAAACTTGGTACACATTTAGATCTCATCGGGCCGAACAACTTTCGTGCTCATAGTTATGTGTCAGCTCTACAGGAAGTGAGCTATTATGGGTTGTTCGTAAAACGCATGCTCTGGAATTTAATATACTCCTCCGAGGCCATTGTTTCGATCATTGCCAAACTCGGTCAGCATGAAGAGAACATTTCCAGGATGCTAAATTGCGAGCGGATTTTTGATATCTCAAATGGTTTGGCCGTGGCGAAGCAACGAATTTATGGCGAGAAAAGGGAAACAGGAAGTGTGTTATAACTTGTGCAAACATTGACTGGTTTGGATGAAACTTCAGCTGTGTGTTTGTTGTAAGAAGCCGATCACATGGATATGACTTTTGTGAGTCAAAGTTATAGCGCCACCAACTGGCAGCAGGAAGTGTGTCACTTTCAAAAATGCTTTGAATCACCATCTTATTTTGACCCGATTTATTTCAAACTTCATCAGTATAATGTGAAAACATGACAGATAGAGATGTATGAAATGGATTCCTGAAATTTCAAATACTGTTGCCATGGCAACGTGTCAAAGTTTAATAATCTTTTGGCTGTTCTGAGGCTCTTAGCATGCTTGAAATTGCTTGAAACTGCTTGAAACTCAACACACACATCAGAGATGTCAGTCAGTACACATGGACAAAGCCTCAGAAACGGGCGGGGATGAGGGGCTCTCTAGCGCCACCTTTTGACAAAAGTGGGGGGGTTAGTTTTATCTTCAGTCACCAAACTCGGTACATATATTGTTCTCTTCGAGCAGGACAACTTTCTAATTTACAGTCATTAGCTCCGACCAACAGGAAGTCAGATATTTTGGTTTGAAGGTGAATATTTATGTAATTCAGGGTCTGAGTTTTTACGTTCTCCTCGTAGGCGATTTATTCAATCTCCACCAAACTCGGTCAACATGAAACAAAGATACGGAAGATGCTAAAATGCGAACGAATATTGGATATCTCAAACGGTGTTGCCATGGCGAGGGATTAAATAAGGACAAAAAAAGGGGAACAGAAATTGTCTCATATCTTGTAAAATAATATTTTGATTTAAATTAAATTAAGATTGTATGTTTGGTAATTGAACTTAGATTAATTTAAAATGACTGTACTATTTTTCAGATGAATATATATATATATTTTATGAATATTTATTTGTATAATGTATTGTGCCCGTGTGTGCTGCCCTTCCCTCAATGAACACAAGATGGCAGCATTGTGTTAGTTTTGAAGCAGGATTAAAAAAAAACTTGTTTCTCTCTCTCTCTCTCTCTCTCTCTCTCTCTGTGTGTGTGTGTGTGTGTGTGTGTGTGTGTGTGTGTGTGTGTGTGTGTGTGTGTGTGTGTGTGTGTGTGTGTGTGTGTGTGTGTGTGTGTGTGTGTGTGTGTGTGTGTGTGTGTGTGTCAGTGTCCTGTCTGTGTGGATGCGTCTCATGTCAGCTAATCAAGGGACACTGACACACACACACACACACACACACACACACACACACACACACACACTCGACGCATAGATAGACACGCGTTAGTTTCCTGCTCACATCGAGTTCTCTTTTGCTCTTGAACAACCAATAACACAGAGGATTTTGAGTATTCTCATATTAGAGTCTTAAATTAGTTAAATAACGTCTTAAATGAACTTAAAGAGTTGTGAGGAAATGAGATGCGCGGGACAGCGCGTGAGACCCGCGGCTGTTCTTAAAGTGACAGTAGCACTGATGATGCCTGTCATTAATGTTCATCAAAGAACAACGGGAACAGAGAAAATTGTAGCTTTAATGATGATTCATCTATATTTGATTTATTATTTATGCAGTTAAGGAAGGTTTGATAACTATTACATTTCTGTATAACAGGTAAGGCCATGGGTAAATATAACATTTATTATTTTGGGTTTATGTAAAGATTGTTTTAAGTTCACTTAAATTAAAAGTTGTTTTTTAAAGCCTAATAAATGTTGAAATTGGGAGCTTTCAGTTATACTGTAATGTAACGTCATTAATGTTTCATAGAGACTTTAGTATCAGTGATACTGGCCTT
Organism: Gobio gobio; assembly: GCF_949357685.1. NCBI lineage: Eukaryota > Metazoa > Chordata > Actinopteri > Cypriniformes > Gobionidae > Gobio > Gobio gobio. The sequence goes on along the minus strand of NC_137109.1, from coordinate 14,353,185 downwards.
CATTCATAAAAAATGACAACACAACACATATTTACAATATGCTGTCTTTAAATTGTTTCTAAATTAATTTGGAGAGTAACTGAAATTATTACAATATCAAAATATTAAAAACTTAAAATATTAAAAACTTGCGATTAATCGCGATTAATTACAGAAAAAATGTGATTAATTAGTTAATTTTTTTGTTAACGATGCCCAGCACTAATATATATATTATAAATATTTCTTTGAATAATCTATTGTGCCTGTGTGTGCTGCCCTTCTCTCAATGAACAAAAGATGGCAGCATTGTGTTAGTTTTGAAACAGGATATAAAAAACATTCCATGTCTTTCTTTCTGCCACTCTCTCTTAGGCTTTCACAAATAACTATCACTTGAAATAAAAAGGTCATGTGCTGTGTTTGCCAAGATCACATATGATGCAGATGTCTTTTAATGAATAATTTACTGATATAATTTAAATGTATTAAAAGTAAATTTCACATGGTTTTCTAAAAGTGGCTGTTTATAATAAACTTCCATAAAATGTAGACACGTATCTTACTCTTACCTGACACTGATATTAAAATCATCTTTGCATTTTACTGTGATTTGGCTCAATTTATAAATTTTTTTATAAAAAAAAATTTATTGGACCACCCATATTGAAATGAAAGCACGCTTTATGGTGCATAAGATTGGTGCACAAACGGTAGCTAAGGTAGGTCAAAAACACATGAAGAGAAATGTTAGGATAATACAACATCAGCATTTGAATGGTATTGTGAACTCATTCCAATTTGACCTTTGACATCATCTGACATGAAATTAATTTAAATTTAATTGATCTCACAGATGTGGCTGTTGTGGTTCGTTGTCATAGCAGCACCAACTGCTGCAGTTAATGTGGTGAATTCAGATGACTTTGACATAGTCCTTTTAGTTTTTCCAATTTTAAATGCCTATTGCCTGCTGTGCACAGTTAAGCTGATGCCACCGGCGTGGCGGTGCCACCGGCTTGGGCCCGTCATCGCTGCTCGCAGCTTTAATTATTATTATTAGGGCCCAAGCCCTGAAAGGGCGCAGAGCCCTATTGTTCTTCCTCTGTTTCTTATTATTAGGGCCCAAGCCCTGAAAGGGCGCAGAGCCCTATTGTTCTTCCTCAGATTATTCTTTGTTTTTTTTTTTTTATTTTTTTTTTTTTTTTTTTTCGACTTCTCGGGTACTTTTGGGGCACTTAACATGCTCGAAAACTCTTGAAACTTCGCACAGGCGTCGGAATGCGCGGCCATCAGAGCCGGGCTGAAGCTGGTACCCGGGCGTGGCAGGGGGGCTCGACAGCGCCCCCTTAAGTGGGGTCTGAAAACTTGGTCCATATATCAAACACACTTGCACGTACATGTATGAAACTCGGTACACATATAGACCTCATCGGGCCAAACAACTTTCGTGCTCATAGTTATGCGTCAGCCCAACAGGAAGTGAGCTATAATCGGTTGTTCGGAAAACCCATGCTCTGGAATTTAATATACTCCTCCGAGGCCATTGTTTCGATCATCGCCAAACTCGGTCAGCATGAAGAGAACATATCCAGGATGCTAAATTGCGAGCGGATTTTTGATATCTCAAACGGTTTGGCCGTGGCGAAGCAACGAATTTATGGCGAGAAAAGGGAAACAGGAAGTGTGTTATAACGTCAGCAAACATTGACTGATTTGGATGAAACTTCAGCTGTGTGTTCGTTGTAAGAGGCCGATCACATGGATATGACTTTTGTGAGTCAAAGTTATAGCGCCACCAACTGGCAGCAGGAAGTGTGTCACTTTCAAAAATGCTTTGAATCACCATCTTATTTTCACCCCATTTACTTCAAACTTCATCAGTATAATGTGAAAACATGACAGATAGAGACGTATGAAATGGATTCCTGAAATTTCAAATACTGTTGCCATGGCAACGTGTCAAAGTTTAATAATCTTTTGGCTGTTTTGAGGCTCTTAGCATGCTTGAAATTGCTTGGAACTGCTTGAAACTCAACACACACATCAGAGATGTCAGTCAGTTCACATTGGCAAAGCATCAGAAATGGGCGGGGATGAGGGCCTCTCTAGCGCCACCTTTTGACAAAAGTGGGGGGGTTAGTTTTATCTTCAGTCACCAAACTCGGTACATATATTGTTCTCTTCGAGCCGGACAACTTTCTAATTTACAGTCATTAGCTCCGACCAACAGGAAGTCAGATATTTTGGTTTTAAGGTGAATTTTTGGTTAAATCGGGGTCTGAGTTTTTACGTTCTCCTCGTAGGCGATTTATTCAATCTCCACCAAACTCGGTCAACATGAAACAAAGATACGGAAGATGCTAAAATGTGAACGGATTTTGGATATCTCAAACGGTGTTGCCATGGCGAGGGATTAAATAAGGACAAAAAAGAGGAACAGAAATTGTCTCATATCTTGTAAAATCATATTTTGATTTCAATTAAATTAAGATTGTATGTTTGGCAATTGAACTTAGATTAATTTTAAATGACTATACTATTTTTCAGATGAATATATATATATATTTTATAAATATTTATTTGTATAATGTATTGTGCCTGTGTGTGCCCTCCCCTCAATGAACACAAGATGGCAGCATTGTGTTAGTTTTGAAACAGGATAAAAAAAAAACATTCCATCTCTTCAGGGATGTGTGTGTGTGTGTGTGTGTGTGTGTGTGTGTGTGTGTGTGTGTGTGTGTGTGTGTGTGTGTGTGTGTGTGTGTGTGTGTGTGTGTGTGTGTGTGTGTGTGTGTGTGTGTGTGTGTGTGTGTGTGTGTGTGTGTGTGTGTGTGTGTGTGGGGGGGGGGACTGGTAATCCCTGATGTTGGGTGCTGCCCCTTTAAGGACGTTGTTCTGGTGAGCGCAAGTGATGTGATCGTGCAGGAAGAAGTGCAGGGAAAAACAAACTGAACTTAGAGAACTGAGTGGATGTGGATATGACTTTTGTGAGTCAAAGTTATAGCGCCACCAACTGGCAGCAGGAAGTGTGTCACTTTCAAAAATGCTTTGAATCACCATCTTATTTTCACACGATTGACTTCAAACTTCATCAGTATAATGTGAAAACATGACAGATAGAGACATATGAATGAATTCCTGATATTTCAAATAATGCTGCCATGGCAACATGTCAAAGTTTAATAATGTTTTTGGCTGTTTGTGTGCCCTCCCCTCTATCACCAAAAGGGGGCAGTGTTGTATTATTTTTGAAACTCCCTTTCTCTCTCTCTGTCTCTCTGTGCTTGCTTATGTGATTTATGAGGACACAAATGTGTATGATGACATGGGTATTGGTATTACAACGTAGTGGTTAATGTGGACATGAACTATGACACTATATCACTACAGGACTCATTTTCTAAATCACATTTGAGTTACAATTCTTATCATCTGACAGCCGTGATTTCATGTACTCATTCAGACAGAACTCTTTTTTTAAAACAGAGTGTGAGTGTGTTTTCTATACATGTGCTTTACAGAAGGTCATGTGCTGTGTTTGCAAAGATCACTTTTGACACATTTGTCTTTAAATTCATTATTTACTGACATAGTTCAAATTTATTTTTTAAAAAAATTCACATTATTTTCTACAAGTGTCTGTTTATACGTGTCTTTTTTTCACAGAAAGTTTTTGTTTGAACGTGAATATTTGTATAATTCAGGGTCTGAGTTTTTACGTTCTCCTCGTAGGTGATTTATTCAATCTCCACCAAACTCGGTCAACGTGAAACGGAAGCTTAACGCATTAAAAATATGTAACGCAAATAACACAGCGTCCGTTTTTATATCCATTTTTGCTTAGCGTTACATGATCACGCTCCTATTCATGTACATGCTTCCAAGCGCGACAAGACACAAGAGAGCGCGCTGTATGCCAGTGTCCTGTCTGTGTGTGTGTTAGTGTCCTGTCTGTGTGTGTGTGTGTGTGTGTGTGTGTGTGTGTGTGTGTGTGTGTGTGTGTGTGTGTGTGTGTCCTGTCTGTGTGTGTGTGTATGTGTATGTGTGTGTGTCAGTGTCCTGTCTGTGTGGATGCGTCTCATGTCAGCTATTCAAGGGACACTGACACACACACACACACACACACACACACACACACACACACACACACACACACACACTCGATGCATAGATAGACTCGCGTCAGTTTCCTGCTCACATCGAGTTCTCTTTTGCCTAGGGTTGCCAACTCTCACGCATTTGGCGTGACACTCACGCTTTCAGGCTCTGTCTCACGCTCTCACGCTGCCCAACTTAATCTCACGCCAAATTGCCAAACCTGCTTTTGATATTAAACAATGTCTAAGCTTTTACATTTTTTAAAGTTTTAATGCGAAATTCAAACAATAAATAGCGTTTTGGCGCTAATATGGCATAACAGTTAAAGCCAGAGTGTTGAAAAACCATACGGAGTTGCGACATGCTCTATCATCTCCCGGCGGCGCGCGCAGTCGTGCTTCACAGAAATCTCAATACTTCTAGCGCTGTGTCAATACATTTGAATGGCTTGATACACAACAGCTCCACTTTACAGGGGTTTGCAGCAAGTTTTGGTAAACAGTACAGCATAGTGTGCATTGATTATTACATCAACCATACAGGATCGTTTTATAATGGAGAGTAATGCAACAATGTTAACATTAATGTTAATGTTTTTTATTGTACTTAGCCTTCAGGTATTCCATACTAATTGGTCATACTCATACTAATTGATGGTCAAATGTGACCATACACCTTAACTATTTTTCAATTAAATAAATGTTCTATATTTTAGTTCAATAATATTTATTGAATATTTTGAGGAGATCTTTTGGTACTAAATACTAGTTGTGCAATATTTATTGTCAATAATGACCACTTAAAATATTTTTCTTCTAATATTTGTATTATTTATATTACAATTAGTATAGTAATAAGGTTAAATTAGAGAATTATTTTTCAAAGAGGCAAATTAGAGTCATTTTGTGGAGTCAGCCTGTCATTAATGTTCATCAAAGAACAACGGGAACAGAGAAAATTGTAGCTTTAATGATGATTCATCTATATTTCATTTATTATTTATACAGTTAAGGAAGGTTTGATAACTATTACATTTCTGTATAACAGGGAAGGCCATGGGTAAATATAACATTTATTATTTTCATTTATTATTTATTTATTCCATTTATTATCATTTATTATTACTATACTCTCCTTGAAGTTTACTTCCCGCTACTTTTTCCCTCTTCCTCCCAACCGCGGCTGCAACTGTCTTCTTCTTCTTCGATAGTAGCCTAAGCCAGTGTTTCCCAACCTTTTTTCAGTCATTTTATCATACGTTACGCTAGGGGTGTAACGGTACAGATTGCTCACGGTTTGGTTTGTATCACGGTTTAAGGTTCACCGTTTCGGTACGGTTCAGTATTTGCTATGTTCAGGGAAAAAAGGACTACTGTCAAATAAAACAAAAGAAAATAATAAGAACAAATCATTTAAAAACAAGCAGCAGCACAAATAAATACTATTGAGCAAAGATACTAATAAAATACACTATGCTTTTCAGGTTTTTCAGGTACGTCTAACATTAGTTTTCAGGTACAGAAATTGATCAAATGTAAAATAACATTGCATATATGACTGTATAAATTAAAGATTAATCCTATTAAACTTACAAACGTTATTCAATCAAGAGCAGTGAGTGATGCCCTTGTCTTTTGTTTGACATTAAACAGACAGCAGTAAAGGCTACTGCCCCTTTAAGACCTCGGATATGCGTCGTCTTTTCTGGACTGTATAAAGCTTACTTAAGCCATATACAGACTATGTCTGCTAGAATACTCATCAATATGTTGACATACTTTTTGCGTGAGTTTGTCCATTCAAGAGCAAGACTTGAAAGAGAACTCAATATTTGCGCGCTGAGAGACGTGTGCGCGCTCTCGGATGAGTGCACGGAAAATTTTCTCACAGTGCGCGCGACTTCTCATTCGCGTCTTCTGGCACTAAACCAGATAGTTGCGTGTTCTGAGTTAACACAATCAGAACGTAAAAATACGGGATATTTTACGGGAAAATACTAAAACGGGAAGACAGCGGGAAAAGAGCTAAAATACGTGAGAAACCCGGAAAAAACGGGAGGGTTGACAGCTATGGTGTGTGTGTGTGTGTGTGTGTGTGTGCGATATGTAGGCTTAGGGGTAGTGTAGGGGGATAGAATGTACAGTTTGTACAGTATACAAACCATTAAGTCTATGGAATGCCATCTGCCTGTCTTTCCCCTTCCCCCTCTCTATCTGTGTGTGTGTGTGTGTGGGGGGGGTCTCTCTCACCCTGTGAGTTTGTGTGTGTGCCTTTCTCTCAGTCCTTCCCCTCCCCCTCACTCTCACTCTATCATTGTGTGTGTGTGTGTGTGTGTGTGTGTGTGTGTGTGTGTGTGTGTGTGTGTGTGTGTGTGTGTGTGTGTGTGTGTGTGTGTGTGACTTTCTCTCTTGATCATAATTTAACCCTTTCATATAGGCTATCACAAATAACTATCACTTGAAATAAAAACGTCATGTGATGTGTTTGCCAAGATCACGTATGATGCACATGTCTTTAAATTAATTATTTACTGATATAATATAAATGTATTAAAACATAAATTTCACATGATTTTATAAAAGTGGCTATTTATAATAAACTTCCATAAAATGTAGACACGCATCTTACTCTTACCTGACACTGATATTAAAATCATCTTTGCAGTTTCTGTGATTTGGCTCCATTTATAAATTTTTTATTTAAAAAAATTTATTGGACCACCCATATTGAAATTAAAGCATGTTTTATGGTGCATAAGATTGGTGCACAAATGGTAGCTAAGGTAGCTCAAAAACACATGAAGAGAAGTGTTAGAATAAAACAACATCAGCATTCGAATGGTATTCTGAACTCATTCCAATTTGACCTTTGACATAATCTGACATGAAATTCATATAAATTTAATTGATCTCATAGATGTGGCTGTTGTGGTTTGTGGTCATAGCAGCACCAACTGCTGCAGTTAATGTGGTGAATTCAGATGACTTTGACATAGTCCTTTTATGTTTTCCCATTTTAAATGCCTATTGCCTGCCGTGCACAGTTAAGCTGATGCCACCGGGGTGGCGGTGCCACCGGCTTGGGCCCGTCATCGCTGCTCGCAGCTTTAATTATTATTATTATTTTATCGACTTCTCTGGCACTTTTGGGGCCCTTACCATGCTCAAAAACTCTTGAAACTTTGCACACACATCGGAATGCGCGGCCATCAGAGCCGGGCTGAAGCTGGTACCCGGGCGTGGCAGGGGGGCTCGACAGCGCCCCCTAAAGTGGTGTCTGAAAACTTGGTCTATATATCAAACACACTTGCACGTACATGTATGAAACTCGGTACACATATAGACCTCATCGGGCCAAACAACTTTCGTGCTCTAAGTTACGTGTCAGCCCAACAGGAAGTGAGCTAATATGGGTTGTTCTGAAAACACATGCTCTGGAATTTAATATACTCCTCCGAGGCCATTGTTTCAATCAGTGCCAAACTCGGTCAGCATGAAGTCAAGACACAGAGGATGCTAAATTGCGAACGGATTTTTGATATCTTATACGGTTTGGCCGTGGCGAAGCAACGAATTTATGGCGAGAAAAGGTAAACAGGAAGTGTGTAATAACTTGTGCAAACATTGACTGATTTGGATGAAACTTCAGCTGTGTGTTCGTTGTAAGAGGCCGATCACATGGATATGACTTTTGTGAGTCAAAGTTATAGCGCCACCAACTGGCAGCAGGAAGTGTGTCACTTTCAAAAATGCTTTGAATCACCATCTTATTTTCACCAGATTGACTTCAAACTTCATCAGTATAATGTGAAAACATGACAGATAGAGACATATGAATGAATTCCTGATATTTCAAATAATGCTGCCATGGCAACATGTCAAAGTTTAATAATGTTTTTGGCTGTTTGTGTGCCCTCCCCTCTATCACCAAAAGGTGGCAGTGTTGTATTATTTTTGAAACTCCCTTTCTCTCTCTCTCTCTCTGTGCTTGCTTATGTGATTTATGAGGACACAAATGTGTATGATGACATGGGTATTGTATTACAACGTAGTGGTTAATGTGGACATGAACTATGACACTATATCAGTACAGGACTCATTTTCTAAATGACATTTGAGTTACAATTCTTTTCACCTGACAGCCGTGATTTCATGTACTCATTCAGACAGAACTCTTTTTTTAAAACAGAGGAGTGTGAGTGTGTTTTCTATACATGTGCTTTACAGAAGGTCATGTGCTGTGTTTGCAAAGATCACTTTTGACACATTTGTCTTTAAATTCATACTGACATAGTTCAAATTTATTTTTAAAAAAAATTCACATTATTTTCTACAAGTGTCTGTTTATAAGTGTCTTTTTTCACAGAAAGTTTTTGTTTAAACGTGAATATTTGTATAATTCAGGGTCTGAGTTTTTACGTTCTCCTCGTAGGTGATTTATTCAATCTCCACCAAACTCGGTCAACGTGAAACGGAAGCTTAACGCATTAAAAATATTTAACGCAAATAACACAGCGTCCGTTTTTATATCCATTTTTGCTTAGCGTTACATGATCACGCTCCTATTCATGTAAATGCTTCCAAGCGCGACAAGACACAAGAGAGCGCGCTGTATGCCAGTGTCCTGTCTGTGTGTGTGTGTGTGTGTGTGTGTCAGTGTCCTGTCTGTGTGTGTGTGTGTGTGTGTGTGTGTGTGTGTGTGTGTCCTGTCTGTGTGGGCATGTTTTCGTGAAATATCAGGACACAAATGTGTATAATGACATGGGTATGACACAGGTATTACAAAAAGAGGGTGAAATATGAGGACGTTCCCCATGTCCTCACTTTTCAAAATGCTTATAAATCATACAGAACAAGGTTTTTTTCACAGAAAGTAAACTGCACAGTCTCCTGTGAGGGCTAGGTTTAGGGGCAGGGGCAGTGTAAGGGGATAGAAAATACGGTTTGTACGGTATAAAAACCATTACGCCTATGGAATGTCCTCACATTTCACAAAAACAAACATGTGTGTGTGTGTGTGTGTCAGTGTCCTGTCTGTGTGGATGCGTCTCATGTCAGCTAATCAAGGGACACTGACACACACACACACACACACACACAAACACACACACACTCGACGCATAGATAGACTCGCGTCAGTTTCCTGCTCACATCGAGTTCTCTTTTGCTGTTGAACAAACAATAACACAGAGGATTTTGAGTATTCTCATATTAGAGTCTTAAATTAGTTAAATAACGTCTTAAATGAACTTTAAAGAGTTGTGAGGAAATGAGATGCGCGGGACCGCGCGTGAGATCCGCGGTTGTTCTTAAAGTGACAGGAGCACTGATGATGCCTGTCATTAATGTTCATCAAAGAACAACGGGAACAGAGAAAATTGTAGCTTTAATGATGATTCATCTATATTTCATTTATTATTTATGCAGTTAAGGAAGGTTTGATAACTATTACATTTCTGTATAACAGGGAAGGCCATGGGTAAATATAACATTTATTATTTTGGGTTTATGTAAAGATTTTTTTAAGTTCACTTAAATTAAAAGTTGTTTTTTAAAGACTAATAAATGTTGAAATTGGGAGCTTTCAGTTATACTGTAATGTAACGTCATTAATGTTTCATAGAGAATTTAGTATCAGTGATACTGGCCTTCATTCATAAAAAATGACAATACAACACATATTTACAATATGCTGTCTTTAAATTGTTTCTAAATTAATTTGGAGAGTAACTGAAATTATTACAATATCAAAATATTACAAACTTAAAATATTAAAAACTTGCGATTAATCGTGATTAATTACAGAAAAAAATGTGATTAATTAGTTAATTTTTTACTTTACAGTCATTAGCTCTGACCAACAGGAAGTCAGATATTTTGGTTTGAACGTGAATATTTGTATAATTCCTCTTAGCATGCTTGAAATTGCTTGAAACTCAACACACACATCAGAGATGTCAGTCAGTGGAAATGGGCAAAGCCTCAGAAATGCGTGTGTTGGAGGGGTGTTTATTACAACATAATCATGGTTTATGAAGACATTTCATGTGTCCCCGTAAATAAAAATAGCTTTAACAGCATACTAAACTATTTTTTAATAAAAAATGTAAAAATGCAGAATGTTTTCTGTGATGGTAGGTTTAGGGGTAGTGTGTGTGTGTGTGTGTGTGTGTGTGTGTGTGTGTGTGTGTGTGTGTGTGTGTGCGCGATATGTAGGCTTAGGGGTAGTGAAGGGGGATAGAATGTACAGTTTTTACAGTATACAAACCATTAAGTCTATGGAATGCCATCTGCCTGTCTTTCCCCTTCCCCCTCTCTATCTGTGTGTGTGTGTGTGTGGGGGGTCTCTCTCTCACCCTGTGAGTTTGTGTGTGTGCCTTTCTCTCAGTCCTTCCCCTCCCCCTCACTCTCACTCTATCATTGTGTGTGTGTGTGTGTGTGTGTGCCTTTCTCTTTTGATCATAATTTAACCCTTTCATATAGGCTATCACAAATAACTATCACTTAAAATAAAAACGTCATGTGATGTGTTTGCCAAGATCACGTATGATGCACATGTCTTTAAATTAATTATTTACTGATATAATATAAATGTATTAAAACATAAATTTCACATGATTTTATAAAAGTGGCTATTTATAATAAACTTCCATAAAATGTAGACACGCATCTTACTCTTACCTGACACTGATATTAAAATCATCTTTGCAGTTTCTGTGATTTGGCTCCATTTATACATTTTTTATTAAAAAAAATTTATTGGACCACCCATATTGAAATGAAAGCATGTTTTATGGTGCATAAGATTGGTGCACAAACGGTAGCTAAGGTAGCTCAAAAACACATGAAGAGAAGTGTTAGAATAAAACAACATCAGCATTCGAATGGTATTCTGAACTCATTCCAATTTGACCTTTGACATAATCTGACATGAAATTCATATAAATTTAATTGATCTCATAGATGTGGCTGTTGTGGTTTGTGGTCATAGCAGCACCAACTGCTGCAGTTAATGTGGTGAATTCAGATGACTTTGACATAGTCCTTTTATGTTTTCCCATTTTAAATGCCTATTGCCTGCCGTGCACAGTTAAACTGATGCCACCGGGGTGGCGGTGCCACCGGCTTGGGCCCGTCATCGCTGCTCGCAGCTTTAATTATTATTATTCTCCCAAATGAATCGCTTTTTTGGGGGCCTAAACACGCTCGAAAACTCACAAAACTTTCAAAACTCGTCCAAATTTGCGAAAATTTACGTCTGTTATGGTATTCAGAATTAGGCGTGGCAAAATGGCTCGACAGCGCCACCTAACGTAGTGCCCCACCCGCTACGTTTCACGTAGAGCTATGAAATTCGGTATACACATGTAACAGCCCAATACCTACAAAAAAGTCTCTACGTGCAAAATCTGAAAACCAACAGGAAGTCAGATATTTTTAATTTTTTGTTGCAAAATGTGCCATTTCCAGACGTTGTACTTTAACGAACTCCTCCTAGAGATTTAATCAGATCAACATCAAATTTGGTCAGTCTAATTTAAAGGCCTTTGCGACGTTAAATTGCGAAGATCTTGAGTTTTCCCTGAAGGGCGTGTCCGTGGCGGTCTCGCCAAATCTGATGTTTCGCCATGAAAAAGGAAGTTGTTGTAACTCGGACATACAATGTCTGATCTGCCACAAACTTCACATGTTTTATTAGAGTCCTTGCCTGAAAACATCAACATGGCAATATTCAGTGACAGTCATAGCGCCACCTGTGGGCAACAGGAAATGGCATGTTTTACGCTGTGATTAACTCCTCATTGAGATGTAACCAGATCAACATCATATTTGGTCAGTCTAATCTAAAGGCCTTGGTGATGTTATATTGTGAAGATCTTGAGTTTTCCCTGAAGGGCGTGTCCGTGGTGGCCTGACAAAGTCTGATGTTTCGCCATGACACAGGAAGCTGTTGTAAGTCAGGCATACAATGTCCGATCTGCCCCAAACTTCACATGTTTGATAAGAGTCCTGGCCTGAAGACATCTACATATGAGTTTCAGAATTAGGCGTGGCAAAATGGCTCCATAGCGCCACCTACAACATTTCAACTAAGTGCCCCTCCCGCTACGTTTCACGTACAGGTATGAAATTCGATAGACACATGTAACAGCCCAATACCTACAAAAAAACTCTTGGTACGAAATCTGAAAACCAACAGGAAGTGAGATATTTTGATTTTTCTTAACTAAATTGTTGCAAATTTTCCCATTTCCAGATGTTGTACTTTAATCAACTCCGCATAGAGATTTGATCAGATCAACATCATATTTGGTCAGTCTAATCTTAAGGCCTTTGCAATGTTAAATTGCGAAGATCTTGAGTTTTCACTGAAGGGCGTGTCCGTGGCGGCCTCAGAAATTTAGTTGTTTCGCCATGAAACAGGACATTGTTGTAACTCGGACATACAATGTCTGATCTGCCCCACACTTCACATGTTTTATTAGAGTCCTTGCCTAAGACATCAACATGCCAATATTCAGTGACAGTCATAGTGCCACCTGTGGGCAACAGGAAATGGCATGTTTTACGCTGTGATTAACTCCTCATTGAGATTTAATCAGATCAACATCATATTTGGTCAGTCTAATCTAAAGGCCTTGGTGATGTTATATTGTGAAGATCTTGAGTTTTCCCTGAAGGGCGTGTCCGAGGCGGCCTGACAAAGTCTGATGTTTCGCCATGACACAGGAAGCTGTTGTAAGTCAGGCATACAATGTCCGATCTGCCCCAAACTTCACATGTTTGATAAGAGTCCTGACCTAAACACATCTACATGCCAATATTCAGTTAGTCATAGTGCCTCCTGCTGGCAACAGGAAATGGCATGCTTTATACTATCATTCATTCCCAGAAACACTTTTAAATATGCCATGAAATCCCAAACATGCTAGTAACACAATAAATCTTGCAACACGTGGATACGTGCTACTGTATGTGATTTACGCCATTAAACAGGAAGTTGTTGTAAATCAGGTATACAATGTCCGATCTGCCTCAAACTTCACGTTTGATAATAGTCCTGACCTGAAAACTCTACATGGCAATATTCAGTTATAGTCGAAGCGCGACCTGCAGGCAGAAAGAAGTGTGGCACATTGAAGTGAGTTTGCCATATTTCTCCTATATTGACCCGCTTAAATGCATGTCGCCCACTATTCACTGTTTTCCTGAGGCCACCGGGTGGCGGTGCATGTGCGAGGGCCCTTTCATCGCTGCTAGCAGCTTTAATTATCATTATTATTTTAATATCAGAATAACTGATTTTGCCTCTTGTTTCATTATAGATATCTCCCAGTCAAGAGCAGAGCAGCCCAAGCAGCCACATCTGAAAATTTTCCCTCGTACCTATCAAGGAGACAGAAGACGATGCTTCTCTAAAGACTGGTACAACACACATAAATGGCTGGAATACTCTCAGAGTAAAGACTCTGCCTACTGTTATGCCTGCCGGCACTTCAGTCTCCCCTCCTCAGGTGATTCAGTATTTACATCTGAAGAGGGGTTCAAACATTGGAAAAAGGCAACCTTCAAAGATGGGGGACTTTTAGGTCATGCCAAATCTGAAGCACATACTAATGCAATGTTAGCATGGGCAGAGTATGAAAAATCCACAGCAAGCACATCCTCTCTCTCAGCCTCCTTAAATGCGGAATACAATAAATTAGTGAAGGAAAATAGGGAGTACATTAAAGTTGTTGGAGAAACCCTGCTTCTCACAGCTACACAGAACATAGCACAGAGCGCACATAAAGAATCAGAAGGTGAGAATAAAGGAAACTTTCTCGCTATTATGGAACTGCTAGCCAAACACAATCCCACAGTCAAAAGAAAAATGACAAGTCAAAGAAATGCAACATATCTTGGGCATGACACACAAAATGAAATAATTGATTGTCTAGCTGAAATGGTCCGCACTTCAGTAACTAGTGAAGTTTCCCAAAGTGAGGCTTTCAGCATTTTGGTTGATGAGACTAAAGACCTAAGCAAAAAGGAACAGATGTCCTTTGTAATAAGATACTATTACAATGGGTCAGTATGTGAGAGCTTCCTTGCCTTTGAGGCCGCACAGCGCCTTGATGCTGCAGCACTTTCACAGAAAATAATTCAAATTTTGCAGAAGCATGGTCTTCACTACAAAAACCACCTTGTAGGGCAAGCATATGACGGAGCCTCAGTCATGAGCGGAAAACACACAGGTGTGCAAGCACGCATAAAATCAGAGGCCCCATTAGCTTTTTATGTGCACTGCAATGCACATTGTTTAAATTTAGTATTAGTTGACAGTGTGAAATGCATCCCTGAAGCTAATTGCTTCTTTTCTCTTTTGCAGAAACTGTATGTTTTTGTGTCAGGGTCATATGTGCACCAAAGATGGCTTGAGGTACAGAGGGAGATGTTTCAGGGGGCCCCAAGAGAGTTACAAAGACTGATAGAGACACGGTGGGCATGTAGGTATAATGCTTGCAAGACGGTGAGAGACAGACTGCCAGCCATCATACGTCTACTAAAAGAAATATCAGAAGAGCAAAATGGTGACAGAGCTGTAGAGGCAAGAGGTTTATTAGCCCAAATAGATCTCAAGTTTGTTAGCCTCCTTGTAACATTCACCAGTGTTCTTGGTGTACAGTCCCCACAACTTGATTTGGGCACAGCTGTCACACTTGTTGACTCTCTTGTTGACACATTGGAGAGTTACAGAGAGGGCTCTCTCTTTAATGACATCTGGGACAATACTTTAACTCTTACTGAGCAATGCAACATCAGTGCCTCACCTTCAGGTCGTCAGGTCAGACCAAGCTCTTTGCTTGAAGGGCATTACTTGTTCACTCCAATAGTTCAAAGACAAGAGAGAACAGAGAAAGAGTCCTTTCGGACAGGTTCATTCATTCCAATTATTGATGTGCTTCTCTCTGAGGTGAAGAGAAGATTTTCTAAAGAAAATTGTGTCATAATGAAAGGGATACAGGCCTTGAATCCGTGCAGTGCCATATTTTGTGAGAAAGATGTAGTGTTTCCATTTGCCTCACAATACAACTGCAGTACTGAGGATCTACAATATGAGATCCCTCAGCTTAAGCGCATTCTTGAGAGGAAGCAAAGTAGTGGTCAGGAAACACCAAAGACATTAATAGAGCTCACTGTCTTTCTGGAGCCATTTAAGGAGGTCTTCCACCAAATGTTTAAACTGTGCAAAATTGCACTTGCACTACCCGTGAGCACTGCATCCTGTGAGCGCAGTTTTTCTAAGCTAAAGTTAATCAAAACTGCCTTGAGAAGTACTATGACTGATGAGCGTTTAAGCAATTTGGGTGTGCTGAGTGTAGAATCAAGAAGGGCTAGGGCCATAAATCTTGATGACTTTGTGGATGTGTTTGCCAAAAAACATAGCAACAGGCGAATAAAGCTATTCTGAAGCCTGGTAATCAGAATCAGAGACTATTGATCCCTGCCTGTTGGGAAGTTCTTTTTTTAACAGTAATAATTATTTTTGGTTTTACATTAAGCAAAGATATAAAGGTTTCTTACACATACTGTATAGCCTGGTAATCAGAATCAGGCTATTGATCCCTGTTGGGAAAGTCCTGTTACATAAAGCAAATATGTGATTGTTTCTGTCCTTGCTTTTATTTGCATCTGCCAGTATCTGCTTTTCCCCAGTAACTGTTTTGTTTGCGGTAAATGTACACCTTATGCCAAATATAATTGCAAAATAAAACAGAATTGTTGTGCAACTCAAAATGTTAACTGTACTGTTATTAGTCTATGCACATTATATAATTAGTAACATTAAATATAACACAATAAACCAAAGTATATTAGTAGGAGTTTCCTTAAGTCTTTCTGATAGTTTTCTACAGGCCGGTTTATTACACCAGTAGAATAAAATTCTGAAATTATGGTTTCTAGTTTTGGTGTGCCAACCCAAGATTTTAAGTGGCCCCATCTGGCCACCCCTATAAAAAATTTCTGGAGGCGCCACTGTGTATTAAAGCAGCACTAGGTAACTTTTGCTCTCGGGCTCCCCCTACAGTTGGGAAACAGTATTGTCCTCTACTACTGTCGTAAACTGTCATCCTGCATCAGGGGATGCATTGCACGTGCATTTGTTGCATGACAGCTATGATAGCCCTGAACACTGCAGGAGGAGTTCACCTGTCTATGGAGTTCACATGCAGGTGTTCTGCTTGCGTCGCGTGTGAAATGTCTTCATCCCAGGTACAGTGGCATATGTTTCAGCATGTCATATGAATATAATTTCATGGGTTTAATTTTTTTTTCAAACGCCAAATGATCGCGATGCTCACGTTTACAAGCCAGCGTCATTATAGTAGTCTAGTCTATTGGATACCGTTTTACAGAATCTATATGATACTTCAATTCAATGTTTGAGTGGTAGGCAATAACCATATATCGTCAATATAATATCAAGCTACCATAGATGAATCTTCAAATTTGAAAAATCGATTTGCATTTTAGCTTGAGGCAAGACAAATAAACAAATATCACAGACATGTTAGGTATTGTAACGAGTAGGAAAATAGTGTGGCCCCTTTAAGAGCGTTCGCCCCGGTTGGAGCACCTGCGTTCTGTCTGTGTGTGTGTGTGTGTGTGTGTGTGTGTGTGTGTGTGTGTGTGTGTGTGTGTGTGTGTGTGTGTGTGTGTGTGTGTGTGTGTGTGTGTGTGTGTGTGTGTGTGTGTGTGTGTGTGTGTGAACACTGCGCCTCGAGCTCCCATGTGTGCGGATTATTTTCTGTCTTCTGTTGCAAACAATCATTTATTTTTGTTTTGTTGGGTAATGCTGTGGACTGAAGTGAAGTTTGTGCCGGACTCTCGTGGGGGTTCCGCGGGGAATAAAGTGCGGGCTATTTGATGTCAATCGCCTCCGTGTTTGCATCGACTCCAGTTGCGTTGAGTGAGCTATCTGTATTTTTCACCCGGACACACGCGTTACAGTATCCTAAAATATGATTTTGTACATCTTATGTATTTACTTGCGAGAATGTAGCCCCTACCAAACTTGTACACGCCGTTTAGACATAGGCTTACATAGGCTAACACTCGCACGTCCGAATTTAAGGAAGTGGGGGTGATGGTGGAAGTGACGTATATGCCGTAAAGCAGTCGAATTTTGTAGTTCTTTTTTTTCTCGGGTTACCCGAAACCCGAAGTTTAAAAGTACGATTAAAAACGATACAGACCCCGTCAGGCTATGGCAGACGTGTCATTCAACCTATTGTAAGTCGATGTATCATCACAAGAGTCTTGAAAATATATTATGAAGGTTGAAAAGTTACCTAGTGCTGCTTTAACCCTGTCCCTTTGAGTGGTTTTGTGACATTGACAACTTCAGTCATTTATATTACCTGGTATATTGTTTTATCAGTGTGATCGTGTTCCTTTGGTGAATTATAGAATGTGATAGTGTGAATTACTTCACATTCTATATTCATCTATATTTTATCTATTTTTTGATTTTCTATTTCTAATTAAATCATTTACATTTTGTTATTCTTACCAGAGTTTTATTCTTTCTATAGCTTTTATAATTACCAGTTTATCTTGGGTGCATATAGAGTTTAATTCTAAGTAACTTTCTAAAAGAACAGTAGCCTATTTCATTGTGACTTCAGAGGGGCCTAACTTCAACATCTGTAGGCATTTGGCTAATGAAGGCCAATTTATACTTCTGCGTATACACATGCAGACGCTAGGAGGCAGTGTCCTCGGACATGTTGGTGTAATCAAGACAAGAGCCGAAGAAGAAGCAGCTTGTTGTGTAGAATGTGTACATTCATGTCGGATTATCAGCAGCAGTGAGAGAGCGGCTTTTCTTGCAGCTTGAGTTGTTGTATCTAATACAAATTAAGCATCTCTAGTTGATTAGTAAAGTTAAATAAGGTGATCTGGCGCTGGAATGCGTTTGTGAAATCAAGCAGAGCTCGTGGCGCTGTTTTCAGTAGCGGTGGCTCGAGCAATCGATTGCTATTGCGGAGACTTCATTCACAGCGGATCTATGTATTTATGAATCGCTGGACTACAAAATATTGTGTTATAGCAGACGTAAGTACGGTGGCCCAGTAGTGCACAACACAACGAAATTTAAAAAGCATACATAAGTTCACAACACAACGAAATAAATCCACAACACAACGAAATCAAGCCACAACACAACGAAATCAAGCCACAACACAAAGAAAAGTCCACAACACAACGGAAATGCTCCCGACCACTGGAATTGGCAGACGCTCCCTTAGCGCCGAGGCAGCGGGTCAAAGCGTTCTCGAGTATAAATATGCAGCTATTATGCACGTAAGTGATTTTTAATTGATATTTCATGTCGATATACAACTGCACACTTAAAACTGATCGTAGTGTTTAAATATTTGTGAGATTGGCGAATCTATATAGAACAAGGCAAGGAAAACTAACTTTACCGCACTCCGAGAGTCCCCTAGTGGTCGGGAGCATTTCTGTTGTGTTGTGGCTATTTCGTTGTGTTGTGGACTTTTCGTTGTGTTGTGGATTTTTCGTTGTGTTGTGGCTTGATTTTGTTGTGTTGTGGATTTTTCTTTGTGTTGTGGCTTGATTTCGTTGTGTTGTGGATTTATTTCGTTGTGTTGTGGACTTTTCGTTGTGTTGTGGATTTTGCTTTGTGTTGTGACTTGATTTCGTTGTGTTGTGACTTGATTTCGTTGTGTTGTGTCTTGATTTCGTTGTGTTATGGTTTCATTCCGTTGTGTTGTGGATTTATTTCGTTGTGTTGTGAACTTATGTATGCTTTTTAAATTTTGTTGTGTTGTGCACTACTGGGCCACCGTACGTAAGGATCATCCCATTTCTTGATACACACACACCAGGGCTCCAGAGTGCGACTAAATGGTCGCATTTTGCGACTAAAATTTGAGAGTGTGCGACTGAATTTTACATCCAGTCGCACATGTGCGACCAGTAAATTTGCCTGCTGTCGGTACTGGAGAAATTAAGAAAATACACTTACTAATTATAATCGATAGACGTTATGTCTGGCAAATTCTATCTTTGCCAGCCGTTTCTATATGAGATTAAACCATTTGTCCGTGATGCATTTTTGCCATTCGCAATCCAGAAGAGAGAGAGAGAGAGAGAGAGAGAGAGAGAGCTAGAGCACGTGGAGCTACAGCGAACACAACACCACAGTCAGCTTAATGAGTGACGATGGCCAAGAGAACTATACAAAAGTTTAGTCTGCTTAAACTTTAGGGATGTGCTGTGATATTAATCTAATTTTATTTTCGATTTTGGCTTCTAAGAATTATAAAAAGATGGTATGAGGTAAAACTATTCCTATAGCCGTGTTTGTCGAGCTCATCCTTCCCTTCGCAGCTGCGCTGTCATTTCTCCTTAAACCTAAACTTAACTCAGAATCAGTGATTGTTGTAAACTGCGGGATGTGTTTGATAATAAAGAGCTATTAAATGCACAAAAATCCGCGCAAGATACGCTGTTTCCAACTTCAAGACGGCTTATATGTGTGTGCTGCGAAATGGACCGATTTGCACTTAATATTTTAGGCTTCGTGTGCGCGTCTAAACCATCAAATAAACAACAAATAGCCGGTGTCAAAATGACCGGATTGGAGAGTAGTTATTTTAACAGTTTATATATTAAATGTGCGTAAATAGTTTGGAGAAATAGGAGAATATGATATTATTAGTTCTACATTCGATCGGTCTTAAAGGGGCAGCGTCTAATAAACCTGCTGACGATTGAGCCATTAATTCGAATCGAACAAAAGGCAAATAGAAAATATTCACATCTCTTGAATTAATAACTTTTATAAGCTTTTATAAGCATTAATCTATCAATTTATACAGTGAAAACTATGCAGTGTTATTTTACATTTCATTACTTTATTAGATTTATTTGTAGGTTTGTTCTTTACTGTAATATTAATGTTAGCAGACCTTCCGAATGACTGCACACTGGTCCATTTACAAATAGATGTTTTATATTTTTGTTCAAACTTTGCGGTTTCTTTTGCTATAGATATTTTACTTTTCAGATTATAAAGCCATGTTAATTATGTTCTTAATTGTGTTTATTTTTTTTATAAAAAAAAAAAAATATTTAAAGTATAATAAAAAGAACCGATAAGAATACTGTTAAAGTACCGGATCGATAAGCAGTATAGGTAAGTAAGAGTAACAATAATAATCTAGTAAGAGTAGTAATACTAGTAGTAGTAGTAATAATAGTAGTAATACCATTAAAACCTTAACGATACCGATCCCTATTAGTAATACAGTGGAAATTAGTAGATTTGGTTAGCATGTTGATTTACGGTGTGCGCCCCTAAAATTTCTGGTTGTGCCCCTAAAATTTTCAGTTGGGGGCCACTGTGCTCCTAGTGAAAAAAGTTAGTCTGGAGCCCTGCACACTCCTATCGCATATTTATTTATTTATTGACCTGAGGCGGGAGAGGTTCTGGCAGACCAATCACAGCGTTTGCGGTCTGCGTAGAATTGACGCGTTGTTACATTTTTGGAGAGGTGCGCGTCAGGTTACGGCGTATCCAACGCGTCTATGCGTATGGTACGCCGTACCTTCTGCGTGCACTCGACGCAGAAGTATAAATTGGCCTTGAATCTGGAGCGCTGTCCTACTTAATTACAGTAAAGACAGGTAGGGGGCGCTTCATGTGTGTGTGTTCATGATATGAATATTTTCAATTTTAAGAAAAAACTTGACATGGTTTTAAACTTTTTAAAATGCTCCAAATGGAGCAGTGACTACAAAGATAAATTTGGTATGCCCACTTCCGGCATGAGACTGTTGGCGTGGCGTTGTTGTCCTCAGACCGTTGTGACGTATGCATGGTTCTGCAGTTAGACTATCTTGTTTGTAGCACAATTAGTTACCGTTTATTGTTACTTTGTTATTCTCGTTATTTTCCTATAGCGACTTATGAATCAGAAATCTCGCACATTCACAAAAAATAGCTTACTTCTACGTTGCAGAATAAGGTGATTAAGGTGGAAAATGAGCTGTGTCCTTTGTCTCATTTCCAAGGCTGCAACCTCCGGAGGTCGCATTTGTAAGCCACGTGTTCAGAAATGTCGGATTTCATAAAAGTAACCATTCCTTGCGAAGCATAAATTGTTCATTATGACTTCAGAATGTAGGCTAATGCCATTTCACTTTACTGATAGCCTCAATGACGTATGCAGCCAACAAATGCAACCTGTGGAAAACGCAGCCTTCCCAACCTTAGAATCGTAAAAGGACAGAAAGGCAAAACCAGGCAGTTTGTGTGTAAATGAAGATAACACAGTGGATATACAGGCATGTGTGGGTGGTTTCTCTTTGGTTGTATAGGAATGATAAGTGATGAGTGCCACTTCATTATTCACTGTTATCTAATGCAGTGGTGGAACATTCACATATAATACCACCAATGAAATTTATAAAAGTGCTGATTATCACACAGGACAAATTCAATCACTATGTACAGCGTTTTAATATTGTGCAATGTAGTGGTCAGACTGTAGGCTTCAATGCAGCCACAAGCCATCAAACATCTGTTCAGCAATGTTTAATGTTTGAAATGTCAACTAATCTCAAACAGATCTTATTAATCGATATATATATGACAATAATAAGTTACCCCAAATTATTTAAAATAAACAGATCTTTCAACCAGTCCAAGAAAAATCTCTATTATACAGATATACAGTATTTTCACAGAAAAGTCACTCATCATTTTCAAAAGTTCAAGTTACCTAAATCTTCAAAAGACAAGTTTGAACCAATCTAAGGCATCAATAATAATAACAACACCAAGACACATATGCACACACCCCAGTAGTAATGCATTATCTTACAAAACATAAACTAAATTAGACATCATATCAAACATTTAAAAGCCCTATAAAATAAATAAAACAGGGGAAAATCAGTGGATGTAACCTCTCACTGCAAAAAAACGAGTTGGTCCAGATGCAAAGACTTTTTAGAAATTTACACATGGCTTTGAATTTCCCCACAAGATTTGTATTCCTTAACATTTGATTCAGTTTTATGAAATAGTTAAGGGCTTGTAGTGGTATGGTATTGTATTGTATTTGATTGCTGTAGCACCAGGTTGTTCAATCCTGCCCCTGTAGAGCCCCTTTCATGCAAAGTTTAGCATCAACCCTGATTAAACACTTGAACCAGCTAATGAAGGTCTTCAGGATTACTTCAATCTTCCAGGCAGGTGTGTTGGAGTTAAACGGAAGGTGGCTCTCCAGGAGCAGGGTTGGACACCACATGCTGTAGCACATACAGCAGTGGTTTTCAATCCTGGTCCTGGGGACCCATAGCACTGCATATGTAGATAGGTCCCCATAACTGAGATTAAAATCACAGATGTACAGAAGGCTCTTCTCGCATCTTTGATCACCTTCATACATAAAACCTTTTAATAGCGCTTTTATCAAAAGCACTTTATCAAATCTCAACAGTTTCATTTTCTAACACTGAAGCGTATGCCAATATCCACTAGCTTCACACAGATACTCCTGTAGTAGCTACAGCAATGTCTACCTCAGCCGAAAGCAGAGGGTGGAAAAGGAAATTGAAGGCGAAAGCAAAGGCATTTCGGGCATTAACCCTCCAGTCCTGCTCGATCTTGACCTGTCGTCGTATTGGTATAAGCGGGGAGGCACATGTCTTGCAGTGCAAGGCTTTGAGTTCAAACACTGGCCATTTGCTGCCCAGTCTACCTTCAAGTACGGTGCTGAACTCCACCACACTGCCTGAACTGAGTGCCAGTAGGACATGTCTGAATTCGCTACTAGCCCGAAGCACAATGTCTTTGGTGGCATCATCGAAATCTTGTGCCCCATTGCGCCCCTTCTGTGGCATCCCCACGGTCACTTCAAACTTGTAGTGGTCAAAACGTTTGACATGGCACTTATGCTTTGCAAGCGCCTTGAGCTGACACAACGGTTCAGCGGGTCCCAGCTGGGTCTCGTCACAGGTAGGGTACTCCTCGCCATATAGACATCTGACCCAGTCTGCTATAAAGACTGGGAGAAGGTTGATGACAGCTTGTGCTCCATTCTCGATCTCAGTGACACGAACGTACTTAAACCGACCCTCCCACGTCACCCGGTGTCCCTCCAAGTGGCTGCAGAGGATCTGGGTGTGTGCCATGTTACGCTCCTTCCAGGCACGAGGGCCACACAGGTCACTGTACTCCTGCCAAGTCAGGGTGGAGTTGTATACCTTCATCCCCTCAGAACGGTACACGTAGAACCAGCTGAAGAGCACCAGAGCTGAAATCCACACAAGGATCAACTTGACCACGCTGCTACGCCGCATAAAGCGCAGCACTGCCCAGGGCGACACGCTAAAACGTGTCCACCAGCGTAGCAAGACAGGAAGCACGCAAACACACATTGTTACAACCATTTTGGTCAGTTCCAGGGCAAGGAACCACTGCACCAGCTGGACCAGCATTACGGCTGCTAGAGCCAGCGAAAGCACCGGCAAAGCGAAGAAGAAAAGGAGGTAGCCCACAGCTGTGCGCATTAGCCCCAATGCGGTAGACTCTTGCAACAGCATGACGGACAGTTCACACCAGATGAAGCACACCAGGTAGGGCAGCAGCACACAGTAGATGCCACGTGCACCACCTGCTGTGGCCATACGAGTACACAGATAAAGAAGGTAGAGATACAGAAAACAAGGCACACCCACATGCAGTACCAACCAGTCGCCTAGGTGCATGTTGAACCAAACGCCACCAACTATACGACCCACCCAGCCTCCCAGCAACAGATTCATGAATGCAGAAATGGCAGAGGCAACCTGGGAGAGCAGAGCAAGTTTGGCATGCTGCTGCGCTGCTGGTCGCAAGCTTAAGTAGCTGCTCACAGTGAAGAAGACTGCAACCATAGCCAGTTCAGAACATGGCAACCAGGACTTGTCTGCCATTGGAGATGAAAGGATGAGGAAAAGTGAAGAAAGGAGGAAGCAGAAGTATGGCTCAAGGTGGTTCCATGTGAAGTTTGACTCTGCCTGCTCAAGGTCTATCCCTGGCTCAAAATGAGACAACATGGCTGTCAACGCTCGAAAGTTCTCCCATGCCTTGCTGTTTTGAAAGACTCTGAGAGTACAGATTACCATTGACACAAAAGAGAGGTAGAATATAATGAGAGGAATGACAAGGACAAAGAAATCCAGGGTTAGGTTGGAGATGATGAAGAAGAAGATGAGGGTATTGACGTGATGAGTAGGTATGAGGGCACTAATCCACTGCATGCCCGCACGGGACGCCCAGTCAATCAACACCTCTTTCACCTCCAACACTGCATGAAGTGGAAACTTCAAAACCTGTAAGTATGAAGAAAATTAATTTAGTCAAAAATAATATGTAGTACAGTATTGGCTGTGTCTCAAAACATGGTGAGCTGCTAGTAGGATGCCAATTTTCAAGAATACTCGTTAAAGGGATAGTTCACCAAAAATGTTAATGCTTTTGTTCATCTTCAAAACACAAACAAAGATATTTTTATTATTCTCTCATAATTTTTGCCTATCCAAAGAAAATCCTTGTTTTCAACCGGCAAGCCCTTTTGAGATTTCGTTGACCATATTTGATGTAAGCACTGATCAACATACAACATACATGATTTAACATACAGAGCATGTGAATAAACCATAAAGCAACGTGTCACTTCAGTAGACCTGGATTAAAACATTCAATTCATATGGTTTACTTTTACAATGTATTTAACCACTTTTTGATGCTTGAAAATTTAGTGCTACATTGACTTAATGATTGACTAAATGATGAGAGAAATAAAATATTAGTGATACTCCAATCAGGATTTTTGCAGCCGATACAAATACCGTTTGAGTCTGGAACAACCATAACGACTTATGGTCTGTGGACTTAAATGCCTGTGGCTGCTGCCTGCACGTGTCCGTTAAGTTCATGAGACCATACCGTGTCCCATTTGCCATTTTAGGTGTCAGAAGGGTGCTTGTAGTGGTTAGTTGAGTTAACTTTAAATCACGTGAAATCGTTAAAAATGCCTTCAGGGTGTAATGGGTTAAAAGTGACAGCCAACAGAGAGCTTACATATCACTTATATAAAGATTGAATGATCTGGATCAGGACCGGTATCAGCCTATCATGATGATGATGATTCCACGCCTTTTAATGATTTCACGTGATTTAAAGTTAACTCAACTAACCACTACAAGCACCCTTCTGACACCTAAAATGGCAAATGGGACACCCTATGGTCTCATGGACTTACCGGACACGTGCAGGGAGCAGCCATTTTAAGTCCACAGACAATAAGTGTGCCATTTGGGACGTTAGAAAACACTGTTCATGATCGGATCTCAGAAGTTCGATAGCTTTAGCCATGCAGCATGTCATGTCACGCTGTGAGGATTTTCTCAAGATCTACACATAATGTTATGTTGTGTGTGGGCTAATTTGAATTGAGACAAACCACTCTAAATAAAGATGTTATTTACTGGTTTACTAATGATTAGCAAAGTTACAAAGCAGAACGTGGTGCAAAAGCCTCATCTGTATCCCGTTTACATTTTTCATTGGCAACTTTTTACGGGTTTACCTCATCAAATTGCGATCGATACGTAAAATCAGCCAAATTTAGTGAATCCCATTCGAGTCATAGAATGTAAAATCAGCCAATCTTGATCTGCAACCAATCGATCAGAGCATCCCTATTAAAAATATCTTAATTTGTGTTTCGAAGATGAACGGAAGCGTTTGAGTTTTGAACAACATGAGGTTGAGTAAATAATGACATAATTTTCATTTTTAGATGAACTATCCCATTAAAACTGACAAACAATTACTCATTACATTAATTCCGCAGAACAGAGAACTCCAAATATCATGTACATGTGGCCTACTTTTAGGTAAGAACATGTACAGAAAATAGAGATAAGACTCTTCATTACAACTTCATATTGTACGTTAACTTATAATCTGTAGTGTACATAACCATTATTTATAGAAAACACTCTTAAATATGCTGAATGTAAGCATAACAGCTAGTGTTTGAAATAGGTACTGCAGTCCAAATTCAAAATATTGTTTGCCCCGCCCCCTCCGATGCTCACGTGGGTTGCCAGTTTGAGGACACGGAACAGGAACGAGCGCAATTTACAATGGAAGGAGAGGAAACTTAAGTTTCCGTAAGTTGACGGAAACTTAATGTTTAACGTAAGTTGATGAGTTGATAATCCGCATTTAATGTGCTTTTTTAGATTTTTAGATGGATGCCGAGGCTTTTTAGGTCGGGTAAAGTCTGTGATCTCTGCCCAAGTTTGTTTGCTGGCTAACATGGCTGCAATATGCTGTGTTTTCCGCCAACTGGCAACCTGTGGTGTTAATATACTATTGGGCAAATTGGCAATGTGCGTTATTGACACGGAACACACATTTCAAAGTAAAATAACTGGCAGTAGCATTGTTTTTCAGAGAAACGAGTATGTGAAATCAGCATGTTTCCTAAATATCTGCAAACATACTATGGTATTTTTATGCTTTAGTACAGTAAAAAAAACTTACATACAGCACTGATGATGTTGAACATGCCAAATGTGTGCATTATCACAGACATTAAATTAAATGTGGTGCAAATTCAAGTGTTTTTGATGATTGTATAAGCAGCTTTTTCTTTCTATTTGAAGGTTTATCATTTTACCCAGTGCATACGTGTTTTATATTGTATGTTCTTATTCACGTATCAGCACATTAGCCAACATCCTGTGTGTAATTGCCCATGAAGAGCATCTCAGAATTATTAGAAATAATAATAACACCTTCTGATGCAAAGGCAGTTCATCTGGGTTCTTTACTGGCCCTTCATGATCATCATCATCATCATCCTCTGCTGCTTCCATGGCAGGTGTTGGTGAAATACCCTCAGCATATTGTTTAGTATTCTCAACAAACTCTTCTACACCTACATAGTCAGCCCCTGCCAAAGCAAAAATACACAGATTCAGGTTATTATATTCATATTACCACATATGTAAGAGTCTAAAACACAATGATAGGAAAGATAACACAATGAATTCACCATCTCTTGTGACCAAACTCTCCAAAACTTTTCTTTGTTTCTGTGCTGGGCTTGAGAGAGGGCTGCTGGGAGCACCATCTAGAGGAGGAGCAGGACACACAACATATGTTCTAAAGATAGTTATAGTCGACCCTGTTGATTTATGGAAAATAACTGCATGAAGATTCTTAATTTGTTAATTTGGAGTGCCACAGAAAAACAATAACAGCATACAGGTTGAGAATAGTGTTGGGCAGTAATGCATTACTTAGTAACGCGTTAATTTGATTTATTTTTTAGTAACAGAGTAATTTAACGTGTTATAATTTTCAAAATAGTAATTAGAGTATAGTTCCAAGCCCCGGGGCCTCATTTATAAACGTTGCGTACGCACAAAAGAAGGCGTACGCCACTCTCTACGCAATAATTGGTATTTATAAAAGCAAACTTGACGGGAAAATGTGCGGTCCTTCACGCAAGCTCTGACCCAGGCGTACGCACAAAAACGGGTGAAATGAGAAATGGCGACACCATCGGCAGATGGAAGAAACACATGAAAGTGTGTGAAACTGTAGACCGTTGAGTAAAAGAAATGGCAATACTGCCTCTCATAAATAACTTGAAGACTTCACAAAGCAAGTATTACAATTAACAGCCTACACGAACACCCGTTTGATCGATCTGCAGTGTAAAACAAACAAAATCAAACGAAAATTACAACAGAAATGCAACAAAAAAAAAAGTGAAATATGTTCTGCAACAATATTGGCATGTTATGCAATTCATCCTCATAAATAATATGGTAAACAGAACGAAATAATGTACAAAACTGATATTCTCGTCAATGTGTCCATCTGGCGGAGCAGATATAGATGCAATTAGATAGACAGATAGATAGATAATTAGGGAGATATATAGATAAATAGATAGATAGATGTATTAATTGTCCACTGGGGAAAGTTGTTTTCATAGTAAATTTCAAATCAGCTACGGAATCATGGTATTCATGCAAATGCCTTATGTTATTTTATCGAAAATAAAACAAACTAATGACGTATATGTCTCAACCATTCAGAAAGCTGCAAGAAATTACATTTGCACTGAACTATTTCCCATTTCCACGTAGATAATAGGGATAGGGATTAATAGGGATTCCCCAATAATTGCCGCCAGTCTCTCATCAAGAGGGGTCCGCTCTGGTGTCCCCTTTCCCCCACCCGTGGCAGACACACTCTGGCGATGGAGCGCTATAGACGCTTTTTTGCCTCCACTTTGATGTCCGACCATTTCTTTTTTTTTTTTCGGCCACGGTCCGAGGTTGTGAGGCTACAGCATTTACGGCGTCTGCAAACTTTTGCACCTCAAGTGCCTTTTTGGCATTAGTAATGCCCACACTGTCCCCTCGAAAAAATATTTTTCTCCTCTTTTCCACCTCGCCAACGATAATTTCTACTTCACATTGAGGGAAGTTACGTTTTTTTGATTTCCTCTCTGTATTTGCCATGATTTCGCAATCGATGAATATTAACTTGTGGGCTTTTCACGGACTATTTATGGGCAACTATGGGCGTGACATGAAGCCGCAAAAGCTGCCCTACATTTAGAATTGATTGTGATTTATTAAGGGAAAACTGCGTAGGATGTGCGTGCGCACGGTTTTATAAATCCGAATATTTCTGTGCGTACGCACGTCCTATGTTTCATCCGTACGCCACTTCTGACGCAAATCCTACGCAAAGTTTTATAAATGAGGCCCCAGGTCACTATATGTTACAGCTGCGTTACATCGTTGTCAACAGAATGCAGTGTTTTATCATCTAGAACAGGGTTCTCCAAACTACGGCCCGCGGGCCGAATACGGCCCGCCCCCACATTTGGACCGGCCCTCTGAACAATGACAGAGACATGTAATTTAAAATATTTTAATCTTATCATATCTGTATTTGATAATAAAGGTTGGCTTTCAAACAAAAAAAAAAATCTTAGTTGTTAACTATTACATATCCTTAACTGTCATAATTATTAATGTAGCTTAATTATTTGTTAGATTAACCCACCAATAGAATGGTACATTCAACATAAATTTCCATCGTGATCGAGCGGGTGCACGCGAGCCAGCAAAAAAACAAAACAAAACAAAACCTCCTCAAAGAGACAACAAGATGGCCAAACGGTTGGGAAAGAGAAAAGTTGATTCAGAATGCAGGGTATTTAACCAAAAGTGGACAAGTGATTATTTTTTTGTTCAATGCAAAGAAATGGCGGTTTGTCTCATCTGTCAAGAAATGTCTGGATCCAGTGTTTGACTTCCTGGTTGTCTGTTCCCCGTGTTCACGGAAGACTGGTTGCCCATCCGTGTCCTTCGCTGCCAAGGGAGTAGCCTACTGCCGAGCACCTTGATTAATCTGCTAATGCTCTTATTGGATTATCGCAATAAATACTGTTATTCTAACTCGCATTTGAATCCTCCTTTATTGAACCTGACAATATCCTTTGAAAAGTCTGTACGGTGCACAACAAAATAATAAACTAATCTAGCATTATGATGGATAATAAATACATTTAAAATCATAAAATCTCCACAATAATAATGGTAGTCACTCCGGCCCATGTAATTTGACCGACACGGCCCCCTATTAAAGAAAGGAAAAATTATGTGGCCCTTACAGAAAAAAGTTTGGGGACCCCTGATCTAGAATGTAAAAGAGACAAAGAGTAAAGTCTCAGGTAGTCACACACGCGACGTCATCTACCTGATCCCTACTTTGTCTGGTAAGCACCTGCGAGGCAGGTACTACCAATGAAAACAAACTCAGCATGGAGAGAGAAGTATGCGTTCTGTTTCTGGAAATACAATCATTATTTTGAGTTTATTTCTGTCAAAGGCAAGACCATTATTGTAAGGCTAAATGTGATTAAAACACATTTAAATACAATGTCATGAAATAGTTACGTGTTGCCTATCAACAAACAACACATACCAGCGGTTATGTTCACAAATCACCTTAATTTGAATAGGCAAGCATATGCGTGATTTGGCATGGCAGGCAGCCAGTGCGAATAATAAATAGCCTTACCTAAATGCAGCAAAACAACACTTTCTTCACATTCTGAATGGATTATCGGCTAGAAAGCATGCATAAACACGCTCCCTTTTATAATTACTAAGCTTTCACTCATCTTAATTCATCACAATCTCACGTTCTGCTAATCGATTAAGCGGACTGTACAATGAATAGCTTATTTAGCCTACTTGTCTACACTTTTGTGTTTCAAGTTAAATTCTAATGAGAGAGTGCAGATCTCAGACAAAAACTTTTTGAGTGATGAGGGGATTCTAACTTAAACACATCTGATTGGGTTCAATTGAGCCCTGATTGGGCGCGCTGTGACTCTGTTGCTTCAAGCGCATCATCCTGTGCATGGGATGCGCATACGCGCCACTCTCTATTGGAGCCGTTAGTATTTTAATACCTTTACGCTATGAAAGATTATTAATAGCCTGCCCCATCTATAATATGTTGCTGCCTCATTTAAAAGCTGTGTTATACATTTAAAATAAATGTATTTTAATTTCTTAGTATAGGCCCTAATATCTATAAATATATTTACTTGTTTTTCATGAATGTACAGTGCCCTCCACAATTATTGGCACCCCTGTTTAAGATGTGGTCGTGGACTTCTAAAAATGCTCCTTTTTTTAAAAAAACAACATAGAACCCAAATGCAAAAAAAGAGAAAAATCCAACCTTTCATTTAAGTACATTACTTTGGTGGTAAAAAAAAAAAAAAAATATTCACACATTTAGAAGAAATAAAAACCTTGAAATCATGTGTCCCACAATTATTGGCACCCCAACAATTCCTCTGAAAAATGTAATTGATTTTTTTAAAAATATATTTTTCTGTAGTTGCTAAAGTTGGTCAGGGTATCTAGGAACTTTTAAGTAGTAATTCATGACTTCCTGTTTCCCTAGGGTATAAATATGACATGACACAGAGGCCTAATTCTCTTACCCATTTGTCAACATGGCAAAGACAAGTGAACACACCATTCAAATAAGGCAGATGTGTGTTGACCTTCATAAGTCAGGCAATGGCTACAAGAAAATAGCCACTCGCCTTAACTTGCCCGTATCTACAGTCAGAGGAATCATTAAGAAGTTTAAAACAACTGGAACAGTGACAAACAAAGCTGGAAGAGGTCCCAAGTTTATCTTGCCACAACGCACAGTGAGGAGGATGGTAAGAGAAGCAAAAAAATTCCTAAGCTCACTGTCACAGAATTGCATCAAAGAGTGGCATCAAAAGTCTCCAAAACAACCATCAGACGCTCTCTTCATGCCAACAAGCTGTTTGGGAGGCATGCAAGGAAAAAGCCTTTTCTCACTAACACTCACAAACGTAAACGTCTGGAGTTTGATAAGCGGTACTGGGACTTCAACTGGGATCGTGTGCTTTGGTCAGATGAGACTAAGATTGAGCTTTTTGGCAACAAACACTCTAAGTGGGTCTGGCGTAAAACAAAAGATGAGTATGCCGAAAAGCACCTCATGCCCACTGTGGTGGAGGATCTGTGATGCTGTGGGCCTGTTTCTCTTCCAAAGGCCCTGGGAACCTTGTTAGGGTGCATGGCATTATGAACGCTTTGAACTACCAGGACATTTTAAATAAAAACCTGATGGCCTCTGCCAGAAAGCTGAAGATGGGTCGTCATTGGGTCTTTCAGCAGGATGATCCAAAATATGTGGCAAAATCTACACAAAAATGGTTCAGCAGTCACAAACTCAAGGTCCTCCCATGGCCATCTCAGTCTCCAGACCTCAACCCAATCGAATACCTGTGGGGTGAGCTAAAGAGGAGAGTGCATAAGAGAGGACCCAGGACACTGGATGATCTAGAAAGATTGTGCAAAGAAGAATGGTCAAAGATCCCTCTCTCGGTGTTCTCCAATCTTGTGAAATGTAGAAGGAAGGAGATTGTGAAGGAGGAGAAGTGCTGTCTTGTTGGCAAAAGGGGGTTGTACAAAGTTTTAACATCAAGGGTGCCAATAATTGTGGGACACATGATTTCAAGGTTTTTTTTCTTCTAAATGTTTGGGGGGTTTTTTTACCACCAAAGTAATGTACTTAAATGAAAGGTTGGATTTTTCTCTTTTTTTGCATTTGGGTTCTATGTTGTTTAAAAAAAAAGGAACATTTTTAGAAGTCCACGACCACATCTTAAACAGGGGAGCCAATAATTGTGTAATAATAATTGTTATTTATTTAAAAAACAATTGTGCTTTCAAATCTAAAATAGAATGTAATCAAACTTCTTTAAATAAATAAAATGTAGCAGTGGAAACAAAAAACAATCAAACATACAATAGTAATCTGACAGTTACCAAACATTTTTTACACTACAGATCATTGTTTTGGTATATAATCATATCAATATTAAAAAGTAGCATTACAAATTAACAAATAGTCTTAATTTTCTGCCATATGCAATTTAATAAAAATGATCAGCTAGCTAATAACAACTTTGTTCTGGTTTCACCTCACTCCTGTCTAAATGATTGTAGGCTAGGCCTATTTATTTTACTACACATTGTCAACAGAAATAAGCTGAAATACTGTCGATAATTAAAAATAATTCTTACTACCCACTCTTGCTTAATTGGGTAAGCACTTGTGTTCTCATTTCAGATGCGTTCTGAGTAAATTAATAAACTGATTCATGAGTTCAGTGTTGGACAGATCAGTTGTTCTAACCAGTCGTTAAAATGATTCTGTTCAAATGAGTCATCAGGTCACGAATCGGACATTAGCAGACACGTTGTGTGTGAATCCCGTCTGTAAGAACATCGCGATAGATGTCAACACAAAGAAAACTCTTCATAACTGAATAAAATTTGTCTCCCGTTTATTGAAAGTATGCTTTATGTCAGCTGGTAAGAGAAGAGGCAATGTTTTTTGAGCGCAATTCACAACCAGCGATATTTCAAGGACAAATTTGTCCGAATGTGTCACGTGCAACATGGTTTCGGTCTTCCGACCTTTTGATTTGGATTAATATGTGAAATATGAGAGAGCTAACGCTGATTATTTTGAAGACCCAGAGAGTGTGCGCGGGGGAGGAATTCTCTGATCGGTCTCTCTGTCACTCAGTCACAAGCGCAGCATCTGTTCTACATCGCTCGTAAATCACAATAACTCATCAAATTAGGCTTTGGCGGCCGTCAAAAAATGTTCAATGCAGGAAAAACCCTGACTTTGCAGTAATACCACCTCCCCTCGAAACATTTAAGTTACTTTGCAGACATTGCGAACTAGTTCGCGTGGCAAGCGTGAAATATCTCCTCCACACAGCCGAGTCTCTTCTAGCATGCGACACACGTGAAGCTGACGAATGACGTCGGTTCTGCTGCGACGGAAAAAAACACCTGGATCGGCTTGTGGATCTGTTCATTTTTCCGATCCCCGATCCAGCTATTTTGTCAGTATCGCGGCCGATATCCGATCCTAATATCGGATCGGTGCACCCCTAGTTGAGATAGATCGTTGTTCAGGTTTTGGATGTAGGCCTATGCAGTGAATTACAGTGTATAAGTACAAGTGTGAGTTGATGAAGATTATAGTTAAATGGCTTATTCAGATGTTAATATGGCTAATCATGGAGCTATAGTATTTCACATTTAGGCTTATTGCAAGTGATATTCCACTGATCGTTTTTTGTTTGTTTATTGGATTGTTAATAATTTGAAAAGTCTGTATTATTTACTTATTGTAATTGTTGTTTATCTTTGTACAGACCACACACATACTCATGCATCTATAAAGGCATAAAACGAAAGAACTGTGGTTGACTGAGTTCCTGGGTTCTGACCGACCCACCAGGGCGAGTGTTGCTTATCCAACAGTCCTTTAAGAGAGAAACTAGAATTCCAATTCCAAATCCTACAAATGGTCCTTCGAGCCGGATAACACTTCCCTGGATTAAGATGTCAGCCAATTCTGCACCAGTAAACCCATTGGTTCGCCCAAAGCGCCGTCCAGCCTATCTACAAGATTATGAGGTGGATTTCCCAAGCCTTCATAAATCAGCTTCACCAGTTAATACGAGGGAACAAGCAGTAGAGTCATCTGATGACGATTACTCTTTATCACACATTGGAGTATCTGCTGAAAACCCTAAAGGAGCACACAGTTTAACTGTCTTTTCTACCCCTTCGAGGTTGACTGTGAGGGATGAGCATCGTGATCTCCCAAATCCTCGACAGCAACTCGTTTCCAAATCTTTTCGCCAGTCCATCACCTCAATGTCCGAATCGACAACTACAGTTTGAATCTAATGCAGAGTTTCTTCCCCTTGGTGATGAATGTGATGGATACCAGAGCGATCGATCAGATGCTAGCTCTATAAAGTTGCAAAGGATCTCAGAAGAGAATTCCAGACTCCGTAAAACACAGCAGGCCATTCAAGCTGATCTTAAACGAATCGAAACAGCCAAAGATGAGTTGATCCAGCTTCTAGACAGAGCTTGTAGTTTGCAAAGGCCTTTATCTACTCCTAACACCCAGTCTAATCATCCATCAGCTAAACTCCACCATGCAGTGCATGTGAGTGATGAAGACTGGCCAGCGCCTCCTCCACCCGTCACATATGATGAGCCAGAAATTATGAATCGGCATAATGATAAGCAAAGGCTTCACAGCAGTACAAGGGCTGCACCAATATTCACCCCCCGACTCACTTCAGTGGAGAAGACTGTGGATTCACGCCATCCAAGTCAGTATGATGATCAGCTACGGTGTGGTCAATACCCTGCCCAAATGACAAGTCAACAGCACGTTTACGACCATCCATGGGAATCATCCCAACGTCCTAATCCTGGACATCACAGAATGACATCCTATAATATGTCTCCTCACATGGCATCTACGGATCTGACTGAGAAATATTACAAAGGACCATGCCCCACCATTCCCTTTTTCCGGAATAAAGATCCAAGTGAGTTTGCCCGTTTAAAAATGGCCTTAGACAACCTCTTGCCACCTGATAGTACTGAAATGTTCAAATATCAGGTCCTGGTTGACCATCTAAAATTGGACGATGCTTGTCTAATAGCAGACTCATTCTTGCACTCTCCTACACCTTACAGAGACACCATGATGGCTCTCAATGAACGGTCAGCCCCACCAGGTAGCATTAAAGAGGATTGCTACTATTCTTGATTCTCCTGATATAAGCCGCAACGACCCATCAGCCTTTGAGAAGTTCTCTCTTCAAGTGCAGTCTCTAGTTGGTCTGCTAAAGACATTAGGCCAGGCGGGTAGCATTGAGTTGCAGTGTGGGTCGCATGTTGCACGCCTCCTCAGTAAGCTGCCACCTGAAAGACGGGCTGATTTTCGCCGCCACATGATACATCGGCCTGGAGTAACATTCTCATTGATAGATCTAGCAGACTGGCTGAAATATGAATCTTGGTGCCAAAGCTACGATGATCAGATCGTAAGAGGAGAAAGCAGGCCCAAACGAGAATCTCAGGTAGCTCCACGATCACGCCGAACCACTGCCACTGTACTGACTGGGTCTGGGAACAGTGCTGAGGTAACAACCACTACATATTCTTCTGCTAAGGTGGATGAGAAAGTTAAGAGTAGGCCCTCAGTATATTGTTCTTACTGTCAGAACTCTGAGCATGCATTCAGCCAATGCCCCAGAATTCCAAACCTCACCAAAGAACAGCTCTCAGAGTGGATACGGGCCAATAGGAGATGCTGGCGTTGTGGCCTTGCTCATCAGGCTGCCCACTGTGGTCTAAAGAAACCATGTCCACTTTGCCAGAGAAAGCATCTACGAATTCTCCATGAGGTAAATGAGAGGCCTGTCATAGAGGCATCCAAAACGGAGGCTTGCCTAGTCAGTTCAGCGACACAGACATTTTACCTGAACAAACCAGCCAGCAGTAATAAGGTCTTACTCAAAGTTGTCAGAGTGCTCCTACATCATGGACATTGCACACTGGACACATGTGCAATCCTTGATGATGGCTCTGAGCGTACGATGCTCCTGCCAGAGGCAGTACAGAAGCTTGGCTTGCGAGGGACTCAAGAAAGCTTAGCTCTGAGAACAATCCGTCATGATGTGCAAACCCTTGATGGAGCTTCAGTCTCATTCTACATTTCTCCATACTCTAGTCCAAAGAAGCGGTATCTCATATCAGGAGCCTTTACTGCCCCACAGCTTGATCTTGTTGATCACTCTTATCCAATTCCCAAGCTGCAGAAGCGATACAAACACTTGGTTGGACTGCCGCTGCAGCACTTTGAAAGGGCCAAACCTCTCATCCTTGTTGGTGCAGATCAAACCCACATAATCTCACCAATCGAGCCAGTTAGACTTGGTCCACCTGGGGGTCCAGCTGCAATAAGAACCAAATTAGGATGGACACTCCAGGGCCCTACCAGCCTGTTGGAGCAGAGACTTCAGCCAAAACAGTGTCTCCACATATCCATTCCCCTCAGCAACACAGAATTGTTCAAAAATGTTGAAAGGCTGTGGCAAGTGGATGTTTTGCCATTTCAGAATGAAAAGGAGTGTACAAGATCCAAGCAGGACCAAAAGGCCATTGAGTTGCTGGAAACCAAGACAGTTCGCGTAGAAGTGGATGGTATATGCCGCTATGCAACACCTTTGCTGCGTAAATGTGACATGCCCTATCTTCATGCCACTATGGAAGCTGTCATGCCACGCCTACGAGGTACTGAGAGAAAACTTGTCAGAGACGAGCAACAAGCTGAAGCTTATTCCTCAGAAATCCAGAAGTTGGTTCAGTCTGGAGCTATCAGAAAGCTCAGTCCAGAAGAAAGGGAAAGAGAGGGTGAATCCTGGTTCATTCCTCACCACATGGTGCACCATAATGAAAAGAATCGTGTGGTGTTTGATTGCTCCTTTCAGTTCAATGGCCTCAGTCTAAATGATTCACTCCTTGCTGGCCCCACCTTGGGTTCATCACTCCTTGGAGTCTTACTCAGATTCCGTGAGCATGCAGTGGCCATCAGTGCTGATATCAGGGGTATGTTTCATCAGGTCCGCCTTCTTCCTGAAGATAGACCACTTCTTAGGTTTATCTGGCGTGACTCAAAGGAGAAGGGTTCCCCTGATGTCTTTGAATGGCAAGTTCTGCCGTTCGGGATGACGCTCTAGTTATGAAACTAGAATTCCAATTCCAAATCCTACACATAGACTGTGATTTATTTTTATAATTTGTGACCAGTCACGGAAAGTAGGGACACAAGTCGGTTCTGGGGCATTTTGAGTTATTCTGAAAGTGTAGTCTCCAAGCTTTCCAACGATGTGTAACAGATGGAAATCTGATAATATTTGGAGAAGTTGTGGCCATTTGAAAGTAGGCACTCAAAAAAGCTTAATAGGGAGAAAACGACCTCTAAACATTGTGCAGTTCTCACCTGCTGGGAGTGACAATAGGGCTCATTTACATCTCATTAAGATAAGCCATACCCCCTGTAAAGCTGCATGGTTGCATAGCAACGACAGACCCTACAGGATGCATTGTGTAGCATTAGGACTTTTTGAACAGGATTCTGTGATAACCGTGATCATTTTGGTCACTATAATCATGAAATTAAATTTTCATGCCATTTCATCTCTAGTTATGATCAACTATGATAAACTAAAATCAACTATAATTATGTGTTTT
The DNA here is from genome assembly GCF_949357685.1 of Gobio gobio. NCBI lineage: Eukaryota > Metazoa > Chordata > Actinopteri > Cypriniformes > Gobionidae > Gobio > Gobio gobio. The sequence goes on along the minus strand of NC_137109.1, from coordinate 14,315,281 downwards.
TATAGTATAATATGCAAAGTACAATTTTCTATAAGAAAAAAATGAATCTCTGATTCTGTTCTTTTCTCTGACATTTAAGGGTAACATAGGCCTACAAAGACTCTTTTAGGTCTAAAACAGTTTGTATAGTTGTTAATACAGCGTTCCCACAGCTTGGTTAACTTCAAATTCAAGAATCTTTCAAGGACTTTCCAGGTCCAGCTTTTTTTTTTTTGCGTTTATTTTTGGTCATATGACAGAGGTCTGATATTCTATTTGTCATATTTCTGTTTTGCATAAAACTGAAGAATATTCGGTACATCCTATACTGTATTCTAAAATGATCTGATATTAACGTTTGCATGGATTTTATTGAAAAGAGCTTAGGCTCATGTCATTTTTTTCTGTGAAACGCTGAGGTACCGTATAGTTTTGTGCGCGCGTGAACATCATGGCAACGTACAACACAAAGTACCTCACCTGGGAAACACTTAACGTAACGTGTAAATGCAAGTAACAAACGTAAATCAAGCATAGTCCACAAGGTTTAGGCGAAATAACACATCGGACCGGAGAGAATAATATGGAATTTCTTCCAGAAAACTTCTTGCACAAAATAAATTCAAGCACTTTCAAGGACCTGTATGTATGTATGATTATTTTCAGTCATGTCGTTGTACACAGCCCTCTCTTTCTGCACAAGGGAGAGATGAGCTTGTTCTTTCTTTACTGCTTCAGACTTTCTATCATCTGGGAGGTTTGCACTTCGTATCAGCTGCTCGTTATTGCTTTAGCACTGCCAGCAGAGATCTGTGCGCGGCCAGCCACCAGGGTTGCCAGGTTTTCACAACAAAACCCACACAATTCCTACTCAAAACTAGCCCAATCGCGTTTCAGGGGGGCTTCTCCGGTAAAAATTTGGGGGGTAAAATATGTGTTTTTTTGGCATGGTTGCCTACTAAAATTCGCATTCCCGGGGCTAAATATCACATAATTGGGGTCGCTTCAACCCGCGGACATGAAAAACAGCCCGCGGCAACAGTGTTGAAGTAGCCCAACTGCGGACTTGGCAACACTGAGCCACGCTTCCCTTGGAGGGCGGGGGCAATAACAAAAGAAACAATCTCCGAAACAATCTGCTATAATCTCCGAAAAACAAGCCGATTTCAACCTCAAAGTGTATTCTTTTAAATATACCAATACTGCTATCTCAAACACGGAGAGGCTTCTTCGTGATCTCAACTAACAGATTCTGCAAAAAAGCGAAAATCACCAATTTTGAAAAAAAAACCCGCTTCTTTCTCATTTTGCTCGAAAGTTGTGCTGCCGACTTGTGTCACTGGTCTCCGTGATGGGTCACATTTGTTGTTTTTCTTTATAATTAAGTTGTCTGCAGGGTTTTTCCTACATTGAAAATTTTTTGGCGGCCGCCAAAACAAATTTTTGTCCCGCCAAAGCTTTATTTGATGAGTTATTGTGATTTATGAATGATGTAGAATAGATGCTGCGCTTGTGACTGAGTGTCAGAGAGAACGATCAGAGCTCCTCCCCCGCTCGCACTCTCTCTGTCTTCAAAATAAGCATTCTTAGCTTTCTAATATTTCACATATTACGTTAATCAAAATAAAAAGGTGGGAAGACTGAATCCATGTTGCACGTGGCGCTATCAGACGATGTTTTCCTTTAATTACCGCTGGGTGTGAAATGCGCTCAAAAAACATTGACTGATTCTCTGACCAGCTGACATAAACCATACTTTCAATAAACGGGAAACAAATGCTATCCGGTTATGAAGTGTTTTCTGTGTGTTGACAAATCTTTCGCGATGTTCTAACAGACGGGATTCGCACACAACGCGTCTGCTAATGTCCGATTCGCCACCTAATGACTCCTTTGAACCGAATCATTTTAACGACTGGTTAGAACAACTGATCTGTCCAGCACTGAACTCATGAATCAGTTTAAAGGGGCTATATGCATTTTTCTGAAATTTAAACTCGCGACTGACACCTGTGGCCAAAAAACAGAACTGCTCTTATTTTCTGCTCGCTCTCGCAGCGGTGGTGACGTCACATCCGCAGACAGCGCGGGAAAAGACGACCCGCCAGAAAATAGGAAAAATAGGATACAGGCTTATAGGTGCACCCACTGTGAGCGGACAAGGTGTCAGTATGCTCATCAGGAGATGTTTGAGTCATAAATGGTAAAATAAAAAGGTTATTGTTACGTTTATTTTGGGAGAAAAGTTGCATATAGCCCCTTTAATCATTTACTCTGAACATCTGAAATGAGAACAAAAGTGTGCTTACACAATTTAGCAAGAGTGGGTGTAAGAGTTAGTTTTAATTATCCACAGTCTTTCAGCTTATTTATGTTCATAATGTGTAGTAAAATAAATAGCCTATAAATCACTTAGTTTAGACTGGAGTGAGGTGAACCCAGAACAAAGTTGTTGTTAGCTAGCTGATAATTTTATGAAATTGTATATGGCAGAAAATTAGGCTATTTGTTCATTTCTTTAAAACTACTTTTTAATATTGATATGATTATATACCAAAACAATTATCAGTAAATAGTGTAAAAATGAGGGACAAAAACAAACATCAAGGTATCCCACATGAAAAAATACTATAGTATATTATAGTAAAATTACTATAGTGTTTTTGAACCATACTATAGTAAATATACTACAGTAAATTGTAGTATATTATAGTATTTACTACACTTTGTTAATTTACTGTAGTATATTTACTATAGTACGGTTCAAAAACACTATAGTATTTACTAGAGTAATTTTACTATAATATACTATAGTATTTTTTCATGTGGGATCAAAATAAGATAAGCAAAAGTTACAAACTTTCTTTGAATTTATTTAAAATGTATTGTCAGTATTGCGCTTGCAGATCACGTGGGTAGGGTACTTTTTTACTGTGCGTGTGTGTGTGTGTGTGTGTGTGTGTGTGTGTGTGTGTATGGATGACCATGTCTGTCAGCCACCACCGAAGACCATTTTTGACCCAGGAAAAACCCTGTGTCTGTATTTAGTAGATTGTGTTTAACTTACAAAAGATTGATTATCAGTTCAACACACAGAGGTATAGAAATTCTACATAGATTTAAACAAAACTGCATTGGTATCGGAATCGGCCGATACTCCGAATTTTAAATATCGGATCAGATCGGTTCTGAAAAAATGGTATCGGTGCATCCCTATCACGCAATGAACAAAACTCTGGTGTTTCAGCAATTACTAATCGTAATGCCTCTGATTGGCCATTAGCATTCATAAACTCAACACAGTCGTGTGTGATTGGTTATAGCTGTAAAACGCATAAAAAGTATGATGCAACATGAGCCGATCTAAATTGAATGCAGCAGGCTAAAGAGGTTATTATATTCCGTTTTTTGAGGTTCACTAATTACTAATTACTTTTTAAATAAAGTAATCAGAACAGTAACACGATTACTTTTAAAAGGAGTAATCAGTAATTTAATTACATTTCCAAAGTAACTTGCACAACACTGGTTGAGAACAATAAGAGTAAATAATGACAGAATTTTCATGTTTGGATAAACTATTCCTTCAGCATTATCCAAATTGGTTGATCACAAAGACATATTCCGGATGTTTCACCTGTTTCAGTGTTGAGCTGGCTGACATTTTCCAGAAGTTCAGAGGCAGTGATGTTTTTCTTCCTCTCTGGATTGAGTTTCCAGTACATGAGCAGAGCTGCTTTCCTTACACTGCGCTGAAAACGAGATTCACATGCCAGTGAAGACACCTCCTCTCGGTTCTCTGCTGTGATGCCTGGCACAAACACACAGACACACACTTATCCATTTTAAAGTCAGTCTAAATGTCTAAATCTTAATAAGTATAGAGAAAGGGATCTCATATCTCATACAATCTAGATATCATAAGTATCTGCTTTACCCCTCCTGTCATGCAGGCAATGCTGTAGCAGCTTCACTGCATCTTTTCGTCCATTTTTCGCCGCCTGGAGTAGCCATGTTACCGCGGTGACAGAATTGACTTCTTCGTCTTCTTGCTCGGCTAATCTCAGGTAATATCTACCAATCTGTCCAAAAACAGTGTAAGTTTTCGAATTACTATAACAATGTATAATGTGAGTGTGTTTTTGTGGCATTCAGACCTCTGTCTGTGCTTTGGCATCCCCATTCTTTGCCCTCTGTTTAAGATCATCAATGCTTAGCTCCTCTGGGATTTCCCCTAGAAAATGAAAATAATCCCACACACAAACAGCCTTATACTCACATTGTGATGTCACAACAAATATGTATAGTAAAGCAAACCAGTCCTGTTTGTACTTAAAGGTCCCATGTCATGACCTTTTTTGTTTATGAGGTTTTTTAACATTAAAATGAGTTCCCCTAGCCTGTCTATGGTCCACCAGTGGCTAGGGAAGGTGGATACGGGGCTTTGCCAGCCCAGAGGATTTGAAGAAAATGGATTCCGTTTATTTTTTACATTTAATTCAGTTGCAATGTAAGTAACAGTGTTCATTAATGCCTGATCTGTGATCAGTGATTTCTGATGTGTAGCTAATTATTTAAGTTCACACAGACTTTCTTTCTAAATCGTTTAATACTGTTTAAGCATCAGTGAATCAAGCCAGTGACTAAACCATCAACTTCACATTGTTTCTCTTAGTAGCATGAAACATATCTGTTATTTAAATTGTGATTAAACAACAGAGAGCCATCTCTTTATAATGTTCAAAGCTGTCAATCACACGTCGCAAGTATATCTGCACACTTGCCCTAACTCCCGTTATAATGAATGATGCGGTTATGCTGCACAACGAAGCTCTTACTGTATTCATATCGATATTGTGTTTGTTGTGGTGAAAGCATTTTGTGAAAGAAATCGCGTTGCAAAAAATAGGAGAAATACAGCCAAGTCATTTTGATGTGCCACACTTCCTGTTGCCAGCAGGTGACACTTTGACTATAACTGACTATAACTGGGCAGGCTGGGGCACATTTAAATACATGTAAACAGTGAACCCGTATAAATAGCCCTACACTGGAGGTAATAATACTGTATATTATTGATAAAACAACGTTTTATAATGAGTGAAAAGGAATTCAAAATGAGCAACTTCAAATGTGATATGAAATAACAAATAACTCAACAGTAGTAGAAGCACATGGACTGTGGTAAATGCAATGCAAGCAAGATTTTTTCCATCATAGTTGTATATAGTTTTAAACAAGATGGACCAACATATTTACAACAGTAGAAAGGCTTTTGAGCTCAACAAGAAGCTGTAGCCGTGTTTATTCATATTTAAATTACATTATAAATATATTATTTTTGTTTCCCACAGGATTTTAGACATTTAGACATTTGTCCCTCTAGGCTAGGGGGTGCTCCCCAAAAGAAAATTTTGTTCATTTTAAATTTAAATGCATAAATCTGGTGAATTTTGAGAGCAAAATTAAGTGACTAGATCCATGAAGAAATTGTTTTGTAAAAAATTTTGTACTTTCGTAGTAATTTATTTATTGGTTGCATAGATATGAATGGTGATGGTATAAGGGCATATAAATGATAGTTCATAAATGGTAAAACATGTAGGAGTATGCATTTGAATCATCAAAAATATATAGCAAAAGAAGTTACCTTCGTTGAATTAACTTATTTCTAGAATAATTAGTGGGGGCCTGTAATACATATTTATTATGTGAATATTTAGGCTACTAGGGGTCTAACTGTTCAAATTACTCATGGTTCAGTCTGTATGTGCTATATTCAGGGAAAAAAGAACTACTGTCAAATAAAAATAAAGAAAATAAAAACAAATAATCTAACTATGCAAAAGCACACATAAATACAATCAGAGCAAAGATACTTATGAAATAATCAGTGCTTTTCAGGTTTTTCTAGTAGGTCTAACATTAGTTCTCAGGTACAGAAATTGAATATCAGTAATCAAATGTAAAATAGCATTGCATATTTGACTGTATAAATTAAAGATTGTTATTAAAGTAGGTGGTGCTATGAGCCATTTTGCCACGCCTAATTCTGAAACCCATATCCGGCGTAAATTTTCGCCACTTCTGACGCGTGTGCAAAGTTTCATGAGTTTTCGAGCGTGTGTAGGCCCTTAAAAATGCGATTCATTTGGGAGAAGAATAAAACCCGTAAGTTCCCAACCCGTAAGACCTTCAGAACATAAATTAAGATATTTTTGATGAAATTCGATGAACACTTTCAAGGCCCAGAAAGTATTTTTTAACTATTGTTAAAATAGTCCATGTGACTCCAGTGGTTCAACCTTAATTTAAAGGGGGGGGGGGGACACTCAGTTTCAGTCAGTCTCATGTCAATCTTGAGTACCTATAGAGTAGCATTGCATCCTGCATATCTCCGAAAAGTCTTTATTTTTATTATAATTATAAAAGAAAGATGCGCTGTTCCGAGTCTTTCCGAAAAAAGCCGTGCGGCTGGGGGCGTATCGTGTGGGCGGAGCTAAAGAATGTCGAGCGCGCGCCGCTGTTACTGTGTTGAGTGCGTCTGAAAGCTGTGTCATCCCTAAAAGCGGGGAAAAACTTTATTCAACATAAAAAATGGCTTTTAATCAGATACAGCCATACATCTATGATCCGGAATCAGACCCAGAGGCTGAAGTTGAACAGGAGCAGCAGCAAAAACGACTAGAGCAGGACGTCGACTATGTGGTATAAGTTACACTAACTATATAATATGTTTAGCGGCTTGTGTTATTTAGAACACCATGTCAAGCGCGAGTGTTACAATGTGTGTGTGTGTGTGTGTGTGTGTGTGTGTGTGTGTGTGTGTGTGTGTGTGTGTGTGTGTGTGTGTGTGTGTGTGTTACGCATGGTTTGTGTAGACATGATTTGTAGTAAGCGGACTGGTTTTGCACGTCAGGCTAGTGTTTACATAGAAAGACATGGAATAGTTGCGCATTTGAATGAAGAAGCACGCTTATTTAGTTCAACATATTTCCCCACTCTTTGTGTATTGTTGTTTGGAGTGCTTTTACAATACACAAAAATACACATATAGTGGCCAGCTAAACAAATGTACACACACTATACATCGCATGCTCCATTGATCAATACGTGATCATGTTTGGGCTACTTGATGGGCATAGGCAAAAACGTTGGGACCTTTATCGTTGGGACCACTCCATCCTTCAGTATTAGGCGATCTGAAAATCCGTCGTCGAACTGGGCCTTGTTTATAAAACAATCGGCACCGAAATGCAGGGAACAGACATAAATATTTGCGCAACTCAGTTGCTGATCCGGAAAAGCAAATTCCATCTGTACGAGCCAGCGCTTTGATGGGCGTAGCCTATTGCTTTCACGCTCTCTCTCTCTCTCTCTCTCTCTCTCTCTCTCGCGCGCGCGCACGCTCTTCCGGTAGAATTGCCCGTACGGCCCATACAAGGAAATTCCGCCCTGTTGACGTCAAGCAGACCCATGATCGAAAAAAACTTTCCGAAACTTATGACTAACAGGAAGTACTAATTTTGGCAAAGAAATACTCCCATCAAACGTCCACCTTAGCTTTTGAAACTGTGTCCATGTTTAGCATGGGAATCCAAGTCTTTAACAGTGCAAAAAGATCAGTATGCATGAAACAGCATTTCACCCCCCCTTTAATGAAGCGACGAGAATACCTTTTGTGCACAAAAAACAAACAAAAATAATGCCTTTATTCAACAATTTCTTCACATCAGTGTCAGCATTCTACGTAATTTACGTTGGTCAGCTCCTGCATCAGTATCACACGCATGTGTCGTGGTGTTCACGTGAACAGCTTCGGCCAATGGTAAGCCTGTGTGCTGGATTTTTGTTTGTTTTTTGCACACAAAAAGTTCTCATCATTTCATAACATTAAGGTTGAAACACTGGAAAACACTATTTTAACAATTTAACAGTTTTTACTACCTTTCTGGACCTTGAAAGTGTTAATTAAATAACTGTCTATGGAAGGGTCAGAGAGCTCTCAGAATTTCATCAAAAATATCTTAATTTGTGTTCCGAAGATTAACAAAGGTTTTACGGGGTTTGGAACGACATGAGGGTGAGGAAATAATGACAGAATTTACATTTTTGGGTGAACTAACCCTTTAAACTTATTTCGGTTTGTTGTCCAGGTAACATTTATAATTTTGAAAAATAAAATATACAATATAGTTTAAAGGCCTGTTCACACCGGGACGATTTTCGCGCGCGTTTATCGCCGACGTTTAACGCCTCGTGACTAAACAATGGGCGACAATGTGAGTGTTCACACCGACGCGTAAAACGCCAGGCGTAAAAGCGTCTTTTAAAAAAAACGCCTCGGGTTCGTTTTTTTATTTTGACGGGGCGCGTTAAAAACTGGCCGTCCAATGGGATCAGCGCTTTTGTTCACGTGCCTGGAGCTGCTGAAGTGACAGTAAAACACAACTTCGGTCTTGCACAAAATCGGTCTTGCCGAGCACACATTGATACGAAGAAGAAGTAGTAAGTAGACAAAGAAGAAGATGGGATGCTAATGCTGCTTGCCAGTTAGCAAAAAGTGTGTGAATGGTTTTGCCATAGACATAATATATCTGTGGTTTTGGCAAGCACGTAAATACTGTCTCTCCTCTTCTTCTGTGTGACAAGCGAGTGTCAGAAGCGTACGTGCCGCAGCACCACCTTGTGTACCGGGAGCGCATCTACTGAATGTGCACGTTCACTCGGCGCATCGCCAATGAAAATTGCTTGGGTGTGAACACTCAAGACGCGCTGAAAAACGTCACGAAAAACGCTGGCGATAAGCGCGTGCGATATTCGTCCCGGTGTGTACAGGCCTTAATTCTAATTAAAATTATAATTTGGCTGGTGCGTCACTTCATATTAAGAGCCCCTGTGAAACAGGAAATAATGACTTATCACTTAAGTGTTCCTGATCAAGAAGGTAAACTAAAAATATTAATAAAAAACCTTGTATACGAATGGGTAAATACTTCAGTTCGATTTTTACTTATTCGAATTTGTAGCGGTGCCAATCATTTTGGCACACATTTTTTGGAGAAAAACATATTTATATATATATATATATAAAATGACAATATCCAAAAACTATTTTAATAGTTCTAGATAGCAAAAACAACACTGGTGCATGTGTAACAGAAGATCTGAACTAAGTCTACACAATGACTTAGAGTAGTGAGTAGTGACTGTAAGGTGGAAAATAATCAAAGATATTTGAAATGGAACAAAATCCTCTGCTTTGCTGTTAACTGCCATCGTCGTGATCAAGATATTGAAATTGACTCAACCCCTTCCCCCTTAACGCCATCAGAAGGGCCAGGTTGAGTTAGAAAGACAAAAGAATGATTGGCCGGCTGGCCAACAGGTTTTCGCACCTTTGATACAATGGGGGAAGTTTTGTCTGATTGGTTATTTTCAAATGTCTCACGGGTTGGTCTGATTGGTCAGTTTTACAAGAGTCAGATTAAAATTTGGTGACATCAGGGAAGAGTATAAAAGAGGATTTCATCTGTAGCTCGCTCTCTTTGGATTCTCTGGCTTTCTCTGGAGAGAGCTGTTCTTTAGCTCTCTCCCTCTTTCTTTCTTTCTCTCTCTCTCTCTCTCTCTCTCTCTTTCTCTCTCTATCTCACAGGTAACATTCTAGGCAGAGGCCTACTGAGCATAATTAAAGGTTTATGTTTACATTTATTTGAAACGATTTTAAGTGTAACCATAACTAGAATTTGTGTTTCCTTTTAGAAGAGATTTATGTCTATTATGTAATTGACATTTTACATTTACTTGATTGTTAATAAATTGTTACATTTTGATCCTTTCTGAATTAATCTGTAATTATTAACTATCTCCAATGTGGAACGGTATAATTGCAACAAAGGGTTAAAACGGAACGATCCACTGTATGATTAACTATCAAATATAGATGACCAAACAACCGGTTGGGATTCTCTTCTAAATGCGACAACTTTGATAAATGGAGTCAGATAAAGAATATTATAATCAAATCCATTCTTCCAGCTGAGACACTGAACGCGTAAGGCCTTCACCGCGGTTCGCTACCGATCATTGGAGCGAATTCATGCGGTCTTACAGTTGGTGACCCCGAATACGTGATGTTGCGAGCAGACGAGCAACGTGTTTTCAGCGAAGTATTGGATTTAAAATCAACAAGAGATTTGAGCTTCTCTTTCCTCAGCTGTTCTGTTGATCTTGTGAATGGATTAAAGCGGACCCTCCGACCAGAATGAGTAAGTAAACCTTCTTTGCCTTTTAGAATTGTTGAGGGAAAGTTTTATTTGCAACTCACACATATAGACACATTTCTAGAACGGGTCGGTATGCCCACTATAGATCGGAACCGTAGAAATCCGATATTGTGTAAGAATTAGACGTGAAACATGACTTTTCAGGGAAATAACAGCAGCAGTGTAGATGAGGAAATTATGGCAATTTTAGGCGTACAATTACAAGATCTCCTCGTTCGATTAAGCGATAAAGGATTGAACCTGAAATGGAGTAACACCGAAATTATATCCTGGTATTCTGCTAAGGGCGCACAGCTCAAATCTGAATCAAAATACAAGAAAATCCCCGCTGCAATTGTTTATTTGCTTCGTCGTAACGATCTCAAGACAATGGTCGAGAACGAACGAACGATAGCAAATATCAAAGAAATTGAAAGATTGCGATCTGACGAATTACAAAAGTTAAGATCAAAAGTCGAATCAGTCTCATACGAGCAACTTGAGTGGGCTAGGCAGCGTGAAAATATGGCAACAAAAATTGATCAGTTACAAGGAAAACTTCAAACCGGCAATAATTACATATCTGCTCTCGAAGATTGTTGTGATAATGCAGGATTTCCAGTGGCCGCAGTAAAACAAGCAGCACTGAATGAAACTTTTGAGCTAGCGAAGCCAAATGATAATGATGACAATGATGCTGCGTTAGGATACAGGCCACAGAGAGAAACTCATAACCGAGCTCCTGTGTTAATGCCTGAACATCCAAAACAACGAAGCCTGATAAAGACTCGCACAAAAGCTAACGACACAGCTAAGAAATCTGTTAAGGTCGCCGTGCTTAAAACTATGACTAATGCGAACGACGAAACCACAACGATCAGCCGTCCGTTAACCTGCGAAGAATGTTCTAGACACAAACAAGTCGTTGGAGTAATGCCAAGAAAAGGGCCGTTTCAACCCTACTGGGAAACATTGATGCTACAGGCTACGGTGTATAAGCTAGAAGTTAGAGACGTGTGGCAAATAGCACTTCTCACTCTCCCTGAAGAGCTCAGACCGAAACTAACCGAAGGCATGAAATCTGGCAACATAATCGAACGAGTCCGCAACGAAACAGACGAAGCCATATATGAACGACTAAAACAGGCATTATTAGAAATGAGGGGACCGACACACGCAGATTGGAGCAAAATACTAGAAATCCAACAGGCGAGTGATGAAACATTTGAGACATACGCCGAGCGGTTATGGGTAACTTACAGAGAACACTCAGGATTAGAAAATGCAGATCGAGACCATGACGCGTTATTACAACTTGTGAAAAATAATGCTGGCATCCCAATCCAACGGGCTTTGTCAAATGGCGTCGATCCAGTTAAAAACACATTCCAATCCATAGTAGACTGGGGCTCAAGAATAGAAAATAGATGGAAATCTAAGCTAAATGCTGAAAAGTGCATGACTCCCATAATGCTTAACAGCAATGGGATTAAAAAGCATGTTCACTTCGTAGATGAGGTGACTTGCTCTAATGAATCTGAAGCATTTAGTTCAGAAAATGCACAAGAAAGTGTGTCTATTTTAGCTCTTAAGGGGATGCAGGATGATTTGCAAGCATCCGAGAGTCATGAATATACTGAAACTCCAGGAGAAGGTAGCAGACAACCCAATGGCAAAAAGAACAGGTTTTGCAGATCCTGTCAGAAAATCGGACATGTCGATGGAAAATGCTGGTCACTGGGTAACGGGCGACCTCCACCGTATTTTCAGAAAAATAGGAAATTACTTTTTAAAGGCAAAGAAAAGCGCTCATTTGCAGGTAAAACTCTCAGTGAGCTAACTGCAGTGTTCATGCAAGGCCTTCAGCTATTAACTTCACTTGCCAGCGGGCTAGCAGCCTCTTAGCAAGGAGTTTAATAATAAAACATCCAGATTGCAATGATCCTGTTTGTATTTTCAAATTTGTAATTATATAACACATTGTGCGCATTGATTACACATAATAGTTGTTTGTGTTACAAGATACACATAGACTAGTCAAGTTTATTCTTTAAAACACATGATTGCTTTACTGTAAGTGATGAAACACTTAGGATAAAGGTCGTAGATGCTGCGCATTCTAGGCCATGTATCTTGTGTAAATTGGAATAACTTTAATACTGGAATTGTACAGCAATTTCAAGTTGCATGTGACAATGTTGAATTTGTTTGTCTCCTATAGTGGAAGCTCTGCTATTTCCCATATAGCTGCAGTAAACCATAAACAGGAACATAGAATTGCCATCTGGCTACAGTGTGAATTACAATTGCATTAACCATGAAAATGTCTTCATCGCAACAGGACTCAATAACTCTGACCTTTGCTATTTCTAATTTGAGCAAGTTATAATACTTTTCATTGGTTCAATTCCCAGTGCCAAAAAGGAGGGGAATTGTGCTGTTAAATGTGGCACAGATAATAGAAAACCAATTCATAGTTAAATGTGGCACAGACAATAGAAAACCAATTCATAACCAATTCATCCTTCACTCAGATTGTGAAGGCTCGACTGCCAGAACAGTGTTAAGTGTTAATACACAGAAACAGCAGCAGCAATTAACTGTGTTTCTCTCTAAATTTGTTTCTCTTTAAATTTGTAATTTGTTTCTATCTCAGGATGACAATTGCAATTCCTTGGAGGACGGACGGCCAAAAGGCCCTCCTCCCCCCTGCATCTCAAAACTGGAGATGTGAGAGATGGGTGCGAATATCTTTATATATATTTGATGGGGTCAATCACACCTCACAATATGTCTACATGACCTCCCAGTGAAAAAACTGGAATTAAATTATGCAACACAGATTGATATTGATTAGATTCCACCCATCTCCAAAACATTAACACAGAACACACCCTACACTCACGACAACATCACCTGGAATAGACCAAATCTATTCAGGCTGAGCACTACACATCATAAACGACAAAGATGACATAGAGTCTAAAAGTGTTACTTCACTAAAGATCTATTGTTCATCTTTTCACACTAACAGATCCAGATAGCTACACTCACACACACACACACACACACACACACACACACACAGTTACCAGGAATACCCATTATTGTATGACTAATCATATTTAGATCTACATTAATTACATTGGAAGATTCCTGAGCAAACACAGTGGTTATTATATATGTATGTTTTCATAAATGTGATTGATTTGTTGTTTTTCTTTTATGGTTTATTGATGAGTACCATCTTTTTTTTAATGTATCAATTGCACTGACTTTTGCTACATTTCCTTCGAGAAATTCAGACCAAAATGCTCAAATTCCACTACCACCGAAATAGTGGAAAGTTACATGAACTTTGAGTTTGATTTCCGAGTCTTGGTTACACTGAATATTTTGCTAATACTCCTCATGAAAAGGGGGACTTAAAAATCAACAATGATATGTTTTGTTATAATGCATTTTATTTCAATGTTCCCAGAAACAATGTACGAGCTTGTGGAATCTTCTTTTTATTCTCAAACCCTGACCACTTTATTAAGTATTTCGATTTAAGGGCTTATTGCCGGAGACCATTTTGATATGACCACATCAGACTTCTGACCAATGAAAAATGCCATGTATGCTTTTGTTCTTTGTTGTGCTTAATCACAGAATACCTGCAGCAAAAGTTCGCTCCTGTGTCCTGCCTCAAAAAGATTGACTGTTCTTGAGGTGTGAAGTATTCAATGGACGTTTTGCATATCAATGATGAAGTTCTCATGCAGGGCTACAAGGACAACAAAGGCTGAAAACTGATCAGCTGCTTTTGCAACAAGTCTGGACGAGAAGTCTGAAGAATAACATCTACACACAACAGAAAGCATATCTTTGTGGACAATGCCACCTTTGGACTCAATGGTTGTGGCCAATGGTGCCAAACGGGGAACTGTAAGGTGGAAAATAATCAAAGATATTTGAAATGGAACAAAATCCTCTGCTTTGCTGTTAACTGCCATCGTTGTGATCAAGATATTGAAATTGACTCAACCCCTTCCCCCTTAACGCCATCAGAAGGGCCAGGTTGAGTTAGAAAGACAAAAGAATGATTGGCCGGCTGGCCAACAGGTTTTCGCACCTTTGATACAATGGGGGAAGTTTTGTCTGATTGGTTATTTTCAAATGTCTCACGGGTTGGTCTGATTGGTCAGTTTTACAAGAGTCAGATTTGAATTTGGTGACATCAGGGAAGAGTATAAAAGAGGATTTCATCTGTAGCTCGCTCTCTTTGGATTCTCTGGCTTTCTCTGGAGAGAGCTGTTCTTTAGCTCTCTCCCTCTTTCTTTCTTTCTCTCTCTCTCTCTCTCTCTCTCTCTATCTCACAGGTAACATTCTAGGCAGAGGCCTACTGAGCATAATTAAAGGTTTATGTTTACATTTATTTGAAACGATTTTAAGTGTAACCATAACTAGAATTTGTGTTTCCTTTTAGAAGAGATTTATGTCTATTATGTAATTGACATTTTACATTTACTTGATTGTTAATAAATTGTTACATTTTGATCCTTTCTGAATTAATCTGTAATTATTAACTATCTCCAATGTGGAACGGTATAATTGCAACAAAGGGTTAAAACGGAACGATCAACTGTATGATTAACTATCAAATATAGATGACCAAACAACCGGTTGGGATTCTCTTCTAAATGCAACAACTTTGATAAATGGAGTCAGATAAAGAATATTATAATCAAATCCATTCTTCCAGCTGAGACACTGAACGCGTGCGGCCTTCACCGCGGTTCGCTACCGATCCTTGGAGCGAATTCATGCGGTCTTACATGACATAGGAACTTGTGGAAATACAAGCATGGGAGTCTTGAGACATCTGACTTTCCTTGACTGGGTAAAATAATAATCAATGACAGCATTTATGCACATTTTATCTTGGTTACTCTTATGGATTAGCACTGTTACGACTACACAATCTTAAGGCAATTTTTACTATTTTACGTTTTGGCGAACTGTGTTTTTGTTTGATCTCATTTGTACGTTTTTGTATGATCTGCTTATGTCCCAGTTATGGGTATGGTTATGGGTGGACCGTCATGCTTACTTTTTTCTAATAATCATATGTTTTTGTATGATTCACATTGTAAACATTTATACAAAATCGCCACCTCATCAAATAGTTGTTTTCCCATGAGATCGGGTTGGTTACGAGCGTGAACTGTGTGCTAAACAGGAACTGTGTGTTAAACGGAGTGAATCTGTACCCTGTGGAGGAAAAGATGATTGTCCAGGAAAGGCAGTGTGGCAACTGCTGGCTGCATTCAGCTGGGATCGACCTGTCTGTGAGGCAAGGTGTGGGGGTGGATTCATTGCTGAAGGGGAGGAGCTAGGCTTTGAAGAAGAGGACACTGGATGAATGGTATGCCCTGACGCAGAGAACGCTGTGGGAACAGATGATGCTGGGGATGACAGAGGAGATTCAAGTAGAGAAGCGTCCATTTCTAAGCCCTGAACTAAGGCAAAAAAGAAGAAAAAATAATAATAATGGAGAGTACAAAACAAATGGCTGCAACATTTTTGATTTCTATTTTTCATGAAATATCCTACTTACACAGCTTATCCTGCCTTATGGAAAATCATATATTAAAACATAATATAAAGTAATATGTAATGAAAAAATATACAAATTAGGCCTATAATTTTAGTGAGTACATTTCTTAGTATTGGTATTAGTGATTTATTAGTAAGTGAGTATATTTTAAAGGGATAGTTCACCCAAAAATGAAAATTAGCCCATGATTTACTCACTCTAAAGTCATCCTAGGTGTATATGACATTCTTCATTCAGACGAAGTTATATTAAAAAATGTCCTGGCTGTTCCAAGCTTTTTAATGGCAGTGAAGGGCTGTTTAGTTTTGAAGTCCATAAAAGTGCACCTATCCATCATAAAAGTAATCCGGCTCTGGGGAGTTAATAAAGGCGTTCTGAAGCGAAGCGATGCTTTGTGTAAGAAAAATATCCATAATTAAAACTTAACCAACTGTAATCTCTAAATTCTGCTAACTGGCGTACGCAGGTTCAGGAGAGACTGGCGTTCCAACGTATATGACGTAGGATGAAGGCGTAGGGTAAGTCCTGGTGACAAACGCGGAAGTGCAGAGGATAGAGCAAAACACCTGGTTCTTGCGAAAACTAGCATATTCTCACCGGAATGTCCTACTACATCATACACTGGTACGCCATTCTCTCATGAATGCGCGTAGCCTACGACAGTTAGCGGAAGTTAGAGATTACAGTTTGTAAAGTTTTAAATATGGATTTTTTTCTCACACAACAGACTTCAGTGCTTCACTTTCAACAGACCTTTATTAACCATCTGGAGCCGTGTGGATATCATTTATGATGGATGGAGGCACTTGTATAGACTTCAAAACAGAAAAAGCCATTCACTGCTATTATAAAGCTTGGAAGAGCCAGGACATTTTTGTATTTGTCTGAAAGAAGAATGTCAAATAGACCTAGGATGACTTGAGGATGAGTAAATTATGGGACAATTTTAATTTTTGGGTGAACTATCCCTTTAAGAGTGATAGATATTACTTAAAAACAAATAGTACATTTAAAATATACCATGGTAACCACAGATTCCACCATAGAACCATACACTTACGATTATCCTTACTATAAAAATGTGTGCAGTGTCATCATAAAAACAACAAAACGACAACAACAACAAAAAAGACAATGAAAGATTCTTAAGGAGTCCCCATGTTCATTTATTACACTTTTACAGTAGTTGAAATAATTACTTTAGTATTACATGAAAACGAAAGAAAGCTATTGTTACCATGGTAAAAGTTTTGCAATGGGTGTATTTGCATTAGTTAGAGAAGCAAATGAGTCTGAGCTGTCATTCTGTCATTGCTCACCCGTGTCACCTTCAATGCTGACCGGCAGAACAGAAAGTAAAGTTACAGTCAAACAAACACACATGCATGTGTGTTAAACCGCGTCAAACACTGACAGACAAACGCCGGGGAGCAAACAGAAACACACCCGAACATCTTCAAACGCTCAAACTCTGTATTTCTACATGTCTGTTCACATACATACATAAATGAAAGTACAGCGTCAGTGACATTTCTGTCGCTTTATTTCTCTTACCTGAGCTCCTCCATCAGTTCATCATGAGCATGTGTGAGCTGTCAGCACAAGCCTGCAGTTACTTAAGTCTGTTCTGACACTAGACGCGGTGTAAATAAAACGTGATGATCAGAGGCCCGCCATGCTGCTCAGTAAATAAACCCTCCCTCACAGACTGACTCCACCAGAATGTTGACATTGTCCTATTCAAGTTCCTGTTGCTGCATCCCTCGATTTTCAAAATAAAAGACTTAAAGGGTTAGTTCACCCAAAAATGAAAATTCTGTCATTAATTACTTACCCTCATGTCGTTCGACACCCGTAATGGTGCGTTCACACCGGACGCGATTCGCGCGAGTGATTTACATGTTAAGTCAATGCAGAGACGCGAATGGCATTCTGCTGCGCGATTCGCGCGAATGACGCGAATTGAGCGTTTTGAATTCTCACATTGAAAAATCTGAACTTTGGCGAATATATTCGCGCCGCGTTAACCAATCAGGAGCTTGCTCTAGTAGTGACAACAATGAGGAGAAAATCTGTATTAGGGATGCACCGATCCACATTTTTTCACTTCCGATCCGATCCCGATACCTGAATTTGGATATCGGCCGATCCCGATACTATTCCGATACCAGAGCTGTGTTTGCTTTAATATTATTATTATCATTATTGTTGATTTTATATGATGCTGACATAAACTCCACTCAACAGGCAAGTATGATATGAACATAATAGTGACCCAAATTATCACGGTTATCAATTTATATTTGAAAATCAACAAACAAAAAATAAATCAGGCAGCTCTAAGCACTTTTTTTAAG
This sequence comes from Gobio gobio, assembly GCF_949357685.1. NCBI lineage: Eukaryota > Metazoa > Chordata > Actinopteri > Cypriniformes > Gobionidae > Gobio > Gobio gobio. Next base: position 14,297,078 of record NC_137109.1, on the reverse strand, counting down.
CTAGATTCTGTGGGATTTCCTTCCTTATAATGGCCGTCGTCAATGGCAACGCATAATGCATAAATCTCTAATATTATATCTGTAAATATATTCTCAAGCAGAATTCTCATCAGTGTTCTATCAACTATGACACATTTAAATCTAGCATATTTTGTGTAAGAGCCCATACAGTATTCTAGTGAAATAAAGCATATATTTTCATATGATTTGACAGTTTATTTGATTAAATATAAAAAATCAAAAAGGTGTGCATCATACCTAACACCTAGATGAACACTTTACAGTCAGTTTTATGACTAAGTCATTCTCTTCAAATGCCATTTAAGTTAGAAACGTGTATACCGGTAGCCTACCAATGTTGTATGTAACTTAAGAGACGGTCCCTAGATTCGCGAACGTCAAGCCAACCTAATGCCAGTCATTTCAGATGCGCTGTGGTTCTGCTGTGTTTTGTTTGAAACTATTTTCGGTGCTGAAATATAACAAAAACTGTCAATCACTGTATGATGAATGAATCTCCTGCGTACATCGCACGTTTATCTCTGCTTTGAGCAGGCACGTGCAGGGGGGGGGGGGGGGGCTTTGGGTGCTCGAGCCCCTGCCCTTTTTCAAAATGAATCAAAAGTGCCCCTCTCAGACAAATATCAATGATAATATTGTGGTCAATAAAACTAAATAAATGTGATTATTATAACATGACAATGCATACAATAGTAACGAACGGCTCAAAAGTCGGACAATTTCTGTTGAGGCGTTGCCTTAACGCGTTGCTATGGGTTGCGTGCGTTTTGATTGACAGCTGATTTTCCACTGTTCGGAAGCGGCTCTCGAGCCAAATATGGTCCTTTCAGAGAGTGTGTGGCCTCACGGGAAAAAAGTAAACCAATATTTTTTTTTTCATCCATAATCAGAGCTAATGTGTTGATTTAATTACAAAGCTATATATGAGCTATTTATTTTAAAGTATTACACAATTCACCAATGCCCGTTTGTCATGCATAGGCTATACACCAACCAATCGTGATCTGGCAAAGCAAGTTCAAATTCCATTGGGCGATGTGAAGCGGTAATTTTTTTTCTGTTCTTATTCATAAATCGGCTGAAAATTACATGGACAGACGAACTTACGTTTGTGGAACAATTTCCTGCGGTTTGGCTCATTTTATAAATTGCATCACTGACAAAATGGATTTTAACAGACAACAAACAAATCCCTGCACAAAACCACAGCAGCAAAAGTCGCATTAATGGTAAGTAGTGTTAAATTCACTTGTGTTTATGTAACGTTAGCCTATATTGATACACCGTTTACTATTTCATGAAACTATCAAAGTTAACAAAACCCAAGTGCCACCGGCACCTACAGGCCTATTATGTGAAGTGTGGCGAAATGGTTACATGAAAGGACTTTATTATATTACCATTTTTGAATATTATGCAGCATTATGAAATAAGTCTCTTATGTTCATCAAGCCTGCATTTATTTGATAAAAAACAGCAATATTGCGAAATATATTAAATAATGTTTTTCTATTTTAAAATAATTTAAAATATAATTTATTCCTGTGATCACAGCTGTATTTTCAGCATCATTACTCCACTCTTCAGTGTCACATGATCATTCAGAAATCATTCTAATATGAGGATTTAATGTCAATGATGGAAACTGTGATACTCTTTTAAAGATTCTTTGATTAATAAAAAGTTAAAAAGAACACAATGTAATAATATTTCACAATATTGGGCTACTGTTTTTTCTGTATTTTTGATTAAATAAATGCGATTAAATAAATGCTTGATGAGCGTAAGGATATATATATATATATATATATATATATATATATATATATATATATATATATATATATATATATATATGTAAGTAAATATATGTAAGTATATATATATATATATATATATATATATATATATATATATATATATATATATATATATATATATATATATATATATATATATATTTACATATTGCCCCTTTTTTTACATTTGAGCCCCTGCCCCAGACGAACTCTCTGCACGGCCCTGGCTTTGAGTGTAATTTCAGCGAGAGTGAGAGCGGCGCGCGCTCTGAACAAAACTACGCTAATCTGAACGCCTCTGATTATTATATTCATAAACTCAATATAAACACGTTTGATTGGTTATAATGAGCAACGCGATTATAACAGATGGCTTTTGAGAAGACCATAATAATTAAAAGTTAAAAGTGGCTGGTGTGAGTGTTACACAGCCGAAATACACACGCAGATGGCGATTGTCAATGTCAAGCCCTGATTATTATCTCTTAAGTCACCCTAGTCTTGTCTGCTTTTGTAAATGTTTGATTGCGTTCGTTGTGTTGTACGACGCGAGGAAGCTTCCACCTCTCTGAATTACGGTTTTGCAAACATTGTCTTGCTCTGCGGTGTTTCCAGTGTGAAGTATTTCCACACAGCTGACATGTTGGCTAGCCACAATGCTGCTCAATGCTATCCTGCTGCAAACTGCGGAATGGATTTCCTGAGTGGGGCGTGTCTCATAACTCCGTTCAGGAAATCCATTCCATAGTTTGCAGCCAGCTAGCAGACAAGCCGGCGGGAATCACTTTTGGAAAGCGCAGACGTGGCTCATGGGTATCGGATTTCTCCGCAGGTTGGATCGGGAAAATCCGATACGTGAATTAAGCTGGTATCGGTCCCGATACCGATACTGGATCGGATCGGCCCCATCCCTAATCTGTATATTAATATCTGGTTCAGACAATATGATTATCACTGTGATAACATTAAATGACATGAAACACAACCCATGCAGTCTCTTTTTGTTAAATGCAAGTTTATGTATGATCAATAATACAAAAGTGTAAGTAAAAGGTATAATAAGCTATACATGAAATAAAGCAAACAATTCAGTCAAACATTCAAAGTCAGTGCTAGTAGGCTAACGTTACAACTGTAACGTACAGTTATAGCCTAAAAATAAAAAATTATCAAGCATGGCATTATCAAGATGCATGTTTACTAAATTCAAGCATTAAATTAAATTAAATTCAAATTTATTTGTATAGCGCTTTTCATAGTGTAACCCGCACAAGGTTACTGGAGTGCAATACCCTGTTCTGCCTGTGGGTGGCGCATACATCCTTTTTCTAAATAAAACAAACTCACCTTTCCTCCAGGTGCAGACGCTGTTAGAAAGCATCAAGGACTGGTTGAAAGTTGTGAGAGAGAGAGAGTTAAGCCGCATGACTTTGCGAGTTCTTCAAGATACCTCCGATTGGTTTTTTGAGAGGGATAGATCATCTGAGTCTGACCTTGGTGGTCAGTGGCGAGCCAACCGCAGAAGTCAGTGAACGGACCAAGAGCCTGGTGTGGCCAGCCGTGGCATCTTTGGGAACCATCATCATCCTGTGCCTCATTTGAAACACAGATAAGAACACACGTAAACCTACCCGGGTAGTGAAACAAACATACATACTACAAGGAACACACACACACCACAAACTTTCATGAAGTCTTTCTTTATTTGAGATTGTTTATTTTGGTTTTGTTATTGTGCGCCTGTGCACCCAGGAAGCCGGCTTAGGTAGGCAGGGATTGTAAATAACTGTCTTTAATTTTGTATAATACATTTCCAAAAAACGTACCTGTTTTGTGTTATCTGTTTTCTGCTGACCTTTTACTATTTCAGGCTCCGTAGTCGTACCTAGAGCTTTTGGTATTAGTCCAGCTTTAATTATAGCTAATTCAAGTAGTTATCGGTTTAAATTAACCTGAGACGTGGGTTACAAGTGGCGAGCCAGCCAGGAGCCTGGTTATGTGTTAGCAGTGAACCACATTATAAGTGTGTGGAAACTATTTTCAAGTGCGTAAGCTCTTTGTTATCTCTTTATAGAGCACTCTTTACTAAAGATGGAGTTCATAACAAGCTCAGGCATCAAAGTCCCCAATGCAGTAATGGTGAGTGGTTTGCTTGAATCACCAGAAGATGAGGAGATTGTAGACTTCCTTAAGAATTATGGCTCCATGAGACTTGTCCCAGTTACTGACGAGGAGCTTTTTGCCCAGTTCATGAATACTCTTCAGGATCCTGGTGAAAAGGCCTCTACTTACCTCTGCCGCCTTCAAGCTGCCCTGAACCTTGCTGTTAAGAGAGGAGGAGCTGCTGTTGGAGAAGCAGATAGACACATTCTCAAACAGTTTTGTCGCGGGTGTTGGGACAACCCCTTGCTCTCTGACCTCAACCTCGAAGAAAAGAAAAGTCACCCACCAGCATTTTCAGAGCTCTTGTTATTAATCCGCACTGAGGAGGATAGGCAGGCAGCTAAAGCCACACGTATGAACACTCTAAAACCGGATAAGTTGAGTTTACTTCAAAAATTTGAGGAAAGTGGTTGCCCTAAAAAATTTAAGTAATGATTACTTGATAAACTTGAGGTAAATTTATTTAAAGATATTAGTCGTTCTATAACCATTTTAAGTTGAATAGACTAAATACTTTAATTTTAAGTAATACCGCTGTTTAATTACTTCACTTATCGTTCTTACTTAAACCGTTTAAGTTTTGTCAACTTAATTCTATCTGGGATCTGAGGAAGTGTACTCCCAGAGTGCATTGTGGCATGAATAAATTAATTGCTTCGTTTGACTATTTTTGCCTTTATTTTACTATTTGTCTTTTGTCAGTATAACCCCAATAATGACATATATACATATATCAAGTACATATACATATATATACATATACATATACATATATATATATATATATATATATATATATATATATATATATATATATATATATATATATATATATATATATATATATATATATATATATATATATATATATATATATATATATATATATATATATATATATATATATATATATATATATATATATATATATATATATATATACACATATATATGTATATACATATATATATATATATATATACACATATATATGTATATACATATATATACATATACATATACATATATATATATATATATATATATATATATATATATATATATATATATATATATATATATATATATATATATATATATATATATTACTTCCCTTGTTTTGAAATCAATTTCTTGTTGCATTGCTGCATTAATAGGAAGTGAATTACTATAATATGAATGAAGTTCCAAGTTTCCAACCAAAGGGAACACTAATCACAATTATGGTGAGAAGAAGTGGAGGAAATGAGTGATAAGTCTAGAAAAAATTGCCCCGCCTCAAAAACACTTTGCCCGTCCGCCCGTCCACCCGCTTGTTTTTTTGCTTTGGCAAAATGGTACTCAAACCAGTCAAGTAATGTTTACTTGAGTTTTCTAAGTAACGAAGGCATAGCATGCAAATAGTTCAGATTACTTACTTGTTTTAAGTAAGGTCAACAAATTATTGGACATTAAGTAATATATATAATTATTATTATTAACAATGTTAACAAATAAAAATAACTGTCACATTGACAAACATTAACATTCTGATCGGATTCCAATAAAGAAACGAAACGAAAGAAAATAATCTGAATTTTAAAACGATTCCAAGAAGGAACCGGTTCTCCATGCCCAATACTAAAAATGTCGCATACCAAACACTCTAGAGCGCTCTTTAGTTCCTACTAAATTGTAACATGGCGTGCCTTTTTACTTGCCCATTTATCTAGTATTGATGGTCGTTGCAAAAACTGTCATGCAGGGGTGCGTTTCCCGTACAACGATGCAACTCGCTGGTTTAACTACCATAGTACGATGCATCTTTAAAGAAATCAACTAGCTAGTCACTACTGTTTCCCGAAACCATGGTACCTGTGTCGCAAAACCATGGTTTGAACCACATTGGTTGGAGCTGTCGTTCTTCTTCGATCTAATGGCGGACTGGTGCTATGAGCACATATCGCCACCTGCTGTAAATTTGTTTTTTTTTTCTCTTTTCGACTGCGCTTTCTTAGTGACGATGTGGAGTAATTACGTTAACAACTCAACATTCATTCTTTGCACAATGAAATATAAACATATATAAACACAATGTTGTCTTCTCTGATCCCAAAAATCTATAACTATTAATTTCACAATTTCATATTTATTAATTTCTTATTGAATATTGATAGATCAGCACAATTAAAATGAAAATAAATTATGGGTTTTACTGTTGATCAATGATCACTGTGATTGTTATATTGTGTACACCTGTTGCATATTTTGCTTAAGATCATCAGCTATTTAAGTCCCCTTGCCATACAGCTATGTGTTCATATGACCTATATGAAAATGACGCGAAAACCACAATTTTCAAAAAATTAAGTTACAGTTCTTTTGGAGGAGGTGGAGAATAAAAAAACAGCTATTTTCAAAGCTGAAAAATTGTGTAACAAATGCTGATAAAAAAAAAAAAATCCTGGGCAGAAATCACCCAAAAAATAAATGCTTCTGCCTATTCCTTTTCAGACTTTATGTTGATTTATGTCATCATTTGTTAAATGTTTAAATGTCAGAATAAAATAAATCTGAATCTGCCTACGTTTCCTTAGCGCTAAGCACTGCATGTGTTGCGTAGGCCTATATGTGTAATGCTACAGTACAGATACAATTTAATATTTAAGGGAAAACCCTTTTTGTAAAATATTGTTATATGACAATTTGTCTTTGGGAATTTAACAAAGCCACTTGCACACTCGTTTCTTCGCACAAACGAAACCAAGACTGCGTCCCAACCAGCATAAATAATCCTTTCGGAGGGCACTTCGAAGGGAGAATAAATGCGATCGTCACGCTATTATATCGTTTGAAATAATTTGTAATGAAGAAAGCAAATTGTGTTAAACCTAGGCACCTCGACTTTAAGTCATCCAAATGACTTAAAGTAGATGGTGAAACCTTCGAAAGAAATAGGCTATAGGGTCGATAGCTCTAAATAGAACACATCCCAGCTGCTGCGAAATCAATGACGTCGACACGACAAACTAACAAGGAACTATACTTCTAACCACAGGTTAGTTCCAACCACACAAGTTTGCGATGCAGTTTGCGAACGTTCGTTGGAACGATGGTTTCGGGAAACACCAAATCGTTGAACTGGGGTGCGTTTCCCGTACAACGATGCAACTCGCTGGTTTAACTACCATAGCACGATGCATCTTTAAAGAAATCAACTAGCTAGTCACTACTGTTTCCCGAAACCATGGTACCTGTGTCGCAAAACCATGGTTTGAACCACATTGGTTGGAGCTGTCGTTATGACGTTCTTCTTCTTCTTCTTAGATCTAATGGCGGACTAGTGCTATGAGCACATATCGCCACCTGCTGTAAATTTGGTTCTTTTCTCTTTTCGACTGCGCTTTCTTAGTGACGATGTGGAGTAATTACGTTAACAACTCAACATTCATTCTTTGAACAATAAAATATAAACATATATAGGCTAAACACAATGTTGTCTTCTCTGATCCCAAAAATCTATAACTATTAATTTCACAATTTCATATTTATTAATTTCTTATTGAATATTGATAGATCAGCACAATTAAAATTAAAATAAATGATGGGTTTTACTGTTGATCAATGATCACTGTGATTGTTATACTATTGTGTACACCTGTTGCATATTTTGCTTAAGATCATTAGCCTACCTATTTAAGTCCCCTTGCCATACAGCTATGTGTTCATATGACCTATATGAAAATGACGCGAAAACCACAATTTTCAAAAAATGAAGTTACAGTTCTTTTGGAGGAGGTGGAGAATAAAAAAAACAGCTATTTTCAAAGCTGAAAAATTGTGTAACAAATGCTGATTAAAAAAAAAATCCTGGGCATGAAATCACCCAAAAAATAAATGCTTCTGCCTATTCCTTTTCAGACTCTATGTTGATTTATGTCATCATTTGTTAAATGTTTAACTTTAAATGTCAGAATAAAATAAATCTGAATCTGCCTACGTTTCCTTAGCGCTAAGCACTGCATGTGTTGCGGGTGTAATGCTACAGTACAGATACAATTTAATATTTAAGGGTAAACCCCTTTTTGTAAAATATTGTTATATGACAATTTGTCTTTGGGAATTTAACAAAGCTACTCACTTGCACACTCGTTTCTTCGCACAAACGAAACCAAGACTGCGTCCCAACCAGCATAAATAATCCTATCGGAGGGCACTTCGAAGGGAGAATAAATGCGATCGTCACGCTATTATATCGTTTCAAATAATTTGTAATGAAGAAAGCAAATTGTGTAAAACCTAGGCACCTCGACTTTAAGTCATCCAAATGACTTAAAGTGGATGGTGAAACCTTCGAAAGAAATAGGCTATAGGGTCGATAGCTCTGAATAGAACACATCCCAGCTGCTGCGAAATCAATGACGTCGACACGACAAACTAACAAGGAACTATACTTCTAACCACAGGTCAAGAGCTGTCGTTCCAACCACACAAGTTTGCGATGCAATTTGCGAACGTTCGTTGGAACGATGGTTTCGGGAAACACCAAATCGTTGAACTATGCTGATATAACGACGGAACTTGCGACCATAGATGGCCAACGATGCTTTCGGGAAACGCACCCCTGATCGGCTGAGAATGGGAACCGATGATGGTGAATTTAAATTTTACTATAACTGTAATCATAGGCGCGAGCGAGATGATTGACAGGAAGATAGCGGAGGCACAAGCGCAAGATCAATTTTGTTAATAACAGAAAACACAAACCACAAATTGAGGGTTTCCCACATGGGGAATTTCCAAATATCTTTTATTTATTTGTTATAATTCGGGTATAGCTATTTTATGTCATCCGTCTTATTCGTTTTTTTAACAAAAGTTCCATAAACGCTTAAAAAAGTTTTTTTATTGTACCATTTTATTGCTGTTGTATTTTCATTAAAAATAGGGTAATAACGAAAAAAAAAACATTCGTTTGAAAGTAATTCAAGAGGAAATTATGAGGTAAGCAATATCATACGAGCAAGAGTGCTATTTTCCAGAGTACTAGCCTATACCAGCACGATTGCAAAATGCGATATTAATTTTATACAACAGTTCAATAAACAACAAGTTGTCATTTTTTTCAGTTTTGCTCTATTTTTCCAACAAAAATAGATTCAAACAAAGTATGGGTTTCGTTCTCGCATAATTCACCGTTTTTGAACAGTCGGTTAGAACAATTATAGTTGAATGATTCTAGAATCATTACGCCGCCAAATATACTGGCAGTTTTATAGTTTCATAGGCCTGGAATAAATAAATTTTCCCAACATATTCATATTTCTATAATTAAAATATTATATTTACAACATAAATTTAAAAATCTCATTGCATTATTCAGGCAATTGTAATTACAGTGTAAGAGGATTTTGATAAATAGTAAGATGGATTTTGTTGAGCCTTATTTAATTTAATTCTTATAACAGCCATAGTGTTTCGTGGTAAATAGTGTAATTACTAAAAAGATGGTCAACAATATGTAACTTTACTTTATAAGAGGTGTGCCCTAAAAAGTGAGCATGCAATTTTGAGAACACCAAGGAAAGGGCACGTTCTTTAGTCTGTTTGGATACTTAAAACACAAGTTTGCACTGCCTGTTTGGTTGACCTGTTTAGCCTTCACATTACAACATGCGTGGGCCTACCATATAAGCGCGCGTTCTTAACGAAAACGCCCGTTTTCCATGACCCCAAAGCGCACGTTAAGAGCACGTTTTTGTGGTAAACCATGCGTCAAAGACGCGCGTTTTGCTGTCAAATCGCCAGCGCCCCCGCCAGGCGCGCCCACTCGCGATATTCCATTATTATCCAAAATTCTATTACGGAATCTTATGAGGGCGCCTACTATAGCCTGTTAGTCCTCTAAAATGTTATATAATATTGAGGAAATACAGAAATGATTTAGAAACGCACAACAGCAGCTACATATAGAAAATACAAATATATATATAGGCTATATTACCATCGCTTTGGCTGCGCCCCTATGCGCCGCATATAGCGCATACCCACTTTGTGCACCACTTATGTTCATGTTGTGGTGAATTACAACCAATTTAACATGTTTTGAACATTTAAGACATTATCTTTTACCTGGACTCTAAAGCCCTAAGAGCCAATGCACATTTTTTTCTTTCTTCCTTTTTTCTCTTGATCTCACCTTAATTTTCTTTAATTTCATTCAACATTTTCTTCAACATTAAATAACGTGGAGAACAAGTCATTCTGAGCCAACATGCTTAGTTTCATGTTTATAGTTTACCCATTTAACCAAATAAGAGGTTACAAAACTATATGCTGACGCATTGCTGCCACATTCATATTATTTTCCCACTCAATTATGTCATAATGAGATATGTCGTTTTAACGTAATGACATAACAACATATATTTTCTCCTAACAAGGACATATGTAGGCTATATGTTGTATAGTGATGTGTACAAAATATGCATTTATCCACATTAGAGAATTTATATAACCTATGTGCCTTTGTCGCACTGTTGCACCGTCTTTATTTAAAAAATGTATTGTTTATTAAACGTTTATAAAAGTTTTTAATTTCAAAAGCATTTCTAAATTCAGTTCATATTTCCAACAAACGAAAATCCAAGCCAAAATAACGAAGTGGTAAAGAAAAATTATGTTATTGAAATATTGTAAAGTGCTCACATGAACACGAAAAACAATATGCAAAATCAAAATTGAATAGCTCCGTATAACGGATTGTGAAAAGTGCGTGCAACCTTCATTAGGGTTAGTAAAATAACGAAATTATAGTTAAGTAAAAAAAAAAAAAAAGTATGTAAAGAGATATAGTAAAATAAAAATTGCTTAAAAGTGCACAACTCTTCTTAAGTGGAAGAAAGCTACGTACTTCCCCCTCACGTGCAACCTATTGGAAAGTGCAGATGTCAGTAGTTGGGTTAGTAAAATAATGAAATCATAGTTTTTAAGTAGAAAATAATATTTTTGTAAAGAGATATAGTAAAATAAAAATAGCTTTTTATTTTAAAGGGTGCTCACATGCAACCGGAAAGTGCAGATGAGTCATTAGTTGGGTTTTTAAAATAACGAAATTATAGTTTTTAAGAAGAAAAAAAATATTTATGTAAAGATATGGTAAAATAAAAATTGCTTAAAAGTGACCAACTCTTCTTGAGTGGAAGAAAGCTATGGAAAGGGCAGTTGAGTCATAATTTGTTTTATAAAAATAACAAAATTAAGTAGAAATAATATGTAATATGTAAAGAGGTATAGTAAAATATATCCTTCAACATCCCAACATCAACATTGTGAACTAGCACCCATTGTATGGTCAACTGTGTAAAGTACAATTCTTACCATCCTCAAAAGTAAAAGCTCAGAATGACACATTACAGAATGTTATGTTTATAGATAATTACTGAATTTATGGGTCAATCTTTAAAGTTGTTAATAATTGTGAAAATAAAATAAAATAATTTGCACATAGCCCTTAATCACCAGGAGAAAGTGAGTGATTTAAAAAAAAAAAACTTTTTTATTATGCTTGTAAACAGTAGATGACATCAACGATTTACAACGTCCAATGCACAATATGCATCAATAGGCTTAATATATTCAATGTCATCAGAACACATAGGAAAGTAAAATAAAAAAAGTTAACAATGGTTTATAATAAATAAAGGAGGGATAAGAAAATCTAGAAAAAACAAGGATAAGATAGCCTACTTTATTGTGGTGGCAATTAGGCTATTTCTCAACGACGTTAGTCTCACGCGTCTGTTGTGGCCCTCTCAGCGAAGTTCCATAGTTGTGGCGATGTACTTCTCAGCGACGTTGGTGTCACGCGTCTGTTGTGGCGACGTATACGGAACGCCAAAAGGTTAAAAACACGCCAATAACCAAACGCCTGGTTTATAGAAATCGCCGTTATTTGCGGCGTTTTAGACGAAAGTACGGCGCAAAATACGGCGTTCTGTAGTACAAGCGCTTCAGTCTGTCAAAGACGGCGTAAAAAGCGTTCTATAATATTCAAACCAGCTCCTCCTTTTACGACACAACCCAGCCCCATTAAAGGGTTAGTTCACCCAAAAATGAAAATTCTGTCATTAATTACTCACCCTTATGTCGTTCGAGACCCGTAAGACCTCCGTTCATATTCGGAACACAAATGAAGATATTTTTGTTGAAAGCTGATGCTGAGAAAGGCTTCAGTTAGGCCTCCATTGGCATTCAGTACATTAATACTCCCAAGACCGATAAAAGGCACTTAAAATGTCATTACAAAGTCCATCTCACCACAGTGACTCTACAATAATCTTACGATGCGACGACAATAGTTTTTGTGCGCAAAAAAAAATCAAAAGAACACCTTTATCCAGCTTGTTATTGCCTTCCGCGTGTGCCTCCACGACGCATGCGCGAGAAAATGACGTAGCGCCGGGGCTCGGGATTCCATGAAATGCGCACTCTAACCCCATTTTGAGAACTACGCCGAGACCTAAAGCACGATCAATGTAGAATCCAACAGCTGAGATACGCGCGTCTTCCTCTGATTGTAAACAAATCACTTCTGGGTCATCTGTCCGAACGCCGGATCTGCGTCATATTCTCGCGCATGCGTCGTGGAGACACACACGGAAGGCAGTAACAAGTTGGAAAAAGGTGTTATTTTGATTTTTTTGCGCACAAAAACTATTGTCGTCGCATAGTAAGATTATTGTAGAGTCACTGTGGTGAGATGGACTTTGTAACGATGTTTTGAGTGCCTTTTATCCGTCTTGGGAGTATAAGTGTACTGAATGCCAATGGAGGCCTTTCTCAGCCATCAGCTTTCAACAAAAATATCTTCATTTGTGTTCCGAATATGAACGGAGGTCTTACGGGTCTCGAACGACGTGAGGGTGAGTAATTAATGACAGAATTTTCATTTTTGGGTGAACTAACCCTTTAAAAGGCGGTAAGACCTGTGTAGTAGAATGTCGATCCACCTCAAGAGTCCTGTCTTTTAAAGGTCCCATGGCATGAAATTTTCATTTTATGAAGTTTTTCAACATTAATATGAGTTCCCCTAGCCTGAAAATTGTCCCCAAGAGGATAGAAATGTTGATCGGTGTAAACCCGAGTTCTGGTTGTCTTTCTCTGCCTTTGAGAAAATGACAGGCCAGACTAGCCAAACCTGAAGTCTCCTGGTTTGACGTCCAAGCAGGAACGGTTACCTCCCTTTCCTCCGCCCAGAGAATCTGGCACGCCCATGCAAGCGCTGGAGAGATCATTGCTTGTGAACGAGTGAACGCTGGCAGTTTCTCAGTGTTTGGATGTACAAATGAAAACAGAAGTCTTTTTTCAGTTCCTTCTGATCTGTGATCAGTGATTTCTGATGTGTAGCTAATTATTTATTATTCGTGCACACGCAGCGGCTTCTCTCTCTCCCGACAGAACAGTGTTTTCGTGTTTTCTATCTTGTGAGTCAGTGTTTTTGTATGTCCTCGTCGCGTCTATCTGTTCTACAATGTGCATACAGTCGTTTCTGCTCAACATCAGCAGACTCACACCTTTAGAGATAAACCTCCGAGGCTCGGGCTGCACTGGCCGCCCGGTCGGCCTTCAACATCCCCGACCCCCAGTACTGCATCTGGCCCACAGCGAGGGCACCAAACGCGGTGCGAGATTAAGCAGAAGGGGGTAAGCGTGAGGGTATCTGGGCTAGGCTAGCCAGCTATTCCCACAATAAACTGGATTACATTCGATTACTGCTGTTGTGTCTTTGTTTGCGCTGTGTACTTAATGCGCGTCACTGACGCTTTCCATATGATAGGAACATATCTAAAAACAATGCTATTATCAACACTTACTCGTAACTGTTCATCTCGACAGCTGTAATGGTACTTTGCATGTGTTACAAAGTTGGTAATAATGATGAAGACGGACTCGGTGTGACTGGGACTTGTGTTTATTCAGAACTCTCAGATACAAACACAATAAACTTGCGCTGACTGACAGTGCTCTCATAACACAGTAGTTACTATAAATAACTTTGTTAGCAATCGCTGAGCTCAGTCTCTGTTACATTAGTGATGTCCGGTTGGCGAACAATCTTTCTTTTGAACCGGTTCTTTTTAGTGAACCGAATCAGTTCACCAAATCGGACTGAATGTTCTAAACGGTTCGCGTCTCCAGTCAGCGCTGATCCATAATTTACTAAAGTTACTAACTTTCTGACATGAGTGACAGCCCCTCCGACTAGAAATAGGCTAATAACCTGAAGTATATACTGTAACTAAAACAGTTCACTGAACTGAGACTGACAGAACTGATGTGAAGTGAACTCCGGACCATCCATCTCTCTGGCAGCAGCTTGTGCCTGCTCCTGCCTCATAGACCACGCCTCCTCCGCTCATATCAAATGCAAAGATGTCAGCCAATCACAACAGTGGCCGTTTTAACTGAAGTCTCACAGCAGACACGCCTCTTGGAACAGGGCATTCAGCCACAGGGCAAACAGCAGTATAGAAAAAAATGCCTTTTATTTCTAAATTATGACATTTTATGATGTAAAAATCATACTAACAATATAAGTACACCTCAGGAAACATTATAAAATAATAGAAAAATGCCATGCCATGGGACCTTTAACGCTATTGCGATTATTTGGACTTTCATCATGTGATATTTGTATTTTTTCATTGGGCATATGTGTATGCGCCTTTTCCTTAAACATATTCAAAAGTACAACTATTTTATAATCTGTTGTCTAGGTTATTGTTTGTGAAAACCACAGAGATATAATTTGAGGTTTGTTCACGAGGCAGTGACAGGAGTTCAAGTCTGAGGTCCGAACATCTCTCTCTCTCTCTCTCTCTCTCTCTCTCTCTCTCTCTCTCTCTCTCTCTCTCTCTCTTTTCGATTGTTTTGTATTATTCTTTTGGGTTTTTTACATATTTGCAACTGTATGTTGCTGACAACTGGTTAACTGACAGGAAATTTATCCATAATGCTTTTTAACAGGCGACCTTGCGTATGCTTTAATAGCCTACACGTAATAGCTAAACCTATATCTTATTGTTGTGCATGTATAATGGCTTTGGTCGGGTTTATTGTTGATTTAAAAAAAAAAATCCCACACAAACGAGTTTGTTTTCGCCTACTTGCAAACCTTGAGCATATGTTTCTGACGAACAAAACGGTAATGTATATTTACATTCCCCCTGCTTTGTTCTTAACCTGATTAATTAATTTCTCTCTTACATCGAGCAATACTGCTGAATAAATAAATATAAACACATTATTGGTCACAGCAAATACACAATGATTGTCTCCATCCTGTAGCCTATTTCCCGATATTAGGCTGTTGTTCTTTGTGTGAAAGTGTGTACAATTTCTAGCAGGGCGGCGCGGGCATTTTCAGTTCAATCATAAGAATAATCAATACTGTCAAACATCCAGAGACAATTCCTAGACCATGGCGCTATATGTTTTTTGTTTTTTTTTCATCAATAGCCTCATTTCATCAATCTTCTTCTTTTTTAATAATTTTATAATAAGCACATTTTTTACATTTAGCCAAACAACGTGTTGTAGTCATTAGGCCTAAAGAAAATGTATTTATTTTCATATCTATGCTTAGCCTATGACTATTATAAAGATTTTTTTATTTTATTTAATCTATGTTAATTATGGAAAGTGAACTGCACGAGTAAGATCATGTGCAATATGTCGGGAGACATGGAGTGGGTCACACATGATTTTTACCATTTTGTTTAGTGTAAAGACTTTCTTTAAAGTGAATTTCATTTTGGAAAAAAATATATCTTAATATTGATACATTTTTCATCAACCAATTGCCTGGAATAAATAAATAAGAAGCAAGAAGACAAGGCGCCGGCGGGATGACTTGCATTAAAGTGAACTGGAGCACACAGAAAATATTTGCTTAACATGAGAAATATAGCCCTATAGTAGTTGTCACAGGGTGTTTTGGTGATGGTTCATGTTCATTGTTCTTGGTTCTGTTTTCAGTTTATGTTCATGGTTATGTTTGAGTTTGTCATGTTCACAGTCTTGTCGTGCACTTCCTAGTCTTGTCATGTGACTCCCATGCCCTCATGTGATCTTGTGTCTTGTCCTGTCAACAGGCTTGTTCGACTTCACCCAGCGATGCGCAGACCGATCGGCGGCTGACTTGAAGCAGTGCATGCCGGTTAGAACTTTTGTCCGACTTGAGGCAGCGCCGACGCCACGTGACAGTGACGTATGTCAACAAAGTGCCGCGAGAGCGATTCGAGAGCAGCCGGCGATTACAGCCGGTGCAGTTTCTCCAAAGCAGCTGCTCGAGGCTGCAGGGGCTCTGATGACGACACAGCCGTTCCACGATTGGCCAGACTCACTGCATGACAGCGATCACGTGTGTTTCGTGTTTATTCTAAAACCTTCAGCTCCACTAATGCGCACAAATCTGTTTTTTATAACAGTAAAACCTCCTTTCATGTAGTCGCGATGTTATATTGTCATGTTTATCAAAATATAACTGATTAAAAACATGGACCCCACTTCATTGATAGTGTAGGCTTATATGTTGAACTTTATTCTTGTAAAAACACACGCTGTATTAAGCAGTGCATAAAGTATAACATGACAATAATGTCTCTGAAACATCTGTGTATTGCCAAATATTGCATTTATTTCACTTCAGCTGATAAAGTATGCAAACACAGCGCGAGCGTCACTGCGGGAAGCAGAAAGTGTCCGACTTCACGTCTGTGTTTGCAGCTCCTCCCCGCCTGCACGCGGCTACTCTCGCCGATCAGTTGCATCCAGCCGCAGCCGATGTCGAACACACCTATTGGTTCATTGTCTCATCACTGTTCACAGGTGTCACTTGTCTTGTCATTAGTGTGTGTGTATTTAAGCCCTCATGTTTGCCATGTGTCTTTGTCAAGTATTGAATGTTGTAACCCGCTGTTGGTGAGTTTCGTTATTGTCAAGTCAAGTCAAGTCAAGTCAAGTCAAGTCAAGTCAAGTCAAGTCAAGTCAAGTCAAGTCAAGTCAAGTCAAGTCAAGTCAAGTCAAGTCTTTGTTTTATGTTTGGATCTAGTCAAGTCAATTTTAATATATTTTTATGATCCTCTGTTCTGTTGTGACCATAATGCAGTTTAAAAATAAACTTGTTTGTTTTATCACGTTATTTTAGAGAGGCCGAGGGATCATGAATAACTACAAA
This sequence comes from Gobio gobio, assembly GCF_949357685.1. NCBI lineage: Eukaryota > Metazoa > Chordata > Actinopteri > Cypriniformes > Gobionidae > Gobio > Gobio gobio. Next base: position 14,279,876 of record NC_137109.1, on the reverse strand, counting down.
TAACTAATGTAAATCTATATGCGTTTCTGTGTTATATAGCCTATATATATCAGACGAACTTGACAAACTTGCTTACCATGTCATCAAATCAAATTATCCAATTCTCAAATATGTGTAAGTGAGTGTGTTTTACCATTTAAAAACCTTCATAATTTATCTTGATTTTGATCTGAGATGGGCGCGTTGCGGTTCAGAGAGTCCTGTCAGTCGGATTCGTATGAATTTATCAGTTTCTCCCGAAACACATGCAAGTAAGTGACCGGTGAACTGGGAGAAGAATAGAGTAAACGTTTTAGTTACTTACACTATGTGTATCTGTCTGATATGAATAAAACGTCGGCAAATTATTTTTGAATGGATTGTTATTGCTGCTTCTAGTGACACCAGTGTGTAGGCCTATTTTAACTCTAAATGTATTGTTTTACTAGTAGGCCTACTTATGTGCATTTAAATATTTGAAACCTAAAATAAACATTATGTGGTTGAAAACAATGCATGATATGTCAAGTCACCTTTTATTTAGCGTTTTTTTACAACATGGATTGCTTCAAATCTTTATAATCGGAAATAGGCTACATTTTGCTTTAGAAGAAAAGCTAAAGTAGTTTTTATTATTATTATTATTATTATTATTATCAAGCACTGAGCGAGTGCTTTTATTATCAAGCACTGAGGCCCTAGCCTGGCCCGTGTCCGACAGCTTATCAAAATTTTCAGCCTGAGTCCGACTGAAGCCCGTGTTTTTTTTCTTCTTCTATTTTTTATCCTCCCTATTAGGCCTACACTGTTAGCAACTGATGTAATTTTTACAATAAATTTTACAACAACGTATTGTATTCACGGTTTTCCTGTAAATGCAAATGCATGACGGGAAATTTTTGGTCAGTCCTGTAATATTATTGTAACTACACTGTAGAAGCGTTCTTTTACAGCAACCGCATAGCATTGTGGGATCGCTGCTGTTTGAATTTCGAAATTTACGCGGCCAGCCGGCCAATGGTACCAGCAGTATTCAACCATTTTTGGAAGAAGGAACATCTCAGGTATGTAACATGACATTTATTTTATAAGTCTATGGATATATTAATACCGGTGATCTGAGTGAGTGCTGTTTGTTTAGTTTGGTCAATTTCCGCGACATTAGCGTTAGGTCCCTTTACTAAAATTAGCTCGCCTCGACTCGCTCGCTCCCGGTAGAAACCTCCTGAACTAACTTCACCGTTAGTTAAGTTGGATAGAGTAAGACGCGAACTTCACCGCTGCCCTGAACGGTCAACACCGAAGGAATCATATAAGTTACTAACGTAGACAAACTCAGCAGCAGCTGTAACACCGCCGCGGGAGTAAATTAGCTGCACATCGGCTCCTAGCTGGATTAACGTTATTTCAGACACGGATTTGTTGTAAATTATATCAGAACCAGAGCCGTTGATCTGAACGTCATCTCATCGGCTCGCCTTGTTACCTCGACGGGTACAGTCACAGTTACCTTACAGCCACAAGGCACGAGATTTTCACAATGGAAAAGCAAACATGGGGAATACAGTTGAGGCAAGCTGAACTAGTAACTAATGGAAAACCACCACAATGACGATAGCTCAAAAAATGTTAGCATCATTAACATTGGCCCACTAGACTAACGTTAGACTGTAAAAATAAACATTAGTAGCCCGGTCAGCTTCCTTAGCTCAGGTTATTATTGCATTGATTACCAGTCAGGCTATTGTAACGTTATTATGACTTCTGTTTTGCTGTCTTGTAATTGACAACAGGTGTGGGTGAAGTCTTGGATGTCTATTAAGTAAATAATGGCAGCAAGACCATCTACATTAAGGCTCATGTGAGTATAACTTGCAAATACACACACACACACACACACACACACACACACACACACACACACACACACACACTTACTTTGGCTCGTTCTCTCTTCCAACAGTTATTTTGTAAATTGTTTGTGCAATACCATTGTGTTGATAATATAGTCTTCACACAGACTATCTATTCAAAATTATTCTAATATTCCATAGACAGTCTGAACCGTTATAGGGAGTTGACTGGCTAACATCCTTTAACTGTTTTAGATGGTGTAGCATACATACAGTATATTACAAATATTTGCCTCTTTTTTTTCTGTGTTGAGTGGACCATTTTCTTTGTCTCAAATTATATATGGCTGCCTGGCATACTGTATGAAATATTAAAATAATAGTAATTGGAATTTGCTGTGTAATTTACCTTTTGTAATGTTTACATTTTTATTCCCTAGCCCAATGCCACAGCTGCTGATATCCAGAGAGAGACCCTACCCAGTACACCTTGCTTAATTGTGCAAGGTATATTCTTCCCTTTTTTGTTTAATAGCACTGTGCTGGAATTCTGCATGCCAACATCGCCACTTGTGTGTGTTTATGTCGTGCAGTTTTCTAGTGCTCTTTTAGTTATCATATTATAATGCATTTCAGGAGAGACACTATGCGGACAAGTGGATGATGTCCATGGAACGACATCAACTTGCAGTATCCTAAAGAGGCCTCAAGAACTCTTGAATTTGTCCAAAGGTATGTTTAAACTGTTTACACACTAATAAAGAAAATAGATCTATCATTCTCATATGGAAAGTCCCATTAATCACTTCCTTTTTGTCCAGTATTATTAGGCTCTATGATATACTATATGCATTGATGTCAATAGACAGGTTTCCATCCAACTCATTTGCTCATTAAGTGCATTCGTACAAATTTGGCACACTCAAAAAAAAAACATTCTAATTAGAGAGCATTTCCATCAGCTCTGTTATCTCAACGAAATATCGAGTCAATCCACATAAAAGTTTTTATTCACATTAGAATATTTTATGTGCATTTTTTTCCAGTCAGGATTTCTTTTTCAAATGTACATTAAAAAAGTTGGATGGAGACCCAGCTATTGCCATAGTCTGACGGACAGCAGTTTAACATTACGACTTTCATTAATTAATTAATGTCAAATTTGGTGAAGTATGGTTAAGGTATTTAGCAGACGCTTTTGTCCAAAGCGACATACAGTAGATGCATACATACAATGACATATATTGAAGAAAAACAATGTAAAAGCCAATGTAATTCTAAATGTTAAGTTGTTAAAGGGGTAGTTCACCCAAAAAAATTTAATCCTGTCATTAATTCCTCTTTAAAACCCGTAAGACCTTCGTTCATCTTCAGAACACAAATGAAGATATTTCTGATGAAAACCGAGAGCTCTCTGACCCCTGCATAGACAGCAATGTAACGAACACTTTCAAGGGCCAGAAAGGAAATAAAGACGTCGTTAAAATAGTCCATGTGACTCCAGTGGTTTAACCTTAATGTTATTAAGCCACGAAAATACTTTGTGTGCGCAATAAAACAAAAAAAATTACTTAATTCAACAATTTCTTCTACCCTGTGTCAGACTCTTACGCTGTTCACATATTGCAAACAGTGCAGCGTTTTCAGAACGCTGGCTTACCATTGGCCGACACTGTTCACGTGAGCACCACGACGCATGTGCACAAGTCGTTCTGCCGTAGAACTAGGAAGTCTAACACAGATGAGAAGAAATTGTTCAATAAAGTCATTTTGTTTGTTTTTTGCGCCTAAAAATAATTATCGTCGCTTCGTAAAATTAAGGTTGAACTACTGGAGTCACATGGACTATTTTAACGACGTCTTTATTTCCTTTCTGGCCCTTGAAAGTGTTCGTTACATTGCTGTCTATGAAGGGGTGAGAGAGCTCTCGGTTTTCATCAGAAATATCTTCATTTGTGTTCTGAAGATGAACGAAGGTCTTATGGGTTTGGAACGACATGAGGAATTAATGACAGGATTTACATTTTTGGGTGAACTAACCCTTTAACAACTTAACATTTAGAATTACATTGGCTTTTACAATGTTTTTCTTCAATATATGTCATTGTATGTATGCAGCATCTACTGTATATTGTGTCGCTTTGGACAAAAGCATCTGCTAAATACCTTAACCATACTTTACGACTTTCATTAATTAATTAATGTCAAATTTTGTGATGTTAAACTGCTGTCTGTCAGACTCTTCTGTTTAAATAAATGTCCTGCAGGGGAATGAATACCAACTCTAGATAGAACAGACACTTAACGACAATAGCTGGGTCTCCATCCAACTTTTTAATGTACATTTTAACCATTTGAAAAAGAAATCCTGACTGGAAACTGTTCAAATTCACATAAAATATTCTAATGTGAAGTTGTTGTAATATATAAATTGTTAATGTTAAATACATCAAGGTAGTTTTCTTCTATGAGCAAGTAGGAATTAGGTAACTTTTTATTTTTTTACACTGTATTCATCAACAGATATGAAAACGTGAAACTTTTTTTTTTTTTCTCTCTCTCTCTCCCAGGCGGACAGCAAAGCAGAGAAGAGACACAGGCTCAACACAACTGTCTGCACCCTCTTAAGAACTCCTGGACTTTTGAGTTGATGGGCTAGTAGTGGTGTGAGCCTTTACAGTAAACCCCCCACATCCCCCCTGATGATGGGCTCTCTGGACATCTGGAAATGAGCTGGATTCTCCCGTGAGACTGTAATTTTTGTATGAAAAAAAAAAAAGTGGATACTTTTATAAGTGTGTAATGTGTTGTTGCATAGTGTGTTAATAAAACAAAGAAAAGAGGCCATTGTATTGTTGTTAATTGCGGAAGACAGAAAATTACAGTATTTTATTGTAATATTTACAAATAACAGGAATATTTCATTGTAATTCTGTCCTGTAAAATTACAGGAAATTCCTGGCAACTGAGTTGCAGTAAATTTACAGGAAATTATAATAAATTACAGCATTTTACTGTAATAATCACAGTAGTATTGCTGTATAAATACAGTACTTTATTGTATTAAAAAAACAGGAAAAATACTGTATCTTACTTGCTGTAAATTTACGGCAACTAGTTGCCAGGAATTTCCTGTAAAATTACAACAAATTTTTAACAGTGTACACATTGTTGCAGCCATTAAAATAGTTCAGTTTTGTTTTTAATGTAAAAGTAGTTATATTTCGTTTCGTTTCTTTATTAAGTGAAAAATGTTTGAAGCATTTTTTGTTGTAATTAAATTTTTTTTTTTTTTAAGTAACCGCGGCCAGCAGCCGACAGTGAGTTTAACCACATGTTTGATCAATTTAGCCTCTCAAATCAACACTGGACTTGTCTCTTTCTTAAAAATCCATAGATATAAAACATTTCAAGCATCACAATGTTAATTTAAACATTTAGCCTAAAAAGGCATTTTTTTACAAGCTGAGGCAGGCTGCTTGCAACAGCGCTCACAAACAAAACGGGCTGATCGAGAAAAAAAAAAAAAAACACACACACAAAAACATGCTGGGCTGCGTTTCCCAAAAGCATCGTAAGCCTAAGTTGATCGTAAAAACGATCGTACGAGTGATCTTAATATTAAGGTCTGTTTCCCAAAAGCATCGTAACTTAAGTAGCACTTGAAAATGATCGTAGATCTACGAGTGCTCTGGAGTAATCACAAAGCTCTAAGTATCATAAGAGGACATAGTTATGAGGTCACCTACAGGACAACCGGCAGATTACACCTTTAACTTAATTCAAGTGCATTGTGATAATACTATAAGGTTTTGATTGTACTTTATTGTACACTTTTTTTTATTATTTTTTTTATTTTAATATTCTCATTATTATCAATGTTGATAAAAAAAACAGTTCTGCTGCTTAATATTTTTGTGGAAACAGACTTTATGATCACTGGATTTTATTATTATTTTTTTATGAGGGCATGTAACAAACTAAAAAATTATAAATACACATCTGAATTAAATGAGGATATTTATTTCGTCTTTTTGAAATGTATAGCCTATTGTCGTGTTTTTTTTTGTTTTTTTTGTTCAGCCATTTTGTCAGTGCCTCAGCCTGTAGGTAGTTGCTTTATATAGGCTAGCCTAGACGTGTTTTGATTGCTAATCCACATCAGATGACAATTATTAGGTGAAACGTTCCGAGGAAACGATTCGATATAAGGTTATATTTCAGCACTTCCCAAATGGACAGCGACTCTTAAGTAGCACTTAGAGCGTGTTCTCGCGCGTTCATGTTAAGTACATTTTTGGGAAACACACGTGGAATTGCTGCGAGTGATCATAACTTTGCTCGTATAACACGCTCTTTAGAGCTAAGATACATCGTTATTGGGAAACCCGGCCCTGTTTGTCTTACCTTACAACTCTCTACAAAATGAATATAAATCCAATCTTCAATTACCGGCCTGAGCTATATGCACATTTAACGGAGTTCACGTCACTGAAAGCAACAGATCAGCTGCATTATATATCAGCTCATTTCAAGATCAAAGACCGCGATATGAGTTGAGCGACACTGGTAAGGGCATTTAGTCTCATTCGTTTTAATGACAATGACTGTGTTTTTGTGTTTGATTGTGTGTTTTGTATCTCATCTCAGGTGCACCGAAATAAAAATCCCACATGTGGGACCGCTCAAAAGGGTAATAAAGATGGGCTCAAAAATGACCACATTTCCTCCCATTTGTCGCGCCCCACCTGTCACGTCTCTATATTCCCCATGCACCAGTGGGGCGCGCCCCACACTTTGAGTAACGCTGGCCTATAGAAAGCTTGAAATGAGGCTGGCACAAGGCTACTGCGGAGATGAGTCATCCGACGCCGATTCAGAAAACAGTTGATCGATAAACAGTTAAAATGTCCCCTCTTATTTTGACAATTTCATAATCATTACTTTTGCCTGTTCTTTGTGGCAAGCTTTATGTGTGCGCTTGAATATAGCCTATGGTTTAGTATTCTTTAGTAGCCATTAAATTAATATAATTGTGATAGCTAGTCGACTAATGGACAAATTAACAAGTAGCCTACACTGTAAAAAATGATTTTATGGCTAAGTAAATGAAACAGGAAAAATCATGCATATTTTGCTTATAATAATTTTGTAAATGTGAAAATGATAGAATATTAAGTAAAATCTAAACATGTACTCTATTTTTACTTGTAAATATTACTCATCCAACAGACAAGTAAATATCACTTGTGACTCTCTGGCATATTTACACGAATTAATAAAGTACTTGAAGCTATTTTAAAAAAAATCAAGTAAAATTTACGTCTTCCTGAAGCAAGGAATCTGCGCATGCGCGGAAAGAAAACCCGTGATCATCGAGGGCTTATCTCCAATCTGCACTGCAATCCAGACCTGGGCTGCAATCCAGACCTGGGCTGCGTTCAGCCCCGACAAAACGTTGCAAAACGTTTTTTAAACGGTAACGGTGCTGCGTTGAACACCCTGTTCTGTTGACGCAAGAGTTGTAACTATGGCAGCCGAGAAGGCCATTCTTTGTGTTCTTTTTGTGGAATTTTCGGAGCCTGATGAAATCGATATAAATACGTGTTTAATACTGCAAAATACATGCAATCACTGCCCTTGCCGTCCAGAATAAAAGACAACATCCCAATCCCATTTAATGAACCTTTTTCATCTCCTGGTAATCAATTCTAACTTAAATCATTTTATTTCTAGTTCTTACTTTTTTAATAGCTTGTATTTTCTTTCTCACTTTATGTCAAGCAATTGCCATATATGAAATTTGGTATATAAATAAACTTGCCTTGCAATTAAGCTAAAGATATAAATAAATACATCATCATGATATATATATATATATATATATATATATATATATATATATATATATATATATATATATATATATATATATATATATATATATAAAACTCTTACGACAATCATGTCTTCTAATACCAGCGGACACATTAAACAACTTTACTTCCATTGTGTGAGCTGTCTCTTTAAAACTGCGTGGTTTATATACATTTTGCCGCTGATTGGGCTGACATTTTTGACACACCCACCAAACGAGATCAAACGCATCTCAAACCCGTTGCACACCGTTGCACACCGTTTCCAGGAAACATGACGTTCAACCGGAAACCGTAGCAAAACGTTGCGCACCGGTTTGAGCTTTGAACGTGCCCCTGTACTCGAGTCTCGACAGGTAAGCAATAAACTGCATTATATTTTCGATTTTTAGATTTAATTTATTCAGTAAATGTAATTTAATTCAATGATTGTGTTGTCATCACCTAATTCTGTACATTTGAAAAGTTTTGAGTGTTCTAAAAGATGAGGTAACTTAGCTTCGTAAAACGTTGGCAATGAACGTTAGTTTTTTTTTTTTGTCTTCAAGTTTAAGTTACAAAAATACGCCTAAAACACTTTAATACTTAACTGTTATCTTTAATATGTGATATTTTGTGTGCATTGGTTCGTTATGGAGGGTAAACATATGTTGCCGCCATGAATTGACAATGTAAGGAGGTTTTTGTTCCCTCGTTTTAAGAAATGCACGATTCATTCCCCCATCCCCTAATTAATGTACTAAATTGTGCATGCATAGTGTTTAAAAACAGTTCTCTTCTTTTAATAAATCGTGGCCACTTTGTAAATTACAATAACTATTTAAATCAAAACGCTTGAACACATAAGTACAATTTGGACACAGTTTAGTAAATCGAGGGAACAAATTCTAAATTCGTGGTCAGGAGCATTAATGTGAGGAAATGGCGACGAGAACTTCGTACAGTCATGCAGGATTTTTTTGTATATGTCTTATCTGATTTGGTACGTTGGATAATATGACGTTTCGTTGTTGAGTTCTTTTGATCACTTTTTTTTAAACACGCTTTGCGTGATCTCATTATGGGCGACAGGCTAAACAGTTAAAATAATAATAATAAAATATAAATGTAAAACTCACAGATGCCCCCCAGGGTTTTTTATTTATTTATTTTTATGTTAGAGACGTTTCAGCAGTGTTTCAAATAGTTTTAATTTCGTCAGACGAGACGAGACGAAATATGTTCGTCAACGACCTTTTTTCCATGACTGACGAGACTGTACCAATGTCCAAAAACGCATTATTATTGATGAAAAAAGACGAGACTATACATTGAATAGACAACAGCTTCACTATACAGCTAAACAGTGTCAGTACAGCATAGTGTGCATTGATTATTACGTCAACCACATTTACAGTATAGTTTTATTATGGAGAGTGATTGAGATGACACCATGTTAACATTAGTCACACTCACTCATACTCATCAAATGTGACCATACACCTGCATTATTTTTCAATTAAATGTTATATATTGTAGTTCCATAATATTTATTGAACATTTCGTGGAGATCTTTTGGTAGTAAAAACTATTTGTGCAATAATTATGGTCCAGCACTTAACATATTTTTCTTATAATATTTTTTTATTATTTATATTACTATTAGTGTGGTGATTAAGGTTAAAATAGAGAATACCAATGCAATGAGGCAAATTTAGAGTCATTTTGTGGCTGGAAATATAATATTATATTTCTTTAAATAGGAAATTTTAAAACAATAATTTACATCCTAATATGTTTAATGATACTTATATAAGCACACACAAGTGAATATTAATGGATGCAAGTTAATATAATTTAACCCAAGAAGTTTAAAATAGTGCTTAAAAAGGCAAACTTATTTTTCCTTATATGTACAGTAGGCAATATATGAATTGATACTGACCGATACTGATTGAAGTAGCTGTATGAACCAGTTAAACATTCTGTTATGTATATTTGTGTATTGACTGTTATAATTTTGTGTATCATCATTAACAAATGCCACTCGACCACATCCATTCCTCCACACACATTGTCTTCTATCTGTCCATCCATCTTTATGTCTATTTTGGTTTCTGAAACCATTTAAACATCTTTTTAAAAATGTTAATTTTCATACTATTTTAAAATTTTCAGAAAAGGTTGAAAGTGACTGTTCTGTTTTTTTTTTAGTATTGATTATTAGAAATAAATCTCTTCCCAGGGACACACTGTTGAGAAAAGACGAGATGTTGTGATCCGCAGTCTCATTGACTATCTTGGAGAAGTGGAGGAGAATCTTTTCAAAGACTGCAATGTAAGTCCCAGACATGTTATGCTAAACATTTATATGTAATCTGCCACACAAGACATTTAAAGCATTAGCAAATGAAAAATTCATATTTATAGGGATAGTACATCCAAAAAATACAGTAAATATTTACAGTTAAAACCTTTGCCCTCAAGTTTGTGACATGGGGTCAGTGTCAGTGTCTGGTCGCCTTACCTTTTGATTTTCAATTTTTAATGAAGTATGTTATGGCTTCTTAAAGGGTTATTTCACCACAAAATTAAAATTCTGTAAGTAATTACTTACCCCCTATGTCACTGAAACCTGTAAGACTTTTGTTCATCTTCAGGAACACAAATGAAGAACTTTTTGATGACAGAATGATGTCAGATTTCCTACCATAGACTGCCTTCACAACTGAAACTTTGAAGCTTCTAAAAGTTCATAAAGACATCGTAAAACTAATCCATATGAATCAAGCAGTTTAGTCCAGATTCTCTGAACAGACTCCATTGCTTTAAATAATTAAAGGACAGATTTAATTTAGGCTTTTAATCGCATGTAAACATTGATCAGCGCACATAAGCAGAACCTCAACCAAACCTGAATGATGCACAAGAAAAAACCTCTTCTTGGAAGCTCAAACGTGCTGGGTAACCAATGAGGTTCATTCTTGTGTATTACACAGTATGTTGGAGCTTCCGGAAGAGTTTTTTTTTTTGTGCGTCATTTCCGTTTGGTTGAGCTTCTGCTTATGTGCGCTGATTAATGTTTCTATGCAATTAAAAGCCTAAATTAAATCTGTTCATCATTTAAAGCGATCAAGTCTATTCAGAAAATTTGGACTAAACTGCTTGATTTATATGGATTAGTTTTCAGTTGTCAATTTCAGTTGCGAAGTTAGTCTATGGAAGGAAATCTGACAGCATTCTTTCATCAATATCAATATCTGAAGATGAACAAAAGTCTTACAGGTTTCAACGAGTTAGTCAGGGTGAGAATGACAGAATTTTAATTTTGTGATAAACTATCTACGGTGGCCCAGTAGTGCAGCCGAAGTAAATTAAACCACAACACAAAGAAATCGTCACAACACAACGAAATCTCCACAACACAACGGAAACAAGCCACAACACAACGAAATAGCCACAACACAACGAAATAGCCACAACACAACGAAATCGCCACAACACAGCGGAAACAAGCCACAACACAATGAAATCGCCACAACACAACGGAAACAAGCCACAACACAACGGAAATGCTGCCGACCACGAGGGGGCTCTAGGAGTGCATTAAAGTTAGTTTTCCTTGCCATTGTTCTATAGATTGTCCAGTCTTACAAAGATATAAACACTACGATCACTTTTAAGTGTGTAACCATTCCGACATGAAATATCAATTCAAAATCACCTACATGCATTATAGCTGCCAGTGATGCGCGGGTCAATGTATAAACAACCCGCACCCGACCGACGTTTTCAACTAACCCGCCCGCAACTCGGACCGCAAAAAAAGAAGAAGAAAATATTGTACCCGACCCGCTTCCTGACCCGCATTTTTTTAAAGTAAATGCTCAGCGTAGCTCATTGGGCCATTGAGAAAATGTTTCAGGCCCTGACGTGGTGCGCTCAGAGGTGCAGCGGCGAGAGCAGGCAGTTCTTGAGGCGGCCCATCATTTTCCATTTCAGCTGTCTAGATGCATATTATTGATGAACACGATGTTTATGTTTCGACCCGGCTTGAAGGTCATCAGCAGGTCAACTGCGAGAAAGCCCTTAAGAGCTAGTTTCACTTTCTTATGCCAGCTGAGTGATAGTTGCTTTTGAATAGAAGCTTCAACTAAATTACATGTTTATTACATAACACTAGACTAGGCCTATATCATACAGCATTCAGAAAAAGAACAGTTTGCGCTCCTAATGGATTGATTTATTCATTTATTTTGTTTCATTTTCTTAACAATTAAGATGCTGCATGTGTTTATCCAGTCTAATCGATGTGTGCGTCTCTCCCCTGACAACAAAAATCCCGCCCCCTCTCAGAAAATACTAAAACTGACTTTTCTGAGCTATATGCGTTTAAAAGTAGCCTATTAAAATGGCACAATGGCATTGCTCAGTTCAACGTGTTGGGAAAGCGAGCATTTTGTCCCGCGTCATTTATTAAAAAGTTAATAACGCTCAACATTCAAAAGGAAAATAAGGATGACCCGACCGACCGCGACCCGAATATCATTAAAAATTATTTTGGATGACTCGTTACCGCGGGTAACCGCGGGTGACCGCAGGCACCCGCTCATTTTGGATCAACCCGCGCATCACTGATAGCTGCATATTTATACTCGAAAACGCTTTTACACAGCGCTTGAGGCCTAAGGGAATGTCTGCCAATTCCACCATGCAGTTGAAACATATAATTTGTATGAATTAAAATAACTTTTAACATTTCAAAACAGACATGTTAAAATTCCACAGCTTTTTTTGTATTCAAAAAAACTGACTCAATAATGCACAACATTGGAACATTTTAACAAAACAAAAAGTCATTTTAATTCATAAAATTATACGTTTCAACCACTTGGTGGAATTGGCGGACGTTCCCTTGGGCATCAAGCGTTGTGACAGCGTGTAAAAACATTCACGAGTATAAATATGCAGCTATAGGTGATTTTGAATTTATATTTCATGTCGATATACAATGGTTACACACTTAAAAGTGATCGTAGTGTTTATATCTTTGTAAGACTGGCCAATCTATAGAACAATGGCAAGGAAAACGAACTTTAATGCACTCCTAGAGCCCCCTCGTGGTCTGGAGCATTTCCGTTGTGTTGTGTCTTGTTTCCGTTGTGTTGTGTCTTGTTTCCGTTGTGTTGTGTCTTGTTTCCGTTGTGGCGATTTTGTTGTGTTGTGGCTTCTTTCCGTTGTGTTGTGGCGATTTCGTTGTGTTGTGGTTTAATTTAGTACGGCTGCACTACTGGGCCACCGTAACTATCCCTTTAAGTAAAAATTTATTTCTCAATTTCCGAATAACTAATTTCCCAATCACTGTATCCCAGTTATTCTCATATTGGTGACATAAGACTTTGTAGGCTGCTTCAGTCTATCATGTGGAAAGATGTAAAATTGTCCTGACCATTTTTTTTTTAAACGTTATTAACATTTTAAATTTGCGTTCCCCCCTTTTCTTCATGGATTGCATTAGGATGGCAATCAAGAAGACTTCATGGAAGAAGTGATGGTGATTCTTGTTCATTCAAACGGAGATGGCGAGCCAGTGATGTCCATTGTGCTGGAAGGAACAAAGGTCCTAACTAAATGTGAAAACACCAGCAAAGCTTGTGCTCTTCTAATGGGATTAATCTATTCTCTCAATCTGCAGTATCCCTCAACACTAAAATACACATTTGAGGTCTTCCAGAAACTTTTTATGGATCTCGATGGACTGAAGCTCTCTCCAAAAGTTTGCTCATTGAAAAACAAGCTTCTTATGTAATACTTTTCCATACTGTGGATGTTCTTCTGCATTTATCTGCTTGTCGACTCGCTTGTGACGGAAGAACTGAACCATTGAGAAAACAGCATTGAGTGTACCCCCTGTGACATATGTTCATTGTGTGTTAACAAGGTTTTGAATTTAAAAGGCTTTCAAAGGTCTCTCTGAGTTTCCTTTTTGAGGTAGTGGGTGGGGGCTTGATTAATACTAAGAAATAATTTGACTGACTTGACATGGTTTCATTCAAAAGCAATTACCTTGTTGACTTGCTGTATCTTTTTTTGTACCCTGTAACATCCAGTACAAATTTCTGAATTTGTATTGCAGGTTTTGTTTCAGTGTTTAGATTTAAAGACTTTTTAAAAAAAAAATGATGTTTTTTTTTAATTAAGGAGCTAACTTAAACCTTAGTGAAGCATTACATCTGTAAATGCTTGTTATTTGTTGTTAATAAATTACTCTTAATTGCACATTGTCACAGTATTATTGTCACATTATAATAGCAACATTTCATTTCATTTAAAATAATTACCAGCACTGCATAAAACAAGTAAAATGTATTAAAAAAATTAGTGATTTAATATAAAATAATTACCAGCACTGCATAAAACAAGTAAAATGTATTAAAAAAATTAGTGATTTAATATAAAATAATTACCAGCACTGCATAAAACAAGTAAAATGTATTAAAAAAATTAGTGATTTAATATAAAATAATTACCAGCACTGCATAAAACAAGTAAAATGTATTTCAAAAATTAGTGATTTAATATAAAATAATTACCAGCACTGCATAAAACAAGTAAAGTGCATTTAAAAGAGCAAATTGTTTTACTTAATTATCTTAATTACATCAAATTTGTAAGTAAAAATTACTCAATACAATTCAACAGGCCAAGTTATATGTACTTATTCACTTTTTTAATTTTACTCAGCTTAGTTGAGTAAATTTACTTAATTTCCTTACGTGTGAAATTTACTTGATAAAAATTCGTGCAAAAACTTGCAAAATAAAAATTGAGTAAATTCTACTTATTGTTTTTTTCAGTGTACTCTGAGGCTACACTGAGCTTGCCACAAAGAACAGGCAAAAGTAGGCTAATGATTATGAAAGTGTCAAAATAGGAGGGGGCATTTTAAATGTTTATTAATAAACTGTTTTCTGAATCGGCGTCGGATGACTCTCATCTCCGCAGTAGCCTTGTGCCAGCCTCATTTCAAGCTTTCTATATGCCTATATTTTTCATTTTAGACAAATCTTCCCGCCGGCGCCTTGTCTTCTTGCTTCTTATTTATTAATTCCAGGCAATTGGTTGATGAAAAAAATTATCAATATTAAGATATATTCTTTTCCAAAACGAAATTCACTTTAAAGAAAGTCTAAACAAAATGGTAAAAATCATGTGTGACCCACTCCATGTCTCCCGACATATTGCATGATCTTACTCGTGCAGTTCACTTTCCATAATTAACATAGATTAAATAAAAAAAAAACTATTATAATAGTCATATTTAAGCATAAATATGAAAATAAATACGTTTTCTTTAGGCCTAATGACTACAACACGTTGCTTGGCTAAATGATAAAAAATGTGCTTTATTATAAAATTATTAAAAAAGAAGAAGATATAGGCTATTGATGAAAAAAAAAAAAAAAAGATATAGCGCCATGGTCTAGGAATTGTCTCTGGATGTTTGACAGTATTGATTATTCTTATGATTGAGCGCCGCGCGCCGCGCCGCCCTGCTAGAAATTGCACACTTTCACACAAAGAACAGCCTAATATCGGGAAATAGGCTACAGGACGGAGACAATCATTGTAATTTGCTGTGACCAATAATGTGTTTATATTTCTTTATTCAGCAGTATTGCTCGATGTAAGAGAGAAATTAATCAGGTTAAGAACAAAGCAGGGGGAATGTAAATATACATTACCGTTTTGTTCGTCAGAAACATATAGGTAGATGCTCATGGTTTGCAAGTAGGCGAAAACAAACTCGTTTGTGTGGGAACATTTTTTTTAATCAACAATAAACCCGACCAAAGCCATTATACATGCACAACAATAAGATATAGGTTTAGCTATTACGTGTAGGCTATAAAGCATACGCCAGGTCGCCTGTTAAAAAGCATTATGATTTCCTGTCAGTTAACCAATTGTCAGCAACATACAGTTGCAAATATGTAAAAAACCCAAAAGAATAATACAAAACAATCGAAAAGGAGAGAGCGAGAGAGAGAGAGAGAGAGAGAGAGAGAGAGAGAGAGAGAGAGAGAGAGAGAGAGAGAGAGAGAGAGAGAGAGAGAGAGAGTAATATGTTCGGACCTCAGACTTGAACTCCTGTCACTGCCTCGTGAACAAACCTCTATGCAAATTATATCTCTATGGTTTTTTCACAAACAATAACCGACACAAAAGATTATAAAATATTTGTACTTTTGAATATGTTTAAGGAAAAGGCGCATACACATATGCCCAATGAAATAATACAAATATCACACGATGAAAGTCCAAATATCAGTCGCAATAGCGTTAAAAGACAGGACTCTTGAGGTGGATCGACATTCTACTACACAGGTCTTACCGCCTAATGGGGCTGGGCTGTGTCGTAAAAGGAGGAGCTGGTTTGAATATTATAGAACATGCCGCTTTTTACGCCGTCTTTGACAGACTGAAGCGCCGTAAATGACGGCGTAATATGGAACGCCAAACGGCGAAATGAACAGCATTTTGGATCGGATGAAAACCGCCGATATTAACGGCGTTTCTGCGGTGAAAACGCCGTCATTTACGCCGCTTGTACTACAGATTGCCGTATTTTGCGCCGTACTTTCGTCTAAAACGCCGCAAATAACGGCGTTTTCTATAAACCAGGCGTTTGGTTATTGGCGTATTTTGAACCTTTTGGCGTTCCATAACATACTTCTCAGCAACGTTGGTGTCACGCGTCTGTTGTGGCGACGTACTTCTCAGCGACGTTGGTGTCACGCGTCTGTTGTGGCGACGTACTTCTCAGCGACGTTGGTGTCACGCGTCTGTTGTGGCGACATACCCCTTCTCTCACGTAAAAGTTCACGACTGTCTACTTCGGTAGGTTATCCGTGGCATTATCCGCTCGCCATACTAGGGGTGGGTTACCTGTATGGATAACTCCCCTCCGTGGGTTACCTGTATGGATAACGCTTCGGTTACTAACGTAACCTCGGTTCCCTAAGATGATGGAACGAGTATTGCGTTTTGCTAAAACGCTTATGGGGGAATTCCTTTCCTCGAGATATTGAAGCAAATTTTTATCCAAAAATACCATGTACACGCAGTGCAGCTGCACAACTCTCAGCAGGAAGCAGCTGCGTGCTGATTGGCTGTGCCGCTGCTACTGCAGCAACCTATGGCGAGACCGCGGGGCGGGACGGACCAATCAGGTCCTTCTAAATTCCCGCCACAAGGGGCAACAGAATTTGCATAGCCAAGGGTATATAAGACCCCGTCTCGCAAGGTTAGTCAGGTTAATCGACTGAAGCGACTCCTGAGCAAGTAAGCAAGCACGGCAAGCAAAACGCAATACGCAAAATCGTTCCCTCATCTTAGGGAACCGAGGTTACGTTAGTAACCGAAGCGTTCCCTTACGAGAGTACTCTCGTATTGCGTTTTGCTAAACGCAATGCAAAACGCAGTGCTTGCTTAACGGTTCTAAAGCCGACGACACTAAACCCAGGCCAACCTAAGTCGGGCCAGGAATAATGAATGGCCAGATAATTCGAGCCGTATAAGGAATGTGCTATGACTTATACAATATTTAACCCAGACCGGACTTTTCGAGCCTTAAGGGGTTAAATCTGTACACAGCAAGAAGCCCAGCCTATAAGGCCGGGACATCTAAATTATAAATCTGATAAAAGTGGACGGGGAGGCCCAGCCTGCCGCCACACAGATATCATTCAGAGAAATGCCAGTAGACCAAGCCCACGAAGAGGCGATGCCTCTAGTAGAATGGGCTTTGATGCCTAAAAGGCAGCTGAGATCTTTAGACTCATAGGCCAGTGAGATAGCATCCACTATCCATCGTGACAAGGTCTGCTTTGTAACCGCGCACCCTCGGGTGCGGCCGCCAAAGCATACAAAGAGCTGTTCAGTTGCCTAAGCAGCGGAACGCTCTATGTATATTCTCAGCGCTCTGACAGGACAGAGCAAATTAGCATCTTCTTCATCTAACAACGATGAAAGTGCTGAAGAGAGAATGACCTGTGCTCTGAACGGAGTTGAAAGCACTTAGATACATATCCATGTCTTGGTTTGAGGACGACTTGGAGTCGTTTGGCCCAAATTCCAGACAAGAGGCGCTCACAGAGAGCACGTGCAGATCACCCACTCGCTTAACTGACGCGATCGCTAACAGAAAAGCGGTCTTTAGTGACAGGAGCTTTAAGCTCACCGAATGCAGAGGCTCAATGCAGAGCTCTTCATGGCATCCAGGACCGTGGACAGGTCCCATATAGGGACTGAAGGGGGGCGAGGTGGGTGAAGCCTTCTAGCCCTTTTAAGGAAGCGAACAATGAGATCGTTCTTTCCTAGTGACAGTCCGTTCACTTGAATGTGATACGCTGCTATAGCAGCCACATAAATTTGAGCGTGGAGGGGGAACGACCCGCGTCCAGAAGCTCTTGTAAAAATGTAAGCACTTCTGACACTTCACAATCATGTGGGGTCAGACTTTGCGCTTTACACCAGTCCGAAAAGACTGACCATTTGCCTGAATAGAGCCGCCTGGTCGCGGGGGCTCTAGCTTCAGTAATAGTATTCAATACATTTTCAGAGAGGTTCTCATGTACCCGATAATGGGCCAGACATGAAGCGCCCATAGATCGGGACGGGGATGCCAGATCTGCCGTTCCGCCTGCATGAGGAGGTCTCTCCTCAGCGGGATCGGCCACGAATCTGTATCTGACATCTAACTCAGTAGTGAGAACCAAGGTTGATTTCTCCAAAGCGGGGCTATTAAAAGCACAGGCCATTTGCTCTCCCTGATCCTCTCTATGACCTGAGGTAACATTGAGATTGGGGGAAAAGCATAAAGAGGAAGGTTGGGCCATTCGTGGGCCAACGCATCCTTGTGCTTGGAGAAATATATTCGGCATTGAGCATAGTCTTGTGAGGCGAAAAGATCCACTTTTGCCTCTCCAAACCTACCCCAATTGTCTGAATTGCATGTGGGTGAAGAGACCACTCTGCAGGGGACACTTTGCCCCTGGACAGCATGTCCGGACCCAAATTCAGAATGCCTGGCACATGAGTCGCTCTCAGCGAGCTCAGATTGTGCTCTGCCCATATTAGGACTTCTTCCGCCATTGTGTGCAGATCGATAGATTTCAGACCGCCTTGGCGATTTATATAGGCTACCACCGACCTGCTGTCCGTTCGGACCAGGGCATGGTGGTGCTTCATGTACGGAAGGAAAGCTCTTAGCGATAGCGTGACCGCTTTCATCTCTAGACAGTTTATGTAAAGGCTCCTCTCCGAGTCTGACCAGAGACCGGAGACTGGCCTGCCCTCGTGAAGGGCTCCCCAACCTAGGTTGGATGCATCTGTCGAGATAACTTTCCACTTCGTAACAGTGCCCAAACTCACGCCCGTCTGGTACCAGACGGGATTTTTCCAAGGAGCCAGAGCCAACACACAGCTGTGGTCTACCTTGATTTGCAATTGGCCCGAGAGCCATGCGTGAGCTGGAACGCGGCGATTCAGCCAGTGCTGTAGGGGGCGCATGTGCAACAGACCTAGTCTGAGAACTGGCGCCGCCGAGGCCATGAGACCCAGCATCCTCTGAAAGTGTTTGAGAGGAGTGAGTGCACCGGACCTGAGGGGAACCGCTCGGTTCTGAACAGAGAGCACGCGCTGTGACGTCAGTCGCGCGCTCATCTGCAGTGAGTCCAATACTGTTCCCAGAAACGAAACGTTCTGTGTGGGAGACAATGAACTCTTTGCCACGTTGATTCTGAGTCCCAAGCATTCTAAATGGTTGAGAAGCCAAGATCTGTGGTTTAATAACTGTATCTCTGACTGAGCTATTATGAGCCAGTCGTCGAGATAATTGAGAATTCTCATTCCCTGAAGCCTCAGCGGGGTTAGCGCCGCTTCCATGCACTTCATAAACGTGCGGGGAGCCAGAGATAGACCAAAAGGTAGCACCTTGTATTGGTATACTTTCCCCTCGAAGGCGAATCTCAAGAATGGCCTGTGATGAGGGGCTATTTGTATGTGGAAATAGGCATCCTCTAGATCCACAGTGAAAAACCAATCTCCCGGGCGAATGTGCGCGAGGATTTGTTTCATTCTCAACATTCTGAACGGGCGCTTATAAGGGCTTTGTTCAGATGTTTGAGATCTAGAATGGCCTGAGACCACCACCCTTCTTTTGGCACAAGGAAGTAGCGACTGTAAAAGCCTGACTCGCTCTGTGAGGAGTGCACGGTTTCCACCGCTCCCTTTATTTAACAGTTTGATATTTCGGTTCGAAGCACGTGACTCATGTCGCTTCTCACCGCTGTCTCTACCACAGTGCGAAAGCACGGTGGTGTGTGAGCGAACTGTAGCGAGTAACCTTGTTATCGAAGCCAAGGGTTGAATTAATTTGTGAGGCGGGTCACTGAGTAACAGGGACCTGTTAGCCCGGTTGCATTGTGCTAGTAGCACTGTGAGAGGCGGCGTGCACTGAATGGTGACGCACGCCTTATTTGGGTCGCCGTGGAAGTGGCGCTTACCAAGGGGATTGTGTTTGTGTACAGAAGAGCACGTTGCTCACGGGCTCGTAGACTGTGGAAATAGTGTTCCCAGCCGCCTGAGTGCAGGGGGCCGGAGAACACAGAATAGCGGCGAACGCTTTAATTGTGTCGCCGGGGAAATGGTGCATTTGTACAGGCGAGCGCGTATGTTTGCGGGCTCGTCGATTGTGGGAATGATGTTTCCAGCCGCCTGAGTGCAGGGAGCTGGGGAACATAGGGAAGTGCTTGAGTGACAACTTTGATGTTGGCACCTGCCTACAGATGAACTCATAACACTGTGTTTGGATAGTGTTACTGTAAAGTGGACGCATTCTTGTGGATTAGTCCACGTGCACGTTAGCGGTAGGGCTAATGGATAGCGCGTGCTCTACAGGCGCGGGTCTGCCTAGCCACTAGAAAAGCTCTGATTCATTGTAAATAATGTGTGGTGGCGCGCACTGTATAATGGGCGCCACTACATTAGAGTAGTTGCGGCATACGCCAGCGAGCGAATTCACAGAGGTAAACGCATAACAGCGTCAATGTGCAACCGAGCATGTTTGACCACAGGCTAGTTATTGCAATATTACATCTCCAGTCACCTGAACTAAGGGAACTGGGAGAATATCAGGTTTATTGAGTGATTTTGTGGCACTGAATTAACAGTGCTTATGCAGGAGTGCACACTATGTAGTGGACACATTACCTACAGTGTTGAACCACTCCAGCCGCCTGAATAGGGGGACTGGGAGAAGTGATATTTGAGGGGAAAAAAGGCGCAAGCTTGGCAGCCATTTTATGACACCGTTATGCTCTAGACGGAGAGCGTGTGTTATGACGCGCTCTAGTCAGCGACGCGCGCTGTGCAGAGAGCGCGTGCTGCCATATAAGGCTGTTTACCTTTGGCAGCAAACGCGCGCTGCAGCGAGAACGGCTGTGACGTAAGCGCGTTCTCGATATATCCAGCAGCCTGAGTTCGCTTGTCTCCTCTAGCATTCTCTGTCCGCGGCATATCAGGGCGGCGGAGCGAGAGAGAAGGAAGAGTGAGGAGAGCTTAGGTTGAGTTCACTCGTGTGCAGAAGTGCATATCTTCTGTCCGCGGCGCTATCCGCGTGGCGGCAGTATAACATTCTCTGTCAGCGGCCATTTTCAGGGCGGCGGAAGTAAGAGAAGAAGGCGAGTGAAGAGCCCGTATGTCCGCGGCGCCATTAGCACGGCGGGGATATAACATTCTCTGTCCACGGCCATTTTAGAGCGGCGGAGGAGAGAGAGGAAGGAGAGTGAAGAGCTCCGTATGTCCGCGGCGTCATCAGCGCGACGGGGATATAACATTCTCTGTCCGCGGCGCATTTCAGCGCGACGGAATGAGAGAAAGGGAGAGCTCCGTATGTCCGCGGCGGGGATTTAACATTCTCCGTCCGCGGCGCTTCTCAGCGCGATGGAACGAGAGAAAGGGAGAGCTCCGTATGTCCGCTGCGCCATAGAGCGGCGGGGATATAACATTCTCTGTCCGCGGCGCATTTCAGCGCGACGGAACGAGAGAAGAGGAGTGCTCCGTCTGTCCGCGGCTTTATTTGAAGCGGCGGAAGACCAATGTTCTCTGTTCGCGGCGTAAACACGCGGCGGACATGAGAGAAGAGAGGTGGAGAGCTAGTAAGCTCTTAGAAGTGGCGTTGGCAGCAACGCACACATCACGTACACACATATACATAGTATAAAGGATATTTTGACGGCGGATGGCACAGCTGGAACAGCAGGCGGCTGAAGGCGGAGACCAGGTTGAAATCCGTCGTCCTCAGGGCTGCAGGGATTCCGCTGGTAGCGTTTCGACGGCGGGCTTCGATCCGGAGCTCAGCGATAGCAGTCGCTGAAGAAGAATTAATCTGACTAACCTTGCGAGATGGGGTCTTATATACCCTTGGCTATGCAAATTCTGTTGCCCCTTGTGGCGGGAATTTAGAAGGACCTGATTGGTCTGTCCCGCCCCGCAGTCTCGCCATAGGTTGCTGCAGTTGCAGCGGCACAGCCAATCAGCACGCAGCTGCTTCCTGCTGAGAGTTGTGCAGCTGCACTGCATGTACATGGTATTTTTGGATAAAAATTTGCTTCAATATCTCGAGGAAAGGAATTCCCCCATAAGAGTACTCTCGTAAGGGAACTCCCCTCCCTGATTAACGTATACCAAATTGAGACGTAGCTCCCTTAGAGGGATTAGCACGCCGCCGCATATGCATTTCAGAAATGCACATATATAGAGCACACAGATTAACTAACTAACTATCTATTATTAATTAATATAATAATTATGGCACAGAAATAAGAATTCATGTTGTTAATGAATAGGGTATATAGAGATGAGCATGGAAGAGAAAACAGTGTCTTCACTTTTTACACATTCATTTCCCACATATAATTGAATGAGGAAATGAAAAACAAAAGAAAACAGCCACAACAGACTAGCATGTTGACTAGAAAATACATTTTGCTCTCCTTTCTTTCTGGCCAGCAAATTTCTCAATGACTCTCTGTTTAAAGTCAGTCATCTCAGTAGTGTCATGACGTTTGCATTGTTCAGTCAGGTATTTGAGGTGTCTTACCCCCGTTGTTGTTGTCCACAAAACTTCAGTACCAACAATTAGTGATGGGCAGACCGAGGCTTCGTGAAGCACTGAAACAGTTGAAGCAAATGTGCCATATTGTTTCGAAGCTTCGAATCAATCTGACACCCGTCTCTACGGCGACATCTAGTGGTCACTTGTATGTATTGATCTGAAATACCTTGACAATGATCCATGTAAAAAACAACAGTTTTTAACATGTCTTGTGGTCGTGAAAAATGAACATTAATAAAATTAATAAAGCCAGAATGTGTCACATTTGTTGCATAATATTTTTATTCAAAAATATGATTTGCTCTGCTGTTGAAGGAGTTCGCTGACTTCTTTTTTTACATATAATTTCTCCAGCCTTTGAAAAATCCTCTCACATGGGACACTTGTTGTCCTCTGCACCCTCCAAAATGCCAGGATGAGCTCCTCAAATGGTGCATGAAGGCTAGCTGCCTATCACAATACACACATCTCACTTTATTTGGTGTTTCCAAATGGAAATGGTCACACCACAGATGTACGGCATCTCTTGTAATGGACAATAACAAAGATAGCTTCCTGATTAACAACATCCTCATGCTGGGAACATTTTATATACACAAATGCAAGTTCTTAAAGGTGAAACCAAGATTTTATTAATTTCATAATGAGTTTAACTCTTATACAAAAGCCCTCAAAGTTATGAAAATGCAATCAGTCTGTTTTCCATTATAGAAGAATATGATCTTCAAATAAAACCCTAGCCCCTTTAATGTTTTTTGTTTCTTTTATTATGATTTGCCTGATATATTTTTCTACCGTACTTTCAAGCACCTGATCTGTATTTTGTAATACAAAAATGTTCTGTTATCGCCATGCTGTTTGTAAATGATTATTTGTTCAGCAATAAAAAAAAAAGTACGGCATCTCTTATTTGGAGCCTCCATTTGTATCTATTCTATTAATATATCTATCTATATATCACAGAACAGGGGCGCCGCTAAGGGGGGGGGGGGGGGGGGGGGGGGGCGGTTTAGGACGATTCTAAGGGCCTACGCACTTTTGGGGCCCCCAGAGATCGGTTTTATTAGTAGGCCTAGTAGTAATGTAATAAAAAAGTATACATTTATTATCTAGCAAAAAGTCTACTATAGGCTACTATACTTAGCCATTAAGAAAATGTATTTAGTTTCATATTTATGTTTAAATATAATTTTTATTTTTTAAATAATTTTTTTATTTAATCTATGTTGATTATGAAAAGTGAACAGCATGAGTAAGAAAGGACACATAAGATGTCGGAAGAGTGGGTCAGAAATTATTTATTATGGCAAATCAGCATCGTCAGCCGAAACTGACACAGAAAACTCTAGAGTTTATTAATAAACAATTAAAATGTCTCCTCGCTATTTTTGACACATTCATAATCATTATTTTGCTGGTTCTTTGTGGCAAGCTTTATGAGTGCGCAATAGGGTAATAGCCTATATTACGCAAGAGCTCATTTGGATATGGTTTAGAATTCTCTCAGTATATATAATTATGTAATTAAATTAATAAAAGTGCTTAGGGGACGAATACCTTAAATGAACAACTACTAGTAGAGTATAGAAAAAACTTTAGTCGGGGACAGCCCTACTTATTTCACATATTTTCGAACCAGCATATCACAAAGGGCCTTCTGGGCTGAGCGAGCAGCACTGAGCGGAAAGAGCGAGCTCGTGTAATACACTCTAAAAAAAAAGGTTCTACATGGCACCAAAAATGGTTCTTGGCTCGTAATCATAGGGGAACCTTTTTTAGTGCTTCAGTAGTTCTTCACCGGTTCTTTGACTAAGGTGCTATAGCACCTCTGAAGAACCACTAAAAAAGGTTCCCCTATTACGAGCCAAGAACCATTTTTGGTGCCATATAGAACCTTTTTTTTTTAGAGTGTAGGTCAGTATTAGATTTTGGATAGCTATATTAGTTTGTATGTTTGATGTGGAATAGGTCGGTATGGGGCCCAACCCCAGCAAACATGCTCCTTTGGGGCTCGTATGGGGCCCTTGCGGGCAGCCCACTGTGGGCCCAGATACCGGCGTGAAATGCGGGGCACGTGTGGGCCCCACACTATGGGACCCAGGTGGGGCCCTAGCGGGACAGCCCACAGTGTGGGCTGACTGTGGGCTGGCCCACATGGGCCCTCACTGGGGCCCATTGTGGGCCCACAGCAAGCCCCTTAGGGGCCCATGTGGGCCCATTGCGGGTTGCCCACTGTGGGCCCAGATACCGGCGTGAAATGCGGGGCACATGTGGGCCCCACGCTATGGGACCCAGGTGGGGCCCTAATGGGACAGCCCACAGTGTGGGCTGACCCACATGGGCCCCCGTTGGGGCCAGTTGTGGGCCCACAGCAAGCTCCTTAGGGGCCCGCGTGGGCCCATTGTGGGTTTCCCACTGTGGGCCCAGATACCGGCGTGAAATGCCAGGCACGTGTGGGGCCATAGTGGGTCAGCCCAAAGTGTGGGCTGACTGTGGGCTGGGCCACACTAAGTAGAGTGGGCCCCAGTTGATGCCATTTGTGGGCCCACAGCAAGCCCACACTTTGGGCAAAGTGTGGGTATTCTGTGGGTACACTGGAAAAAGTGTGGGCATACTGTGGGCAATGCACAGATGTGTCAGAATAGACCTGTAGCCATAACAAACAACAAGATTAGTTTGGTTCTACTTTGCATTTGCCACAATACACACACAATAAATTCACTTGTTGAAAGTAGAACAAATAAATTATAAATCATGTTTCAAATAATTTCATTTATTCAGTCATGTAAAAAAAAAATTATACAATATATTAACATTCAAAAGTTTGGGGTCAGTAAGATTTTTAAAATGCTTTTGAAATAAATCCTTTCTGCTCATCAAGGCTGCACTTATTTGATAAAAAGAAAATACATTAAAGAGTGTAATATTATTGCAACTTAAAATAACTGTTTTCTGTTTTAATATATTTTACAAAGTAACTATTTTTCGAGTAACTATGTAAAAGTCTTTACTGTCACTTTGATCAATTTCATACATCCTTGCAAAAAATTCTCTCTCTCAAAACAATAAAAAAAAAAAATTATAAAACAGAAAAATTAGCAATTATAACCACATCACAACACATTAAGTGGATTATGAATTTTCTAATTAAATATATCAATCCCCTCGGATACCAGTAGATCTTTGCCTCATCTCCAGTCTTCTGGTTCTTCCGCTCCTACCACCATCCCGGTCTCTTGCGTTATGGAGCCATGATTTAACAGGAGTTTCCACTTCAGATGCTCCGGCCTGGCCGCTTTTTGTGCCAGCATCTAAAGTGAAGGGAAAAATAAATAAATAAATGTTAAAATGATTAAAATGTTAACATTAAAAAAACAAAACTTTTTTCTTAAAATAGTTCCTGGTGTTGTTGTTTTTTAATATTAAAAACAAATTTAGGCTGTGTTGTTAAAAAAGAAAGATAAAGAGAGCAAACAAATTGAGGGCATAAAGAACTGAGAACAATATACTAAAATTGTCAACACAATGTAAAGAAATTGTCAACTTAAGCTTGGTACAAACTCCACAAGAACAAATAAATAACTTTTTTCTTTGCTCTTGCGGAGTATGTATCAAGCTTTATACTCACCCTCATGTCATTCCAAACCCACAAGATTTCTTCTGTGGAAGATGATATTTTGAAAATAATAATAAAATGAATTGTCCTTACAATCATTGGATCCCATTTACTTTTTATTGTATTGACAAGACAGTCGAAACATTATTCAAAAAATATATTTTGCATTCCACAGAAAAAAGTAATTAATACAGGTTTGGAAAAACATGAAGAACTATCCCTTTAATTTCTTTATTAAGAATCATTGATGACTTTAACTTGCAGCATGAATACGCAAGTTTTATTAAAATAAATGCAAACACTTAGAATGTGTCTGACAGTCAAATATGTACTTACACAGCAAAAGATGCAGTGACCTGTGCCCGAGTGGCCTTTGGGTTTATTTAGCTGTGGTTGACACACAATCACAAAGGAGAAAAAGAGAGAAGACAACTGAATATTAGTCAAATATTGCATAAATCTATACAAATTAAAACTGAATACATTTTTCAGGGGTTCTCAACTCTGGCTGTCAAAATGCACCATCTTGCAGAGTTTATGTCCAGACCTGATCAATCTCTGCTTGTGACTTTCTATTCACTGAACCAAAAGAGATGGATTAGCTTGTTCAGGTGTGCTGGACCAGGGTTGGTGCTAAAATCTGCAGGACAGTGGTCCACGAGGGTTATGATGTTCTGAGCATGACAATTCAGAGATCCAGACGGAGTACGTTTACATGGACAACAATACTCCGAGATTAACCTGATTAAGACAATACTCTGATTAAGAAGCTAACATGTAAACAGCTATTTCTAATTACCTTAATCCGGTTAAAGTCATACTCGAAGTAAACGCAAATCGAATTAAGATATGTGGAGTATATCTATTGTAGTCGCATTATAGACATGTGCACACCTTAATCACACTTTTAACGTCGTGTAGGAGTTTTCGACGCATTTTGTGACAGGACACACACACACAAGGCACGCGCAGAGGGGAGGGGCTTTGGGGGCTCGAGCCCCTGCCCTTTTTAAAAATTAATCAAAAGTGCCCCTCTCAATAATCATCAATAATATTGTGGCCAATAAAACAGAATTTGAATTATAATTAATATAACAACGCGTACAAAACAGTTACAAAGCGTTCAAATATCAGAAAATTCCCGTTTATCTTTCATGTATATCTGTCAGTCTGAAATGGCATGACGTGTTGCTATGGTGCGTGTGCTCATTCTGACACTGCCTCCTCTATATTATTTTATTTTTGTTGTAATTATTCTGCTCATTGTAAAATACAATAAGTTTGTATCTGTAATCCCATATTCATAATTGTGACCAAATTGTCTGCTTACAACAGTGGTCGGGATTTTGAAACCTTTTTCATCATTAATTAAAGCTATTATTCCAAATGCAGGCTGAGGGGCAGTCAAGAGGGGCAGTGTCTCTTAAAAAAAAAAAACACTGAAAGAGACATATAATATTATATATAACATTACAAAAAAAAAAATATATATATAGGCCTATATATATATATATATATATATATATATATATATATATATATATATATATATATATATATATATATATATATATATATATATATATATATGTATATATATGTGTATATATATATGTATATATATGTGTATATATATATGTATATATATGTGTATATATATATGTATATATATGTGTATATATATGTGTATATATATATGTATATATATGTGTATATATATATGTATATATATGTGTATATATATATGTATATATATATATATATATATATATATATATATATATATATATATATATATATATATATATATATATATATATATATATATATATATATATGTATATATATATATATATATATATATATGTATATATATATATGTATATATATGTCACTTACAACAGTGGGTCCAGTCCTGGTCATGGAGGACCAACACCTGCAGAGTTTAGCTCCAACCTGCCTGTAGTTTCTGCTGGTCCTGAAGACCTTGATCAACCGGCTCAGGTCTGCTTAACTGGGACTGGAGCTCAATTCTGCAGTCAGGACTAGATGGCAATAAATACTGGAAAGAGAGAGGACAAACAACATTTAATGGTATAAATCCAGTTTAAAACTTTTATTCATAAATATGTACAACAACATCTGAGAATGTACGACACCACTGTACTGATAAATACAGTATGTTATTAAGCAATATGTTTATGAAAATACAGTTATATGGTGCAAAGAAAGTTTGTCATCTATGACAAAAACTTGTCAACTAGAAGAATACTTACAGAGCAGAACCAGAATCTGATTACACACAAGGAAAAGAGAGAAAACAAACAAGAATTCATATCTCAGTCCAATATTGCTCTGTAGCCTACTTACGTGCTGATGAACTGTATTCGGGAGAAATTATTACATTAATATTTACCGCGAATATTTCATGGTCTAAATGTTTTATTTGCGCTAAAGTTGTATCTTTTCATAATTAATTAAATATTACAGACAGCTGATTTCATTTGACAGTTATCAATCATGTTTTCGGATAATAAGGCCAATGAGTCCTCTCTCCACTCTTTCACTCTCTCTCCCCGTGCACGCGCCAGCTTGTGTGTGTGTGTGAGACACAAAGCGTAACGTTACAAAGTAATAATTGTACAATCTGTTATTTTTAGGTCATGTTAACATGATAGCAATATGACCGTAGCTTTATAAAAAATACAAATCACATGTAACGTTAGGCTATGTAAATATATGGTTTGCCGTCTGAACTGTCAGGGCGCAGTGTTTGTCTATTAATTATGGCATAATCATATGTAACAAGGTTTAATAAGAGTGTGTAACTTGTGTATTGTATTTACGCTACATGAATCCTCATTTACGTCGCTTTTTAAATCTTTAAAACACAAACATGACTGACTCAGCCCCCTGGCCATATGACTAACGTTAGCTCGTTTGTAGTTCGCTAAAATAGCAACTGTAAAACACAAATAAATCAAATTAACACCAAAATGGACGTAAAACAAATAGTAATAGTATATACAAATATAAAATTCATCAGTGATGTTTTTATTATAATAAAAAATAAAATTAAAATAATGTATATAAAAATATAAATGTAAAAATATAACAAATAATGTTATAAATAACCACTGATGAATGCCAACAATAATAATGAACAAATCAGTGAATGATTAACCATTTGCATTGTTTTATTGTGACAAATATGTTTCTTTAATTTAATTTAATTAATTTAATTTAAATATTATTTAATAAATACAGTAAAAAAATGAATCATGGACTTCATAGAAAGTTTTGCATTACAAGATACAATTTATAGTATTATAATAATTTAGTGTTATTTATGAATGTATTAATATAAGTGCTGTGATTTATTGAAATCTAATGGTCTAATGGAGTTTAAACTACTGTAATATGGTCCCTCTGACTTTATCAGTCTGTCTGGGAACAGCTGCAATGGAGGGTTCCCTTATGGTGGCCCCACAGTGGAAAACTACTGGTTGCCCACAGTAAACCCTCATTGGGGCTCAAAAGTGCAAAACTGCAATGGGCCCCGCATGGGCTAACCCACAGGGGACCCGTGTGGGTTTTCTGTGGGCAAGCACAGGGGGTTGCCCACACTAAACCCTCATTGGGGACCAAATGGGCAAATCCACTATGGGCCCCGCAAGGGCTAACCAACTAGGGGCCTGTGTGGGTTTTCTGTGGGCAAGCCCACTGTGGGTTGCCCACACTAAACCCTCATTGGGGCCCAAACGGGCAAATACACTCTGGGCCCCACAAGGGCTAAACCACTGGGGGCCCGTATGGGTTTTCTGTGGGCAAGCCCACAGGGGGGTTGCCCAAACTAAACCCTCATTGGGGACCAAATGGGCAAATCCACTATGGGCCCCGCAAGGGCTAAACCACTGGGGGCCCGTATGGGTTTTCTGTGGGCAAGCCCACAGTGGGTTGCCCACACTAAACCCTCATTGGGGCCCAAACGGGCAAATCCACTCTGGGCCCCGCAAGGGTTAACCCACTGGGGGCCCGTGGGGGTTTTCTGTGGGCAAGCCCACAGTGGGTTGCCCACACTAAACCTTCATTGGGGCCCAAACGGGCAAATCCGCTGTGGGCCCCCCATGGGCTAACCCACTGGGGGCCGGTGGGGGTTTTCTGTGGGCACGCCCAACTGTGGGCTTGCCCACAGTAATCCCACATGGGCCCCCAAAGGGTTTGCCCTTGCCCACACTGTCCCACAGAAAACCCACACTTACCCACAGTGAGCCCACACTTGCGTATTTGCTCGGACCTCATATTCTTTCATAGGGCCCAAAATTGCTAGCGGCGCCCCTGCGAGTGCATGTTGCAAAGTCATATTAAAGAACCCTTCGGAACGCCATACAGACGTAGTAAAATTTACTCAATTTCTCACATACGCCGTCGCCACGTCGCAGTAGGTATTCGTTCCTACTTCGCCGCCGGTCTGTCGTCGTCTCTATCAATCCCATTCAAAAATAGACACGGGCTGCGTTCGAAACCGCATACTCATTGAGTAGGTAGGCCTACTCATTTTCAATAAGTACTTACTTAACGAGCTCTAAAAGAGTAGGTACTATGCCTGATCTCGTTAAGTATGAATGCGATCCGCACTTTATGCGCCATGATGACGTTATCATGTGACCTACGACGTTATCTCAAGCGCAACAACTTGAAAGACGAGTGACAGGTTTAATTCATCGATCTATAAATATCTTAATATTGATTAAACTTGCTAATTTTGTGAGCTTGTTGAAGAAACAGCTGCCCATTTATTTTGTGAAATTAACCCTACTAATCTGGGGTGCGTTTCCCGTACAACGATGCAACTCGCTGGTTTAACTACCATATAGTACGATGCATCTTTAAAGAAATCAACTAGCTAGTCACTGTTTCCCGAAACCATGGTACCTGTGTCGCAAAACCATGGTTTGAACCACATTGGTTGGAGCTGTCGTTATGACATTCTTCTTCTTCTTCTTCGATCTAATGGCGGACTGGTGCTATGAGCACATATCGCCACCTGCTGTAAATTTGTTTTTTTTTTCTCTTTTCGACTGCGCTTTCTTAGTGACGATGTGGAGTAATTACGTTAACGACTCAACATTCATTCTTTGCACAATGAAATATAAACATATATAAACACAATGTTGTCTTCTCTGATCCCAAAAATCTATAACTATTAATTTCACAATTTCATATTTATTAATTTCTTATTGAATATTGATAGATCAGCACAATTAAAATGAAAATAAATTATGGGTTTTACTGTTGATCAATGATCACTGTGATTGTTATACTATTGTGTACACCTGTTGCATATTTTGCTTAAGATCATCAGCTATTTAAGTCCCCTTGCCATACAGCTATGTGTTCATATTGTCAGGGTTCTGTCACTTCTGTCTAGTTTATTCATGGTTTTGTGACAGAGCCCTGACACTCCTGTATTGTTTGTCTTGTCTTGTGTGAGCGCGCAGCTTTGAGCATGCTCAAGCTGCGTGCTCTTCTGTCCTTGTGTTTTGTGTGCGGGCGTGGTGTTCGGATCCCAGCACTTCGGTCTAGTTTGGGTTTCAGTTTTGTGTTGGGATTCGGACATTCATGCTCCGCGTGTTTGTTTTGTCATGTGAGCGTGTGCTCTTCTGTCTGTGTTGTGTTCTGTGTAGCACACGGTTCATGTTTACATCGGCCGTGTGCTTTCATGTTTTGTCTTATGTTGTGTAGCACGTGGTTGGTGTTTTTCACTGGCTACGTGCTACGTCATGTTGTCATGTTTTGTGTGAACATGCAGCTGGTGAGTTCTCATTAGCTGCATGTTCATGTCATGTTTGGTGTGAGCACATGTCTTGTTAAGTGTTTCTTTGTGCCATGTGCTCGTGTCCATTGTCTAACCCCGCCCACCTTGTTTCCTGATTATTGGTTAATTTGCCCCACCTGTCTTCCCTCGTTACCCTCCTTTGTTTGTTCCCTATTTAATCTCCTTGTGTTTGCAGTCCAGTGCTGAATCGTCGTCGTATGTACCTCCTGTTTCCCTGCTCCCTTCAAGTCAAGCCAAGCCTAGTCAAGTCTGTTTTTCCCCCTCGGGGTAGTTTGTTTTGTCTTGTTTTTTGTTTTATTTTTATCATTAAAAGCCCATTTTCACCTGCATCATTGAGTCCTCGCTCCTTTCCTTTCACCAACCCTGACAGAACGATTCAGCCTAAATGAGGACTCAGCAGAAGAAGGGCTCACCCCATCCACCAGCCTCCACTGTCTCCAGCCCTCTCTACCAGCGCATGCTCCAGTTCAGGGCCTTGAGCTCCCTTCACCAAGAGGGGGCTGATCTAAGAAGGTTTGCCCTGGAATTCAGCAGCGCTGCTGAGGGTCTGGGGTTCAACGACGCTGCTCTCAAGGACCTTTTCAACTACGCCCTTGATGAGCCCCGTGACTGGTGGGTTATGAGAGCGCTGGATCACCTGACATTTGGGGAATTTGTGGAGTTTCTCTTTCACCAGGTGACTAAGCCAGCCATTGATGCTGCAGCTCCTCCAGCGGTGGCTGTCAGCACTGCAGCTCCCCCAGAGGCGG
Organism: Gobio gobio; assembly: GCF_949357685.1. NCBI lineage: Eukaryota > Metazoa > Chordata > Actinopteri > Cypriniformes > Gobionidae > Gobio > Gobio gobio. The sequence continues at coordinate 14,246,804 of NC_137109.1, read as the reverse complement.
CAGTCAGTGGAAGCCCCAGTCCTCCGATGACCCGGAAACGGAGTAGGAGGAGGAAAAAGAACCGGCCCGACTCAACTGTCTCCAATCCAGTGGGGGCAACACACCCTGCAGGTTTGCCCATGTTGTGTGTGTCCGCTGCAGGTTTGCAAGAGTTGGCCGAAGACTCTGCAGCATCCACAGAGGCGGCTGTAGACACTGCAGCGCCCCCGGAGGCAGCCGAAGAGGCTGCAGCTTCCCCGGAGGCGGCCGTAGAAGCTGCAGCACCCCCGGAGGCGGCCGTAGAAGCTGCAGCACCCCCAGAGGCGGCCGTAGAAGCTGCAGCACCCCCAGAGGCGTCCGTCAGCACTGCAGTTCCCCCAGAGATGGCCGAAGAGGCTGCAGCTCCCCCGGAGGTGGTAAGCACCCGACCACCGCCTCGTTCTCGGAGGAGGGGGAGGAGGAGGAGGAAGAAGGCTTCCTCCATCCTACATGGCCCAGAGGCCATCCCAGAGCTTGCTGCCGGCCCAGAGGCGCCACCCAGGCGTCTTGCCCTGCCCGAGCCACCCAGGCGTCTTGCCCTGCCCGAGCCACCCAGGCGTCTTGCCCTGCCCGAGCCACCCAGGCGTCTTGCCCTGCCCGAGCCACCCAGGCGTCTTGCCCTGCCCGAGCCACCCAGGCGTCTTGCCCTGCCCGAGCCACCCAGGCGTCTTGCGCTGCCCGCACCACCCATTCGCCTTGCCCTGCCAGCCACAGCCCCTGACCCGAGGCCGGTGAGGTCTCCGGCCCCTGATCAATGTCTGGTATTGACTCTGTCTCCTGTCCTGCATCCGGTCATGCCTCTGGCTCCCGTCCTGATTCCTGTGAGGGGCCCAGTCAGCCTTCCAGACCCGCCAGAGCCCGCCTGGCCCGTCCGTCCGGCACCACCCTGGCCTTCAGCCAGGACTCCTGAACCACTGGTGGCTGCCTGGTCCATCCCTCCAGCACCACCCTGGCCTTCAGCCAGGACTCCTGACCCGCTGGAGCCTGCATGGTCCGTCCCTCCAGCACCACCCTGGTTGTCTGCAGGGGCTCTTGATTGGCCGGAGCCACCCTGGTCTGTCCCTCCAGCTCCGCCCTGGTCTTCTGCTGGGGTTCCAGGCCTGCCTGAGCCTCCCTGGCTCAACCCACCCGTCCCTCCCTGGTCCACGCTGGAGACTCTCTGGACTGTCCTGCTGGCTCTGACTTGGCTCCCCTCCCTCCCTCCCCTCTTTGTCTCTGTGTTTTGATTTTCCTGTCTTGTGTTTCGTCTGTGTATCTGTCGTGTTATCTTGTTCCTGTCTTGTTTTTGGTGTCCCTCGTTAGGGACGCCAGGTGGCGTCCCTTTTGATGGGGGGTAGTGTCAGGGTTCTGTCACTTCTGTCTAGTTTATTCATGGTTTTGTGACAGAGCCCTGACACTCCTGTATTTTGTCTTGTCTTGTGTGAGCGCGCAGCTTTGAGCATGCTCAAGCTGCGTGCTCTTCTGTCCTTGTGTTTTGTGTGCGGGCGTGGTGTTCGGATCCCAGCACTTCGGTCTAGTTTGGGTTTCAGTTTTGTGTTGGGATTCGGACATTCATGCTCCGCGTGTTTGTTTTGTCATGTGAGCGTGTGCTCTTCTGTCTGTGTAGCACACGGTTCATGTTTACATCGGCCGTGTGCTTTCATGTTTTGTCTTATGTTGTGTAGCACGTGGTTGGTGTTTTTCACTGGCTACGTGCTACGTCATGTTGTCATGTTGTCATGTTTTGTGTGAACATGCAGCTGGTGAGTTCTCATTAGCTGCATGTTCATGTCATGTTTGGTGTGAGCACATGTCTTGTTAAGTGTTTCTTTGTGCCATGTGCTCGTGTCCATTGTCTAACCCCGCCCACCTTGTTTCCTGATTATTGGTTAATTTGCCCCACCTGTCTTCCCTCGTTACCCTCCTTTGTTTGTTCCCTATTTAATCTCCTTGTGTTTGCAGTCCAGTGCTGAATCGTCGTCGTATGTACCTCCTGTTTCCCTGCTCCCTTCAAGTCAAGCCAAGCCTAGTCAAGTCTGTTTTTCCCCCTCGGGGTAGTTTGTTTTGTCTTGTTTTGTTTTATTTTTATCATTAAAAGCCCATTTTCACCTGCATCATTGAGTCCTCGCTCCTTTCCTTTCACCAACCCTGACACATATGACCTATATGAAAATGACGCGAAAACCACAATTTTCAAAAAATTAAGTTACAGTTCTTTTGGAGGAGGTGGAGAATAAAAAAACAGCTATTTTCAAAGCTGAAAATTTGTGTAACAAATGCTGATAAAAAAAAAATATCCAGGGCAGAAATCACAAAAAAAAAAAATGCTTCTGCCTATTCCTTTTCAGACTTTATGTTGATTTATGTCATCATTTGTTAAATGTTTAAATGTCAGAATAAAATAAATCTGAATCTGCCAACGTTTCCTTAGCGCTAAGCACTGCATGTGTTGCGTAGGCCTATATGTGTAATGCTACCAGGCACGTGCAGAGGGGGGGGGGCTTTGGGTGCTCGAGCCCCTGCCCTTTTTCAAAATGAATCAAAAGTGCCCCTCTCAGACAAATATCAATGATAATATCGTGGTCAATAAAACTAAATAAATGTAATTATTATAACATGACAATGTATACAATAGTAACGAACGGCTCAAAAGTCGGACAATTTCTGTTGAGGCGTTGCCGTAACGCGTTGCTATGGGTCGCGTGCGTTTTGATTGACAGCTGATTTTCCACGGTTCGGAAGCGGCTCTCGAGCCAAATATGGTCCTTTCAGAGAGTGTGTGGCCTCGCGGGAAAAAAGTAAGCCAATGTTTTTTTTTTCATCCATAATCAGAGCTAATGTGTTGATTTAATTACAAATCTATATATTAGCTATATATTTTAAAGTATTACACAATTCACCAATGCCCGTTTGTCATGTATATACACCAACCAATCGTGATCTGGCAAAGCAAGTTCAAATTCCATTGGGCGATGTGAAACGGTAATTTTCTATTCTTATTCATAAATCGGTTGAAAATTACATGGACAGACGAACTAACGTTTGTGGAACGATTTCCTGCGGTTTGTCTAATTTTATAAATTGCATCACTGACAAAATGGATTTTAACTGACAACAAACAAATCCCTGCACAAAACCACAGCAGCAAACGTCGCATTAATGGTAAGTAGTGTTGAATTCACTTGTATTTATGTATATTGTATTGATACACCGTTTACTATTTCATGAAACTATCAAAGTTAACAAAACCCAAGTGCCACCGGCACCTACAGGCCTATTAAGCGAAGTGTAGGCTGGCGAAATGGTTACATGAAAGGAAAGGACTTATTACCATTTTTTAATATTATGTAGCATTATGAAAGAAGTCTCTTATGTTCATCAAGCCTGCATTTATTTGATTAAAAAAACAGCAATATTGCGAAATATATAAAAAAAATGTTTTTCAATTTTAAAATAATTTAAAATATAGTTTATTCCTGTGATCACAGCTGTATTTTCAGCATCATTACTCCACTCTTCAGTGTCACATGATCCTTCAGAAATCATTCTAATATGAGGATTTAATGTCAATGATGGAAACTGCGATACTCTTTTCAAGATTCTTTGATTAATAAAAAGTTAAAAAGTATATATAATAATATTTCACAATATTAGACTACTGTTTTTTCTGTATTTTTGATTAAATAAATGCAGGCTTGATGAGCATAAGGATATATATATATATAATTTATATATTGCCCCTTTTTTACATTTGAGCCCCTGCCCCTGACGAACTCTCTGCACGGCCCTGAATGCTACAGTACAGATAGGCCTACAATTTAATATTTAAGGGTAAACCCCTTTTTGTAAAATATTGTTATATGACAATTTGTCTTTGGGAATTTAACAAAGCCACTTGCACACTCGTTTCTTCGCACAAACGAAACCAAGACTGCGTCCCAACCAGCATAAATAATCCTTTCGGAGGGCACTTCGAAGGGAGAATAAATGCGATCGTCACGCTATTATATCGTTTGAAATAATTTGTAATGAAGAAAGCAAATTGTGTTAAACCTAGGCACCTCGACTTTAAGTCATTCAAATTACTTAAAGTAGATGGTGAAACCTTCGAAAGAAATAGGCTATAGGGTCGATAGCTCTAAATAGAACACATCCCAGCTGCTGCGAAATCAATGACGTCGACACGACAAACTAACAAGGAACTACTTCTAACCACAGGTCAAGAGCTGTCGTTCCAACCACACAAGTTTGCGATGCAGTTTGCGAACGTTCGTTGGAACGATGGTTTCGGGAAACACCAAATCGTTGAACTATGCTGATAACGACGGAACTTGCAACCATAGTTGGCCAACGATGCTTTCGGGAAACGCACCCCTGACCCAGTTTTATCCTTACCAAAACCCACAATCGTGATCTCTTAAATATGTTGTTAATTTCTTTATTTTATATGCAAAACATTTCATCCACAAGCAAAATTGGCCTAAATCTCCTTTATATTTTCCTTTTTCTTTTTAAATTTAACTCCTGTTTTATCCCTCAAGCTTATGAAATAAAATTTAATTGCATTATGATGAATTATTCAAAGATATCTAACCTTGTTATTGTTTTTTCTTTGTATATAATGCATGCAAACCCATGATATTTGTTTTATTATTAGGATTGTTAAAGATACAACCATGTAATTATAAAATAAAAGATAGGCCTATGAGTGACAGGTGCAGTAACAGCTCAAAGCATCAATAACCTGTGCGGTTTCCCTCAGAGTCTGCAACGAGGACCTCTTTCAGCTGCTCGAAGATCTCACCTTGGGAGAACACTGTTGATTTTATACTCTTAAAATGTAAGTTATCACTATTCAAAATTAAGATTACCCCAGAATGAATTGCATTGCTAGCCCACTAAAACACTTACAATAATAATAATAACAAATGCTGACCAATACTTAATTATATTACTTTTTTTTTTTTTTTACTGAAAATTATATTGTTTTAGTAAAACAAGCAAAATGCAACTTGTTGTCATATGACATATGATGCATGAATACACACTAGACAAATGCAGCCGATGTGAATACCAATTTTCAGTCAAGCAATGAATAAATGCATGAGTTAATAAAATATTTTATTTACTGACAACAATAGGAAACATGAATTAATGAGTAAAAGAATGAATAAAAGTAAATATCACAAATGAATAAGTCACCATGAAACAAAGCTTTATTCAAACGTATTGTTCTAACAAACCATCACACATTTACAAACGGTGAACCCCACATCCCCATCTTAACACAGCTTGATGAAGCAGTTGACCACCGTGAACACCTTCGCCTGTCCTAGCCGTCCCTCATGTCCCTCCTGTCCCTTCTGAACCCCACAACCTTGAAGCAAGAGTGGAGAACATGTGCGGGACAATCTGACTGCTGATGTCTGCTCCAAACATCTGTTTGCCTACTCTCCATCAGCATGACTACTTAAAACGTTTTACAATTCATGTTGTCAGCATCCCATTTCTTGCCATATTTGATTTAATATTGTTACAATTACATGCTATTTGTATTGTAGCTTTATGACTTTTGTGGTGTAGTGGGCTAAACACTGAACTGATAAGCAGAAGGTTTCTGCTTGGATCTCCGCAGCCGTCACCACCAGTGTCCTTGAGCAAGGCTCAACCACAGAAGCTCTGCAGCAAATGCACAGACATCAAGAATCAGAAAAGTGCTGAAATAACTCTGTTTGTAATTAAAATAAAATACAACTTAAGATTTAAATGTATGTTTTATTCATTTCTGTAGTATACTCAAAGCCTTTGATGACAGCCTTCCTTCATCACCCTCTCTCCAGTCTCCACCAGATAAACACACACGTGCTCTTCTGCCCCTGTAACATCAGACAACATTCATGTTACCTGTATCTTAAACAACACCTTGATAAAAGCATAAAAGTTTATGTGCTCAATAGCCTGTTGAGGTAGTTGCTGATGTGTTAATGATCCTCAATTCATCAACAGTATATGGACAAATAAAAAAGATAACTTATGTTTAGTTACTTTATGTAGATCTATTAACATTACTGACGTTCATGTAAAGTAAGCAGTGTTGACCACAGTGAACTCTACATTATAGCACACACACATCACTCTGATCAGATGTCTATTTCATGCTGTGATGTCATCTGCAATACTTATCGAAAATGTTCCTGTCAGATGTTAAATAAACATTTAGTAAGCATCTTTATCTTTAAGTATATCGTTTATGTAAATCCACTTTGGAGACGTGTGTGTGTGTGTGTGTGTGTGTGTGTGTGTGTGTGTGTGTGTGTGTGTGTGTGTGTGTGTGTGTGTGTGTGTGTGTGTGTGTGTGTGTGTGTGTGTGTGTGTGTTACTGGAGCTCATACATAATAAAACGTGTTTTTACAGCCCAAAAACTACACTATACTGTCTGTCGTCTTTACACTTTCAACAATTCAACAGTTTAACGTTACTCTACAGTAGTCCAACAAATGCGATTTTAACACAAGGAACCGTGATTTTGGTTTGTAATACTCACATTTGATTCGCTTTTCTCCGCCTGACGTATCCTTTCCTGTGGCCTCATGCGAATGCAGGGATAGTATCCGACGATGGGTGCTTCACAATCTGGGCGGAATCAGTAGGCCATCCGGGAACTTCTCGCCTACTCTTTTATGATTACTGAGGTTTCGAACATACTTCTCCTTTCACGTACTGTTTTCGCCTAGTAGGTAAGTAGGCATATTCGAACGCAACATTAGTATACGCACGTCCGAATCTCGCGAGAAATAGTCGAAAACCCTGGTAGTTCTTGCCTACTCTTTTATGAATACTATGGATTCGGACATACTATTCTCTCGCCTACTGCTTTTTACATAGGCTACTATATAGTAGGGAAGTATGCGGTTTCGAACGCAGCCACGGACTGACGGCGACGGAAGGGTAGACTGCTCCTTCTCCTTCTTCTGGGAAGTTTGTGAAATGTCACTTTTCGCTCGCCATAAGGGGGCCCCCTAGTGGCAGCGGGGCTCTAAGCAGCCGCTTAGTTCGCTTATAGGGAAAGCCGGCTCTGATCTTATGGAATGTAGGCTATACGCCAAAATGAGTTTTGGTACGCCGTTTTTTGCGTGCATATGATACGCACTTTATGGCGTATCATAAAATAAAAAATAAAATTGTACAGTAGCCTATAACGTCAGGTTTGCCGATGTGCGTTTTATTTATGGTGTTTATTTATTTTTGTCCATTGTGCGCCGATCGGTTCCCTGCTGATATTCTGGGGTAGCTACAATATATTTATAGCCAATAGGCTAGCAGGAGCACGGGAAGTGGAGGTGCTGCAAATTTGAGTTAATTTACATCGTTTTTAGCATTTAGTAATTTATTTGTACATAATATTTATATGTTGAATTATGTTTTTAAAACAGACATGAGGTCATATTGTGACAGTTGCGGTATAGAGAATGCATTGAGTGGTAATATTTCCTCCAGAGTGAGAGCGCCTTTCTGAAGATTCCGTTCTTTAAAGCTCATTGTGTAATGCTGGTTCTTCCCCTAGTTCATTTAAGCCATTGTTCATGCAGCGCTGGCACCTCCATGCCATTGTCTGCTATATTTGCTTATTATTGATTAAATCCTCGAAATTGGTTGACAAAACATTGATTCAAATTAAGATACAATTTATACAAAACAAAACTTAACGAAACTTAAAGTGGTCGAAATCATTTTTGACCCCCACGTCTTCTTACTTATATCATAATCATATTTCATAATCAACATAGGCTAAATTAAATGAAAAAAAATAACATTATAATATTTAAACTAGTGCTGGGAATCGATTAAAAAAATTAACTAATTAATCACATTTTATTCTATTTTTTTAATAATTTAATATTTAAATTTTGTAATATTTTGATATTGTAATAATTTCAGTTACTCTCCAAATTAATGTAGAAACAATTTAAAGACAGCTTATTTTAAATATGTGTTGTAATGGCATCTTTTTATGAATGAAGGCCAGTATCACTGATACTAATGTCTCTATGAAACATTAAAGACGTTACATTACAGTATAACTGAAAGCTCCCAATTTCAACATTTATTAGGCTTTAAAAAAACAACTTTTAATTTAAGTGAACTTACTAAAACAATCTTTACATAAACCATTATAATAAATGTTATTTTTACCTGTGGCCTTCCCTGTTAGACATATACAGAAATCTTTCTTAACTACATAAATAATAAATCAAATTTAGATTAATCATCATTAAAGCTACAATTTTCTCTGTTCCCGTTGTTCAGGCATCATCAGTGCTCCTGTCACTTTAAGAACGGCCGCTGACGAACATCGTGGATCTCATTTCCTCACACCTCTTTAAGTTCATTTAAGACGTTATTGAAATAATTTAAGACTCCTAATATGAGAATACTCAAAATTCTCTGTGTTGTTGTTACTGTTTGTTCATGAGCAAAAGATTTTGTGAAATATCAGGACACAAATGTGTATAATGACATGGGTATGACATGGGTATTACAAAAAGAGGGTGAAATATGAGGACGTTCCCCATGTCCTCACTTTTCAAAATGCTTATAAATCACACAGAACAAGTTTTTTTTTCACAGAAAGTAAACTGCACAGTCTCCTGTGATGGGTAGGTTTAGGGGCAGGGGCAGTGTAAGGGGATAGAAAATACGGTTTGTACGGTATAAAAACCATTACGCCTATGGAATGTCCTCACATTTCACAAAAACAAACATTGTGCTTGGAAGCATATACATGAATAGGAGCGTGATCATGTAACGCTAGACAAAAATGGATATAAAAACGGACGCTGCGTTATTTGCATTAAATATTTTTAATGCGTTAAACTGAAAAAATTAATCGCCCGCGTTAATTTGCCCAGCCCTAATTTAAACATATGAAACTAAACAAGTAAAGTAGGCTACAGAGAAATGTCATGTTGGAGGGATTGAGCGCACCTCGTTTTACCAGTGAGCGGTTCATGAGCTCCTTCAGTCACATGCTCTAGGCTAAGGTAGGCAGGTTTTTGGCATTCATTTTTATTTTTTTATTTTCCTGCAGGCTCTTTTATTGTATATGACAGTGTAAACAGTTCAATAACTATTTTAGTTAAAGGTTTAATGTAGGCCAGTCCATTGCATTACGATTGCTCGCGTCAGCAGCGCCTTGCATCGCCCAACAAGGCTTTACAATCAGCGGATGGCGGGCAGGTGTGGCTTTGAACTTAAATAAATTAAAAAATGTATTTTAAGTACTGAAATAAAAGCCCATCCGTGCATCTCCTATAGTGAACGCGTTTCGCGTCAGTACGCACCCAGACGTGATCATGTTCATTTTACTGCTTTAATTGTGAGGAAACCCCCCTAAAACGTCTATCATACAAAAGAATAGAGTCCTAAGAATATATTCATAACAATACAATAATGTATTTCCTTGCAGATAGTGATATAGGTTACACTCGTAGCTCAACAGCGGCTGGCTGAACTGCGGCATTGAGTCGCATGAGTCGCATTGGAGTGACGTAATTTCCCTCTTAAATTGATTGGCTTGAGGATGAGCTGTCAATCTAGAACTAGTGGACCAATGGTGATGCTAAGACCCGCCCCTAATTTACATGAAACTTGAACTGCAATTTGAAACCGCAAGCACAGAATGTGGAAACAAGAGCAAAGGAGAAAAGAGCAAGGACATGCAAAAAATGAAAATAATAGCAGAAAACATGATTTTGTGAGCGATTCAGATAATTTTGAATTCATGATTCAGTTTTGAGCAATATAATTTTAAACTTGTTTAAATATTTGATTTACGCTTATTATTTTTATTTCCGTGACTGTGTTGTTTGTGATTCTGGTTAACTTTTCATAGATTTTTCTGTTTTCTGCGTTATATTTTCACATTTGTTTTTAAAATTTTGATGCATGCTTATTATTTTTTTATGCATGACTGCAATAAATTTGGCGGGATTCTGATCCTATACAAGAGTCCTCGATCATGAACTTACTTTACATACTCATTGACTTCTGATTCCCATTTCTGGCTGGAGGGTCCACAAAAGTTTTTTTTTTGTGTGTTTTTCTTTACGACAACACCTTAACTGGACAGAAGACCAAATGTGTCCATCTGAAAATATGTCTGGCCAATGATTCAAAAAAAAAGTTTTTACTATATATTCTCAAAGTCTCCTTCTAATGTTAAATCAGCCATACAGTACGTATTTCTAGCACAATAGTCCTTGATCATTCACTTTTCTATACATTCCCATCGACTCCTCATCATATAAACTCAACTATTGAACATTTTTCTGGCCGAAGAGTCCTTAAATATTAAGTTACTATACATACTCATTTAGTCCTTCTTATGTTACATCAAGCCATTGTTACGTCTATGACGTATTGTATGCTGTGTATGTTCCTGTGTGTCCTCTCTGACAGGATTGGCCCAAGGCTTAACGAGTGACCGTCGATGGTTGGACCAGAGATGAGGCCTGGACTATAAATTCCTCCAAGTCTCCCTGGAGGGGTCTCTCACTTTTTGCTCTCGCCTTTTACCTGTTTGCACTCTCTTTGTTACTTGTCATGATTGCTGCTGTGTGTCTCTCTCCTTGATCCTTATTGCTAATGTGTTAGCCTTGGTGTTCAGCTTTAGTGAAAATGCTGTTAAAGTAAGTTACAGAGTGCTGTTAACCATTGTGAGAGCTTTATGTCTTGAACGTCCATGTCCCATGAACTTGTTTGTAAATCACATGTGAAGCTGTTGGGGGTGAGTGCCTTATTTATTTTTGTAGGCCACTTGGCCACCACCCTTTTCTCCTGTTTTGTTGGATAGATAGGGAGGTAGGTTATGTTGTTGTATTTTGGTTTCTTTATTTTTATGCACAGGGAAGTTAGTCCATTAATGGGAAGTTAGAGTGTTGTTTGTTTATTATTTTGGCATTTGCTCACCCCTGATCATTTGCTTCAGTTCTTTTGTTTACGTATTTTGTTTTTGGTTGGTGTTCTCCAATGGCTGCCGCACAAAAGAACTGATCAGAAAGATCTAAGAAACTGAGAAAATAAAATGAGTACTTGAACAGCCATTTTGTGTTGTGTCATTTATGTTGCGGTCCTGACCTAGACCGGGGCCGTAACACCATACAGAAGCCATTACTGACCTACTAAATATATTTCTGGTCCAAGATTCCTTGAATATTAACATTCTATACAAAATGTTTTACTCCTACTGATGTTAAATCTGCCATACAGTAGTTCATATTTGACCCACTGAACATATCTCTGGCCCAAGAGTTCTTAAACATTAACTTACTATACATACTCAATTAACTACCCTTCTGATTTCCATTACTAGCCAAAAGTTTCACAAAAGGTTTTTTTAAGGTTTTGTTTTTTTTGCTCATGTTATCGCTGTACAGGAAGTCCATATTTGATCTACTGAACGTGTTTTTGGCCCAAGAGTCCTTAAACACTAACTTACTATACATACTCATTGACTTCCCTTCTGATTCCAATTAGTAGCTAAATGGTCTACAAAAGGTTTCAATTTGTTTTTGTTTTTTTTGTGTGTTTTTTTTTTGGGGGGGGGGGGGGGGGGGTTACATGTTATGGCATTACAGAAGTCCATATTTGACCTATTGAAAATATTTTTGGCCAAAAGGTAAAAAAAAGTCACTAATTGACTTCACTTTAGATTCTAATTATCTAATTATCTTTCCCGCCAGTCCCACTATGCAACATGACTTCACCATCCAGCTAGGTGCATCCCTGATCTCCCCTTCAAAATCAGTCAGAAATCTTGGAGTTACATTTGATGACCAGTTGTCCTTCAGAGATCACATTGCTAAGACAGCTCGCTCTTGCAGGTTTGCGCTCTACATGTTATGGCTGTATTTTTGGCCAAAAGGGGGAAAAAAGTCACTCATTGACTTCACTTATGATTCCAAATAGTAGCGAAAAGGTCCACAAAAGGTTTCAATTATTTTTGTTTATTTATTTATTTCTTTTTTTTTTTTTTTTTACATGTTATGGTGGTGCAGAAGGCCATATTTGACCTACTGAACATGTTTTGGGGCCTAAGAGTCCTTAAACACTTACTTACAATACATGTTCATTGACTTCCCTTCTTATTCCCATTACTAGCCAAAATTTCCACAAAAGGTTTAAAAAATTTGTTTTATATGTACAGAATTCCATAATTGACCTACTGAACATATTTTTGACCCAAAGGTCAAAAAAGTCCCTCATTGACTTCCCTTCTTATTCCAATTAGTAGCTAAATGGTCTACAAAAGGTTTTGATTTTTATTTTTTTTACATGTTACGGCTGTACAGATGTCCATATTTGACCTACTGAACATGTTTTTGGCCTAAGAGTCCTTAAACACTAACTTACTATACATACTCATTGACTTCTGATTACTAGCCAATAGTTCCACAAAACATTATTTAATGTTTTTCTTTTTTACATGTTATGGCTGTACAGAAGTCCATAATTGACCAACTGAAAAAGAAATTTGGCCTAAAGGTCAAAAAAGTCACTCATTGACTTATCTTATGATTCCAGATAGTAGCTAAAAGGTCCACAAAAGGTTTTAATTGTTTTATTTTTTTTATGTATTTTTTCTTTACTGTTATGGCTGTACAGAAGTCCATATTTGACCTACTGAACATGTTTTGGGCCTAAGAGTCCTTAAAAACTAACTTACTATACATACTCATTGACTTCCCTTCTTATTCCCACTATTGGCCAAAACTTCCATAAAAGGTTTTTAAAAAATTGTTTTACATGTTATGGCTGTACAGAAGTCCATATTTGACCTGCTAAACATATTTTTGGCCTAAGAGTCCTTAAACATTAACTTACTATACATACTTGTTGACTTCCCTTCTGAATCCAATTACAAGCCAAAAGCTCCACAAAAGGTTTAAAAAATGTATTTTACATGTTATGGCTGTACAGAAGTCCACATTTGAACTACTGAACATATTTTTGGCCCAAAGGTCAAAAAGGTCAATCATTGACTTCCCTTCAGATTCAGTTAGTAGCTAAAAGGTCCACAAAAGGTTTTAATTGTTTTTTTGTTTTTTACATGTTATGGCTGTACAAGAAGTCCATATTTGACCAACTGAACATATTGTTGGCCCAAGAGTCCTTAAACACTAACTTACTATTCATGCTCATTGACTTCATTTCTTATTCCCATACTAGCCAAGTTCCACAAAAGGTTTAAAAAAAATTGTTTTACATGTTTTGGCTGAACAGAAATCCATAATGTACCTACTAAGCATATTTTTGGCCCAAAGGTCAAAAACGTCACTCATTGACTTCTCTTATGATTCCAGATAGTAGCTAAAAGGTAAAAGTTTTTTTTTTTACATGTTATGGCTGTACAGAAGTCCATATTTGACCTACTGAACATGTTTTGGGCTTAAGAGTCCTTAAAAACTACATACTCATTGACTTCCCTTCTTATTCCCACTATTAGCCAAAACTTCCACAAAAGGTTTTTAAAAATTTGTTTTACATGTTATGGCTGTACAGAAGTCCATATTTGGCCTACTGAACATATTTTTGGCCTAAGAGTCCTTAAACATTAACTTACTATACATACTTGTTGACTTCCCTTCTGAATCCAATTACAAGCCAAAAGCTCCACAAAAGGTTTAAAAAATGTATTTTATATGTTATGGCTCCATATATATAAGTCCATATTTGACCTACTGAACATGTTTTTGGCCCAAAGGTAAAAAAAGTCAATAATTGACTTCGCTTCAGATTCCAATTAGTAGCTAAAAGGTCCACAAAAAGTTTTAATTGTTGTTTTTGTTTTTGTTGTTGTTTATTTTTTACATGTTATGGCTGTACAAGAAGTCCATTTTTGACCTACTGAACACATTTTTTGGCCCAAGAGTCCTTAAACACTAACTTACTATACATGCTCATTGACTTCCCTTCTTATTCCCATACTAGCCAAAAGTTCCTCAAAAGGTTTACATTTTTTTTTACATGTTATGGCTGTACAGAAGTCCATAATATACCTACTGAACATATTTTTGGCCCAAAGGTCAAAAAAGTCCCTCATTGACTTCCCTTCTGATTCCAATTAGAAGCTAAATGGTCTACAAAAGGTTTAAAAGATTTGTTTTATGTGTTATGGCTGTACCGAAGTCCATATTTGAACTACTTAACATATTTTTGGCCTAAGAGTCCTTAAACATTAACTTACTATACATACTTGTTGACTTCCCTTCTGAAGCCAATTACAAGCCAAAAGTTCCACAAAAGGTTTTATGTATAAATATATATATATATATATTTACATGTTATGGCTGTACAGAAGTCAATATTTGACTTACTGAGCATATTTTGGCCCACGAGTCCATAAACACTAGCTAACTACACATGCTCATTGACTTCCCTTCTTATTCCCATTACTAGCCAAAACTTCCACAAAAGGTTTTAAAAATTTGTTTTACATGTTATGGCTGTACATAAGTCCATATTTGACCTACTGAACATATTTTTGGCCCAAGAGTCCTTAAACACTAACTTACTATACATACTCATTGACTTCATTTCTTATTCCCATACTAGCCAAAATTTCCACAAAAGGTTTAAAAAATTTGTTTTATATGTACAGAAGTCCATAATGTACCTATTGAACATATTTTTCGCCCAAAGGTAAAAAAAAGCCCCTCATTGACTTCCCTTCTGATTCCAATTAGTAGCTAAATGGTCTACAAAAGGTTTTAATTTGTATTATTTTTTTTATTTTTATTTTTTATTTTTTTACATGTTATAGCTGTACATAAGTCCATATTTGACCTACTGAACATATTTGTGGCCCAAAGGTAAAAAAAGTCAATAATTGACTTCGCTTCAGATTCCAATTAGTAGCTAAAAGGTCCACAAAAAGTTTTAATTGTTGTTTTTGTTTTTGTTGTTGTTTATTTTTTACATGTTATGGCTGTACAAGAAGTCCATATTTGACCTACTGAACACATTTTTTGGCCCAAGAGTCCTTAAACACTAACTTACTATACATGCTCATTGACTTCCCTTCTTATTCCCATACTAGCCAAAAGTTCCTCAAAAGGTTTACATTTTTTTTACATGTTATGGCTGTACAGAAGTCCACATTTGAACTACTGAACATATTTTTGGCCCAAAGGTCAAAAAGGTCAATCATTGACTTCCCTTCAGATTCAGTTAGTAGCTAAAAGGTCCACAAAAGGTTTTAATTGTTTTTTTTGTTTTTTACATGTTATGGCTGTACAAGAAGTCCATATTTGACCAACTGAACATATTTTTGGCCCAAGAGTCCTTAAACACTAACTTACTATTCATGCTCATTGACTTCATTTCTTATTCCCATACTAGCCAAGTTCCACAAAAGGTTTAAAAAAAATTGTTTTACATGTTTTGGCTGAACAGAAATCCATAATGTACCTACTAAGCATATTTTTGGCCCAAAGGTCAAAAACGTCACTCATTGACTTCTCTTATGATTCCAGATAGTAGCTAAAAGGTAAAAGGTTTTTTTTTTTACATGTTATGGCTGTACAGAAGTCCATATTTGACCTACTGAACATGTTTTGGGCTTAAGAGTCCTTAAAAACTACATACTCATTGACTTCCCTTCTTATTCCCACTATTAGCCAAAACTTCCACAAAAGGTTTTTAAAAATTTGTTTTACATGTTATGGCTGTACAGAAGTCCATATTTGGCCTACTGAACATATTTTTGGCCTAAGAGTCCTTAAACATTAACTTACTATACATACTTGTTGACTTCCCTTCTGAATCCAATTACAAGCCAAAAGCTCCACAAAAGGTTTAAAAAATGTATTTTATATGTTATGGCTGTACATAAGTCCATATTTGACCTACTGAACATGTTTTTGGCCCAAAGGTAAAAAAAGTCAATAATTGACTTCGCTTCAGATTCCAATTAGTAGCTAAAAGGTCCACAAAAAGTTTTAATTGTTGTTTTTGTTTTTGTTGTTGTTTATTTTTTACATGTTATGGCTGTACAAGAAGTCCATTTTTGACCTACTGAACACATTTTTTGGCCCAAGAGTCCTTAAACACTAACTTACTATACATGCTCATTGACTTCCCTTCTTATTCCCATACTAGCCAAAAGTTCCTCAAAAGGTTTACATTTTTTTTACATGTTATGGCTGTACAGAAGTCCATAATATACCTACTGAACATATTTTTGGCCCAAAGGTCAAAAAAGTCCCTCATTGACTTCCCTTCTGATTCCAATTAGAAGCTAAATGGTCTACAAAAGGTTTAAAAGATTTGTTTTATGTGTTATGGCTGTACCGAAGTCCATATTTGAACTACTTAACATATTTTTGGCCTAAGAGTCCTTAAACATTAACTTACTCTACATACTTGTTGACTTCCCTTCTGAAGCCAATTACAAGCCAAAAGTTCCACAAAAGGTTTTATGTATAAATATATATATATATATATATTTACATGTTATGGCTGTACAGAAGTCAATATTTGACTTACTGAGCATATTTTGGCCCACGAGTCCATAAACACTAGCTAACTACACATGCTCATTGACTTCCCTTCTTATTCCCATTACTAGCCAAAACTTCCACAAAAGGTTTTAAAAATTTGTTTTACATGTTATGGCTGTACATAAGTCCATATTTGACCTACTGAACATATTTTTGGCCCAAGAGTCCTTAAACACTAACTTACTATACATACTCATTGACTTCATTTTTTATTCCCATACTAGCCACAATTTCCACAAAAGGTTTAAAAAATTTGTTTTATATGTACAGAAGTCCATAATGTACCTACTGAACATATTTTTCGCCCAAAGGTAAAAAAAAGCCCCTCATTGACTTCCCTTCTGATTCCAATTAGTAGCTAAATGGTCTACAAAAGGTTTTAATTTGTATTATTTTTATTTTTTTTATTTAATTTTTTTTACATGTTATAGCTGTACAGAAGTCCATATAGGACCTACTGAACATATTTGTGGCCCAAAGGTAAAAAAAAGTCACTCACTGACTTCGCTTCAGATTCCAATTAGTAGCTAAAAGGCCCACAAAAGTAAAAAAAAAAAAAATGTCACATGTTATGGCTGTACATACATACTTACTATACATACTCGTTGACTTCTGATTACTAGACAATAATTCCACAAAACGTTATTTAATGTTTTTCTTTTTTACATGTTATGGCTGTACAGAAGTCCACAATTGACCAGCTGAAATTTTTTTTGGCCTAAAGGTCAAAAACGTCACTCACTGACTTCTCTTATGATTCCAGATAGTAGCTAAAAGGTCCACAAAAGGTTTTAATTTTTTTTTGTTTGTTTCTTTTACATGTTATGGCTGTACAGAAGTCCATATTTGACATACTGAACATGTTTTGGGCTTAAGAGTCCTTAAAAACTAACTTACTATACATACTTTTTTTAAAAAAAAGCCCCTCATTGACTTCCCTTCTGATTCCAATTAGTAGCTAAATGGTCTACAAAAGGTTTTAATTTGTATTATTTTTATTTTTTTTATTTAATTTTTTTTACATGTTATAGCTGTACAGAAGTCCATATAGGACCTACTGAACATATTTGTGGCCCAAAGGTAAAAAAAAGTCACTCACTGACTTCGCTTCAGATTCCAATTAGTAGCTAAAAGGCCCACAAAAGTAAAAAAAAAAAAAATGTCACATGTTATGGCTGTACATACATACTTACTATACATACTCGTTGACTTATTCCCACTATTAGACTATTAGCTTCCACAAAAGGTTTTTAAAAAATTGTTTTACATGTTATGGCTGTACAGAAGTCCATATTTGACCTACTGAACATGTTTTTGGCTTAAGAGTCCTTAAACATTGACTTACTATACATACTTGTTGACTTCCCTTCTGTATCCAATTACTGGCCAAAAGTTCCACAAAATGTTTTTTTTAAGGTTTTTATTTTATTTATTTATTTATACATGTTATGGCTGTACAGAAGTCCATTTTTGACCAACTGAACATGTTTTTGGCATAAGAGTCCTTAAACACTAACTGACTATAAATACTCATTGACTTTATTTTTATTTTTTTTACATGTTATTGCTGTACAGAAGTCCATATTTGACCTACTGAACTTGATTTTGGCCTAAGAGTCCTTAAACACTAACTTACTAACTTACTACTTACTTGTTGACTTCCCTTCTGAATCCAATTACCAGCCAAAAGTTCCACAAAAGGTTTTTTGAAGATTTTTCTTTCTTTATTTGACATGTAATGGTCGTTATATGTAAAATATGTGTTTAGAAGTCCATATATGTACTGAAGTCCGCTCCACAAAAGGTTTTTTTTTATTTTTATTTTTTTATATATGTTATGGCTGTACAAAAAGTTCATATTTGACCTTTAAAAAAATTGTTTTTACATGTTATGGCTGTACAGAAGTCCACATTTGACCTACTGAACACGTTTTTGGCCTAAGAGTCCTTTAACACTAACTTACTACTTACTATACTTACTATACATATCGTTGTGCAATGAAGAGATTAGTGCGTTTGCATTGCAATGCATACAAGAACTAGGTGTGCATTGAAGAGATAATTGCGTTTGCATTGCAATGCATATAAAAAAATTGCATTGAAGAGATTAGTGCGTTTGCATTGCTATGCATACAAAAACTACTTGTGCACTGAAGAAATAATTGCTTGTGCATTGCAATGCACATAAGAAATCGTGCATTGAAGAGATTAGTGCGTTTACATTGCATTGCATTGCATTGCATACAATAACTTGTGCATTGAAGAGATAAGTGCGTTTGCATTGCAATGCATATAATAGCTCGTCGTGCATTGATGAGATTAGTACTTTTGCATTGCATTGCATACAATTACTCCTTGTGTATTGAAGAGACAACTGCTTTTCCAATGCATACAAAAACTTGTGCATTGAAGAAATCAGTGCTGTTGCATTGCAATGCATATAAGAAATCGTTGTGCATTGAAGAGATTAGTGCTTTTGCATTGCAATGCATACAAAACTTGTTTTGCATTGAAGAAATTAGTGCTTTTGCATTGCATTGCATACAATAACTCCTTGTGTATTGAAGAGACAACTGCTTTTGCAATGCATACAAAACCTTATGCATTGAAGAAATCAGTGCTGTTGCATTGCAATGCATATAAGAAATCGTTGTGCATTGAAGAGATTAGTGCTTATGCATTGCAATGCATACAAAATAATTGCTTTTGCATTGCAATGCATATAAGAACTCGCGTGCATTGAATAAATAGTACTTTTGCATTACAATCCATATAAGAAATATTTGTGCATGAAGAGATTAGTGATTTTGCATTGCAATGCACATAAGAACTCGTGCATTGAAGAAATTAGTGCATTTGCATTAACAATGCATATAAGTCATTGTGCATTGAAGAGATAAGTGCGTTTGCATTTAAATAAATATATTTTAAAAAATTGCATTGAAGATATTAGTGTGTTTGCATTGCAATGCATACAAGAACTACTTTTGCATTGAAGAGATAATTGCTTTTGCATTGCAATGCACATAAGAAATCGTGCTTTGAAGAGATTAGCGCATTTACATTGCATTGCATACAATAACTTATTGTGCATTGAAAATAGTGTTTTTGCATTACAATGCATATAATATATTTGTGCATTGAAGGATTAGTGATTTTGCATTGTATTGCATTGCATTGCATTGCATTGCATTGCATAAAATAACTTGTTTACTGAATTGATAAGAGCGTTTGCATTGCAATGCATATTAGAAATCGTTGTGCGTTGAAGAGATCAGTGCATTTCCATTGCATTGCATTGCATTGCATTGCATACAATAACTTGTGCATTGAAGAGATAAGTGCGTTTGCATTGCAATGCATATAAGAGCTCGTCCTGCATTGAAGAGATTAGTGCTTTTGCATTGAAATGCATACAGAAGAGATTAGTGCTTTTGCATTCAAATGCATACAGAAATGCAACTTGTGCAATGCATATAAGAAATCGTTGTGCATTGGAGAGATTAGTGCTTTTGCATTGCAATGCATCAAAATAATTGCTTTACTCGCGTGCAATTGAATAGATTAGTACTTTTGCATTGTAATGCATACAAAAACTTGAAAGAAATAGTGCTTTTGAATTACAATCCATATAAGAAATATTTGTGCATGAAGAGATTAGTGATTTTGCATTGCAATGCACATAAGAACTCGTGCATTGAAGAAATTAGTGCATTTGCATTGCAATGCATATAAGAAGTCGTTGTGCATTGAAGAGATAAGTGCGTTTGCATTGAATTAAAAAATATTTAAAAAATTGCATTGGAGATATTAGTGCGTTTGCATTGCAATGCATACAAGAACTACTTTTGCATTGAAGAGATATTTGCTTTTGCATTGCAATGCATATAAGAAATCGTTGTGCATTGAGAAATTAGTGCTTTTGAAATACAATGCATATAAGATTTTTTTGTGCATTGAAGAGATAAGTGCGTTTGCATTGCAATAAACATAAGAACTCGCGTGCATTGAAGAGATTAGTGATTTTGCACTGCAATGCATACAAAAACTTCTTGTGCATTGAAAAAATAGTGATTTTGCATTACAATGCATATAATATATATTTGTGCATTGAAGGATTAGTGATTTTGCATTGTATTGCATTGCATTGCATTGCATAAAATAACTTGTTTACTGAATTGATAAGTGCGTTTGCATTGCAATGCATATTAGAAATCGTTGTGCGTTGAAGAGATCAGTGCATTTCCATTGCATTGCATTGCATTGCATTGCATACAATAACTTGTGCATTGAAGAGATAAGTGCGTTTGCATTGCAATGCATATAAGAGCTCGTCCTGCATTGAAGAGATTAGTGCTTTTGCATTGAAATGCATACAGAAGAGATTAGTGCTTTTGCATTCAAATGCATACAGAAATGCAACTTGTGCAATGCATATAAGAAATCGTTGTGCATTGGAGAGATTAGTGCTTTTGCATTGCAATGCATCAAAATAATTGCTTTACTCGCGTGCATTGAATAGATTAGTACTTTTGCATTGTAATGCATACAAAAACTTGAAAGAAATAGTGCTTTTGAATTACAATCCATATAAGAAATATTTGTGCATGAAGAGATTAGTGATTTTGCATTGCAATGCACATAAGAACTCGTGCATTGAAGAAATTAGTGCATTTGCATTGCAATGCATATAAGAAGTCGTTGTGCGTTGAAGAGATAAGTGCGTTTGCATTGAATTAAATATATTTTAAAAATTGCATTGGAGATATTAGTGCGTTTGCATTGCAATGCATACAAGAACTACTTTTGCATTGAAGAGATATTTGCTTTTGCATTGCAATGCATATAAGAAATCGTTGTGCATTGAGAAATTAGTGCTTTTGAAATACAATGCATATAAGATTTTTTTGTGCATTGAAGAGATAAGTGCGTTTGCATTGCAATAAACATAAGAACTCGCGTGCATTGAAGAGATTAGTGATTTTGCACTGCAATGCATACAAAAACTTCTTGTGCATTGAAAAAATAGTGATTTTGCATTACAATGCATATAATATATATTTGTGCATTGAAGGATTAGTGATTTTGCATTGTATTGCATTGCATTGCATTGCATAAAATAACTTGTTTACTGAATTGATAAGTGCGTTTGCATTGCAATGCATATTAGAAATCGTTGTGCGTTGAAGAGATCAGTGCATTTCCATTGCATTGCATTGCATTGCATTGCATACAATAACTTGTGCATTGAAGAGATAAGTGCGTTTGCATTGCAATGCATATAAGAGCTCGTCCTGCATTGAAGAGATTAGTGCTTTTGCATTGAAATGCATACAGAAGAGATTAGTGCTTTTGCATTCAAATGCATACAGAAATGCAACTTGTGCAATGCATATAAGAAATCGTTGTGCATTGGAGAGATTAGTGCTTTTGCATTGCAATGCATACAAAAACTTGAAAGAAATAGTGCTTTTGAATTACAATCCATATAAGAAATATTTGTGCATGAAGAGATTAGTGATTTTGCATTGCAATGCACATAAGAACTCGTGCATTGAAGAAATTAGTGCATTTGCATTGCAATGCATATAAGAAGTCGTTGTGCATTAAAGAGATAAGTGCGTTTGCATTGAATTAAATATATTTAAAAAATTGCATTGGAGATATTAGTGCGTTTGCATTGCAATGCATACAAGAACTACTTTTGCATTGAAGAGATATTTGCTTTTGCATTGCAATGCATATAAGAAATCGTTGTGCATTGAGAAATTAGTGCTTTTGAAATACAATGCATATAAGATTTTTTTGTGCATTGAAGAGATAAGTGCGTTTGCATTGCAATAAACATAAGAACTCTCGTGCATTGAAGAGATTAGTGATTTTGCACTGCAATGCATACAAAAACTTCTTGTGCATTGAAAAAATAGTGATTTTGCTTTACAATGCATATAATATATATTTGTGCATTGAAGGATTAGTGATTTTGCATTGTATTGCATTGCATAAAATTACTTTTGCATTGAAGAGATAAGTGCGTTTGCATTGCAATGCATATAAGAAATCGTTGTGCGTTAAAGAGATTAGTGCGTTTACATTGCATTGCATTGCATATAAGAGCTCGTAGTGCATTGAAGAGATTAGTTGCATTGCATACAATATCTCCTTGTGTATTGAGGAGACAACTGCTTTTGCAATGCATACAAAACCTTATGCATTGAAGAAATCAGTGCTGTTGCATTGCAATGCATATAAGAAATCGTTGCGCATTAGAGAGATTAGTGCTTTTGCATTGCAATGCATACAAAATAATTGCTCTTGCATTGCAATGCATATAAGAACTTGCGTGCATTGAAGAAATAGTGCTTTTGCATTACAATCCATATAAGAAATATTTGTGCATGAAGATTAGTGATTTTGCATTGCATTGCACATAAGAACTCGTGCATTGAAGAAATGAGTGCATTTGCATTGCAATGCATACAAAACTTGTTTTGCATTGAAAAAAGTAGTGCTTTTGCATTGAAATGCATACAGAAATGCATACTTGTGCATTGAAGAAATTGGTGCTTTTTAAATACAATGAATATAAGAACTCGTGCAATTAAGATATTAGTGCGTTTGCATTGCATTGCATACATTAACTTGTTATGCATTGAAGAAATTAGTGCTTTTGAAATACAATGCATTAAATATTTTTTTGTGCATTGAAGAGATAAGTTTGTTTGCATTGCAATGCACATAAGAACTCGCGTGGATTGAAGAGATTAGTGATTTTGCATTACAATCCATATAAGAAATATTTGTGCATGAAGAGATTAGTGATTTTGCATTGCATTGCACATAAGAACTCGTACAATGAAGAGATTAGCGCATTTACATTGCATTGCATACAATAACTCCTTGTGTATTGAAGATACAACTGCTTTTGCAATGCATACAAAAATGTATGCATTGAAGAAATCAGTTCTGTTGCAATGCAATGCATATAAGAAATCGCTGTACATTAGAGATTAGTTATTTTGCATTGTAATGCATACAAAAACTTGTGCATTGAAAAAAGTGCTTTTGCATTACAACGCATATAAGAAATATTTGTGCATTGAAGAGATTAGTGCTTTTGCATTGCATTGCATACAATAACTCCTTGTGTATTGAAGAAACAACTGCTTTTGCAATGCATACAAAACCTTATGCATTGAAGAAATCAGTGCTGTTGCAAATCAGTGCAATGCAAATAAGAAATCGTTGTGCATTGAAGAGATTAGTGCTTTTGCATTGCAATGCATACAAAATAATTGCTTTTGCATTGCAATGCATATAAGAACTCGCGTGCATTGAAGAGATTAGTGTTTTTGCATTATAATGCATTCAAAAACTTCTTGTGCAATGGAAGAAATAGTGCTTTTGCATTACAATCCATATAAGAAATATTTGTGCATGATGAGATTAGTGATTTTGCATTGCAATGAACATAAGAACTCGTGCATTGAAGAAAATAGTGCATTTGCATTGCAATTCATATAAGAAGTCGTTGTGCATTGAATAGATAAGTGCGTTTGCATTGAAATAAATATATAAAAAAAGTTGCATTGGAGATAGTGCGTTTGCATTGCAATGCATACAATAACTACTTTTGCATTGAAGAGATAATTGCTTTTGCATTGCAATGCATATAAGAACTCGCGTGTTTTGAAGAGATTAGTGCTTTTGCATGGCATTGCATACAAAAACGTCTTGTACATTGAAAAATAGTGCTTTTGCATTACAATCCATATAAGAAATGTTTGTGCATGAAGAGATTAGTGCATTTGCATTGCAATGCATAAAATAACTACTTTTGCATTGAAGAGATAAGTGCGTTTGCATTGCAATGCATATTAGATTTGTTTGTACATTGAAGAGATTAGTGCATTTGCATTGCAATGCATACAATAACTACTTTTGCATTGAAGAGATAAGTGCGTTTGCATTGCAATGCATATTAGATTTGTTTGTGCATTGAAGAGATTAGTGCGTTTGCATTGCAATGCATACAATAACTACTTGTGCATAGAAGATATTAGTGCGTTTTCATTGCAATGCATACAAAAACTTATTGTGCATTAAAAAACTGCATTACAATGCATATAAAAAATATATGTGCATTGAAGAGAATAGTGCATTGCATACAATAACTCCTTGTGTATTGAAGAGACAACTGCTTTTGCATTGCAATGCATATAAGAAATCGTGCATTGAAGGATTAGTGTGTTTGCATTCCAATGCATACAAGAACTACTTGTGCATTGAAGAAATCAGTGCAGTTGCATTGCAATGCACATAAGAAATCGTGCATTAAAGGATTAATGCGTTTGCATTGTATTGCATTGCATTGCATTGGATAAAATAACTTGTGCATTGAAGAGATTAGTGCTTTTGCATTGCAATGCATACAAAACTTGTTTTGCATTGAAGAAATTAGTGCTTTTGTATTGCAATGCATACACAACTTGTTTTGCATTGAAGAAATTAGTGCTTTTTTGCATTGAAATGCAAACTTGTGCATTGAAGAAATTGGTGCTTTTTAAATACAATGAATATAAGAACTCGTGCAATCAAGATATTAGTGCGTTTGCATTGCATTGCATACATTAACTTGTTATGCATTGAATAAATTAGTGCTTTTGAAATACAATGCATAAAATAATTTTTTGTGCATTGAAGAGATAATTGCTTTTGCATTGCAATGCCTATAAGAAATCGTTGTGCATTGAAGAAATTAGTGCTTTTGCAATGCACATAATAAATCACATATTGAAGAGATTAGTGCGTTTACATTGCATTGCATTGCATTCCATAACTTGCGCATTGAAAAGAATTAGTGCTTTTGCATTGCAATGCATACAAAAACTTCTTGTGCATTGAAGAGACAACTGCTTTTGCAATGCATACAAAAACGTGTGCATTGAAGAAATCAGTGCTGTTGTATTGCAATGCACATAAACAATCGTGCATTGAAGGATTAGTGAGTTTGCATTGCATTGCATTGCATAAAATAACTTGTGCATTGAAGAGATTAGTGATTTTTCATTGCAATGCATACCAAAACTTTTTTGCATTGAAAAAAAAGTGCTTTTGCATTGCAATGCATACAAAACTTTTTTTGCATTGAAGAAATTATAGCGTTTGCATTGCAATGCACATAAGAACTCGCGTGCATTGAAGAGATTAGTGATTTTGCATTGCAATGCATACAAAAACTTCTTGTTCAATGAAAAAATAGTGCTTTTGCATTACAATGCATATAATACATATTTGTGCATTGAAGGTTTAGTGCGTTTGCATTGTATTGCATTGCATTGCATGAAATAATTTGTGCATTGAAGGATTAGTGTGTTTGCATTGCAATGCATACAAGCACTGCTTGTGCATTGAAGAAATCAGTGCAGTTGCATTGCAATGCACATAAGAAATCGTGCATTAAAGGATTAATGCGTTTGCATTGTATTGCATACAAGCACTACTTGTGCATTGAAGAAATCAGTGCTGTTCCATTGCAATGCATATAAGAAATCGTTGTGCATTGGAGAGATTAGTGCGTTTGCATTGAAATACATATAAGAACTCATGCATTGAAGAGATTAGTGCTTTTGCATTGCATTGCATACAATAACTCCTTGTGTATTGAAGAAACAACTGTTTTGCAATGCATACAAAAACGTATGCATTGAAGAAATCAGTGCTGTTGCATTTCAATGCATATAATAAATCGTTGTGCATTGAAGAGATTCGTGCTTTTGCATTGTAATGCATACAAAAACTTCTTGTGCATTGAAAAAATAGTGCTTTTGCATTACAATCCATATAAGAAATATTTGTGCATGAAGAGATTAGTGATTTTGCATTGCTATGCACATAAGAACTCGTGCATTGAAGAAATTAGTGCATTTGCATTGCAATACATATGAGATATCGTTGTGCATTGAAGAGATAAGTGCGTTTGCATTTCAATGCATACAATAACTACTTTTGCATTGAAGAGATAATTGCTTTTGCATTGCAATGCACATAAGAAATCGTGCTTTGAAGAGATTAGCGCATTGCATTGCATTGCATACAATAACTTGTGCATTGAAGAGATACGAGCGTTTGCATTGCAATGCATACAAAAACTTATTGTGCATTGAAAAAATGTTTAGTTTTGCATTACAATGCATATTAGAAATATTTGTGCATTGAAGAGATTAGTGCTATTGCACTGCAATGCATACAAAATTCGTGCAATGCAGAGATTAGTGCGTTTGCATTGCAATGCATACAAAACTTATTTTGCATTAAATAAATTAGTGCTTTTGCATTGAAATGCATACAGAAATGCATACTTGTACATTGAAGAAATTGGTGCTTTTTAATTACAATGAATATGAGCTTGTGCAATCAAGATATTAGTGTGTTTACATTGCATTGCATGCACTAACTTGTTATGCATTGAAGAAATTAGTGCTTTTGAAATACAATGCATAAAATATTTTTTGTGCATTGAAGAGATTAGTGCGTTTGCATTGCAATGCATACAAGAACTAGTTGTGTAGTGAAGAGATAAGTGCGTTTGCATTGCAATGCATATAAAAAAAATTGCATTGAAGAGATTAGTGCATTTGAATTGCAATGCATACAATAACTAGTTGTGCATTGAAGATATAATTGCTTTTGCATTGCAATGCACATAAGAAATCGTGCATTGAAGAGATTAGTGCATTTACATTGCATTGCATTGCATAAAATAACTTGTGCATTGAAGAGATTAGTGCTTTTGCATTGCATACAATAACTCCTTGTGTATTGCAGAGACAACTGCTTTTGCAATGCATCGCAAAAACGTATGCATTGAAGAAATCAGTGCTGTTGCATTGCAATGCACATAAGAAATCGTGCATTGAAGGATTAGTGTGTTTGCATTGCAATGCATACAAGCACTACTTGTGCATTGAAGAAATCAGTGCAGTTGCATTGCAATGCACATAAGAAATCGTGCATTAAAGGATTAATGCGTTGTGCAATCGTTGTGCATTGAAGAGTTAGTGCTTTTGCATTACAATCCATATAAGAAATATTTGTGCATGAAGAGATTAGTGATTTTGCATTGCAATGCACATAAGAACTCGTGTATTGAAGAAATTAGTGCATTTGCATTGCAATGCATATAGGAAATCGTTGTGCATTGAAGATATTAGTGCTTTTGCATTGCATACAATAACTCCTTGTGTATTGCAGAGACAACTGCTTTTGCAATGCATCGCAAAAACTTATGCATTGAAGAAATCAGTGCTGTTGCATTGCAATGAGCATAAGAACTCGTGTATTGAAGAAATTAGTGCATTTGCATTGCAATGCATATAGGAAATCGTTGTGCATTGAAGATATTAGTGCTTTTGCATTGCAATGCATACAAAATAATTGCTTTTGAATTGAAGAGATAATTGCTTTTGCATTGCAATGCACATAAAGAAATCGTGCTTTGAAAAGATTAGCGCATTTACATTGCATTGCATTGCATACAATAACTTGTGCATTGAAGAGATTAGTGTGTTTGCATTGCAATGCATACAAGCACTACTTGTGCATTGAAGAAATCAGTGCAGTTGCATTGCAATGCACATAAGAAATCGTGCATTAAAGGATTAATGCGTTGTGCAATCGTTGTGCATTGAAGAGTTAGTGCTTTTGCATTACAATCCATATGAGAAATATTTGTGCATGAAGAGATTAGTGATTTTGCATTGCAATGCACATACGAACTCGTGTATTGAAGAAATTAGTGCATTTGCATTGCAATGCATATAGGAAATCGTTGTGCATTGAAGATATTAGTGCTTTTGCATTGCAATGCATACAAAATAATTGCTTTTGAATTGAAGAGATAATTGCTTTTGCATTGCAATGCACATAAGAAATCGTGCTTTGAAGAGATTAGCGCATTTACATTGCATTGCATTGCATACAATAACTTGTGCATTGAAGAGATAAGTACGTTTGCATTGCAATGCATATAATAACTCGTCGTGCATTGAAGAGATTAGTGCTTTTGCATACAAAAACTTCTTGTCCATTGAAAAAAAAATTCTACAAGAGGTTTTAAAACATTTTTTTTACATA